>NC_138553.1:56499580-57099580 GCF_964273705.1 Natrix helvetica
AGGGAAAGCTCAGATCAGCGAATGGAGTGGTTTTTTTACTTTCCCGACTGAGGATACCACTAACATTTGTATGTTGTTCGAAACTGAGCTCTGGGTCAAAAGTTACGTTTCTGGCTGAATTGGGCTCTTTTGCCAATTCTGATATAAGCTTTGGTCTAACTCCTCAGGGAAAGCTCAGATCAGCGAATGGAGTGGTTTTTTAGCTTCCCCGACTCTGGACACCTCTAACATATGTATGTTATTCGAAACTGAGCTCTGGGTCAAAAGTTATGTTTCTGGCTGAATTGGGCTCTTTTTGCCAATTCTGATATAAGCTTTGGTCTAACTCCTCAGGGAAAGCTCAGATCAGCGAATGGAGTGGTTTTTTTACTTTCCTGACTGAGGATACCACTAACATTTGTATGTTGTTCGAAACTGAGCTCTGGGTCAAAAGTTACGTTTCTGGCTGAATTGGGCTCTTTTGCCAATTCTGATATAAACTTTGGTGTAACTCTTAAGGGAAATGTCAGATTAACGAATGGAGTGGTTTTTCAGTTTTCTCGACTCAGGACACCACTAACATATGTATGTTATTCGAAACTGAGCTCTGGGTCAAAAGTTATGTTTCTGGCTTTATTGGGCTCTTTTGCCAATTTGGATCTAAGCTTTCGTCTAACTCCTCAGGGAAAGCTCAGATTAGCGAACGGAGTGGTTTTTAAGCTTCCCCGACTCAGGACACCACTAACATATGCATGTGGTTCAAAACTGAGCTCTGGGTCAAAAGTTACGTTTGTTGCTGAATTGGGCTCTTTTGCCAATTCGGATCTAAGCTTTGGTCTAACTCTTAAGGGAAAGCTCACATTAACGAATGGAGTGGTTTTTTAGATTTGTCGACTCAGGACACCACTAACATATGTATGTTATTCGAAACTGAGCTCTGGGTCAAAAGTTACGTTTCTGGCGGAATTGGGCTCTTTTGCCAATTCTGATATAAGCTTTGGTCTAACTCCTCAGGGAAAGCTCAGATCAGCGACTGGAGTGGTTTTTTTACTTTCCCGACTGAGGATACCACTAACATTTGTATGTTGTTCGAAACTGAGCTCTGGGTCAAAAGTTACGTTTCTGGCTGAATTGGGCTCTTTTGCCAATTCTGATATAAGCTTTGGTCTAACTCCTCAGGGAAAGCTCAGATCAGCGAATGGAGTGGTTTTTTTACTTTCCCGACTGAGGATACCACTAACATTTGTATGTTGTTCGAAACTGAGCTCTGGGTCAAAAGTTACGTTTCTGGCTGAATTGGGCTCTTTTGCCAATTCTGATATAAACTGGTGTAACTCTTAAGGGAAAGGTCAGATTAACGAATGGAGTGGTTTTTCAGTTTTCTCGACTCAGGACACCACTAACATATGTATGTTATTCGAAACTGAGTTCTGGGTCAAAAGTTACGTTTCTGGCTGAATTGGGCTCTTTTGCCAATTCGGATCTAAGCTTTGGTCTAACTCCTCAGGGAAAGCTCACATTAACGAATGGAGTGGTTTTTTAGCTTCCCCGACTCTGGACACCTCTAACATATGTATGTTATTCGAAACTGAGCTCATGATGAAAAGTTACGTTTCTGACTGAATTGGGCTCTTTTCCCAGTTCTGATATAAGCTTTGGTCTAACTCCTCAGGGAAAGCTCAGATAAACGAATGGAGTGGTTGTTTAGCTTCCCCGACTCAGGACACCACTAACATATGCATGTGGTTCAAAACTGAGCTCTGGGTCAAAAGTTACGTTTGTTGCTGAATTGGGCTCTTTTGCCAATTCGGATCTAAGCTTTGGTCTAACTCTTAAGGGAAAGCTCACATTAACGAATGGAGTGGTTTTTTAGATTTGTCGACTCAGGACACCACTAACATATGTATGTTATTCGAAACTGAGCTCTGGGTCAAAAGTTACGTTTCTGGCTGAATTGGGCTCTTTTGCCAATTCTGATATAAGCTTTGGTCTAACTCCTCAGGGAACGCTCAGATCAGCGAATGGAGTGGTTTTTTTACTTTCCCGACTGAGGATACCACTAACATTTGTATGTTGTTCGAAACTGAGCTCTGGGTCAAAAGTTACGTTTCTGGCTGAATTGGGCTCTTTTGCCAATTCTGATATAAGCTTTGGTCTAACTACTCAGGGAAATGTCAGATTAACGAATGGAGTGGTTTTTCAGTTTTCTCGACTCAGGACACCAGTAACATATGTATGTTATTCGAAACTGAGCTCTGACTCAAAGGTTACGTTTTTGGCTGAATTGGGCTCTTTTGCCAATTCTGATATAAGCTTTGGTCTAAGTCCTCAGGGAAAGCTCAGATCAGCGAATGGAGTGGTGTTTAAGCTTTCCCGACTCAAGACACCTCTAACATATGTATGTTATTCGAAACTGAGCTCTGGGTCAAAAGTTCTGTTTCTGTCTGAATTGGGCTCTTTTTGCCAATTCTGATATAAGCTTTGGTCTAACTCCTCAGGGAAAGCTCAGATCAGCGAATGGAGTGGTTTTTTTACTTTCCTGACTGAGGATACCACTAACATTTGTATGTTGTTCGAAACTGAGCTCTGGGTCAAAAGTTACGTTTCTGGCTGAATTGGGCTCTTTTGCCAATTCTGATATAAACTTTGGTGTAACTCTTAAGGGAAATGTCAGATTAACGAATGGAGTGGTTTTTCAGTTTTCTCGACTCAGGACACCACTAACATATGTATGTTTTTCGAAACTGAGCTCTGGGTCAAAAGTTATGCTTCTGGCTTTATTGGGCTCTTTTGCCAATTTGGATCTAAGCTTTCGTCTAACTCCTCAGGGAAAGCTCAGATTAGCGAACGGAGTGGTTTTTAAGCTTCCCCAACTCAGGACACCACTAACATATGCATGTGGTTCAAAACTGAGCTCTGGGTCCAAAGTTACGTTTGTTGCTGAATTGGGCTCTTTTGCCAATTCGGATCTAAGCTTTGGTCTAAGTCCTCAGGGAAAGCTCAGATCAGCGAATGGAGTGGTTTTTAAGCTTTCCCGACTCAGGACACCTCTAACATATGTATGTTATTCGAAACTGAGCTCTGGGTCAAATGTTACATTCCTGGCTTTATTGGGCTCTTTTGCCAATTTGGATCTAAGCTTTGGTCTAAGTCCTCAGGGAAAGCTCAGATCAGCGAATGGAGTGGTTTTTTTACTTTCCCGACTGAGGATACCACTAACATTTGTATGTTGTTCGAAACTGAGCTCTGGGTCAAAAGTTACGTTTCTGGCTGAATTGGGCTCTTTTGCCAATTCTGATATAAGCTTTGGTCTAACTCCTCAGGGAAAGCTCAGATCAGCGAATGGAGTGGTTTTTTTACTTTCCCGACTGAGGATACCACTAACATTTGTATGTTGTTCGAAACTGAGCTCTGGGTCAAAAGTTACGTTTCTGGCTGAATTGGGCTCTTTTGCCAATTCTGATATAAACTTTGGTGTAACTCTTAAGGGAAAGGTCAGATTAACGAATGGAGTGGTTTTTCAGTTTTCTCGACTCAGGACACCACTAACATATGTATGTTATTCGAAACTGAGTTCTGGGTCAAAAGTTACGTTTCTGGCTGAATTGGGCTCTTTTGCCAATTCGGATCTAAGCTTTGGTCTAACTCCTCAGGGAAAGCTTAGATTAGCGAATGGAGTGGTTTTTTCGCTTCCCCGACTCAGGACACCACTAACATATGTATGTTATTTGAAACTGAGCTGTGGGTCAAATGTTACGTTTCTGGCTTTATTGGGCTCTTTTGCCAATTCGGATCTAAGCTTTGGTCCAACTCTTAAGGGAAAGCTCACATTAACGAATGGAGTGGTTTTTTAGCTTTGTCGACTCAGGACACCAGTAACATATGTATGTTATTCGAAACTGAGCTCTGGGTCAAATGTTACATTCCTGGCTTTATTGGGCTCTTTTGCCAATTTGGATCTAAGCTTTGGTCTAAGTCCTCAGGGAAAGCTCAGATCAGCGAATGGAGTGGTTTTTTTACTTTCCCGACTGAGGATACCACTAACATTTGTATGTTGTTCGAAACTGAGCTCTGGGTCAAAAGTTACGTTTCTGGCTGAATTGGGCTCTTTTGCCAATTCTGATATAAGCTTTGGTCTAAGTCCTCAGGGAAAGCTCAGATCAGCGAATGGAGTGGTGTTTAAGCTTTCCCGACTCAGGACACCTCTAACATATGTATGTTATTCGAAACTGAGCTCTGGGTCAAAAGTTATGCTTCTGGCTTTATTGGGCTCTTTTGCCAATTTGGATCTAAGCTTTCGTCTAACTCCTCAGGGAAAGCTCAGATTAGCGAACGGAGTGGTTTTTAAGCTTCCCCGACTCAGGACACCACTAACATATGCATGTGGTTCAAAACTGAGCTCTGGGTCAAAAGTTACGTTTGTTGCTGAATTGGGCTCTTTTGCCAATTCGGATCTAAGCTTTGGTCTAAGTCCTCAGGGAAAGCTCAGATCAGCGAATGGAGTGGTTTTTAAGCTTTCCCGACTCAGGACACCTCTAACATATGTATGTGGTTCAAAACTGAGCTCTGGGTCAAATGTTACATTCCTGGCTTTATTGGGCTCTTTTGCCAATTTGGATCTAAGCTTTGGTCTAATTCCTCAGGGAAAGCTCAGATCAGCGAATGGAGTGGTTTTTTTACTTTCCTGACTGAGGATACCACTAACATTTGTATGTTGTTCGAAACTGAGCTCTGGGTCAAAAGTTACGTTTCTGGCTGAATTGGGCTCTTTTGCCAATTCTGATATAAGCTTTGGTCTAACTCCTCAGGGAAAGCTCAGATCAGCGAATGGAGTGGTTTTTTAGCTTCCCCGACTCTGGACACCTCTAACATATGTATGTTATTCGAAACTGAGCTCTGGGTCAAAAGTTACGTTTCTGGCGGAATTGGGCTCTTTTGCCAATTCTGATATAAGCTTTGGTCTAACTCCTCAGGGAAAGCTCAGATCAGCGACTGGAGTGGTTTTTTTACTTTCCCGACTGAGGATACCACTAACATTTGTATGTTGTTCGAAACTGAGCTCTGGGTCAAAAGTTACGTTTCTGGCTGAATTGGGCTCTTTTGCCAATTCTGATATAAGCTTTGGTCTAACTCCTCAGGGAAAGCTCAGATCAGCGAATGGAGTGGTTTTTTTACTTTCCCGACTGAGGATACCACTAACATTTGTATGTTGTTCGAAACTGAGCTCTGGGTCAAAAGTTACGTTTCTGGCTGAATTGGGCTCTTTTGCCAATTCTGATATAAACTGGTGTAACTCTTAAGTGAAAGGTCAGATTAACGAATGGAGTGGTTTTTCAGTTTTCTCGACTCAGGACACCACTAACATATGTATGTTATTCGAAACTGAGTTCTGGGTCAAAAGTTACGTTTCTGGCTGAATTGGGCTCTTTTGCCAATTCGGATCTAAGCTTTGGTCTAACTCCTCAGGGAAAGCTCACATTAACGAATGGAGTGGTTTTTTAGCTTTGTCGACTCAGGACACCAGTAACATATGTATGTTATTCGAAACTGAGCTCTGGGTCAAATGTTACATTCCTGGCTGAATTGGGCTCTTTTCCCAATTCTGATATAAGCTTTGGTCTAACTCCTCAGGGAAAGCTCAGATAAACGAATGGAGTGGTTGTTTAGCTTCCCCGACTCAGGACACCACTAACACATGTATGTTATTCGAAACTGAGCTCTGGGTCAAAAGTTATGTTTCTGGCTGAATTGGGCTCTTTTTGCCAATTCTGATATAAGCTTTGGTCTAACTCCTCAGGGAAAGCTCAGATCAGCGAATGGAGTGGTTTTTTTACTTTCCTGACTGAGGATACCACTAACATTTGTATGTTGTTCGAAACTGAGCTCTGGGTCAAAAGTTACGTTTCTGGCTGAATTGGGCTCTTTTGCCAATTCTGATATAAACTGGTGTAACTCTTAAGGGAAAGGTCAGATTAACGAATGGAGTGGTTTTTCAGTTTTCTCGACTCAGGACACCTCTAACATATGTATGTTATTCGAAACTGAGCTCATGATGAAAAGTTACGTTTCTGACTGAATTGGGCTCTTTTCCCAATTCTGATATAAGCTTTGGTCTAACTCCTCAGGGAAAGCTCAGATAAACGAATGGAGTGGTTGTTTAGCTTCCCCAACTCAGGACACCACTAACATATGCATGTGGTTCAAAACTGAGCTCTGGGTCAAAAGTTACGTTTGTTGCTGAATTGGGCTCTTTTGCCAATTCGGATCTAAGCTTTGGTCTAACTCTTAAGGGAAAGCTCACATTAACGAATGGAGTGGTTTTTTAGCTTCCCCGACTCAGGACACCTCTAACATATGTATGTTATTCGAAACTGGATCAAAAGGTACGTTTCTGACTGAATTGGGCTCTTTTCCCAATTCTGATATAAGCTTTGGTCTAACTCCTCAGGGAAAGCTCAGATCAGAGAATGGAGTGGTTTTTTTACTTTCCCGACTGAGGATACCAGTAACATTTGTATGTTGTTCGAAATTGAGCTCTGGGTCAAAAGACACGTTTCTGGCTGAATTGGGCTCTTTTGCCAATTCTGATATAAACTTTGGTGTAACTCTTAAGGGAAAGGTCAGATTAACGAATGGAGTGGTTTTTCAGTTTTCTCGACTCAGGACACCACTAACATATGTATGTTATTCGAAACTGAGCTCTGGGTGAAAAGTTACGTTTCTGGCTGAATTGGGCTCTTTTGCCAATTCTGATATAAACTTTGGTGTAACTCTTAAGGGAAAGGTCAGATTAACGAATGGAGTGGTTTTTTAGCTTTGTCGACTCAGGACACCAGTAACATATGTATGTTATTCGAAACTGAGCTCTGGGTCAAATGTTACATTCCTGGCTGAATTGGGCTCTTTTCCCAATTCTGATATAAGCTTTGGTCTAACTCCTCAGGGAAAGCTCAGATAAACGAATGGAGTGGTTGTTTAGCTTCCCCGACTCAGGACACCACTAACACATGTATGTTATTCGAAACTGAGCTCTGTGTCAAAAGTTATGTTTCTGGCTGAATTGGGCTCTTTTTGCCAATTCTGATATAAGCTTTGGTCTAACTCCTCAGGGAAAGCTCAGATCAGCGAATGGAGTGGTTTTTTTACTTTCCTGACTGAGGATACCACTAACATTTGTATGTTGTTCGAAACTGAGCTCTGGGTCAAAAGTTACGTTTCTGGCTGAATTGGGCTCTTTTGCCAATTCTGATATAAACTTTGGTGTAACTCTTAAGGGAAATGTCAGATTAACGAATGGAGTGGTTTTTCAGTTTTCTCGACTCAGGACACCACTAACATATGTATGTTATTCGAAACTGAGCTCTGGGTCAAAAGTTATGTTTC
Organism: Natrix helvetica; assembly: GCF_964273705.1. Taxonomy (NCBI): domain Eukaryota; kingdom Metazoa; phylum Chordata; class Lepidosauria; order Squamata; family Natricidae; genus Natrix; species Natrix helvetica. Next base: position 56,506,943 of record NC_138553.1, read on the forward strand.
TGGCTTTATTGGGCTCTTTTGCCAATTTGGATCTAAGCTTTCGTCTAACTCCTCGGGGAAAGCTCAGATTAGCGAACGGAGTGGTTTTTAAGCTTCCCCGACTCAGGAGACCACTAACATATGAATGTGGTTCAAAACTGAGCTCTGGGTCAAAAGTTACGTTTGTTGCTGAATTGGGCTCTTTTGCCAATTCGGATCTAAGCTTTGGTCTAACTCTTAAGGGAAAGCTCACATTAACGAATGGAGTGGTTTTTTAGATTTGTCGACTCAGGACACCACTAACATATGTATGTTATTCGAAACTGAGCTCTGGGTCAAAAGTTACGTTTCTGGCGGAATTGGGCTCTTTTGCCAATTCTGATATAAGCTTTGGTCTAACTCCTCAGGGAAAGCTCAGATCAGCGACTGGAGTGGTTTTTTTACTTTCCCGACTGAGGATACCACTAACATTTGTATGTTGTTCGAAACTGAGCTCTGGGTCAAAAGTTACGTTTCTGGCTGAATTGGGCTCTTTTGCCAATTCTGATATAAGCTTTGGTCTAACTCCTCAGGGAAAGCTCAGATCAGCGAATGGAGTGGTTTTTTTACTTTCCCGACTGAGGATACCACTAACATTTGTATGTTGTTCGAAACTGAGCTCTGGGTCAAAAGTTACGTTTCTGGCTGAATTGGGCTCTTTTGCCAATTCTGATATAAACTGGTGTAACTCTTAAGGGAAAGGTCAGATTAACGAATGGAGTGGTTTTTCAGTTTTCTCGACTCAGGACACCACTAACATATGTATGTTATTCGAAACTGAGTTCTGGGTCAAAAGTTACGTTTCTGGCTGAATTGGGCTCTTTTGCCAATTCGGATCTAAGCTTTGGTCTAACTCCTCAGGGAAAGCTCACATTAACGAATGGAGTGGTTTTTTAGCTTTGTAAATCAGGACACCAGTAACATATGTATGTTATTCGAAACTGAGCTCTGGGTCAAAAGTTACGTTTCTGGCTTTATTGGGCTCTTTTGCCAATTCGGATCTAAGCTTTGGTCCAACTCTTAAGGGAAAGCTCACATTAACGAATGGAGTGGTTTTTTAGCTTTGTCGACTCAGGACACCAGTAACATATGTATGTTATTCGAAACTGAGCTCTGGGTCAAATGTTACATTCCTGGCTTTATTGGGCTCTTTTGCCAATTCTGATATAAGCTTTGGTCAAAGTCCTCAGGGAAAGCTCAGATCAGCGAATGGAGTGGTTTTTTAGCTTCCCCGACTCAGGACACCTCTAACATATGTATGTTATTCGAAACTGGATCAAAAGGTACGTTTCTGACTGAATTGGGCTCTTTTCCCAATTCTGATATAAGCTTTGGTCTAACTCCTCAGGGAAAGCTCAGATCAGCGAATGGAGTGGTTTTTTTACTTTCCCGACTGAGGATACCAGTAACATTTGTATGTTGTTCGAAATTGAGCTCTGGGTCAAAAGACACGTTTCTGGCTGAATTGGGCTCTTTTGCCAATTCTGATATAAACTTTGGTGTAACTCTTAAGGGAAAGGTCAGATTAACGAATGGAGTGGTTTTTCAGTTTTCTCGACTCAGGACACCACTAACATATGTATGTTATTCGAAACTGAGCTCTGGGTCAAAAGTTACGTTTCTGGCTGAATTGGGCTCTTTTGCCAATTCTGATATAAACTTTGGTGTAACTCTTAAGGGAAAGGTCAGATTAACGAATGGAGTGGTTTTTTAGCTTTGTCGACTCAGGACACCAGTAACATATGTATGTTATTCGAAACTGAGCTCTGGGTCAAATGTTACATTCCTGGCTGAATTGGGCTCTTTTCCCAATTCTGATATAAGCTTTGGTCTAACTCCTCAGGGAAAGCTCAGATAAACGAATGGAGTGGTTGTTTAGCTTCCCCGACTCTGGACACCTCTAACATATGTATGTTATTCGAAACTGAGCTCATGATGAAAAGTTACGTTTCTGACTGAATTGGGCTCTTTTCCCAATTCTGATATAAGCTTTGGTCTAACTCCTCAGGGAAAGCTCAGATAAACGAATGGAGTGGTTGTTTAGCTTCCCCAACTCAGGACACCACTAACATATGCATGTGGTTCAAAACTGAGCTCTGGGTCAAAAGTTACGTTTGTTGCTGAATTGGGCTCTTTTGCCAATTCGGATCTAAGCTTTGGTCTAACTCTTAAGGGAAAGCTCACATTAACGAATGGAGTGGTTTTTTAGCTTCCCCGACTCAGGACACCTCTAACATATGTATGTTATTCGAAACTGGATCAAAAGGTACGTTTCTGACTGAATTGGGCTCTTTTCCCAATTCTGATATAAGCTTTGGTCTAACTCCTCAGGGAAAGCTCAGATCAGCGAATGGAGTGGTTTTTTTACTTTCCCGACTGAGGATACCAGTAACATTTGTATGTTGTTCGAAATTGAGCTCTGGGTCAAAAGACACGTTTCTGGCTGAATTGGGCTCTTTTGCCAATTCTGATATAAACTTTGGTGTAACTCTTAAGGGAAAGGTCAGATTAACGAATGGAGTGGTTTTTCAGTTTTCTCGACTCAGGACACCACTAACATATGTATGTTATTCGAAACTGAGCTCTGGGTGAAAAGTTACGTTTCTGGCTGAATTGGGCTCTTTTGCCAATTCTGATATAAACTTTGGTGTAACTCTTAAGGGAAAGGTCAGATTAACGAATGGAGTGGTTTTTTAGCTTTGTCGACTCAGGACACCAGTAACATATGTATGTTATTCGAAACTGAGCTCTGGGTCAAATGTTACATTCCTGGCTGAATTGGGCTCTTTTCCCAATTCTGATATAAGCTTTGGTCTAACTCCTCAGGGAAAGCTCAGATAAACGAATGGAGTGGTTGTTTAGCTTCCCCGACTCAGGACACCACTAACACATGTATGTTATTCGAAACTGAGCTCTGGGTCAAAAGTTATGTTTCTGGCTGAATTGGGCTCTTTTTGCCAATTCTGATATAAGCTTTGGTCTAACTCCTCAGGGAAAGCTCAGATCAGCGAATGGAGTGGTTTTTTTACTTTCCTGACTGAGGATACCACTAACATTTGTATGTTGTTCGAAACTGAGCTCTGGGTCAAAAGTTACGTTTCTGGCTGAATTGGGCTCTTTTGCCAATTCTGATATAAACTTTGGTGTAACTCTTAAGGGAAATGTCAGATTAACGAATGGAGTGGTTTTTCAGTTTTCTCGACTCAGGACACCACTAACATATGTATGTTATTCGAAACTGAGCTCTGGGTCAAAAGTTATGTTTCTGGCTTTATTGGGCTCTTTTGCCAATTTGGATCTAAGCTTTCGTCTAACTCCTCGGGGAAAGCTCAGATTAGCGAACGGAGTGGTTTTTAAGCTTCCCCGACTCAGGACACCACTAACATATGCATGTGGTTCAAAACTGAGCTCTGGGTCAAAAGTTACGTTTGTTGCTGAATTGGGCTCTTTTGCCAATTCGGATCTAAGCTTTGGTCTAACTCTTAAGGGAAAGCTCACATTAACGAATGGAGTGGTTTTTTAGATTTGTCGACTCAGGACACCACTAACATATGTATGTTATTCGAAACTGAGCTCTGGGTCAAAAGTTACGTTTCTGGCGGAATTGGGCTCTTTTGCCAATTCTGATATAAGCTTTGGTCTAACTCCTCAGGGAAAGCTCAGATCAGCGACTGGAGTGGTTTTTTTACTTTCCCGACTGAGGATACCACTAACATTTGTATGTTGTTCGAAACTGAGCTCTGGGTCAAAAGTTACGTTTCTGGCTGAATTGGGCTCTTTTGCCAATTCTGATATAAGCTTTGGTCTAACTCCTCAGGGAAAGCTCAGATCAGCGAATGGAGTGGTTTTTTTACTTTCCCGACTGAGGATACCACTAACATTTGTATGTTGTTCGAAACTGAGCTCTGGGTCAAAAGTTACGTTTCTGGCTGAATTGGGCTCTTTTGCCAATTCTGATATAAACTGGTGTAACTCTTAAGGGAAAGGTCAGATTAACGAATGGAGTGGTTTTTCAGTTTTCTCGACTCAGGACACCACTAACATATGTATGTTATTCGAAACTGAGTTCTGGGTCAAAAGTTACGTTTCTGGCTGAATTGGGCTCTTTTGCCAATTCGGATCTAAGCTTTGGTCTAACTCCTCAGGGAAAGCTCACATTAACGAATGGAGTGGTTTTTTAGCTTTGTCGACTCAGGACACCAGTAACATATGTATGTTATTCGAAACAGAGCTCTGGGTCAAAAGTTACGTTTCTGGCTTTATTGGGCTCTTTTGCCAATTCGGATCTAAGCTTTGGTCCAACTCTTAAGGGAAAGCTCACATTAACGAATGGAGTGGTTTTTTAGCTTTGTCGACTCAGGACACCAGTAACATATGTATGTTATTCGAAACTGAGCTCTGGGTCAAATGTTACATTCCTGGCTTTATTGGGCTCTTTTGCCAATTCTGATATAAGCTTTGGTCAAAGTCCTCAGGGAAAGCTCAGATCAGCGAATGGAGTGGTTTTTTAGCTTCCCCGACTCAGGACACCTCTAACATATGTATGTTATTCGAAACTGGATCAAAAGGTACGTTTCTGACTGAATTGGGCTCTTTTCCCAATTCTGATATAAGCTTTGGTCTAACTCCTCAGGGAAAGCTCAGATCAGCGAATGGAGTGGTTTTTTTACTTTCCCGACTGAGGATACCAGTAACATTTGTATGTTGTTCGAAATTGAGCTCTGGGTCAAAAGACACGTTTCTGGCTGAATTGGGCTCTTTTGCCAATTCTGATATAAACTTTGGTGTAACTCTTAAGGGAAAGGTCAGATTAACGAATGGAGTGGTTTTTCAGTTTTCTCGACTCAGGACACCACTAACATATGTATGTTATTCGAAACTGAGCTCTGGGTCAAAAGTTAAGTTTCTGGCTGAATTGGGCTCTTTTGCCAATTCTGATATAAACTTTGGTGTAACTCTTAAGGAAAAGGTCAGATTAACGAATGGAGTGGTTTTTTAGCTTTGTCGACTCAGGACACCAGTAACATATGTATGTTATTCGAAACTGAGCTCTGGGTCAAATGTTACATTCCTGGCTGAATTGGGCTCTTTTCCCAATTCTGATATAAGCTTTGGTCTAACTCCTCAGGGAAAGCTCAGATAAACGAATGGAGTGGTTGTTTAGCTTCCCCGACTCAGGACACCACTAACACATGTATGTTATTCGAAACTGAGCTCTGGGTCAAAAGTTATGTTTCTGGCTGAATTGGGCTCTTTTTGCCAATTCTGATATAAGCTTTGGTCTAACTCCTCAGGGAAAGCTCAGATCAGCGAATGGAGTGGTTTTTTTACTTTCCTGACTGAGGATACCACTAACATTTGTATGTTGTTCGAAACTGAGCTCTGGGTCAAAAGTTACGTTTCTGGCTGAATTGGGCTCTTTTGCCAATTCTGATATAAACTTTGGTGTAACTCTTAAGGGAAATGTCAGATTAACGAATGGAGTGGTTTTTCAGTTTTCTCGACTCAGGACACCACTAACATATGTATGTTATTCGAAACTGAGCTCTGGGTCAAAAGTTATGTTTCTGGCTTTATTGGGCTCTTTTGCCAATTTGGATCTAAGCTTTCGTCTAACTCCTCAGGGAAAGCTCAGATTAGCGAACGGAGTGGTTTTTAAGCTTCCCCGACTCAGGACACCACTAACATATGCATGTGGTTCAAAACTGAGCTCTGGGTCAAAAGTTACGTTTGTTGCTGAATTGGGCTCTTTTGCCAATTCGGATCTAAGCTTTGGTCTAACTCTTAAGGGAAAGCTCACATTAACGAATGGAGTGGTTTTTTAGATTTGTCGACTCAGGACACCACTAACATATGTATGTTATTCGAAACTGAGCTCTGGGTCAAAAGTTACGTTTCTGGCGGAATTGGGCTCTTTTGCCAATTCTGATATAAGCTTTGGTCTAACTCCTCAGGGAAAGCTCAGATCAGCGACTGGAGTGGTTTTTTTACTTTCCCGACTGAGGATACCACTAACATTTGTATGTTGTTCGAAACTGAGCTCTGGGTCAAAAGTTACGTTTCTGGCTGAATTGGGCTCTTTTGCCAATTCTGATATAAGCTTTGGTCTAACTCCTCAGGGAAAGCTCAGATCAGCGAATGGAGTGGTTTTTTTCTTTCCCGACTGAGGATACCACTAACATTTGTATGTTGTTCGAAACTGAGCTCTGGGTCAAAAGTTACGTTTCTGGCTGAATTGGGCTCTTTTGCCAATTCTGATATAAACTGGTGTAACTCTTAAGGGAAAGGTCAGATTAACGAATGGAGTGGTTTTTCAGTTTTCTCGACTCAGGACACCACTAACATATGTATGTTATTCGAAACTGAGTTCTGGGTCAAAAGTTACGTTTCTGGCTGAATTGGGCTCTTTTGCCAATTCGGATCTAAACTTTGGTCTAACTCCTCAGGGAAAGCTCACATTAACGAATGGAGTGGTTTTTTAGCTTTGTCGACTGAGGACACCAGTAACATATGTATGTTATTCGAAACTGAGCTCTGGGTCAAAAGTTACGTTTCTGGCTTTATTGGGCTCTTTTGCCAATTCGGATCTAAGCTTTGGTCCAACTCTTAAGGGAAAGCTCACATTAACGAATGGAGTGGTTTTTTAGCTTTGTCGACTCAGGACACCAGTAACATATGTATGTTATTCGAAACTGAGCTCTGGGTCAAATGTTACATTCCTGGCTTTATTGGGCTCTTTTGCCAATTCTGATATAAGCTTTGGTCAAAGTCCTCAGGGAAAGCTCAGATCAGCGAATGGAGTGGTTTTTTAGCTTCCCCGACTCAGGACACCTCTAACATATGTATGTTATTCGAAACTGGATCAAAAGGTACGTTTCTGACTGAATTGGGCTCTTTTCCCAATTCTGATATAAGCTTTGGTCTAACTCCTCAGGGAAAGCTCAGATCAGCGAATGGAGTGGTTTTTTTACTTTCCCGACTGAGGATACCAGTAACATTTGTATGTTGTTCGAAATTGAGCTCTGGGTCAAAAGACACGTTTCTGGCTGAATTGGGCTCTTTTGCCAATTCTGATATAAACTTTGGTGTAACTCTTAAGGGAAAGGTCAGATTAACGAATGGAGTGGTTTTTCAGTTTTCTCGACTCAGGACACCACTAACATATGTATGTTATTCGAAACTGAGCTCTGGGTCAAAAGTTACGTTTCTGGCTGAATTGGGCTCTTTTGCCAATTCTGATATAAACTTTGGTGTAACTCTTAAGGAAAAGGTCAGATTAACGAATGGAGTGGTTTTTTAGCTTTGTCGACTCAGGACACCAGTAACATATGTATGTTATTCGAAACTGAGCTCTGGGTCAAATGTTACATTCCTGGCTGAATTGGGCTCTTTTCCCAATTCTGATATAAGCTTTGGTCTAACTCCTCAGGGAAAGCTCAGATAAACGAATGGAGTGGTTGTTTAGCTTCCCCGACTCAGGACACCACTAACACATGTATGTTATTCGAAACTGAGCTCTGGGTCAAAAGTTATGTTTCTGGCTGAATTGGGCTCTTTTTGCCAATTCTGATATAAGCTTTGGTCTAACTCCTCAGGGAAAGCTCAGATCAGCGAATGGAGTGGTTTTTTTACTTTCCTGACTGAGGATACCACTAACATTTGTATGTTGTTCGAAACTGAGCTCTGGGTCAAAAGTTACGTTTCTGGCTGAATTGGGCTCTTTTGCCAATTCTGATATAAACTTTGGTGTAACTCTTAAGGGAAATGTCAGATTAACGAATGGAGTGGTTTTTCAGTTTTCTCGACTCAGGACACCACTAACATATGTATGTTATTCGAAACTGAGCTCTGGGTCAAAAGTTATGTTTCTGGCTTTATTGGGCTCTTTTGCCAATTTGGATCTAAGCTTTCGTCTAACTCCTCAGGGAAAGCTCAGATTAGCGAATGGAGTGGTTTTTAAGCTTCCCCGACTCAGGACACCACTAACATATGCATGTGGTTCAAAACTGAGCTCTGGGTCAAAAGTTACGTTTGTTGCTGAATTGGGCTCTTTTGCCAATTCGGATCTAAGCTTTGGTCTAACTCTTAAGGGAAAGCTCACATTAACGAATGGAGTGGTTTTTTAGATTTGTCGACTCAGGACACCACTAACATATGTATGTTATTCGAAACTGAGCTCTGGGTCAAAAGTTACGTTTCTGGCGGAATTGGGCTCTTTTGCCAATTCTGATATAAGCTTTGGTCTAACTCCTCAGGGAAAGCTCAGATCAGCGACTGGAGTGGTTTTTTTACTTTCCCGACTGAGGATACCACTAACATTTGTATGTTGTTCGAAACTGAGCTCTGGGTCAAAAGTTACGTTTCTGGCTGAATTGGGCTCTTTTGCCAATTCTGATATAAGCTTTGGTCTAACTCCTCAGGGAAAGCTCAGATCAGCGAATGGAGTGGTTTTTTTACTTTCCCGACTGAGGATACCACTAACATTTGTATGTTGTTCGAAACTGAGCTCTGGGTCAAAAGTTACGTTTCTGGCTGAATTGGGCTCTTTTGCCAATTCTGATATAAACTGGTGTAACTCTTAAGGGAAAGGTCAGATTAACGAATGGAGTGGTTTTTCAGTTTTCTCGACTCAGGACACCACTAACATATGTATGTTATTCGAAACTGAGTTCTGGGTCAAAAGTTATGTTTCTGGCTGAATTGGGCTCTTTTGCCAATTCGGATCTAAGCTTTGGTCTAACTCCTCAGGGAAAGCTCACATTAACGAATGGAGTGGTTTTTTAGCTTTGTCGACTCAGGACACCAGTAACATATGTATGTTATTCGAAACTGAGCTCTGGGTCAAAAGTTACGTTTCTGGCTGAATTGGGCTCTTTTGCCAATTCTGATATAAACTTTGGTGTAACTCTTAAGGGAAAGGTCAGATTAACGAATGGAGTGGTTTTTCAGTTTTCTCGACTCAGGACACCACTAACATATGTATGTTATTCGAAACTGAGCTCTGGGTCAAAAGTTACGTTTCTGGCTGAATTGGGCTCTTTTGCCAATTCTGATATAAACTTTGGTGTAACTCTTAAGGGAAAGGTCAGATTAACGAATGGAGTGGTTTTTTAGCTTTGTCGACTCAGGACACCAGTAACATATGTATGTTATTCGAAACTGAGCTCTGGGTCAAATGTTACATTCCTGGCTGAATTGGGCTCTTTTCCCAATTCTGATATAAGCTTTGGTCTAACTCCTCAGGGAAAGCTCAGATAAACGAATGGAGTGGTTGTTTAGCTTCCCCGACTCAGGACACCACTAACACATGTATGTTATTCGAAACTGAGCTCTGGGTCAAAAGTTATGTTTCTGGCTGAATTGGGCTCTTTTTGCCAATTCTGATATAAGCTTTGGTCTAACTCCTCAGGGAAAGCTCAGATCAGCGAATGGAGTGGTTTTTTTACTTTCCTGACTGAGGATACCACTAACATTTGTATGTTGTTCGAAACTGAGCTCTGGGTCAAAAGTTACGTTTCTGGCTGAATTGGGCTCTTTTGCCAATTCTGATATAAACTTTGGTGTAACTCTTAAGGGAAATGTCAGATTAACGAATGGAGTGGTTTTTCAGTTTTCTCGACTCAGGACACCACTAACATATGTATGTTATTCGAAACTGAGCTCTGGGTCAAAAGTTATGTTTCTGGCTTTATTGGGCTCTTTTGCCAATTTGGATCTAAGCTTTCGTCTAACTCCTCAGGGAAAGCTCAGATTAGCGAACGGAGTGGTTTTTAAGCTTCCCCGACTCAGGACACCACTAACATATGCATGTGGTTCAAAACTGAGCTCTGGGTCAAAAGTTACGTTTGTTGCTGAATTGGGCTCTTTTGCCAATTCGGATCTAAGCTTTGGTCTAACTCTTAAGGGAAAGCTCACATTAACGAATGGAGTGGTTTTTTAGATTTGTCGACTCAGGACACCACTAACATATGTATGTTATTCGAAACTGAGCTCTGGGTCAAAAGTTACGTTTCTGGCGGAATTGGGCTCTTTTGCCAATTCTGATATAAGCTTTGGTCTAACTCCTCAGGGAAAGCTCAGATCAGCGACTGGAGTGGTTTTTTTACTTTCCCGACTGAGGATACCACTAACATTTGTATGTTGTTCGAAACTGAGCTCTGGGTCAAAAGTTACGTTTCTGGCTGAATTGGGCTCTTTTGCCAATTCTGATATAAGCTTTGGTCTAACTCCTCAGGGAAAGCTCAGATCAGCGAATGGAGTGGTTTTTTTACTTTCCCGACTGAGGATACCACTAACATTTGTATGTTGTTCGAAACTGAGCTCTGGGTCAAAAGTTACGTTTCTGGCTGAATTGGGCTCTTTTGCCAATTCTGATATAAACTGGTGTAACTCTTAAGGGAAAGGTCAGATTAACGAATGGAGTGGTTTTTCAGTTTTCTCGACTCAGGACACCACTAACATATGTATGTTATTCGAAACTGAGTTCTGGGTCAAAAGTTACGTTTCTGGCTGAATTGGGCTCTTTTGCCAATTCGGATCTAAGCTTTGGTCTAACTCCTCAGGGAAAGCTCACATTAACGAATGGAGTGGTTTTTTAGCTTTGTCGACTCAGGACACCAGTAACATATGTATGTTATTCGAAACTGAGCTCTGGGTCAAAAGTTACGTTTCTGGCTTTATTGGGCTCTTTTGCCAATTCGGATCTAAGCTTTGGTCCAACTCTTAAGGGAAAGCTCACATTAACGAATGGAGTGGTTTTTTAGCTTTGTCGACTCAGGACACCAGTAACATATGTATGTTATTCGAAACTGAGCTCTGGGTCAAATGTTACATTCCTGGCTTTATTGGGCTCTTTTGCCAATTCTGATATAAGCTTTGGTCAAAGTCCTCAGGGAAAGCTCAGATCAGCGAATGGAGTGGTTTTTTAGCTTCCCCGACTCAGGACACCTCTAACATATGTATGTTATTCGAAACTGGATCAAAAGGTACGTTTCTGACTGAATTGGGCTCTTTTCCCAATTCTGATATAAGCTTTGGTCTAACTCCTCAGGGAAAGCTCAGATCAGCGAATGGAGTGGTTTTTTTACTTTCCCGACTGAGGATACCAGTAACATTTGTATGTTGTTCGAAATTGAGCTCTGGGTCAAAAGACACGTTTCTGGCTGAATTGGGCTCTTTTGCCAATTCTGATATAAACTTTGGTGTAACTCTTAAGGGAAAGGTCAGATTAACGAATGGAGTGGTTTTTCAGTTTTCTCGACTCAGGACACCACTAACATATGTATGTTATTCGAAACTGAGCTCTGGGTCAAAAGTTACGTTTCTGGCTGAATTGGGCTCTTTTGCCAATTCTGATATAAACTTTGGTGTAACTCTTAAGGGAAAGGTCAGATTAACGAATGGAGTGGTTTTTCAGTTTTCTCGACTCAGGACACCACTAACACATGTATGGTATTCGAAACTGAGCTCCTGGTCAAAAGTTTCGTTTCTGGCTGAATTGGGCTCTTTTGCCAATTGTGATATAAGCTTTGGTCTAAGTCCTCAGGGAAAGCTCACAGCAGCGAATGGAGTGGTTTTTTAGCTTCCCCGACTCAGGACATCTCTAACATATGTATGTTGTTCGAAACTGAGCTCTGGGTCAAAAGTAACGTTTTCTGGCTGAATTGAGTTGTTTTGCCAATTGTGAGAAACGCTTTGGTCTAGCTCCTCAGGGAAAGGTCAGATCAGCCAATGGAGTGGTTTTTTAGCTTTCCCGACTCAGGACCACTAATATGTGTTTCTTGTTCGAAACTGAGTTCTGCGTCAAAAGTAACGTTTTCTGGCTGAATTGAGTTGTTTTGCCAATTGTGAGAAACGCTTTAGTCTAGCTCCTCAGTGAAAGCTCAGATCACTGAATGGAGTGTTTATTTAGCTTTCCCAGCTCATGACACAACAAATATGTGTTTCTTTTTCGAATATGAGCTCTGGGTCAAAAGTGGTCAATTCTTAGCCAATTCTGAGAAATGCTTTGGTCTAGCTCAGTGGTTCTCAAATAGTGGGGCGCGCCCCCCAGGGGGGGCGCGAGGCTCCGTAAAGGGGGGCGCGAAGGCTCCCTTTCCATCTGGGTGCAACGGCGGCAACGAAGGCGGCGGACTGGAGTTTCCCGCCAAGGTTGCCTGTCCGACCAGCCCCCGCTGGCTCCTGGCTGAGGGAAGAGCTGCGTTCCGAAGGCTTCAGGGACCGTCCGAGGCTTCCCTGATGCCTTCAGAGCGCTTAAAACGACCGCGCTGCTGGAGCAACCCTGGCGCTTCGGGGACGAGCCCCGCCGAATTGAGCCGGACCCAGACAGATCTCGATAGCCTGCAAGAAGAGGTAGAGGCAGCGTGGCTCCTGCCTGCTCAGCCTCTGTGCCCAGTTTGGCTTCTGCCTGGCCCGACCCTCACTTTTCCTCTGGCCGAAGGCACATCCTCTCTCCCAGAGGAAGGCTTTGCTTCTGGGAAACAGAAATACGAGGCAGCTTTTCCACTGGGGTCTCTACATATTATAGGACTAGATCGGTTCTCAAAGGTTTTAGCCTGGGGGTCTCTTTGATTTTTAAAAAGTGATTGAGGACACCAAAAAGCTTTGATGTGTGTGGGTTATATCACTGATGTGTAGTATGTTAGAAATTAAAACCGAGAAATGTTAAAAATATTTATTTATAAAATACTCCGCCATCCCCCTGAAAGAGTACGGTAAACCATACTTTGAGAATCACTGCTCTAGATAAACCTTGAATTTCATTCTGTAGGGCCCTTGTTACCAATTTTAAAATAAGATATTTACTGCATTTCTCATCATTTTCTCACAGAATTGCGATGAATTACTTATGGATAAATGTTTATTGTATAAAATAAGAGGTGTTTAATAAGGATACAGTGTTATGCAGAGGTGTACTTATAACAATTTTATAGACAAATGATACTATTTACAGTCGCGCGGGGGGCGCGAAATGTTTTCTTCTTCCTAGGGGGGGCATGACAGAAAATAATTGAGAACCACTGGTCTAGCTCCTCAGGGAAAGTTCAGATCCCATTGCCGAGGATTGTCACCCCTCCTGACGACACTCTGGAAGCTGTCTCTCCACGGACGCGTAGTGAACACTCCACACCCCCTGCAGGTGATACTCCGGATGCTGTCACCCCTCGCACGGGCAACGTACAACGTCTCCTGTGGATCCTGCGCTCATCCTGAGGCCCGAAGAAACATAATGGAAAACGACCAGCGGCTGCGCCAAACGGCCTGGATTAGAAGGGCCCTTATGCCCACTATCTGGGTGGTGGTCATCCTCCTTGTTATCTCAATTGTAATTAACTCCCTGTACTTGTACCAAGCCTAATTCCATTCAAATTGGACAGTCTTTTTTTTTTAGCAATGGTACATTAATGTAATTTGACTAATATACTATTCTGGATCATTTCTATGATCACAACTATTTATTAGATTATTTTATCTAGTTCTCTCTCTGTGTATTTTTAAAATACAGTAAAATAAAGGATTAATATTTAAACATTAATCCTTTATTTTACTGTATTTTAAAAACAAAATGATAGATGAATATCTTTAGACTGCTTAACTTATTCGTAATGGAAATAGAGCTTTATTCCATGGCATGTGATTTTACTTTACAATTTTTTTGCCCTGGTATAATGTAGATTCAATCTCAAGTCTGAGTAAATAATATATTAACTAAATTAAATAACTTATTAATGTGTTATTATTTAAGTTATTTTATTGAATGAGAAAGAAAAGTGTTAAGAATCACTCAATTGGTTGCCAATTGCGTGATTTTTTAGCTTTCCTGACACAGGACCACTAATATGTGTTTCTTGTTCGAAACTGAGTTCTGGGTCAAAAGTAACGTTTTTAGGCTGAATTGAGTTGTTTTCACAACTGAGAAACACTTTAGTCTAACTCCTCAAGGAAAACTCAGATCACCGAATAGAGTGTTTTTTTAGCTTTCCCAACTCTGGACCACTAAAATGTGTTTTTTGTTCGAAACTGAGTTCTGGGTCAAAAGTAACGTTGTCTGGCTGAATTGATTTTTTTTCCAATTCTGATTTTAGCTTTGGTGTATCTCCTCAGGGAAAGCTCAGATCAGCGAATGGAGTGGTTTTTTACCTTCCCCGACTCAGGACACCACTAACATATGCATGTGGTTCGAAACTGAGCTCGGGGTCAAAAGTTACATTTCTGGCTGAATTGGGCTCTTTTGCCAATTCTGATATAAGCTTTGGTCTAACTCCTCAGGGAAACCTCAGATCAGCGAATGGAGTGGTTTTTTTAGCATCCCCGACTCAGGACACCACTAACATATGCATGTGGTTCGAAACTGAGTTCTGGGTCAAAAGTTACGTTTCTGGCTGAATTGGGCTCTTTTGCCAATTCGGATCTAAGCTTTGGTCTAACTCCTCAGGGAAAGCTCAGATTAGCGAATGGAGTGGTTTTTTAGCTTCCCCGACTCAGGACACCACTAACATATGTATGTTATTTGAAACTGAGCTCTGGGTCAAAAGTTACGTTTCTGGCTTTATTGGGCTCTTTTGCCAATTCGGATCTAAGCTTTGGTCTAACTCTTAAGGGAAAGCTCACATTAACGAATGGAGTGGTTTTTTAGCTTTGTCGACTCAGGACACCACTAACATATGTATGTTATTCGAAACTGAGCTCTGGGTCAAAAGTTACGTTTCTGGCGGAATTGGGCTCTTTTGCCAATTCTGATATAAGCTTTGGTCTAACTCCTCAGGGAAAGCTCAGATCAGCGACTGGAGTGGTTTTTTTACTTTCCCGACTGAGGATACCACTAACATTTGTATGTTCTTCGAAACTGAGCTCTGGGTCAAAAGTTACGTTTCTGGCTGAATTGATTTGTTTTGCCAATTCTAAGAAGCGCTTTGGTCTAACTGCTCAGGAAAAGCTCAGATCAGCGAATGGAGTGGTTTTTTTTAGCTTTCCCGCCCCTAACGATCTATATAATTCGTCCATCATGTGTCACCTACTAAAACCCACTAACAAGCCAATCCCAGGAATAAAACATTCCAGGCACAAACGCGACCCCTCCCCTACTGCTAGGAAAGGTCGCAAGAAGCTACCCCAGTGCACTGCATGCATGCAAGGCCCAAAAAGAAATATCTTCAAATTCAGAATGGGACAACCAAAATCTTGTCATACCTTCGAATAATGTGATTGCACCTTTGGCCACTATGCCCCTCATGTAAAAATATGTAATGATCGATCAGGAATTAGGAATTGTACCTTTGGACGATGACTCCTCGAGTGTACAAAAGGTGCAACACTCCGGAAGGCATCCTTTGCCCCACACTTCCAGGTTTAGATAGCTGTGAGCCATGTATGAAAAAGGCTTGGGTGGGTAGTCACACCATTAACACTTTGATATACCACACCCAGGCTCCTCCAAATTGTGTGCCACAATCCAAAACCTGTGCAATCAATGGCACCATGTACAGCTACTGCCTGCAAGGAAACAGTCTCGTATGTTTCTAGCCTGAGGTTCCCATAAGGGTTAATGTCACTGTTTGGGCTGGTCTAACCTTCATCTACCAGAAACGCTCATGGCTCTATTATTTGAATTCCACTGTAGCCCTGAAACAAGGGCACCACCCCCTTACAGTAACCTTCGATGTGTGTACTGCAATGGAGAAAGCTGTCCATATAACGTGTGGGGATGACGGGTGGCGCGAAATGTATCTCGGGGTCAAAAGTAATGTTTTCTGGCAGAATTCATTTGTTTTGCCAATTCTGAGAAACGCTTTGGTCTAACTCCTCAGGGAAAGCGCATATCACCGAATGGAATGGTTTTTTAGCTTTCCCGACACAGTACACAACAAATATTTGTTTCTTATTCGAATCTGAGCTCTGGGTCAAAAGTAACGTTTTCTGGCTGAATTGAGTTGTTTTGCCAATTCTGAGAAACGCTTTGGTCTAGCTCCTCAGGGAAAGTTCAGATCACCGAATGGAGTGGTTTTTTAGTTTTCCTGAATCAGGACCACTAATATGTGTTTCTTGTTCGAAACTGAGTTCTAGATCAAAAGTAACGTTGTCTGGCTGAATTGAGTTGTTTTGCCAATTCTGAGAAATGCTTTGGTCTAGCTCCTCAGGGAAAGCTCAGATCACCGAATGTAGTGGTTTTTTAGCTTTCCCGACTCAGGAGAAAACAAACATGTGTTTTTTGTTCAAAACAGAACTCTGGGTCAAAAGTAATGTTTTTAGGCTGAATTGAGTTCTTTTGACAATTCTGAGATTTGGTTTGGTTTGGAGTGGTTTTTTCGCTTTCCCGACTCAGGACACTAATATGTGTTTCTTGTTCGAAACTGAGCTCTGGGTCAAAGTAACGTTTTCTGGCTGTTGAAGCTAGTTACAAAATCATGTTTTCAACCTGATGAACAAGTTAAATCACCACCTTTTGAATGGCTGTCAGATTCAATTGATAATTGGCTTTTAGTTTATTTGTAGAACCTGAGGTCTTTACGATTATGTCTATTATTTTAAAATTATTATCCAGATGAGACATCATTTCAGGCCCACAGAGTTGTTTCCTGTTTATGTCAATGTTATAATTCAACAAAAACATCAAAGAAAATAAAACTAATTCTGTAAATGCAGGCTGTAAGCAAATTGTTTTAATAGACATTTTAGAATGGTAGTATAGTTTTTCATATATTTTTATTATTCTTGCTGTTTTTAATTACTGTGGGTAGCCTTGTCATGATAGATGGTTAGCTATACAAATTGAATGAATCAATAAAAATTAATTCCATTCAAATTGGAGAGTCTTTTTTTTTTAGCAATGCTACATTAATGTAATTTGACTAATATACTATTCTGGATCATTTCTATGCTCACAACTATTTCTTAGATTATTTTATCTAGTTTAGACTGCTTAACACATTCGTAATGGAAATAGAGCTTTATTCCATGGCATGTGATTTTAGTTTACAATTTTTTTGCCCTGGTATAATGTGGATTCAATCTCAAGTCTGAGTAAATAATATATTAACTAAATTAAATAACTTATTAGTGTGTTATTTATTTAACATAAGTTCCTGCCCCGCCCCTTTCACCGGACGGCGCTTGCCTGCGCTTCACCAGCTCGGGCACGACCGGAGAAGTTTCTCTTCTCAGAAATGTCTTCAGTGGAGCGGTGGCAGCCTGCGTCCCTTTCAGGAGCTTCACTGAGGAAACTTCTCCGGTCGTGCCTGAGCTGGTGGAGCGCAGGCAAGCGCCGTCCCGTCGCCAGGGAAACAGTGAGTGAGGTGAATCACGTGGTTGCTCAGATCACACGGACGCAGCCCGAGAAGACATTTCTGAGAAGAGAAACTTCTCCGGTTGGGCTGCGCCCGTGTGATCTGAGCAACCACGCGATTCACCTCACTCACTGTTTCCCTGGCGATGGGACGGCGCTTGCCTGCGCTTCACCAGCTCAGGCGCAACCGAAGTTTCCTCAGTGAAGCTCCTGAAAGGGACGCAGGCTCAGCCTGCCAGGCTGCCACCGCTCCACTGAAGATATTTCTGAGAAGAGAAACTTCTCCGGTTGCGCCTGAGCTGGTGAAATGCTAGAGGGGTGGGGGGGGAAGGAACAGAAAAGACAAAAAGGAGAATGAAAGGGAGAAAGAGGAGGTGGAGGATAGTGGGATCCTTGCTGCTTTCTGAGCTTGGTGGTTTTCTTACAGACATTTTATTACCAAACTAGGTAACATCATCACTGCTAGAAGGGAGTGGGGTTGTGGGGAAAGGAGGAGGAGGAGAACTCGAGTAGAAACTGATAGCAGGGACCAAACTAGGTAACATCATCACTGCTAGAAGGGAGAGGGGTTGTGGGGAAAGGAGGAGGAGGAGAAGTCGAGTAGAAACTGATAGCAGGGACAGGCAGAAGCGGAGCGTGGCAGTTGCAAAATAGGAGAAAGAAAAGGCAGGAGAGAATTGTTGTTGGCTAATAATAATAAGTGGGCTAACTAGCTCAGCCTTACTTTTGTACATAGCCCTAAGGAAGATAAAAAAAGGAGATAAAAAGGACAAGCACCGAAAGAGGAGACCTTCGTTTGTTCTTTACGAAAATCGAACCAGATATCAAACATTTAGTCTCGCAGCATCAGCCTCAAAGATCTCATTAATCACTAGTAAAGCTAATTTCAATTTACTTTATTGTTTTCTAATTAAACTTTATAAAGTTAAAAACATTATAAACATGCATAAAGTAGAAATAAAAAGATAAATGTATGTACATTTCTTTTTTTTAAAAACACCCTCCTTTCTAAAAAATATTCCACACTTGCGCAAAAACTGGTGGGCGGTAAGGAAATTTTTCCATCAAGAAAGATCCATTAGTGGGCGGTAGGTAGAAAAAGGTTGACTACCACTGATCTAAATAATCTCAGCGGGACTTCCGGTGGCACCGTAGGCGTTGAAGGATGCTCCTTTGGGAACGCCAGCCCCGTGACCGAGTTAAGCTGCTAGAACAGTGTAAATCAGCTGTCTAGCAGCTTGAAAACTCTCCCCTCGGGAAAAGAGGGGAAGGTGAGCAGCCGGGCAAGGGTAGAGCTCCCCTAGACCCCCAGGAACAATTCTGGGGCTCGAAGGGTGAGAGCCCCCCAGCAGCCCGACAGAACTCCTCGTCCGGGACGCTTCTGCTCTAGCAGAAACAAAACGTCACGACCATGCCTGCAATCAACGTTTCAATCTACATTTGAACAAGATGCAGGCAGAGCAAAGACAGGAGTGATTACAATTGCAAGTACAAACTTTAACTCTGATGTAGTAATACTTTCTTCTGTGAAGATTAAAGGGAACAAAAGGGAAGATGGTGTCTAAATCTGAAAGGGCGTCGTGAAAGTGAAACCTAAAAGGAAAGATAGTATTTGTTAAGTGCCTGTTAACGTGGTTAAAAGATCCAAGAGTTCAAGATTAAAGAAAACAGCATTGGTTTACTAACAAACTATAAGATTTAACAAATCTGGGGATTAGGTGGACTTTTTGGACTCAATAATTTGGCTGTTGAAATGTGTGATTTGAATATTTGGAAATGGCTTCAAAACAAACAAAATTAAGTGTTTCTAAGAGTGCTGGAAGTTCCCCAGCCCAGACACATAAATTGCAGTCTTTATTACCCCCAGCGGATACATAAACTTTGACACTTGAAGCCCTCCAAAGTGCTTTAAAGGAACAAGCCACTGTTTTGGAAGGAAAGATCACAACTGCTTTTAAAGATGTATCTGACGAAATGTCTGAAATTAAGGATTTAATCCAAACCCGCAATCAACAGATAAGAGATATAGTGGATGCATTTAAGGGCTTACTTGGTTATGTAACATCACTGGAGGATAGGGTGGAAGAAATTAATCAGTCTAATGTCAATTTGGAGAATAAAGTTGATGAGGCACAAAGTAAGATCGATAAGTCAGAGGCAGAGGTTACAATGATACAATATAGAGCGATGGAATTTGCTTTGAGAATAAGAGGCCTGAAAGAAAATAACCAAGAAAACCTGAGAGAGATTTTTGCAGAAGCTTTTGCTCAATTAATTGGCGAACCAAAAGCAGAATGTGATTGGCAGATGGACAAAATTTACCGTGTTAATTCATGGATTGCCAGACAGAGACAACTACCAAGAGATATTGTAATCTATTTTGTCACCAGGAAAACAAGGAATGGAATATTACAAGCGACTTATAAAAACAAGCTACAAGTGGCAGGTCAGGAGGTCGCAGTATTGAAGGAAATTCCCCCCAAAATGTTGAGATCCAGAAAGGACTATGCATTCCTAGTGGATGAACTTAGAAATCGCCAGATATAGTATAGATGGGAGGTTCCGGCCGGACTGGTGGTGAATTATTTAGGTGAAAGATATCGTCTTAATTCAGTTTAGAAGGCAAGAGATTTTTACAGTAATGTACTAAAGGCTGGATACCCACCATCTCCAGGACTCAGAAGAAGAAAAGAAGCAGGGGAGGCTAGACAGGAAGATACCCAGGTACAAGCAGGTGCTGCTCAAGCCTTGGAGTTACTCGAGGAGACAGAAGGAGTTATGGAACAAAGACAAACCCGAGCGGCAACCTAACGTAAAGAACAATAATTAAAGATGCAACAAGCTCAGATAATAATCCAAGAACCTATAAATATAAATACAGAAGCTGTGGGGGAGCCAGACCTAAGAAGAAATTCCAGCAGGATTTCCAGGTGGCTCTTAAAAAGCTTCAGGGGGCTGAAGATGACAATTAAATTCTTAACCTGGAATGTTAATGGTTTAAACTCACCACAAAAAAGGAAAAAAATATTTCACCATCTGAAACAATTTTAAAATGATGTAATTTGTTTGCAAGAAACACATATTAGAACAAATGACCAGAAATATCTGATGAATGCAAGATTGGGAATGCACTTTGTGGCATCTGCACCGGAGAAGAAAAATGGTATAGTTATATACTTAAGGAAAGACTTAAAGGCTGAATTAATTGAAGCAGATCCTCAAGGAAGATATATCGCAATTGAATTATTAATAGAAGGAAAGAAAATACTTTTTAACGGGAGTATATACTCCCAACCAACAACAAGAAAATTTTTACAAGTTGCTCCATACTAAATTAATACAATGGGATTATAGATCGTGTATATTACTGGGTGACTGGAATGGAGTATTGGATACTATGAAAGACAAGAAGGGACTTTTGCAAAATATTCAAACATGAGCAAGATTGCCTAAATCCTTCTTCAACATGATGGAGGATATGGAACTGAGGGATATTTGGCGAGAACGGAATGTTAAAGAACAAGACTTTACATTTTTTTCTGATAGGCACCAATTCTTTTCTAGAATTGACTTTATATTAATTACGAATGATCTTCCTTCCAGGGTGAAGGAGACGAAGATATGTCCGAGAGCCCTAACAGATCATAACCCGGTGTGGATGGAACTGGAATATGGAGAGGTATCTAGGAGGTCTTGGAGGTTAAATGAAAATTTATTTAGATATGAGGGAAATGTCACAGAATGTAAAAAACTACTGAAATAATATTTTGTTTTTAACATGCATAAGGGAATATCCATGGAAACGGTTTGGGATGCAAGTAAAGCATATATGAGAGGTGTTTTAATAAACTTGAATAACCTTTATAGATGTAGAAAGGGGGAAAAATGAAGGGAACTAGAAGAAGAGATAAAAAAGAGAGAGCAGGCGCTAATATCTAACCCAGATGATAAGAAGACAAAAGAAGCAATTACTTACTACGAGAGCAATTCAATATGTTGATGTCAGATCAAGTAGCAACTAATTTGTTATATGCTAAACACAATACTTTTTGCAATGCAAATAAACCAGGTAGATGGTTAGCATATATGTTAAGGAAAAAACAAAAGTCTCGTACCATAGAGAAAATAGAGTACAAAGGTAAAGAAGTTTATCAACAGGATATGATTAAAAAGGCGTTTTTAGAATTTTATACAAGACTGTATGCTGGGGATAAAATACAAGGTTTAGATATAGATAGATATTTGGAGAAAGAGAATATCCCCATAGTTACAGATGAGCAAAGGGAAAGATTGAATCAACCGATTTCCACGGAGGAAATTCTCCTGGTAATTAAGCAGTTAAAAATTGGTAAGGCCCCTGGCACAGATGGATTGATGGCGATTTATTACAAAAATTTACAACTAGAAATGGTAGAACCTCTTAAGGAATGATTTAATAAAATACAACTGGGAGGAGGGGTACCACCATCTTGGAGAACAGCCTTTATTTCCCTGATTCCGAAAGAAGATCAAGATCACAGTCAGCCAAAAAACTATAGGCCTATATCACTACTTAATACAGATTATAATTTTTTTGCTAAAATACTAGCAAATAGGTTGATGTCAGTTATACAACAAATGATTCACAATGATCAATCTGGTTTTATACATGGGAGACAGTAAAAGTAATGTAAGACAAATTGTTAATATATTGGAGTATTTGGGGAAGAATAACCAAATCCCTGCAGTGCTTATATTCTTGGATGTGGAGAAAGCATTTGATCGAGTGGATTGGCAGTTTTTAATGAAAATAATACAAAAGATGCAGTTTGGAGAGTATTTTACACAATCTATTCAATCAATCAATCAATCAATCAATCAAACTTTTATTTATAAACCGCGCCCTTTCCTAAGCAGGACTCGGGGAGGTGTACAGTCATTATTAAAAACCATATACATATCAAAATAGAATACATATACATAAACATAGACATAGACGGAGGAGGTAGAGAATATACTGTACCATATTTAATTAAAATACAAATAAGATTAAAATTCCCTTAAAAATTCCACAATAAGATGTTTGCCAGGAGGTGAAAGATGGAGCTATAAATCGGCTAAGCCAGCTAATTGGAACAGGTGGGTCTTAAGCTTCTGTCGGAAGGAGCGGAGGTCGTTAATAGTTCTAATATCGGGGGGGGGGAGGTCATTCCAGAGGGTTGGGCCCATCACAGAGAAGGCTCTACTCCTAGGCGCCACCCGTTGGCACTGCTTGGCGGATGGCACCTGGAGGAGTCCCTCCCTGTGAGAGCGAATAGGTCGTAGAGATGTATGAGGTGAGATGCGATCCCGCAGGTAACTAGGTCCCATGCCATGGAGCACTTTAAAGATAGTAACCAACACCTTGAAACGCACCCGAAAAACCACAGGCAGCCAGTGCAGCTCGCGCAGGAGTGGTGTTATATGGGAGTATCTTGTTCCTCTCATGATGGCCCGCGCGGCCGCATTCTGAACTAGCTGTAGTCTTCGGGTGCATCTCAAGGGGAGCCCCATGTAGAGAGCATTGCAGTCGTCCAGGCGGGACGTCACCAGCGCATGAGTGACTTGCGTAGGGTGTCCCGATCCAATAGGGGGCGCAATTGGTGCACCAGGCGAACTTGGTGGAACGCCCCCCTCGCCACGGCTGTCACATGGTCATCCATCGACAGCCGGGCATCAAGGAGGACGCCCAAATTGCGCGCCCGTTTCACGGGGGGCAGTTGTTCGCCCCCTATGGCCAGCGATGGCATCCACTGGTTGAACCGGGGTTCAACCACAGCCACTCAGTCTTGGAGGGGTTGAGTTTAAGTCTGTTGTCCCCCATCCAGACCCGGACAGCTTCCAAACACCGGGACATCATTTAGACGGCCTCGTTGGGGTGGTTTGGGGTGGAAATGTACAGCTGCGTGTCATCAGCGTACAGATGGTATCCAACCCCAAAACCACGGATGATCTCACCCAGCGGCTTCATGTATGTGTTGAACAGGAGGGGCGAGAGGACCGACCCCTGTGGCACCCCACAGGTGAGTGGCCTCAGGGTCGACCTCTGCTCCCCTGCCAACACACACTGCGTCTGGTTGGAGAGGTAGGAGCGGAACCACCACAAAACGGTGTCCCCTACGCCCACCTCTTCCAGCCGGCGCAATAAGATACCATGGTCGATGGTATCGAAAGCCGCTGATAGATCTAATAGGACCAGGATAGAGGAACAACCCCTATCTCTGGCCCTCCAGAGACCATCTACCAACGCGACCAAGGCCGTCTCCGTGCTGTGACCGGGTCGAAAGCCGGACTGGCGCAGGTCTAGATAGTCTGCTTCCTCCAGGTGACGTGGGAACTGTTGTGTCACCACACTCTCTACAACCTTCGCTAAAAAGGGAAGGTTGGAGACGGGACGGTAATTAGCTAGCTCCTCCGGATCCAGGGAAGGCCTCTTGAGCAGGGGCCTCACCACGGCCTCTTTCAAGGCGGCCGGCAAGGACCCCTCCTCAAGTGAAGCGTTCACCAGACCCAGGAGCCAGCTTCGTGTAACCTCCCAGGATGCCAGTACAAGCCAGGAGGGACACGGGTCCAGTAAACATGAGGTGGCTCGCAGTCGCCCATGTAACCTGTCCAAATCCTTGGGGGCAACAGAGTCAAACCCCTCCCAGCGTGGTGTCTCAAGACTTGCTTCCGACGTCTCCCCTGGTCCACTGAAGGGGGCCCATCCACTCCGGATCTGATCGATTTTGTCCTGCAGATATTCCCCAATAACTCTACCCTGCAAAGGGGCTTCTCGCGGCCTCTGTGATAAGAGGGAGCGGGTCACCCGAAACAGGGCGGCAGGGCGGTTATCCGCGGACGCAATAAGAGCGGCACAGTGTCTACGTTTGGCCGCTCTCAGTGCCACAAGGTAGGTCCGTAAATAGGCTCTTACCTGTGTTCGGTCAGATTCGGAGCATGAGGACCTCCACCTGCTTTCTAGGCGTTTCTTGTGGCGTTTCATCACCCTCAGCTCCTCGGTAAACCAAGGAGCCAGGGTGGTTCGTTGCCGCAGGAGAGGCCGCAAAGGCGCTACCCGGTCCAAGGCCCCAGCAGCCGCTATATTCCAAGCGGCCACTAGGTCCTCCGTCCGGGAGCAGGTCAGGACTACAGGAAGTGGCCCAAGCTCCCTCTGGAACCCATCCGGTTCCATCAGTCGCCTGGGGCGGAACCATCTGGGACAATCAGGTTCCGCCTCCCCGCGGTGGGGGGTAGCGCCGGGGAAGTCGAGCCGGAGAGATGAGTGGTCTGACCATGACAGGGGTGTAATAACTAGATCCCCTATTCCCAGATCACTCGTCCACTGTCCAGATACAAAAACAAGGTCCAGTGTGTGCCCACCTTCGTGTGTGGGGCCCTGAATTAATTGGGTCAGGTCCATGGCTGTCATGGAAGCCATGAACTCCCGAGCCACCTCGGATGCTTCGCCAGTCGACGGCAGGTTGAAATCCCCCATAACCACAAGTTTGGGGGTATCAACTGCCGTCTCCGCGATCAGCTCGAGGAGCTCAGGCAGGGCCGCTGATGCATAGCGAGGAGCCAAGTATACAATCAGCAAGCCCAACTGCCTCCCTGGGCCCCATTTCACACCAAGGGACTCACACCTGGAGATCTGTGGCACAGTGAACTCCCTCGGTTCCAGACTCTCCCGTATAATTACCGCCACCCCACCACCCTTACCCAGGGCCCGCGGCTGATGAAATGCACGGTAACCTGGCGGGCACATCTCCACGAGGGGCCCAACCAGGTCTCCGTTATCCCTGCAAGGTCCGGCTCCCCCTCTGAGATCAACTCATTAATGAGGGGGGCCTTGTTAACAACAGACCTTGCATTGCAGAGCATCAGCCTCAGGCCCTGGCTCTGTAGGTCCTGGCCACCTAGGCTGCGGGGGTTGGTACAAGCGACCGGGCGTGTCCAACAGCCACGGTCTCCCAACCGACTACGAGATTTTGTTCGGTCCTCGCACCCACCCCTCCCCATGACCGTTGGAATAAAACAACCCTCTGTAGGAATGTCATTTTCCCTCCCCCTCCCCACTCCGCTCACTCCCTCCTTGACCTCACCTATTCGCCTGGCTAAAGTCCTCCTCCTGGCCTGATCCCTCCCACCCACCCTGGAACCCCCTAAAATGGATAAAAAACATCTAGTTAAAAAACCCCTAAGTCTTCGCTTCCTCCACCTCTCGGGATTAACAAACCCGTCATTAAGGTGGGCCCTTGAAAGGGCAAAGGGCCATATCTGCGACAGGGGGGACTCCCACAGCTGGAGCAAGTCTGCAATATATTAATGCAATATACCAGAAACAAACAGCACAAATTATAGTTAATGGTAGTCTAACAGAACCTTTCAAAATCGAAAAAGGAACAAGACAGGGATGTCCTCTGTTTCCATTATTGTTTATTTTGACTTTGGAATTATTGCTGAATAGAATATGTGACTCAGATGATGTACAGGGAATTAAGATTAGGCACCATGAATACAGAGTACGAGCATTCGCGGATGACTTAATAATAATAATAATTTATTAAATTTCTAGACCGCCCCCTCTCCCCGGGGGGGGACTCGGGGCTGTGTACAGGAATAAATTTAAAAACAAACAAACAATCATATACATAATTAAAAATCATATTAAACAACCCCTGTACGAATTATAAAAATTAAAAACATTAAAAACAGACCCTAAAAATTTTAGAAATAAAACTGAGGTGGGAAGATGGAATTAGGCCAGGCCGGCTACCTGAAACAGGTGGGTTTTAAGTTTCTGACGGAAGGAGCGGAGATCCGTAGTCATTCTAATGTTGGGGGGAAGGTCATTCCAGAGGGTCGGGCCCATCACAGAGAAGGCCCTTCCCCTAGGCGCCGCCCGCTGGCACAGCCTAGTGGACGGCACCCAGAGGAGTCCCTCTCTGTGTGAGCGAATCGGCCGAAGGGATGTATGGGGCAGGATACAATCCCGCAAATAACTAGGTCCTGTGCCATGGAGCGCCTTAAAAATGATGGTCAACACCTTGAAACGCACCCGAAAAGCCACAGGCAGCCAGTGTAGCCCACGCAGGAGAGGTGTTACGTGGGAGTAGCCAGAGACTCCCGAGACTGCCCGCGCGGCCACATTCTGAACCAGCTGCAGCCTTCGGATGCATCTCAAGGGGAGCCCCATGTAGAGAGCGTTGCAGTAGTCTAGCCGGGACGTCACAAGCGCATGAGTGACTGTGCGAAGGGCGCTCCGGTCCAATACGGGACGCAATTGGCGCACCAGGCGAACCTGGTGGAACGCCCTCCTGGCCACGGCTGTCACATGGTCATCCATGGACAGCCGGGTATCCAGAAGGACGCCCAAATTGCGTACCCGATCCACGGGGGCCAGACGTTCGCCCCCAATGGCCAGTGATGGAGTAAGCTGGTTGAACCGGGGCGCCGGTAGCCACAGCCACTCAGTCTTGGACGGGTTGAGCTTGAGTCTGTTACTTCCCATCCAGATCCGTACGGCTTCCAGACACCGGGATATCACTTCGATAGCATTGTTGGGGTGGTTTGGGGTAGACATGTACAGCTGGATATCATCCGCGTACAGATGGTAATCTACCCCAAACCCACGAATGATCTCGGCCAGCGGCTTCATATATGTATTGAACAGGAGAGGCGAGAGGACCGACCCTTGTGGCACCCCACAAGAGAGCGGCCTCAAGGTCGACCTCTGCCCCCCTGCCAATACAAATTGTACTCGGCCAGAGAGGTATTTATTTATTTATTTGCACTTCTAGACCGCCCCCTCTCCCAAAAGGGACTCGGGGCAGTGTACAGTCCACACAGTCATCCACAGTAAAATTCATTAAATAGATAAACAGATGAATAAATAAATAAATATGGAGGAGGTTAAAAGAATTAAAAGAACTGTACAGCAAGAATATAAATATGGCTTTAAAACCCCTAAAATCAATTAAATTTAAAACAATACCCTTAAAATACCAGTTAAAAATATATTTCCAGGAGGTAACAGTTATAACAGTTATAATTATGCCAGGCCAGCTAATCGGAACAGGTGAGTCTTCAATTTTTGTCGGAAGGAGCGGAAGTCCGTGGTGGTTCTAATATCGGGGGGGAGGTCATTCCAGAGGGTTGGGCCCATCACAGAGAAGGCCCTACTCCTTGGCACCGCCCGCTGGCATTGCCTAGTGGACGGCACCTGGAGAAGCCCCTCCCTGTGAGAGCGAATTGGCCGCAGGGATGTATGTGGGAGGATGCGATCCCGCAAGTAACTAGGTCCTGTGCCATGGAGCGCTTTAAAGATGGTGATCAGAACCTTGAAACGCACCCAAAAAACCACAGGCAGCCAGTGCAGCTCGCGCAGGAGTGGTGTTACGTGGGAGTATCTGGTACTCCCCATGACAACCCGCGCGGCCGCGTTCTGGACTAGCTGCAGTTTCCGGGCGCGTCCCAAGGGAAGCCCCATGTAGAGAGCATTACAGTAGTCTAGGCGAGACGTCACCAGCGCATGAGTGACCGTGCGTAGGGCATACCGGTCCAGTAGGGGGCACAATTGGCGCACCAGGCGAACCTGGTGGAACGCCCCCCTTGCCACGGCTGCCACATGGTCATCCATTGACAACCGGGCATCTAGGAGGACGCCCAAATTGCGCGCCCGTTCCACAGGGGGCAATTGCTCGTCCCCTATGGCCAGCGATGGAGTCAGCTGGCTGAACCGAGGTGCCAGTAGCCACAGCCACTCAGTCTTGGAAGGGTTGAGCTTGAGTCTGTTGTCCCCCATCCAGACCCCGACGGCTTCCAAACACCGGGACATCACTTCGACAGCCTCGTTGGGGTGGCTTGGGGTTGAGATGTACAGCTGGGTATCATCAGCGTACAGATGATATTCAACCCCAAAACCACAGATGATCTCGCCCAGCGGCTTCACATATGCGTTGAACAGAAGGGGCGAGAGGACCGACCCCTGCGGCACCCCACAAGAGAGTGGCCTCAGGGTCAACCTCTGCCCCCCCGTCAACACATATTGCATCCGGCCGGAGAGGTAAGAGCCGAACCACCGTAAAACGGTGCCTCCGACTTCCCATCCCCTCCAGCCGGCGCAATAGGATACCATGGTCGATGGTATCAAAAGCCGCTGAGAGGTCTAATAGGACCAGGATAGAGGAACAACCTCTATCTCTGGCCCTCCAGAGATCATCAACCAACGCGACCAAGGCTGTCTCTGTGCTGTGCCCGGGTCGGAAGCCGGACTGGCGTGGGTCTGGATAGTCGGATTCATCGAGGTGACGTGGAAATTGCTGCGCCACCACATTCACAACAACCTTCGCCAGGAAGGGAAGGTTGGAGACTGGACGATAATTAGCTAGCTCCATTGGGTCAAGTGAAGGCCTCTTGAGTAAGGGCCTCACCACCGCCTCTTTCAAGGCAGTTGGTAAGGATCCCTCACCCAATGAGGCGTTCACCAGGCCCAGAAGCCAGCCTCGTGTCACCTCCCAGGATGCCAGTACCAGCCAGGAGGGACACGGGTCCATTGAACATGTGGTGGGTCGCAGCCGTCCACGCAACCTGTCTAACTCCTCGGGGGCAACAGAGTCAAACTCCTCCCAGAGTGGTCTCACAAGACTCGCTGTTGACAGCCCGTCCAGTCCACTGGAGGGGGCCCATCCGCTTCCGATCTGAGCGACTTTGTTCTGCAGATATTCCCCAAACTCCTCTGCTCTTCCCTGTAAGGGTGCCCCCCGCGTCTCTTGCGACAAGAGGGAGTGGGTCACCCTAAACAGGGCGGCAGGGCGGTTATCCGCAGACGCAATGAGAGCGGCACAATGTCTGCGTTTGGCCGCTCTCAATGCCACAAGGTAGGTCCGTAAATAGGCTCTTACCTGTGCTCGGTCAGACTCGGAGCGTGAGGACCTCCACCTGCTCTCTAGACGTCTCCTATGGCGCTTCATCACCCTCAACTCCTCGGTATACCAAGGAGCCCGGGTGAGTCGCTGCCGTAGGAGAGGTCGCAAAGGCGCAACCCGGTCCAAGGCCCCAGCCGTCGCCCTATTCCAGGCGGCCACTAGGTCCTCCGACCGAGCGCGGGTCAGGGCTACAGGTAGCGGCCCAAGCTCCGACTGGAACCTAACTGGTTCCATCAGATGCTTGGGGCGGTACCAGCTTGGATAAACTGGTTCCGCCTCCTCACGGTGGGGGGTAGCGCCAGGGAAGTCTAGCCGGAGACAAGAGTGATCTGACCATGACAGGGGAGTAATGTCTAAGTCCCCTATTCCCAAATCACTCGTCCACTGCTCAGATACAAAAACAAGGTCCAGTGTGTGGCCACCTTCATGTGTGGGGCCCTGAATTAGTTGGGTCAGGCCCATGGCTGTCATGGAAGCCATGAACTCCCGAGCCACCTCGGATGCTGCTCCCGTCGACGGCAGGTTGAAATCCCCCATAACCAAAAGTTTGGGGATCTCCACCGCCGTCTCCGAGATCAGCTTGAGGAGCTCGGGCAGGGCTGCTGATGTATAGCGAGGAGCCAAATATACAATCAGCAGACCCCACTGCCTCCCTGGGCCCCATTTCACACCAAGTGACTCACACCCGGGTATCTGAGAAACAGTGAACTCCCTCGGCTCTAGACCATCCCGTATAACCACCGCCACCCCTCCACCCTTACCCAGGGCCCGAGGCTGATGGAGGGAAAACTCTTCAGATAGCTTATCAGCATACACTGGGCTCTTACGTCAGTGAACACAAACCCAGGGCCAGGAAGCTTGTGGAACTCCTTGTTCAGGAGTTATTATGTGCTGCCCTATGAATGCTGAATTTTAATTTAGGCTGATTTTTACGTTTTAAACTTACTGTTTAAACTTACTTACTTACTAAACCTACCCAGGGCCCGAGGCTGATGGAATGCATGGAAACCCGGTGGGCACATTTCCACGAGGGGTAACCCACCCTCGTGACCCAACCAGGTCTCCGTTATTCCTGCAAGGTCCAGCTCCCCCTCAGAGATCAACTCATTAATGAGGGGGGCCTTGTTGGTCACGGACCTTGCATTGCAAAGCACCAGCCGCAGGCCCTGTCTCTGTAGTTCCCGACCACCTAGGTTGCGGGGGTTGGTACGAACGACCGGGCGTAGCCAGCAGCCACGGTCTCCCAACCGACCTTGTGATCTTCTCTTGTCCTCGCATCCCCCCCTCCCCGCGACCGTTGAAATAAAACAACCCTCTACTGGAATAACTTGTTCCCTCTCCCCCCCCACCCTGCTCACTTCCCTCCTGGACTCACCTGTTCGTCTGGCACTGGCTTCCCTCCCGGCCTGGTTATCCCCCCCCCCTTCCCAGAACCCCCTAAAAACAATACAAAACATTTGGATAAAAAGCCCCTCAGCTTCCTCTTCTTCCACCTCTCGGGGTTCACAAACCCGTCATCAAGGCTGGCCCTTGAGAGAGCCAAGGGCCATGCCTGCGAGAGAGGGGCCTCCCGCAGGCGGAACAGGTCTAACCTCGAGTAGATTGATGAGTTGTTAACAGTCCCAGTAGGGTAAGGGTGCTGATAATACAAAGTTAATAGTTAATAGCCGGTAGGGCTAGAGTCTCAATGGAGGACGGGGGGGGGGGTTTAGTGTCCAGATGGTACTTGGAGGAAGGGGGGGGGAGGGCGGGAAGTGTTTGAATATCCCAGATGGTGGAGGAAAGCAAAGGTGGTAGAAGATGGTAAAAGGGTAGGTGATAGTTCAGCTGGTTCCAGGTGGATGTGGCCCCCCCGATGGGTGGGGGGGGCATTCTTGGCCCAGTAGCTTGGCTCCTAGTGTTAGCCTACTAGCGTTAGCAGGGCCCAGCAGGGGCATGGGAGCAGCCAGGAATGGCAAAATATCTTAAAGGAGTCCCTGGTTGCGGCTCCCTCCACTCGTCCGTCGCCGCAGCCGTCTCACTTTGTCTCTTCCAGCTGCCTCCGGCTGCTTCCCAGCCCTGCTCACCTCTCTGGTGTCTCTCCAGCGCCCCGTTGTTCCTCCGGTGCCCTCCGGTGTCTCTGGAGTCTCTCCGGTGCCTTCGGTGCCTCCGGAGCCTCTCGCCCCCTCCTCCTTACTTTCTTCCGGCTTTTTGTCGGCTTTTTCGGCTGTCGGCGCCCGCGCCACCAGCGCAACCGCACCGCGCCGTCTCCATTGTTGTCTCCTAGCCGCTTGCAGCCCTCCGTTTATCCTCTCCCTCTGATCTTCACCGACCACCCTGGCAGGCCAAAACAAGCCCAAAACATGCCTGGGTGGTCGGGCTATCCAACTCTCGGCCCCCTCCGATGACATGGGGGCCGGCAGCAATCCCCTACCCGGTCGGGAGCTCCATGATACTCCTGGAGCTCAAGAGGCGACCGCCATCGCTGGAAGCTCCTCCTTGTATCCCTCATCGAGGTGGGCCCTCGTAAGAGCAGAGGGGCAGACCTGCGAGAGGGGGGACTCCCGCAATAGAATTAGGTCTGCCCTTGAGTACATGGCGCATCTCCAACCGGGCCTGCAGAACACTCAGCTGGTGGGTCATGAGCTAAGTCACTAAGTTCCTTGTTGATGCGTTTCAGCGCCATCCTGCCTTATTTATTTATTTATTTATTTATTAGCGCTTATAGACCGCCCCCTCTCCCGAAAGGGACTCGGGGCGGTGTACAGTCCGTATCAAAATACAACAAATTAAAACATAATAAATAGATACATAAATACGTATATGAGAGAAGGATAAAATATGCCAAACTGTACAGCTAATTAAATAAATCAGAATATACAAAATTTAAAATCCCAATATCATATAAGATTAAATTTAAGAGACAATCCCTCTAAAAACTAGTAAAAATGTGTATGCCAGGAGGTAGACGTTATAAATTATGCCAGACCAGCCAGTCGGAACAGGTGTGTCTTCAATTTCTGTCGGAAGGAGCGGAGGTCAGTAGTGGTTCTAATGTCGGGGGGGAGGTCATTCCAGAGGGTTGGGCCCATCACAGAGAAGGCCCTACTCCTCGGTGTCGCCCTTTGGCATTGCCTCGTGGACAGCACCAGGAGAAGGCCCTCCCTGTGAGAGTGAATTGGCCGCAGGGATGTGTGTGGGAGGATGCGATCCCGCAGGTAGCTAGGCCCTATGCCATGGAGCGCTTTAAAGATGGTAATCAAAACCTTGAAACGCACCCGAAAGACTACAGGCAGCCAGTGCAGCTCGCGCAGGAGAGGTGTTACGTGGGAGTACCTGGTACTCCCCATGACTACCCGCGCGGCTGCGTTCTGGACTAGCTGCAGTCTTCGGGCGCGTCCCAAGGGAAGCCTCATGTACAGAGTGTTCTGCGCGGGGGGAGCGTGGCGGCGCGGGTAGTGGTGGTGGTGGGTGGCCGCCGCGGCCGGGGGTCAATCGAACTGCGCCTCCTTCGCCTCCGCCTCGTCGGGCCTATCTGCGCCGCCGCTCTCCCTCCCCGCGGGTGGGGAATGGAGCCGCTCGCTCGCCGCCTGCCTTTTCCTCCTTCCTCCGGAAACAGGCGTTTCTTTCTCTTTCTTTCTGGCCACTTGGTCTCCGCTCCAGAGACGCTGCCGGGGACAGAGTCCAGCGCTGCCGTCGCCTGTTCCTTTTCAAGCGCCTCGCGTCCGTTTTCCGGCGCTGCAGCGCAGACCGCCTCTTCTCCGTGGTGGCGGGAGGCCCAAGGGCGAGCGCGCGAGGCCTGCTCACAGCTTCTCTGCCTGCGCCCGGCCCGGCCGCCTGCTTGAGGGAGCAGCAGCGGCGGCGGGCGGGCAGCGCAGCAGCGGTGGGCCCTCAGCAGTGCCGGCGTCGCCACTTCCGGCCCACCCGCTCCATGGTTCGTCCGCCTCCCCAGCGGCTCTCGCTGCCTCCCTGGCTGTCGCTGGTTCGCTGGCTCGCCCGCTCGGAAGCCCCGCCGCCCAGCCCGCTCGCTTGGTTGTAACTCTAACCCAACTGGGGAAATCAGCTATAGGTTTAATGAACATAATTAATCAATATGGTCAAGTATCCGGGTTTAAAATAAATTTAGGGAAAACAAAGCTGATAGTTAAAAATATGAGTATAAATCAAAAAGAAGAATTGGAAAGAGTAACAGGATGTGAGATAGTTAAAAAGGTTAAATATCTAGGAATTTATATCATAATCTCAAATGGGAAATTATATGTATAATTATGAACCATTATGGTATAAAATGCAGACAGAGATGAATAAACGGAAAAAAATACAATTGTCTTTACTGGGAAGGATAGCAGCAGTAAAAATGAATGTTTTGCCTAAGTTTTTATTTCTTTTTCAAATGATACCAATACTCAAAAAAGATGCAAATTTGGAAGAATGGCAGAAAGGTATTAATAACTTTGTTTGGGCAGGGAAGAAACCAAGAATAAAACTTAAAATAATGCAAGATATACGTGAGAGAGGAGGTCTGAAAAAGCCCAACTTAAAATTATATTATGAAGCAGTAGTTTTATCAACAATTAGTGATTGGATTAATTTAACAGAGGATAGAAAATTGAATATTGAGGGATATGATTTGGTATATGGTTGGCATGCTTATTTAATATATGACAAGGTGAACAAGATTTTTAAAAGCCACATATTAAGGAATGCTCTACTGCGTGTCTGGAAAAAATATCAATACAAGTTAAAAGATAAGATACCTATGTGGGTAGTACACAGACACGCGATAGAGAATATAAGTATAGAACAAAAACAGGACGTAATTACATATAAAGAACTTCTTAACATAGAAAGAGGTGTACTACAGCTAAAACCCTTGAATGTCTTAAGAGAGGAAAGGGTAATTCAAACCTGGTTTCAGTATGGACAGTTACAGGCTAAATGGAAAAAAGAGCAGAAAATTGGTATCATACAAAATGAGGATAATTTGGTAAAACAAATTAGGGACCAGACTCAAATGCATATAAAAAGGTTGCATAATACAGTGATAGAAATAGACTCGGAAACAGAGTTAGTTAAAGATTGCATGATAAAATGGGCACAAAACTTTGAACAACCAATATTGATGAAAACATGGGAAAAGATTTGGATAAGAAATGTAAAATTTATGCAAGCTCAAAACTTGAGAGAGAATTTTTATAAGATGTTCTATATCATTTAGATACCAAAAAGTTAGCTTGTATATATCTGAATTTACAATCTAAATGTTGGAGATGTGATTGTGCTGACGCTACGTATTATCATGTATGGTGGACTTGTAAAAAAGTTAAAGCATTTTGGATAAAAATATGGTAGATTATTCAAAATACTCTTTAAAAGAGGATAAAGTTAACTCCCCAGATATTCTTGTTAGGTATAATTACAGATTGTACAGCTATAGAGACTAATTTGATTTTGAACTTAATAACGGCAGCAAGATTGTTGGTGGCGCAGTACTGGAAGAAGGAATAACTGCCTACTATTCAAGAATGGACGTTAAACTTAGCAGAGATGGCCAAAATCTCAGCATATTTGAAGGATTATTCAGATGAGAAATAGAAGCTGGAATGGAAAAGATGGATTGATTATATTCAAAATAAATATCGGACTAAGAAATTCCAATTAGCTTATGAATGAACAAGGAATGTTACAATTTATCTAAAGTTAGTTTAATAAAAGGGGAGTTAAAGTACAAGAGGAGGTAGGATGCTATAGTTAGTTAGCCTATGTTAGTGTATGATTGTTAAATGTTTATACCCTGTATTTTGCTCTGGGAGGTTGGGGGGAGGGAGGGTTGGAGGAGGGGTAGGGTTGGGGAAATATTTGTAAAAATTATTAAATTCTTTAATAAAAAAATAAATAATCTCAGCAAAATCTGTAATATGGAAAAAATTGTGTTCTTTGTCAAGGCTTTGAAAGCAGTTTAAGGTAGTACATCAAAAAATAATAATAAACCTTTGATATTGATTAGCTTGTTTAGAACTATTCTAGTTTGCATAGAACTTGAGATTCAAGGAAAATAAACATTAGAAATTGTCCCTGACTGGACTTTGGATTTTATTGGATTCTTGTTCCCATCAACTCGGTTAACATGGCTATAGGGATGATGGAAACTTTCCTCAGTTTTCCACATAGATTGGCAGTATGAGAAATTAGGATTTTATATAGATCGCCTAATTTCAAAAGTTTCTGTTTTGAAGGGAGAAATGCAATATTTTTATAAAAGGAATATATTTTCCAAAGGATCGATTCAAGCTTCTGGCAAAAACAAGCTGTCCAATTTAATGAGTCTCTCCAAAAAGAAAAATGGTGGTCCTATGCATGGCAGATTATTACCCTCTGTGGGAATATGACCATAGACGGTAACAATTGCCCATTTAATGTTATGTGCAAATAATTTGATTTTTGCATTATCTTTATCTTATATGTTTAATGTAACCTAACCATTTTGATACCAAGCAACAATTATCTGGTTCTATGCTGGACATAACTGCTTATCAAATTGACTATTCATCTTCATGGGAGTGAATCTCAGGCAAATTTTGCTTAATATAATCTTAATCTATGGTTTGTAAAAACTAAAGTGATGTGAGCTAATAAGCCTTGCTTTCAAAATTAATAAGATGTCATTGAATTTGCTTAAATTAAAAACTTATGAAAATATGTGAGAATCTATATTCGGAACAGTATCTCAGGGTTCAAATGTAGTATGAGCAGCAATTAAGAGTTGACTGATAAAGTATTTTAGTTTCTTGTATTCATAATTTAACAGTACAATTAATGTATATATTATAAAATTAAGATTTATCTGACTATTTTTATATTCCTGAATTGCAAGGCATTTGTTTAAAATAGACACATAATTTTGTTAGAAGGTTTAACATCAGTTTAGTTTAAGCAGGAGTTTGTTAAATATCCATACATTTATAGTGAAATGTTTAATTTTTGATAGTAAAGCTCTGTTTGCATGGTGGAGCTATGTAAATGATGTTTCAGTGATGGTTCACAATATTAAAGAATTATTTATGGGTCAATAAACTTTAAATTGTGTAAATTAAACAAGTAAAACTGGCATGTATAAACTGAACTAAACATTATACTTTTAAGTTAAATGTAAATGCTAGGTTCTAAACCTAAAATAGATAACATTGCTTTGTTAATTGTGATTTGTACAGAAAACATTGTTATATCCTGCTTGGTTAAGTAGCATTAAATAAAGGCTGATGAGCCATTCTGAAGAGTGAGTTAATCTCATCCTACCTTGATAGATTATTATATCGCCCAATATATTCTTCTAACAACCAAAAAATAAATGTTTTCACAATCAGCCGAATGTTATTTCTAAGATCAACTAAATAAAATTATACCATGCTTTCTACTAAGAATGGTTAATGGTCCACTGAATTCAAATCTACATTTGTAGCTTCTTTGCTTAGTGGGATATTGATTTGTTTATTGAACTTATCTTAAGTAGCCTCAGGTTCCATCAGCATGCAAGTGATATAATTTTCTACTGGCTTTTGCTGAATTTTATTTGCTATTTAGTCAGTGAGATAAATTCTTTAACTCGGTTTCTAATAACTGGATTTCTGTAATTGTAATTTTTCATAATTTATAAATTTGGTTTATTTCCATATTTTTTCTCAATATCTGTGTGTAGGTTAGAACATTGAAATGTAATACAGTACGTTCTAGCTGCTTTCAGTTAAAACTTTCACAGTCTCTTTCACTTGTCAAAGTAGTTGAGGCAAACTGAGGGACAGATTTAAGTGTTCAGAAGCATACCTGTATGTTTATTCATTTTATGGGTTTAAACAACAAACATATACACCATGTTTCGCTCCATTCCTATGAATACATGAAGAATTGCTTCCAAATCATCCATCTGTTTAAACAGAGGAAACTGTTACTGTTTGTTACTTTAGGATTAAATAATCTTACACCGGGTAAGATTACTGAGTAAAGAACATTTGAATTTACAGGACCAAAGTTGTTCTGTATATTATATGTGGAAAGTACACTTGAACAGTGACAACTATAATAAATAATCCTGCTGCCCATGAGGCAGTTAATCATTTTTATAGAGTATGATATGTGAATGGAACCAGCCTTTTTGCAATTCTGGGAAGAATCCTTTCAAGTAGCCTACTCTCTAATTGTAACAGATGAATATAACAAAGTGATGTTGGATAAAGCTTAGCTACTGAATTGCAATTATGAGCTTACTTACTCTTCTACCCCACAATTATGGGAAGTATCTTGTCTGAACTACTCTACCATTTGTGAAATGATGAATCACACACTTCTCATACTTTGAAAACACTTGTTGCTGCCTTCACTAGACCCGTTTCTAAAAATAATATCCCATAGTGTAGTGGAAATTACAGAAACTGCAGAAGAGAATAAGAATATATATTTTCCATTAAAGACAAATATTGTTTATACAACTGTACAAAGCTTTAAAAAAATGCAAATGTTGATACTAACTCTGAAGAAGTTTAATTATACAGGCTATTTCAACTTACAAAACCACTAAGCTTAATGGAACTGTCCTAACAATGGTTTCCAATCAAATTTATGTAGCTACTCAAAGGCAACACATATGTAAAATTTATATAAATACAGATGCACATTTATTTTATATACATTCATCAATATCAATAAAATTACAAAATGGTCTGTCATACTCAGCAACCTGTTTCAATAATTGGAGCAGCTTTCTGCTAAGGATCTTCAAAATATGGCTGACATGAACTGAAATTTATATATTCAATGTATTTTCCAAACAGAATCAACTAAATAAATGATATTGTTGTTTTGCAATTAATTCAAATTTATGAAGAGATCAAATGCAAGATGAACAAATTTAGAAGATTAGCATCCATGAATCAGGTAGCCTTTATATATGAGTAACCCATAATTTTTCTTACGTTTCTTCAAATTCTTGACTCGTAGAATCGTATTCTGCAATGAAGTGTTTAAGTTCTTCAACACATCGCTCACCAATCTCATGCAAATTTTGTCTCAAAGAAAACTGAACAGGTTTTTCTAATGTAGGGTCTTTTTCAATCAGCATCTTCACCACAGCACCAAAAGTTTCACAATCCTGTCGGTATACCTAAAAAATGAGTTTTAAAAATGCATACAATGAAATACATTATAGTATCTACCTCAAACTTAACTAAAGCTTGTGGAGCAGCTGATTGGCGGTTGGATCAACCTCCCAAAATACCACTGATTAGCTGTTCTAGGTGGTGGCATTGTAGCAGCAGCGGTTGGTGGTGGTGGCAAATGGCAGCGGTGGTGATCCCCACCGTCTACAACAGCTTATCGGCAGTATTCCAGGAGGCTGATCCAACCGCCGATCAGCTGCTTGGCAACAAAGGCTCCAATGTTCCCCGACAGTGGTGAATGGCAGCGGCAACAGGTGGCGGCAGCAAATGCCGCTGCACCAACCCCTCCCCCACCACAATAGTCACTCTATTCTGGTGGAAGAGGGAAAGCTTAGAGGGATCTCTGTAGGGGGTTTCTGTTTCTATTTCTTGTTTTGCTTTGCTGAAACTTATGGGACCTTGGGAGGGGAAAAGGAATGTGCCTGGAGCAGCTGCCTTATTTCATCTCAGGAGAAGAGCAGCAATATTTCCTTGGAGACCAGCATTTATCACCTTCTCAGTCTGGGTTTCCCATAACATCTTCACACACCGGGATTGACTCAATGATGTATTGGACTTTGGGAGGGGCTCTGTTGCAATGGTTTAATCTAAAGTTTCAAGCGGGAAAAGTTACTTCCTACCGACATCTCTTCTGTCACAACCTTCCAATAAACATTTTCTTTTGAAATGGCTTTCTTCAAGAGTTCTGCTTTCTTGAGAAGACTGGCAAGGAAGGACCTTTTAGTGCATTTTCCATGGCCACCCCTGCCTTGCAGAACACTCTTCTCCCTGAAATTTGGCAGGCCTCTACCCTCCTAACCTTCTGAATTGCACTGAAGACCTGGTTTTCCCCCCACCCCCACCCCCCCAAGCACTGGGATAGGATGACGTGATTGCATTTTGGAAGCTAGACATAGTGCCAGGGGTTTTTGTTTGTTTTTCATGTTTATGGTTTTAAGAGTTTTAATGCAGTTTTTATGTTATTTTAATTCTTGATTGAGAGCCACTGAGAGTTTGGTTGGAGATGGGCAGCTATATAAATATTTTAAATAAATATGTAAACTTCTTCAGAGATGCCAATTAATTCAGAATCCAAACATTCACCAAAATAATGCAAAAGGGGATAATGGCACATATGGGGAATATATCTAATATACAAGAACATTTTTAAAAGAGTTGCATAGAATTCTTGTGTAAAGTAGATAATGATCAAGTTATTATTTTTATTCCATTTTGAATGGGAGGAGAGATGAGTGAGGTTTGTAAATAATAGAAGGAGAAGTATAGGAGAAGAACCATTTATTAAATATTCTAATTTTAAACCTGAATAATAATACAGATACTCTTTAATTTACAACAGTTCACTGTTCAAAGTTACAACAGCACTGAAAAAAGTGATTTATGACAGCTTTTCACAGTTACAACTGTTGCAGCATTCCCATGATCATGTGATCAAAATTCAAATGCTTGGCAACTGGTTCATACTTATGACCGTTGCTATGTCCCAAGTTCATGTGATCATCTTTTGCAATCTTCTGACAAGCAAAGTCAATGTGGAAGCCAGATTGACTTAACAACCAGGATATTAACTTATCAACTATAGTGATTCACTTAACAACTGGAATTTTGGGCTCAATTGGTGGCGCAGTGGTTAGAGTGCAGTACTGCAGGCTCATTCTGGTGATCACCGGCTGCCAGCAGTTTGGTAGATCGAATCTCACCAGGCTCAAGGTTGACTCAGCCTTCTATCAATTTGAGGTGGGTAAAATGAGGACCCAGATTGTTAGGAGCAATATGCTGACTCTGCATACCACTTAGAGAGGGCTGTAAAGCAATATGAAGTGGTATATAAGTCTGCTATTGCTATTGTGGTCGTAAGATGAGGACTACCTGTATTGTGCAGATCAATCTATATAACTGAGACTTAACAAAGAAACTATTATAGTTGTGCTGGAATTGAGTACGGCTTTTCCACAACTGTCTCACTGAAATGAATCATAGTAAAATTATAGCAATATATTCATATAAGCATTACTACCTCAAGAAATAGGTCACAGGATTTCCACAATATTTAAAGGACCTATTTCTCCTTATATAAGCCAAAAAACATATGATGGCATAAATCATGATTAGACATGACTCTTTCAACTTAAAATGTCTTTACTGATTGTAAAATATAAAAAGGCAAAACTAAACATTTAAAAATACAACAAAGAATAATTCAATTTTCACTATAAGAAGGACTCACCCTCCAGTAATTACAATAAAAATAACAAACTATCTGAAAACTGTTTCCTCTAAATCTCTTCCATAATAAAATTGTTCTCCATTAAAAACAGGAAGGGTGCAGGTTTATCTTAAAACTGTTTACTTAGCATTATTTGCTAACTAGAAACACATTGCCAATTCTGATTTTCTGTTTATAGATTTATAGGAAGGAGTTTTAATTTAGACACATGTAAAGGATATAGTGGGTTAAGCTTGGGTGGAGTTCACTGTGCAGCCCTGGAACTATATCCCATTTCTTTACTGGAGACAGAAATGGACGTTTTAAAACATCCATTCCAAAATTCTAATAAAATTCTACAAACTGCATTTTCTTCCAGAAAAAACAACAACTATGTGGCAAAGCAATTCAACTACACAATTGCAAAGATGTAATTTACATTGAGAAACAGGTGGAAAAACTAACAGGTATATTTGACACAAAGCAGTTTGTTTCTTTGCTAATGATTTATATGTATGGGATTCAAGATAGTTATCATTATAGATACCTTGATCTTACTTGGAAGAATTAATACGGTATATTCCTTCTTACAATTGCTAACAACTGCTAACATTACATACAAAAGTTTTTTAGCCTTATTTAATTTAATTAGCTAGCCATGATTCATGGCCAATCAATAAATCAGAATTAGATGTGGATCCAAGCAGTTGTTGCTACAGCTTCATAAAAGGGACTCTAGATCTATATTGCTTCCTTCTATAGATGACTAGCAAGAGTAGCTGCCTCCAGTCTCACCTTATTTCTAAACTCTTGTTAGCATGCTATGCTGTAAAAACATAATCCTATTTCATAAGAAATTTACTCTACTTTTCCAGTAACAAATATTGAAATTAAAAACAGTGTAAGATGATTTAAAGAAGGAAGGTGAGTTAAAAATTTAAATAGAGATGTGAAGAAATATGTTTTGGTCTCAGCATTTACTCAATTGCACCACAAAAGTTAATAGATGTTCACAAATCCATAAGACAATCATTACTGAATAGTATTCCAAAATATAGTCACGACAAAGTTGCAAATTACAGTGAAAATACAACCTTATACTTCCTAAAATGAACACTTATTAGGACATGAAACAAGCTAACCCCACGAAGCATTCCTTTATATTTTCAATCTAATGAATGTGTGATTTTGATTTGAGAACAAAAAACAAAAAAATAACAAAAGCAATTAAATCCTTTTTGTAGTAAACGAAGGTGCCAGATTTATTTTAGAAATTTAAGTCATTCTAATAAATTTGCTATTTATTTCATCTTAAACTATGTTGTGTACATCAGTTAAACTTTTAGTCAAATTATACAGCAAAGTTAATTTGGAGAAAAAAAACCCTCACAAATATTCATAAAAGCAAAGTGTGGCTTACTTGTTCAATTTCCTTTGTCTTTTGAGCAATTGCCTTTGAGCGACTAACATGATGGTTGTCTTCAAATAATTGATTGCTGTCTGTTATACTAGCACCTGTTTCTTCATGATGGTCTATATATAATGGATCTGAGGATGTGGCCTTTAAAAGTGAAGAATAATTTTATGTGGCTAAAACCCATTATATGAAATATTGTTAAGTTAAATAATTGTCATTAGTTAACTGCATTCTTGTATTTCAAGCAATCCTCAGTTCACATTAAAAAAACAATCAAATTTATTCTACGTATGAAATATGTATGTACACTTACATTAAATTAGATACCAAAATATCTAGTTTACCCAAATCATTGGGTAAACAGTACATATTTCAGATCTTATGTATTGTGATAGCAACCAGATGTATTACACTGGAAAGTTTGGTCTAGTGATTGAAAACCAGTCTAGAAACTTGAAGACCAGGAGTTCTAATCCCACCTTAGCCACAAAAATTAACTGGATGACCTTGGACCAGTCACCCTCTCTCAGCTCAACTTATCTCACAGGACTGCTCTTGTGACGAAAACAGGAGGAAAAAGTATTGTTATCTTTGCTGCCATTAGTTATTTATAAAAATAATAAAGATGGCATATAAATAAATAAATAAATTTTAAGATATTACCTTTCAGATTTTAAACATGCATAAAGCAAAGAGTACAAATGAAGTGAAATCAAATTATATTGAGGAGTATATACAGTTTTAGTAATAGAGTTACTGTGGAAGAAGAATGAGGAATTTGAAAAGAATACGAGGTCCATATTTCCAGATCTTTTCAACAAAAGCTGTGCAATCCTCACTGCCTAACCTTCAAGCACATTTTCTCCTCTTTGGAAAACAGCTTTGCATTTTGGTGACAATCTGGATCTTGAACTAACTGATTTTTTTTCAATCTTTCTGAGATCAAATTTTAAATAAATGCCAAAAGCCTAATCATTCACTAAAGAAACATTTTACTCAGATAATTAAGCAAGATTATTTAAGAAAAAAATGATAGGAGATCATTTTTGGTATGTAAGGATAAGAATAATATCAGATCTGGGGATGAAAATAAAAGAAAGTACATTTAATATCAAAGACACCGTTCCACCTTCTGTTTCTCATTAAAATAGTCCAAAACAATAGGTAGCCCTTGTCTTACAGTCATAACCAGGATTGGAATCTGTCATAAGTCAGTCTGTTTGTAAAACAAGATGTCATGTGACTTCAGCAACTTATGATAGTAATCATGATGTTTGCCGTTGTAACCATTAACCAAGATTATGGGTCATGAACTGAGTACCTACCCAAATCCAAGCCTCAGTAAGGTAAGGAACTGCTTCCAATTTTCCCATCTGCTGAGCCCCCCCCCCGGCAATCTGACTTTTGGCTAACCTGCACCTTGCCTTACAGGTCACCAAGCAGCCGCAGGTTTGTACTGCTTGTCTTTTCTCCCTGTTCCCTGCACTAATCTTTCACTTTTGCACCCAGCTACCAAAGCAGAAGTGGCTCACTGCCTTTGCTGTCTTCTTTTTATACTCTTTTTGCTGCCTTTGCTGCCTCCTTGAGCTTGTTTGGAGGTTCTAGCAGCGGAGCGCAGCTATCATATACCCTTGACCGAAGATTGGTACATTCCTTCTATCTGGGATGGTGGTCCTCTTCCACTGAGCACGCAGCTTCGGGAGGGACGCACATGGAGCAGTGAAGGAGGAAGGGGACACCTGCCTAGCCAGACAGATCAGCCAAATCAACCCTGGTGATCAATGGGGTGACAGATGTCGCAGCCAGATCGCCCTCACATCCTTTGCTGCCTCTTGTTTGGACCCAACCTTTCCCACAGT
Organism: Natrix helvetica; assembly: GCF_964273705.1. NCBI lineage: Eukaryota > Metazoa > Chordata > Lepidosauria > Squamata > Natricidae > Natrix > Natrix helvetica. The sequence continues at coordinate 56,550,839 of NC_138553.1, forward strand.
TGGTCTTTGAGCTTTGAACTATTGCTCCTATAGTTGTAAGTGCCAAAATTCTATATGGCCTGTGGTCACGTGTTTGAAATCTGTGAGCTTGGAAACTTGTTTATACTTACAAACGGTTGCAGTACCCTGTGATCACCCTTTGCAACCTTCCCTGTTGGACTTCCCCAGAACAGTCAATGGGGAAGGTTGAGGATTATTAGAGTAACTCTCTTCCACTTATTCATTCTGCCCCAGCCCTTCTCCACTCATGTCACACCAACCACACATAATTTTGTGCACTATCCCCGGCTTGCACTGCACCCCCTGGCATCCCTCCCAACTGTGCATCTCCTTAGATTGCACGCATTACCTCTTTTGCACTCTCCTTGCCCTTCATTGGGCCTTTCCTACACTTGCACACACCCTCTTGTTCCCTTCCGTATTTAGCAGCAGCCACTTACCTGCCTAGTAGCCTGGCATTTGCAATTTTTTGTTAGCTTCCCCACTAATTTTGATTGTGGGAAGCTGGCAGGAAGTTGCCTCACCTAATTGTGAGATTTGATTAACAATGGCATTTGGAAGTGCAAGGACTGCAATTGCTAAGTAATTACATTTTGACACTGCTTAGCCAATAGAAACCCAATTGCCATTGTAAGTTAAGTACTACCTGTATATATTAAGCAAACCTGCATAGTTGGTTAAACTGGAAAATATTATGTTATCCAATTGATTAAAAACTAGGACTTTCAAATCTGCCATCTGGGTTGTGTGGGAAGAGAAGATTGTTTGTTCAGCTCATACATGACAGTTTTGCTTACTTTTATTAACTCCATATAACATCGTTACAGCCTGTATTTTTTATATTTCAATGCTACTTAATTTTTCTTCATTAGGATGTAACTAAGGGTAATATTTGATAACTCTCATAAACTGAATTCTATTGCATCTTTAGGAATATATAACTATTTTTTGAATTTTGTGGATTATACCAACATGATACACTCCCTGAAAATGTGTACTTATATTTCTTTTTTAAAAAGTTAGGATAGAAGAAATTCTGGCTATGTGTAATCAATAAATATTGGTTTTACAGAAGTAATAAAAAATTCTGTATAACTAAATTATTAGTTCATACTATATCAGGGGTGCTGATTAATTTTTCTGAAGGGCCACATGAGAAATTGGAACTATTATGGAGGGCCCCCTGCCCCCCTTGCTGCCCTGTCCTGCACTGCCGATACTCCACCCCCACAGGCTGTACTGGGATCACCCGCAGGCCAGATGTGACCCACAGAGTATAAAATGCCCAGGTCTGGACTACAGACTTGCACAAGTTAAGTGGGTAAACTACAGAATTATCCAATTTAGTAATATGGTGATGTTAGCAATTAGGAAACATCATTCATTCAACATATATTACTCATTGTTTTTCTGTTCAACCTATTTCACATGATTGCAAGACCAGTACTGAAAGAACTGAGCTACAGGAGGAAAGGCAGAATATAAATGAGTGAATAAAATAAATGACCATGTACAAATGTCTATTAGTGTTATTTTTACTCACATCATACTCTGAAATTTCAGGTACACTGCTTGCCTCTACTTTCTCTGCCTTTTCAGCTGCCCATCGACTTGCAGCCTCTGCAAGCTCCTTTTCTGATAATCTGTTGCTTTTGTCCAAAGTCTAATGAAAAAAAATCCCAACGTGTAAATGAAGTTGTATACAATAAGACATTTTAGAATTTAAGAATCCTGAAGCAGACTCAAATGTAGTACTGCAACAAAAACTATGTACTGAATAAAGAATGTTTAAATTCTTCCAGCAGAACTCTCCCAACAAATATCTTCTGCAGAAAACTGAGAAACTTTCCAAAATAAACTAAGGACGCAGGTGTACCAAGACATAGAAGAGACTAACTGAAAACTCCATAGCATTCTAGCTTAATGTAACACTTTAAAATATATGCACAAAATCAGAATCAAGAAAGAAACATGTAGCAAAAACATTCTCCATTCAAATTATTTTTACCGCTAAATATTTAGAACAATTTAGATAATAAACTTACTTTTGCAGGTGGTAGTGCTGTAGCTCCTGAAGGAGATACATCTCTTGAAGTCTTCAAACTCTGAGTTGAAGATCTCTCTTTATGTAAAGATAATGCAAAAATATGAGCAGAAAAACATTTTAGCTTGTAGTACTAAGTCTATGGTTAGACTGAAAATATATTACGAAACAACTAACTTTGTGTTCGTTGAATATGGATTAGACTAGTGGTTCTCAAAACATTTTGCTCTGAGCAGATCTTTAACGTTTTAAAAAATGATTGAGGTTCATCTTTTAAGTGATTGAAAGAACACGTTTGCATGCGTTATATCTATCAATATGTGCTGCATTAGAAATTAAAAAATTTAAATGTTAAAAGTATTTGACTTTGTGGACCTCTTGAAAGGTTTTGGGGATCACCAGATTCCCCAGACCACATTGGGTTAGACCAATATTTTTAAACCTATTGTATGCATACCAGTAGTATGATGCAGAAATAAAAGGGTTTTTATTCTCCTAATATAATTACTAGGAAATTGGAATTTTCCTGATAATTAATGTTTGTTTCTCTTTCACTTTGTGACCAGCATGAAGTTTGATATATTTGGCACTTTATATACTGCATCCACTGAACAGCTCAAAGAATCTCTGCCTTTTCATTGAAACTTAAAGAGTACAATAATCTAGACCAGAGGTGTCAAACTGCCAGCCCACGGTCTGTATGTGTCACACACAGGGCACGCCCATCCCAGCTCAGCAAAAAAGCATTGTGAAACGTCTAATGATGGCAATGTGACACTGCGAGTTTGACACCTGTTATCTAGACTGAAGAAGCATTGCCCACACAGTCAGACTTTTGCTGAAGGGGATTCTTTGCAGACTATTTCCCTAATTCTTATCTTCACTTTTCTAGATGTGTGCCTCATGTTTTTCTATTTAAAATCTTTGCTGCTTTGTGGAACCCACTCCCCCCCCCCCCCTGCACAAATGATGTTCTCATTTTCCCTTAACACTACTAGGTTCCATCCCTTCACATTTCCCTCAAGTCTCACAGTATCATGATTCACCTTATATGTTATTCCTTTCATTGAACTGCTTTGGACTTTTACCAGTTTGCAAACAACTAAAAGAAACAAAAGCTTTCCTCCAAAGCAGCAAAAAGTAATAAAAAGTCATGGGTAGATCAAGACAATCAGTAATTTTTTTTCTCTATATTGCTGCACTAGTTTTAAAATGCTTACACCTAATCCTTTTTCATCCTCCACTCACTGGCTATTCGTACATAGCCTTTTGCCCCTTTTCTACTTTGCAACTAGAAGCAAGGAAAGCAAGAAGCTAGAACAAGCTTTGGTGAGACATACAGTAGTTGTTTGGCCCATTGTTTTACCCACATTTTGATTCTTAGTTTATGGGTAGAAATGGGAAAGAATGGATACATATTTAAACATTAATTATAACAGAATGCTTTTAATAAAGCTGTTAGAATTCTCAATTTGAACCATACAGCAATGGTTTTAGCTATGATAGGCATATTGTTTAATAATTTAGATGGAATATAAGGTATGTGACTGAATTTATAAAGGTGTAAATATAATCATGATGAAGAATAACATACAAAGTTCAGAGTTCTTCTCAGAAAAAGGAAAGGATGTTTGTAGTATGGTGGGACTCATGTTCCTAACAGGAGTAAGTTGTGGGGCATTCTATTCAGAGAAATCTTGTTCTGGAGAAAGGAATGGAATACACTGTCCACCTACAGAAGTGTAATACATAATTTTAAAAAATCTTCTATGTTAACCTAGAAGAACACTTACTTTAAAAAGGATATTTATATTTTTAATGTTCCTGAATTAACCATTAGCCAATTAGGTTGCAATTATATACAATTATGCATACAGATTATTAAGTAAATTATACTTGTGAAGCAATTATGTACAAACTCAATTCAAATAAAGCTGTCACAAAGTTCTATCTTTGCTTTGAGAGTCATATTATTTCAAGAACAATTTCACTGCAGATCATAAAAACATGTTCACATAATTCTCATTATATTCTTAACTCAAGACAGGTTCATTATGCAGAGACTGCTTCCTAGATATCCAAAGACAGAACTACTGCTCAAGGGATGTGTGTAACACCCTTTAAGTGGAAAATTATTTTCATCAATTAATGTTTTCTTCAGTTTTTCCAACATCATCTCCTTCATCATCCACATGACTTTCCCCATTTTCTCGGTTTTGGAGACCAAGAAATGGCAGGGATAAAGAAGAATGTATAAATGGAAAGCATTTTGGAAAAATGATCAAAGGCCTGGAGACTAAATCATAACAACAGCTGGCTAGTCTAAAGAAAAGAAGAATTAGGGATGACATGATAGCAGTATTTCAGTATTTGAGAGGCTGCCACATAGAAGAGGGGGGTCAAATTATTCTCCAAAGCACCAGAGGGCAGGACAAGAAATAATGGTTGGAAACTAAACTAAGAGAGAAGCAACTGGAATTAAGGAGAAATTTCCTAACAGTGAGGACAATTAACCAATAGAACAGCTTGCATGGAGGTTTTTAAGAAGAGACTGGACAGTCACTTTCTCTGAGATGGTAGTTCCTCCTGCTTGAGCAGGGGACTGGACTAGAAGACCTCCAAGGTCCTGTTCAGATTTATTCTATGCTATTTTATGCTATTCTATTCTATGCTATGCTAGCATGCTTTCATGCTTAGATAGATAAGGACTCTTTGGATCTCATCAACATGCTTACAGGGATATCTTTAAATTATTAAACCTGTGGCTTGAGTAGCATAAGAAAATATGTAGTGACATATATAATAAGAAAATGTGAAATGCTGGGTTAGATAAATGTTTAAAGCAGGTCTTATTTATTTTGTAAACAAAGATATAATATAAAAAAAATCTCAATGAAATGCGAACTCACAATAAAATATTACATACCAACAAAATGTGTGTACTGAAATAATGTATGGACAAGATAAATAATGAAACCACTTGCTTTTCCTCTCCTTCCTATCTGCCTTATGTCCTTTAAGATTAAAGGGTTTTCTTGTTTGTTTGCTCATTACTATGCAAAATTGCTATTTGAAATATTCTTTCACTTGTAAATCTACATGTTTTACAATTCATGTAAATTGTAATTCAATCCTTGGAAAGGATTAATTTTTTCCGGTTTTGAATACTGTAGATTTTCTTTGCAAGGATAGCCATTCCAGCTCTTGGCTTTGGGTTTTCTTTTTTGAATGGTTAATCCTACATTACCTTGCAGGGAAATATTTCTTTTATGTAAAGATGACATACTTCTGCTATGCTGGGACTGATGGAAGGTGTAGGCTTTGCTTCTATCAGGCGAATAACTTCTGCTGCTGACACTGGAGCCAGATCTGCTGTGAGGAGATTCTCTCCGGCCAATCGGTGATTCTCTGAAGTAAGGGGAATCCCTTTTATGTGGGGAGCGATCTCTTATATACTGTGGATATATAGGTTTCCGTCGTATGCCATCTCTTTAAAAACCATTGCAATAAACAAATAAAAACATTCATTTATTCAGCAAGAGCGCCAAGTAAAGACCAATCTTCTTCTGAATCTTTCCTTAGAGAAGGTTTTCAATTCTCTAACTGACAAGGAAGAAATACAATGAAAATCAGGATTTTTTAAATTAAAAAAACCCTAAATGACTTAATCACTCAAGCAGGAAAAAAACAAAGTATATAATGAAAAGCATTACAGGGTAGGAGGCAAATTCAAATTTTCAGCTGCCTCAAAAATAAGTACTGTTCCTTTGCTAGTTCATTTTAGAAATCTGGAAGATTTTTTAATATATTTTTAATATTTTAAAATATTTTCCCATTAGGAAAAAAGGACTTCATACATATTTAGAAAATCTTTTTTTATATTTTCTTGGATTGTAGTAACTATTGTCTAAAACCATTTACTAAACAATAAGAAGCAGAACATTTCCTGATGCAGCTCTATGTTTTTATCAATTATTATGTTTTACCCTTATGGAAGTCATTGTTCAGGGGAAAAAATATGAGGTTTCCTTTGTCTCACACTATTTTATACTTTTATGTAATGACCAATTTAAGTCCAATTAAAAGAAAATTCTACTCACTAGAAAACTAAACAGCCAAAGTTAACATTGCATTTGGCCATTAAATCAAAGCACAATATACTAGGGGAAAATACATAAGGATAATAAACAAAACTTCTAACTGTAAATATTATCAAAGTTAATAAGTGTGCAAACCCATACTAAGTAGATACAGATTAGGGCTTTCCATTACAGGTAGGAAATAGGTGAAGGGGTACTTTTCAATGTATTGAAGAGTTCTCACCCACTCTCTAGGCTTTTACAGCCATTTTGTTGCAAGTTACTTAATGCTTATTTCTGTGTCTTTCAAGTATATGTTGTTAAGTGCATGACCTCCAGAGAGTAACACAATTAAAGGTAAATAGAGAAAAAACCCACCTCCAGTGTACACTAGAGACTCTTCAGCATTGAAACAAATATACTTTGCATTAAGCTTTTTCCAAGGTTGTAGCTAACAATAAAACAATCACATTACTGGCAAGATAGACCCCGAAAGTAATATAACCAAATACTTGACCCCAATATATAAAATAGAAGAGGTTTCTGTAACAACCAAAGAAGTACAGATCTGCAATCTTCATTGTAACTAAAATGTAGAATATAATTCAACATCAACCGAACCAAAAGTCTGGGGCTTCCAGGGAAGCTGATGAGAGCTCCATGAAAGTGGAGGCAATGAACACAGCAGTAAAGTTTGGAACTCCTCTCCAGATCAAGGAGAGAACAAGGATCACTCATAAGTTTGGTCCATACAGAATCTGCCCACAAATACTGATCTCCAGCTGGTTTGAGAGCTCTGGGAACCATTTGTCTAAGCAATGGTTGAGCATCTTCAGATAGCACATTCACCTACTTCCTCTCTTAACTTCTTTAGGAGTTGCTTATTACTGATTTTCTGGATGTTAAGAACCGTCTTAAAGACAGCTTCCCTCATGCCAGGAAAGTTTTTTTTCTATCCTGGACAAAATAAATTTAATATAAATTTAAGGATTAAAAAGAAAAAAAAATTTTTTTGGGGGGGGGACACAACAAAAGGCAGTTGAAGGTTGATTTTGGAAACTGAAATGCTAAGTTAAAGGGCTGAATGGATCCCTTACGGCAGAATTAACTGCAATTAAACATTTCAATAACCATGGATCAGACCTGCATACCGGCTTGGAGGAATTTTATCCCATCACTCCTTACAAAAAAGAACGAGCTCTTACATTTATTGTAGTATTTTAACACCACTCTATGTCTTATGTTATTAGATGGGGTAACGGTCATTAAAAACAAAATCAATCACAATAAAAAGAATGTTGGTCTTACCTGAAAGTGTCTTTTAAGTAGAGTAGAGGGAGGGGTCACAGGAGGGTTTAACACAGCCTGATTGGTCCATTAGACTGAGAGAAAACTTCTTAACCTTCTGTCTCTCCTATTGGTTCCCAGTTTCCTGGATGTTGAAAGTCTGTATCTGAAAGTCAAAAACAACAAGGGACAAGCCCCGGGGTCGCCCATTCCTCCCCCGCCCAGTCCCTGTCTAACTATCCAGGGTGGGATGTGACCCCTCCCTCTACTCTACTTAAAAGACACGTTCAGGTAAGACCAACATTTTTTTTCCAGTAGAGGGAGGGGTCACGCAAGGGACATACCTAAGCTACGTCCCAGGGAGGGAAGACTGGGGCCCAGGGGGAGGATCGGCCGCCACCCGTTGAAGGACCCTCTGGCCAAAGGATGCCTCAGCCGAGGCATAAACATCTAGTCGGTAATGGCGAATGAAAGGGGTCGGAGAGGCCCAAGTGGCCGCTCTACAGATTTCCTCAAACGGAGCCCTGGTGGCCCAGGCCGCGTAGCTGCGGTGCTACGAGTGGAGTGGGCTGTAATGCCTGTAGGGGGAACCTGACCCGCAGCATCGTAAGCCGCCACTATAGCCTGTCGTAGCCATCTGCCAATGGTGGCGGAGGAAACCTTCCCCAGAGATCCCGGTTGGAAAGACACAAGGAGTGCCTCTATCTTACGTGTCCCTTCCGTCCGTCTGAGGTATATGCGGAGGGCGCGCCGGACGTCCAACCTATGCCAGAGGCGTTCCCCCTTGTGCGAGGGGCTCGGGAAAAGTTAGGCAAAATGATCTCTCAGCAAAAAGGTGGAGTCGAGGTGAAGGATTACCCTGTCCTGATGAAAAATACAGAGATCATCCCGGGAAGAGAGGGCGCCCAACTCCAATATACGTCTGGCCGAGGTTACGGCTACCAGAAAAGCCACCTTAAAGGTGAGCAGACATAGATGGACTGTACGGAGAGGTTCGAATGGAGCTCCCATTGAGAGCCCTGAGGACCAAAGGGAGGGAATCTATGCACTGGAGGGGGGCCTAAGATTTGCCGCCCCTTTCAGGAAGCGCTTTTTGAGGGGTGAATGGGATAGAGTGTGGGATCCCTCCCCTCCTAACACCGTGGCCAGGGCGGCTACCTGTCGCCAAAGAGTATTATGGGACAGGCCGTCCTCCAACCCCTTCTGCAGGAACTCTAAGACATTAGGAATCATGGCCCTGGAGGGGTTTAGATCTAGAGTAGCGCACCATTTTGCAAAGACCATCCAGGTAGCATTGTAGATCCTGGTGGTGGAGGGTCGTCTGGATGCCTCAATAGTCGCTATCACCCCAGAGGAGAGTCTAGCCTTCCTCAGAAGCTTCCGTTCAAGAGCCAGGCAGTCAGATGGAGCCACTGGGGCTCCGGGTGGATTAGGACCCCCTGGCGTAAGGTCACCTCCCCCTGGGGAATCCGCCATGGTTCTGACACTGATAGTTGGGCCAGGTCCGCGAACCAAGGTCTCCTGGGCCAATACAGAGCGAGCATGATGACGAGGGTCCCCTCCGCCACTATCTTTCTGATGGTCCCCGGGATGAGGGGAAGGGGAGGAAAGGCATAAAGTAGGCCCGGAGGCCATCTGCTCCTGAGGGCATCCGTGCCCTCTGCTGTGGGCATCTGGAATCAGGAGAAGAAACGAGGCAGCTGCGAATTGCTGGGAGTGACAAACAAGTCCACTAGTGGGGTGCTGAATTTCCGACAGATCTTCTGGAACAGTTCGGGCGCCAGTTGCCACTCGCCATTGTCCAGAGTCGCCCGGCTCAGCCAATCCGCTTGGTGGTTGGACACCCCCGAGATATGTTCCGCCACCAAGGAAGCCAAGTGTCTCTCGGCCCACAATCGGAGTGTCTGTGCCTCCCGCCAAAGGGCCCGGGAGTGAGTACCCCCCTGTTGATTTACGTGCACCTTCATGGTGACATTGTCCGTCAGAAGGAGGATGTGCTGGCCCCATAGAAGTTGGCCGAAGTGTCGTAGGGCCAATTTTGCAGCTTTGAGTTCCAGCCAATTTATATTGTGGCTGAGATCCGAGGTCGTCCACTGTCCCTGGGCCATGTTAGAGGCCATCACCGCCCCCCAGCCGAAGAGGCTTGCATCCGTCGTCACTGTCACTCTGTCCGGCTCCCAAAATGAGCCTCCCTGTTGCACCGCCAGGGACAGCCACTACCGAAAAGATGCTCGTACGTCCGCCGGTAAACGTAGGGATCTTAAGGAGTTGCTCATCCTCTTCTTCTGGAACGGGATCACAGTCCACTGAAGCGGGCACAGATGGAGTTGGGCCCAGGGGACTATATACCATCTTGCCTAGGAGTTGTGATAAGGTCAGAATGGAAACTGACCTTCTTGCCGTGACCTTGGTTACAAGTTGCTGGAGGCTGGTCAGCTGATCCGGAGAAAGTTTCACTATCCCTGTCGTTGAGTTTATGACTGTCCCTAGGTAAAGGATCTGATTGGAAGGGGACAGGTGACTTTTGGGGAAGTTGACAGAGAACCCCGAGGACTGGAGACAGCGGATGGTGAGACAAAGGTCTGATTTCGCCCTGGATAGGGAATCTGCCTGAACTAGGACGTCGTCCAGGTAGCATTGGAGTCTCACCGGCACCGAGCCCAGGTGAGCCGCCAATGCCGCCAGGACCTTTGTAAAGGTGCGGGGAGCCGAGGCCAGACCGAACGGGAGGGCCTGGTATTGGTAATGATTCTCCCATGGGAGAATCGGAGGTACTTGCAATGGGACTGGAGAATGGGGATGTGGAGGTACGCCTCCGTTACATCCACCGAGGGCAGAAAGTCCCCCCGCCGAATGCCCTGGAGGATGGATTTCAGGGAAGACATCTTGAAATGTCTGTATACGAGGAACCGGTTCAAAAGCTTGAGGTCCAGAATCGCCCTCCAACCCCCCGAGCTCTTTGGCACTACGAACAGGTTGGAGTAGTGACCCCTCCTGCCTTCTGCGGTCGGAACCGCCTCCACCGCCCAGATCTCTAGAAGATGCTTTACAGCGAGGTCCATGAGGGCGGCGCTCCGGATTTCTGGAGGGAGGAAAGGTCCTTAAGAACCTTGGGGTGGTGGTGAGGAACTGTAGCCTCAGGCCGAACCGGACAGTAGCCCTGACCCAGGAGTCTGGAGATCCAGTCCCACTGGTCCGCATATGGCGCCAGACAGCCGCCAATGGACTCGGATTCGAGTCACTTCCCTCTGCGAAAGGGGCGCCCCCCCCACGAAAGGGCTGTTTGGACTGGGACTGGAACCTGTTACGGTCCTGGTAAGGGGGCCGTGAATAATGCCTGTCCTGCATTGATATCTCTGTTGTTGTTCGTGGTCAGGGGCCCTAAAGGAGGATCTATGGTACGGATGGGGACGGGAGTCCTGCTGCTTGGCGGTGGAAGGCATAACTTTCTTTTTATCTTTGTTTTCCACCAAGATGGGGTCCAGAGCCGCCCCAAAAAGATTAGGTCCCGCGTAGGGTGCCGCGGCTAAGTTCCATTTTGCCAACTGCGAAGCCACAGGAGGCACCGGGAGGAGACGGAGGTGGCCAGGGCACTGGAAGCGAATGTAAGTGCGTCCAGGGTGGCATCAGCAGAATACTGCGAAGCCGCTAGGATCTTTGTAAGATCCTGGTGGAGACGGTCGTCCTGGATCAGGAGCCGATCCTGGAGCTGGCATAGCCACATTACCGTGGTACAGTTAAAATATGATGCTGCGGCTGCCGCCCTGACCGCCCACGCAGAAGCGTTGAAGTTTTTGCGCAGGATCAATTCCGCCCGCTTATCCTCCGGCTTCATCTTGTCTGCCGCGTCCCCGGACACAACGGGGGAGGAGGAGACGAGAGCTGCTATTGGGGTGTCAATAACAGGGAGCTGGAGTTCCTGGGCAAAGGCCTGTTCCACATTATAGGCGCGACGGTCGTTGCTGCCCGGGGTGGAGAAGTTGGAAGGACGGGCCCACTGATTCTTCAACACCTCCAGGAACAAGGGGGAGCAGGGATCTCCTCCTTGTTCGTAGCTGTGTTGGAGAACATCGCCATGTCTGGATCCTTTGGAGGTGGGACTGTGGGGTCCCTGGTTCCAATTTTGGTGGTCTTCCTAGCCTTATGCAGCAAAGGTTTGAACATGGCCGTGGGCAGCAGAGTCAATGAAGACGGGGAGTCCGGTGGTGGTGGAGTCCTCGTCTTCCGAGAAACCCAAGTCATTACGGCTGTCCTCCCCCCGGGTGGAGCCCTCGCTAACCAGGGAGGGGGAGGTAACCCTATGATAGGAATAGGGCCTGCTATGGTAAGATGCCCTATCCCTCTGAGCAATGCCACGGGAAATGGCTGCCAAAATAAGTCTCCTAATGTTTTCAGGAAGGTGTTCCAGATCCCCCAGGTCGTCTTGGTACTGATCTGGGTCCCGAGGGGCCCGACCCCTGGATGACTGGAAGTGCCTGAAGGAACCTTCCAGAGGTCCGCTATCTCTGCCTCAACAGGATCGGGAGACCCTGGCGGGGAAGGAGAATCAGTTCCCCTGTGGCTTTGATACGACCTGGGCGGGGACACCGAGGGAGACGAAGGGCTGAAACCCCTCCGAGGAGAGGGTGAAGGATCCTGGGTGGGCCCAACTGGAGATCTAGACCTGGATTTGGGCCTGGCAGCCAAGGCCTGTTTCTCCGCCCTGGCGATGGTTCTTTCCAATGCCCTCTGGCGCCTCTGTTCGTCCCTCTCCGTTGCCCTAAACGGCCTCTGTGCTGCCAGAGGTCTAGAGGAAGAATGCCTGGCCCTTGGTTGGTCAGGATGGGCCTCCCCTTCTTCTGGGGCCTAGGCAGGAGTGGCCTGCGCCGGTTCAGCACGCGCCGCCATCGCCCCACTCACGTGCTTGCCGCCTTGGGCCTCGTGCAGATCTCCTGCTTGTGGTGAGGTAGGCCTGCCTGTCTGGTCCTATCTGCTGGTGCTGGCGAGGCCCTCGGACCATCTGTGCTTGCCTCAGCTCCGTGTGTGCAGGACGCTGTAGTTTCACCGGTCCGATGCACGTGGCGGCTTCTAAAATGGCCACCGGAGGCTCTCGCCCGATCTCGTCTTCGGGCGGCCGCGGCTTGTTTTGTTTAAGGACCCGCGGCCTGCCCTCACACCTTGCCAGAACGCTGGGGCCATTTGCAGAGCGTGCACAGTTCCGGAAGGGAGACTGGCGGGAAAAAATTCGTTCGGAGGGCTGCGCGCAGCCGAAGGGGCTTTTGGCGCTCTTCGGCGGTGTTGCGGCTTGAGTCCGGCCCGATCTCTATCGGAACGTTGCGGGTGGTGTTTCCCGGCTCCTGTGGCTGCGGTGGTCGCCCGGCACGCCCGCACACCCGGGAATATGTCCAGGGCACCCTGTCCGCAGGAAGGGAGAGAGAACGCCCCACGGGGCTCTCCCTGGCCGCTCAGGACAGGCACGAGACCTTCCGTTTGGGCGCAGCCACCAATTTAAATTTAGAATATCCAATTGATCAAATTTATGTCCAAATTTACTGTATCTAGTTGATTTAGTTGAAATTAGCCAATTTTCCTGTCTAGAGAACCAAAACACAGTGCTTGGACCAAAAGACTGAGAGGAAACTGGGAACCAATAGGAGAGACAAAAGGTTAAGAAGTTTTCTCTCAGTCTAATGGACCAATCAGGCTATGTTAAACCCTCGCGTGACCCCTCCCCTCTACTCTACTGGAAAATAATAAATAATATCACATCAAATGCATAAGCACTATAGCAAATTTAAAAGAATATAGGTAGTTCTTGCTTAATGACTCTAAGCAGGACCAAAATTTCCTTTGCTAAGCAATGCGGTTGTAAAGTGTTTGCATTGCTTAGTGACAGCAATCCTGGTAGTCCCTGATTGCCATAGTTAAACAAGTCATTAATGCCCTTGTTATCACAAGTCATTAAACAAGGACTTTGTGTGATTATGACTTCTGAATTCCTTTAGGCTTCCTTATTGACTTTGCTGGTGAAAAACTGGCAGGGAAGGTCAGAAATTGTGATCATGTAACATGTGGACAGTGTGATGGTTTTAATTCCAGACTTATTAAGTGTACAGATTGTGATCATTTGACTGCAGAGGTACTGTGATGGTCATAACTTCAAAGATTGCTCATAACTACCACTCATTCAGCACTGTTCGAACAGTCACTGAACGAGAGCCCATTAAATCAGGAATACCCATATCCCAAAACAGTACTGACTTCGGCTTGGGAACCATGTAAGATACCCAATTTAGGCTTGGGAACCTAGGATAAGTTGCCCAATTGTTGGCTTGGGAACCAGATACCCACACAAGGCTTTGGAACCTTGAGGAAGAAACCAAACTACCGCAGTCATTTTCGGCCAGCTTTGCTCCAATTTATCTAGATGGAGATCGCTCATGAGAATGTTTTTATTATTTTGTTTAATAAGAGCACAAGTTGTACAAGATGGCCAAGTTTTGTTTCTCTCAACAAAATATTGCCGGAGATATTATGTCTCAAAGTTGCTGAAACCTGAGAGTTATACTGTAGAAGGCTGCAGTATGTGGCCAAATAAATGATTATATCTCTGCAAGTATTGCATCGGCAAACTTTACCAATGTTCATTAGGGACATGTGTGCATGTTCACACCTAATTTCATCGAAAATCTGTGATAGTCAAGCAGGGAACTGCAGGCCACTTGACATGGAATGACCCTTTCCATTTTTTATTCTAGAGACTTCAGAACTTTATGTAGCTAAATTGAAAAACAATACCTATAATCAGGTGGGCGACTATCAGAATGGTCTTCTCTTGACCATCTATATCCTGGATCATCCTACAACAGAATATTTCAACATAAAGAAAAAATTAGTTTCAAGAAGCTAATAGCAATAACATATTGTAAAACACCATTGAACATTTTTAAAAATAATTTCTTCAAAAATTATTAGTTAAAAGAAATTTAACATGCCATTAAAATGTAGTGTATGTATTTTAAAGGGAAAAAGAAATATTCATTGAACAAATATTAAATGCAAAAATAAGAGGCTGATTTATCATATTGCTGAACAAGAAATAGCCAATCAAAATCTGTGATGATCAAGCAGGGAGCGACCACCATAAAACAGACTGGTGATTGCTATGCATCCAATGTTATTGTTTGCCTTCAGACAATATTTGTGAATGAATTATCTTCCTCTTCTAAAGCCCAATGCTCCTTCTCATGTTTTCTCCAGAGATATGGAAGCTTTAAGCATTCATCTTCAAGATTTCAAAAACACAGTTGCTTCAGTACATAGACTTACAGTATAAAGTATAACGTTTAAATATCCAAATTATTTTTAAGTGCTATTAATGTAACACAGAGCTGTATCTAACAATTGTGGAACATTTAGCTTCCAGCCACATGCTCATCAGAAAAGGGAAACTCACAATTCTATGTGGTAGTCCACTTCTTCGTTCGGGGGCAAAACCTCTACCTTCATCATAGTCTCTGTAGCCTACATGAGCATGGCCATATTCATATCTACTATAGCCTCCTTCACCAGGTCTTTCAGTAAGTGGTGGTTTCTTGGATGCAAAATTGACTACTCGATGATAGTCATCCTAAAATTATATACAATACTAATCATTAAAAATTATAAATAATAAAAATAATCTCAAATATTAATATGGATATAAATTTCAATAAAGCCAGTAAATACATTAGAAACCAAGATATAATCTTGTTTTAGTTCATGCCTCTTGTTAAAGAGCAGATGAAGTAGCCTGAACATAACAAGATTGAAAATGTGTATTTAACTGAACAACAGATTATACTAGGCTCGTAAAAAATATGAACCAATACTTCAACCACTGTATTTTTGGGAGTATAAGACACATCTTTCCCCCCCCAAAAAGAGGGTGAAAATCTGGGTGCGTCTTATACACTGAATACAGCATTTTTGGCCTCCCGAAACCCCACCCCCTGCATCTTGTTTTTAACAAAAATGGATGTGTAGAGAGTTTGGGAGGCCTGCAAAGTGCTCCTGGGAGCTAGGGAGGGTAAAAACAAGTGAAAATGGGCCTGTTTTTCACAAACACGGGGGTGTTTTTGCCCTCCCAAGCCCCCAGAAGCACTTTGCAAGTCTCTCCAACTCTCTCTGCATGCCAAGTTTTTCACAAAAAACAAAAAATATTTTTCTGTGCAAAATAACCATTGCTTTAGGCATCATCCAGAATAAACAGACTTTCTAATGGAATACAAAAAATGGTGGTACAAATTTGAGATTGCTCCCTGAGCTATCCAATGAAATAAGAAAATCTGCATTTGAAGAGAGAAAATGATTAGTTTATGCAGTTAAAAAAACCAAACCAAAAATAAAGGCCTGGGCTTGTAACAACCACCTCCCCAGGGGTGGGATTCAGATGGTTCAGATTGGTTCAGGCGAACTGGATGTTAATTTTACATCTGGTTTGCCAAACCGGTAGTTGCAAAGGCTTGCTGGCCCCATCAATCCCTCCCCTCCCAGGAGTTTCCACGCAGCCCGTTTTGGATGCCAGGTAAGTTCAGGGCCCGCGCGGAGGCTCTGGGAGGGCAAAAACCAGGCGTCCTGGAAATCTGGAAATGTTTCCGGTCTCCAGAGAGCCTCCAGAGCCCAGGAGAGGCCTTTACCCTCCCTGAGGTTCGAGGAAGGCCTCCAGTGCCTGGGGAGGGTGAAAAACAGGCCACTCAGAAGTTCCAGAAGTCTGGAAACAGGCCCATTTCCAGCCTCTGGAGGGCCTCCGGAGCCCAAGGGAGGCCGTTTTCGCCCTCCTGGAGGCTCGAGGAAAGCCTCCGTAGCCTGGAGAGGGAGAAAATGCCCTCCCCTCCCACTGTGGTGCAGGAGGCCGAGTAGGGCACACCCACCCAGAAACTGGGCAGAGAACCAGTTGCTAAGCATTTTGAAACCCACCCCTGCACTCTATTTTCTCTATTCCGCTCCAGACCCTTAGGAAACCTGTATTTGTCCAGCTTAAGGATGCCTACATTTACACTGGTAAAACAGGTTACAGTGTGCAGCAGTATTTTGAGGCAGCTGGAGAAACACTTTCTCCAGTGCTTTGGAGAAAGGAAGCTTGATTAAAAAAAAAAAAGCAAAGCAAAGCAAAAAAAAAAAGCCAAATTCAGCTCATTTACATTAGAATCCAACAAATAAGCCATGACTAAGAGATCCCAATTAATATTTTTTGGTAAGGACAGTTAGGTAAGTTTGGTCTAGTGTTTAAGGCAGCAGTCAAGTTCCACCTTAGCGATTAAAACCAACTAGCTGACTTTGGGCCAGTCACTCTCAGTTCAACCCACCTCACAGGGTTGTTGTCAGGCTTGGAAGCCGTCTTTGTATTGAACCTCAAGTCTGCCACATATTCAAACATATTCTACTGGGGGAAATTGGGAAGGGGGATTGTATGGAGCATGGGAGAAGTGTAGCCATAATAATATTCCTTCTCAGAGAGTCAAGATCGTTTTGTCCCTGCACCTGGACTGATGTGGATAGGAGGAATCTTCCTTCGTGGCAGTGACTGATTGAACCATTTGAGGGACTTGTGGGTGTTGGGGCAAGGTCTTGAACTTTCAACTGGGTGGGGAAAACCTGGAAGCTTTCAGATTTGGGTTTTCCCACATGTGCCAGCATGGCTTCTCTAATAAATTGGTATTTTGAGGAATCTCTAGCCTCAGATTCTAATTTGATTGAGGGTGCTATCTGGAACCCTGATAGTTTTTATTATGGGGAAAATAGGAGGAAGGCATGTGTTGGATATGCCTGCTGCCTTAAGTTATTTGTAATAATAAAGGTGGGATACAAAAAAACAATTACCACAGTGCATGAGGAGAAGCAAAGTGAGCAAGGCCACACCATGATCATGGGTGGAGTTAGGATTTCCTTTTAAATTTTAAAAGGAACTTTTGATATGCATAAGAAGTGGTGGGAGAGGGGGATGCTATACTGATTTTTATCCACAGATATGGCAAAGAATGCTGTGAACTGGAAAAAAAGGCTTTGGGAGGAAAAAGGCGGACACAGACTGGATATAAAGGATTTGTTTTTCCTTCTCTCTTGTCCATTCTAGGATAAGTAAGAGACACACATAATCAAGATAAAAGGTCTATTAAAAAGCATTTTACAAAGCCCAACCTAGGTATTTAAGAAGGACATATTAAGAATGAAACCAAGTTTTATAAAACACAGCATTAATTGTAACCATTGTAGGCCTCCTAATTGAATGTCCATCCATGTGTGTACTGTAATCCACATAAGTTTGAGATCATAAATTTAAATTCCTAATCAACAGCTAAAAATATTAAAAAGAGAAACCCATAATTATTAGGAATTGGCTTACATCAGGACGTGGAGGAAGTCTTTCCCGTGGTAATCTTTCATATTCATACCGCTCAGACCACATTTCCTCTCTTCTATATGACACTAACAATAAACATGTTATCAGTTAAAGATATATGTTTAACTATTCATTAACATGAACTAAACAAAACACTTCTGTGCCTTAATATGCAAAATTTGCTACTATTTTTAAATATACCAAGGCCGAGATATTTAGCATTTTTCCCTCAGAAACTTATTCATTATCAAAAATAGAGAAATACTCTCTGGTACATTATTTTAAAATTTATTTTATTTATATAATTTTGAGCTACATTACTCAGGTTTGATTTTTTGTATAATAATAATAATAATAATAATAATGGTGATCATGATAATAATAATAATAATAATAATAATAATAATAATAACAACAACAACAACAATAACAATAATAATAATAATAATAATCCCAACAGACGAAACAAGAATACAGAAAAGATGTGATAAAATCAAGAATGGAGAGTTGGCAGAACAAAGCATTACATGGTCAATTTCTGGAAAAAATAAAAGATAAAGTGGACAGTGAAAAAACTTGGTTATGGTTAACAACAGGTACATTAAAGAAAGAAACAGAGTCACTAATCCTGGCTGCGCAAGAACAAGCTATCCGAACAAATGCCATTAAGGCCAAAATCGAAAAATCCTTTGATGATGCCAAATGCAGACTCTGCAAAGAAGTTGATGAAACTGTTGACCACATACTCAGCTGTTGTAAAAAAATCGCGCAGACTGATTATAAATTGCGGCACAATTCAGTAGCACAAATGATCCACTGGAATTTGTGCAAAAATTATAATATTAAAACAACAACAAACTGGTGGGAACATAAGCCTGAAAAAGTCACTGAAAATCAGATGGTCAAGATCCTATGGGATTTTCGTATACAAACAGACAAAATACTAGCGCATAACATACCAGACATCACACTGGTTGAGAAAAATAAGGTTACAATCATAGACATTGCAATACCAGGTGATAGCAGGGTCGACGAGAAGGAACATGAAAAAATCGTGAAATACCAGGACTTAAAAATTGAAATTCAACGATTATGGCACAAACCAGCAGTGGTAATTCCAGTGGTAATCGGCACACTGGGTGCATTTCCAAAAGCACTGGAATTACATTTAAAACAGTTAAAACTTGACAAAATCACCATCAGTCAAATGCAAAAAGTTGCACTGCTTGGATCTGCACGTATATTACAAAAATACGTTACGATGTCCTGACTAGTAATCAATGCCAAATCCGGCGAAACAACTGGCCGCTGTGATACAATCATATAATAATAATAATAATAATAATAATAATAATAATAATAATAATAATAATAATAATAATAATATTCAAGAGGAACAAAGGACCAACTGCTGATTGACAAGCTAATCCTAAAGAATTCAAAGAAAAGACGAACCAAGCTGTTCGTGGCTTGGATAGACTATAAGAAAGCGTTTGATTCAGCTCCCCACAGCTGGATCAAGAAATGCCTGAAAATCTTTGGCATTAGCAGCAACATACAAAAATTCATGGAAACTTCAATGAACCTCTGGAAAGCGAAGCTTATGGTTAATGGAGAAGAACTGGGTGAAGTTGAAATTAAACGAGGCATTTTCCAGGGTGATTCCCTTTCATCCCTACTTTTTATACTCTCAATGCTTACGACCATTTTGAAGAAGGTGAACTGTGGATACAAACTTGCAAAGAAAGGACTGAAAATTTCACACATGGTGTACATGGATGATTTGAAGCTATTTGGTAATTGACAAATGTGCAACAATGGCAACCAAGGCAGGCAAGGTCCTAGAAGATGATGGAATACAACTTGAGAATGAAGAAATGATAAAGGCAGTAAAACCAGACGAAGGCTACAAGTCCTCGGGGATTTTAGAGGCCTCTGACTTAATGCATAATAAAGTCAAGGAATTAACCTCAGCCAAGTACATTCAACGAATTCGCAAGATATTAAAGTCCAAACTGAGTGGAGGAAACATCACAAAACCCATAAATACCTGGGCTATACCTGTAATTTGATACTCTGCAGGAATAATTGACTGGACCCAGATGGAGTTGGACAATTTGGACAGAAAAACAAGGAAGCTTATGACAATGAATCATGCTTTGCACCCTAAAAGTGATGTTGACCGTTTGTATCTACCAAGAGCAGAGGGTGGTCGAGAACTCCTACAAGTAAAGCAGACTGTGGAAGAAGACAGACAAAGCTTGAATGATTACATCCAGAAAAGTGAAGAACCCATGATTAAGGAAGTAAATAAAGGAGGCCTTTTGAAGACAAAGTTAAAAGCTGAATATAAGAAAGAAGTAATTGAGAAGCGAGCTGAAAATTGGAAAAGCAAAGCTATGCATGGCCAAGCTATGCTTGAAAAGTATTGAAGGCAAAGCTGACCAAAAACTAACTTGGAACTGGTTAAGATCAGGAGTACTGAAAAAAGAAACAGAAGGCTTTATTTTGGCAGCTCAAGAACAAGCCTTAGCCACAAACTGCATGAAGGCAAACATTCAACACGTTACCACCAACAGCAAATGTCGCCTCTGTAATGAGAAAGATGAGACAGTTGACCACTTGAGCAAAATTTCACAAACTGATTACCTACAACACCATGACTGCGTTGCTAAGATTATTCACTGGAAATTGTGTCAAAAGTTTGGATTTGAGTACAGCAAAAACCACTGGGACCATTAGGTTGAGAAGATTTTAGAGAATGAGAAAGGCAAAATCTTGTGGGACTTCAGAATCCAGACTGACAGGCACTTGGCCTACAACACACCTGACATAACAATAATTGAAAAGAAAAAAGTATGATTCATTGACATTGCAATATCTGGTGATGCACGAATTGAAGATAAACAGCAAGAAAAAAATCACAAAATACCGGGACTTGCAAATTGAGGTTGAGTAACTGTGGAAAAAGAAATCATGTGTTGTCCCAATTATAATTGGAGCCCTTGGAACAATACCTAAAAGGCTACCTCGCTATTTGAAAATTCTAAATTTACCTAACTTGAACATTCTGACTCTACAAGAAACCACCCTACTTGGAACAAATTATATCCTCCGACGTTACCTTAACAGTTCCTAGGTCCTTGGTTAGGACTCAAGCTGTTAGGCTACCAACCAGCCCCAAAGGCTGTGAATCTCACCAAAGATTAACCTAATAATAATAATAATAATAATAATAATAATAATAATAATAATAATAATAATAATAATAATAATAATAATAATAATAATAATAATAATAATAATAATAATGCTTTATTACGGTCATAGACCAGCAATAGACAAGAATCATCACTGTCTATAATAGTGTTAACAGGTAGTACTAATAATAATAGTGGATAGTAACATCTATGATAATAAAATACATTGGCTCGAACAGTTTGAATCACGCTCTTTTTTACATGATTGAAGAGCAGATAAGTATATGTGTAAATATATTTTCTCTAAAAATGGTAAGAGATAGCTACAAAAAATAGGCGCAAGTAAACAACTTTGATTCTGTAACCAAATTTTTCCTTGGGGTCATTGCAGCAGCACAGAATTTTGCCACTGCACGTGTAGTAGCTGGGTTTGAGTCCCGGAGGAGATGGCCTACATAAAAATTGTCTACCCTCCCTGATAATCTCTCTAATAAGGGGAGAATATACATTGACCTATAAACTCTGTACAGTTCACAGTACAATAAAACTTCTGATATCTTCGATTTCTCCATTACCACATATACCATTATTGGGGTCTTCTTATACCTGCCCTGGAAGAGTGCTAAAGGGAGGATGTTAAATCTGCTTCTGAAGAATGCTATTCTATGTTTCGGGAAGATCAGGTCTTTAGAATATCTTGCTGGCTCCCACAAACCTATTTAATTCTGTTCCTACTCTGGAGAGGCATCCTATTTAGTTTTAAGTGGAACTCTTTGTCTTTTATTCTATTAATAACTACTTGCTTAGCTTAGTCAAAGCCTAGGGATATTAAGAATATCAGGGAGAGCCCATAAGAGCCCAGCTTGTGGTCTATCACCTCTTTCCAGGGGGAGGGGAAATTATCAGTCAACAATAACGGGGTCAGTCCCTCTGGAAAGAAATGCATTTTTAGCCAATATAATCATCAGTTTCCAGGCTCTAATTTGAATTTGAGGCATACCTGTTTCAATCCTTAACTGGTTGTTTACTGTTCCTTTGGGAGAAGCTGAAATGGCTTGCAGGAATTTTGTTTGTATGATTTCCAGTGGGCCTTTGTGAAGATTCCTATGCCCCATATAGAATTGTTTTGGCCTCAAAAAGCTTTAAGGCAGGGGGGCGGGGCTTGCTGCCAGCATGAATGGCTGCTTGGATGGAGAGCTCCGTTAGCAGCAGCCAGATCTAACGTCCGGAGGGGTTTGCTGAAAAGATTTTGATAAACCAAGCCTTCCTGGAGGGAAGACTGAAGAGAGAAGGTTGGTTTGGCACGACCATAGGACGGCAATTCGAAGGCCCTATCAATTTTTAACATCTGTCCTGAACAAATTTGAAATTAACTTTAGATGGCTGATGCCGGAGGGCGTACTGGTAACTTGGAGAGATAGAAGATTTAGAATAGACACGATAGAACAAGCGGAAGATTTTTACAATACCCTTGTTGGGCAGGAGGATGAGAAAGACGAAGGAGAACAGGCGGGAGCAAGGAGGCAAGTGCCCAGGGCACAGATAAGAAGAGAAAAGGAACCAGTAGAGACACGAAAGGAGAAAGAAGTCGTTCTAGACGAAAAATGGGAAGAACCAAAGGAAGTGAGAGAAATAAGGGCAACAAGAAGCACACGACCCAAATACACATAGAAGTATGTCGGGAGAAATCAAGATTCTATCATTGAATATTAATGGTCTAAACTCACCCCAGAAGAGGAAAACAATATTTAATAAATTAAAACATTTGAACTACGATATCATTGCAATGCAAGAGATCCATATGACTAAAAGACAGATCCAGATCTTAGAATGTCCTAGAGTGGGTAAACTTTACGCGGCACTAGCTGACCAAAAGAAAAGAGGAATAGCATTATATGTCAAAGACACAATCCAGACTAAACTAATTTATCATGATGAGGAAGGGAGAATACTAATCGTGGAAATAATGTTAAACCAAAAAAAGGTGTCACTGGTTGTAATATATGCACCTAATGAAGGCCAGGAAAATTTCTATCATAGACTACATAGCATTATTCGAGAGATGGGAAACGAAAATGTTTGTTTACTGGGTGACTTCAATGCTATAGTTGACCCGAAACGGGACTATAAAAGTGGAAAGAAGAGAAAAGGAGCTAGGAGAACTTTGCCAAGGTCATTCTTCCAAATGGCTGAAGAACTTAATCTGTATGATGTATGGCGAGAAAGATGTCCAGAGGGAAAGCAATATACCTTCTACTCGAATAGACATGAATCCTGGTCAAGGATAGATATGGTCTGGCTGCCGATGGAGTTAATTTCAGAAGTGAAGGAGATAGATATAGAACCCAATCTATGGGCTGATCACAATCCCATGAGGATTATTTGGAAAAAAACAAAAGGGCAGTTATCGTTGGTCACTCAATAGATCAATTCTAAAAGACCAGGAATATATTAAAAGAGTCAACCAAGAATTAAGATTCTTCTTCAAAGAAAATGGACCAGGAGATACATCCATACAAAACCTATGGGATACAACTAAGGCATTTATAAGAGGGGTCACAATATCAGCCACAGCCAGGAAGAAAAAAACTGAGAATCTAAAAATAAGAGAGCTGAAAGAAAGGTATAGAATTGTAGAGAGTGAATTGCAAAAGAAACCGCAGAACAGAAGTATAAAAGGAAATATGGAACTGATTAAACACGAATTGGCTATATTTGAAAAAGCAAAATTGGCACAATCTATAAAAAAAGCAAAACAAAACTTCTTTGAAAATGCAAATAAACAGGGGCGGTGCCTATCCTATAGGTTGAGGAAGCAAAAGCAAGAGACTTGGATCAATAAACTACAAGATGAAAAAGGCGAGATCTGCTACCAACTAGAGGAAAAGAAAAGGATTACCCAAGAGTTTTATGAACAATTATATAGAGAAAACCGAGACCATACAAAGGAAGGAATATTACAGTATTTGGAAAAGTCAGATCTGCCAAAGGTACCAGAGGAGATTAAGGACATGCTCAATGAAGACATTAAAACATCAGAGATAACCGAGGCCATACAAAGACAAAAGAATAATAAAGCTGCAGGGCCGGATGGGTTGCCAGCGGAAATATATAAAGAATTCCAGGATATACTTGTCCCAACGTTGTTGGAAGTCTATAACGCTGTGTTGAAAGAGGCGAAGACACCGTTATCATGGACGGAGGCTAATATTGTATTATTACCTAAGGCGGACACAGACCAGGTGTTTATACAAAACTACAGACCAATATCACTGCTAAATGCAGATTACAAAATCTTTGCCTCAATAATAGCAGAAAGGTTGAAAAAAATTCTTACATCATTCATCCATACAGATCAAAACGGATTCCTCCCCAGAAGACAAATTAAAAACAATATGAGAATAATGTTGGACATTCTTGAATATTATGAAGTGCACAATGAAAAACAGGTTGCACTAATCTTTCTCGATGCCCAAAAGGCATTTGATAATGTCAACTGTGAATTTTTGCACCAACAATTAGGATACATGGATTGTGGGGATAAACTTATAAACACGATCAGAGCAATTTATACAAACCAAAAAGCCAAAGTAATAATCAATGGTGAATTAACACAAAGTATTGCAAACCAGAAAGGTACAAGACAAGGTTGCCCTTTATCCCCCCTGTTGTTTATACTAACCCTAGAAGTACTAGCCAGGAATATACGTAAAGAGGTACAGATAAAGGGACTAGAAATCAAAAAGGAACAATTTAAGTTACAGGCCTTTGCGGACGACCTAGTGTTTGTGCTAGAAGATCCTATGAAGTCTGGTATGAAACTCATTGAGGAACTGACAGAGTATGGGAAAATAGCGGGTCTAAAGATAAATATGACAAAGACCAAAATGCTGACAAAAAATATGACATCAAAAGCAAAAGAGGAGTTAACGAAGAAATTGGGTATCCAAATTGTCAAAAAAATTAAATATCTTGGTATACATTTATCTGCGAGGCGTGTGACCATCAAAGAAGATAATTATACTAATCTGATTAATAAAACTAAGAAGGATCTAGAAAGATGGAAAAACCTACAACTGTCCCTGATGGGCAGGATCGCAGTTATAAAAATGAATATATTACCAAAATTTCTTTTCCTATTTCAGAATATTCCCATTAAATTAGAAAAAAGTGTCTTCAAGGATTTGAATCAATCGGTATCGAAATTTATCTGGCAGGGAAGAAAACCAAGAATAAAACTTAAGGCTATGCAAGACACTAAGGAAAAGGGAGGATTTGGTGTACCAGATTGGGAACTCTATTATACTGCGGCCATATTAACATGGCTAAGGGAATGGATAATGCTGAGAAATAAAAGATTACTCAAATTGGAAGGCCATGACCTCCAAGCAGGCTGGCATGCCTTCCTCTGGTATGAAAAAGGATCTGCACACAAATATTTTAGTAGACATTACATCAGACAATCTCTGTTAATAATATGGAACAAAACTAAACATGACCACTATACCAAAATACCTATTTGGCTATCTACGATGGAAGCATACATACACCCAAATTTAATCAATATGGAAAATATAGTCACATATAAAGAGTTATTGAACAGGCAGGGGGAGATCAAAACCAGATCAGAATTGACATCACAAGGAGTACAAGTAGAATGGTGGTCTTATTTACAGATACAATCAAAGTATGCACAGGATAGGAAGAACGAAGGTATTGCCAAAGACTACACAATATTAGATAAACTGTTGATACAGACAGAAAACAGACTGATCAAAGTGCTGTATAGATTCTTGTTGGAATATAAACTAGAGGAGGAACATGCCAAAGAAACCATGGTCGCCTGGGCGAAAAATTTCGGTTACAATGTGGAGTTGGCTAAGTGGGAAAAACTTTGGATACTTAATCAGAAACTAACATTGGCTACGGCGTATAAAGAAAATCTTTATAAGATGTTCTACAGATGGCATCTCCCTCCAGCACGGCTTTCCAAAATGTTCAAAAATCTGGCCCCAAATTGTTGGAAGTGTAAAAAAACACCAGGCACTTTCTATCATATGTGGTGGACGTGCAATGAGGCAAAAAAATATTGGAAAATGATTCAATCATGGTTAGAACATATGGTGGGAGAACAAATTATGTTTAAACCAGAAACTTTTCTCCTAGGCATAATACCGGAGGGGTTTAAGAAAGATACACTTTATTTAATTATACATATACTAACTGCAGCGCGCATAACCTATGCACAGTATTGGAAAAAAGAAAATACACCATCAGAGCTTGATACAATCACAAAAGTGTTGGCCTGTGCAGAAGCAGATAGGCTCACTCTTGAACTTAAAAATAAAGGGGAATCAGAATATTTTGAAGTATGGAACAGATTTTATGACTGGTATAAGACAAGATGACAAGACTGGAACAAATTTATATATTGTGATTGAACAGAAGGACAATGTATTAAGTAGATTAATTGTTAATGGTTGAAACTAGCTGTACATAATATGAATGTATGACCACTCCGACTCCGCAGTATTGCATTGTTTTAAATGTAAAAATAATAAAAATAAGTTTTTTAAAAAAGCTTTAAGGCAGCAGGTACTAATTGATCTCCGCCTATGTAGAATAAATGTTTAATGGCATTTGAGGACCTATGGGCTGATTGCAACGTATAATCCAGATGAGTCTTCCATGTACCTTGTGAGTGGAAAACACCCCAAGGTATTTAAATGTCCTAACCTGTTGTAAATTATGTCCTTCTATTCTCCAGGAGTATTGAATAGGTCTTTTAGTAAAAACTAAGATTTTTGATTTGTCAAAATTAAGAACCAACTTATTCTGTCTGTAGCATCCTAGTGTTGCACTAATTGTTCTCTTCAGTCCAATGGGAGTTTGTGAAATAATAGCAGCTTTGTTGGCATATAGGAGAATCAGAATGTTACGTTGTGCTGTTAGGAAGATGTAGATCAGGGTTCTGCAAAAGACGATCAGGGGGTTGATATAAAAATTAAAAAGGGAGAGATAGAATACAACCCTGCCGTACCCCCCTTTTATACCCTTACTGGGCCTGTTAAAGTCCCTCAAGGACCCTAACCTTCAAGGTGGAGTTAGCATACAATTTTTGTATGAGAAAAAGAAGGCGTTTATCAATAGTAGTGAGTTTTAATTTCTCCCAGAGAGTATTTGTGGATATTGAATTAGAGGCCTGCTTAAAATCAAGAAAGGCTATGGAACAGAATATTCTTTTAATATGTGTATTTTTGAACCAGATGGTAAAATACCAAGATATGATCCACTGTTGATCTTCCTTCTCTAAATCCAGCTTGTTCATCTTTGATTATCCTCCCTGAAATTAGCCAATCCTGGAATTTATAATTTAGGTTGGCATACAATTTACTAACAACACTCAGAAGACTAATGGGTCTATAATTGCCTGGGTCATTTCTATTATTACCCTTTTTGTAAATTGTTATGATTGCCAATCCCCAATCTCTTGGCATACGGCCCATTTTATCTATAAACATAAGAAGAGATGCTAGTAGAGGTGCCCATAAATTGTTCTTTTTAATTATTTCTGTCAGTATATTGTCAGCATCTGGTGCCTTATTAGCCTTGAGGGATTTGATCTACCGGGATATGTCTTCCAGTGTGACAGGGGGCCAATAAGAAGTTTGATCCAAACTAATTTGGCTCTCCTTAGTTACATAGTCAGGGTCTCTATATAGCTCTCTAAAATATTCTTCCCAGGCCTGAATTGGTACCTGATTAGTTGGGATAGGGGGGATTTTCACAATGCTCTGGTGATGTATTAAAAAAGGGATGTATTTTTTATCTTAACTGATGCAATTACCATATTTTTCGCACTATACGATGCACATTAGCTTTAGAGGAGGAAAAAATCTGTCTCTGCCTCCCAGCATCCATCCAGTATTCATTGGCTAGCATCCTTGCAGCAAAGAGCAAACAGCCTGGTCAGCTTCAGCATATTATCGCGGCCCCAGCATGTGGCTTGCCAGGGCTCTACTCCGTTGAGCCCACTACCGGTCAACTGAGCTCAGCTGCCAGGGAACATTGAAGCGTTTGCTGCCGAGTGGCTGATAGGCGGTTGGATCGGCCTTCTGGAATACTGCCAATAACCTGTTCTAGGCAGTGGAGATTGCCACCACCGATTGCCGTTGCTGCCTATAGCTGGTGGCAATAGGCAATCCCTGCCACTTAGAACAGCTGATCGGAGGTATTCCAGGTGGTTGATCCAACCTCCAATCAGCTGCTCGGCAGCAAAGGCTCCAGTGTTTCCCGGCGGCAAACAGCGGCAGCATTCGCCAACCCCCCACACAAAAAGTGTGTCTTATAGTGTCTTCTTTTAAAAGGGTCTTATATTGTGCCTTCAACTGCTTTAAATAATGAGTGTGATCCTCAGAAGGGGCGTTTTTACTTTTTCTGTACTCCCTGTTATATGTCGTTTTCAGTTGCACACAATCTTTATCAAACCATTTTTTATGCTTTAAAGCCGACTTTTTGGAGTGTTCCAGTGTTTTGTTAGTGAGAACTGATTTCAAATTTGTAATTAAGGTTTCAAACCCCTCTAAGTATGATCCTTCAAACTTACTTCTTAGGAGAGATATGTGCCTAGTTCTTTGGTTTCAGGAGCTAACATCCATTTAGTAACTTCCTTTGTATTTTTTTGTCTATTTATTTTTTACCTGAGTATTTTGGCTCTCTAACCTGGATAGGTAGATTGAGCCGTCCTTAAAAATTTCTGGTGTAATGTAAGAGTAGGGGTTTCTGGATCATGATTGCTTTCCAATCTACTTCCATCTTCTGTAGGATATAATCATGTATATTCTGCTGGGTAATCTCCATGTGTGGAGCCATTAAGAATACATAGGTCCAAATGTACAATCATCTGTCTTACACACAAACCTGCCTGATTTGCTTTGGGATCTTTAAACTGTCTGGAATGCAGGGGTTCTCCTTATGTATTCTCATCATAATGGATCTTAAATTGATTAATGCTTGATTGTTTGAGCCCATCCTAGTGTTTAAGTACCCCCTATAATTATTACTGCTGTGGGATATTTGTCTGAGCAGCCAAGGATAAAATTTTCTATGCTGTCCCAAATGATGTTGATAAAATTATTCTTATTAAAGGGAGGGATATAAATAAAGCAAAATCTCCATCTGTTTAGATAAGAGTAAGGTAGACACAACCCATGGCTATAAAGGTAGCAGGAATACACATTTAAATTGCAGGAATGTATTAGTGTCATAATACCTCCTTTGGCTCTCCCACCCACCTTACTTGGGACAGCCAGGATAAGAGTTAGCCCAATAACCATCTAACTGAATCCCTGCAGAGGTCCAGGTTTCCTGTAAGAAGAGGATGTCAAATTGTGATATATAGTCAAAAAAGAGTTAGTCTTTTGATGGGACAGTCCAACCCGCTATATTCCAGGTTGTAAGGGAAAGATGGTCATCATTTGCAGCTCATCAGGAAATATGATTTAAGGTTGTTACATTGGATTGAGGTGTCGTCACAAATGAAATTAGCCTTCTCTAAAAGGAGGGTTTTTTCCCCTCATCTAAGTCCTGTGTAAACTCCTAAGGAACTTGTTCAGAGTAAGAGGCTTCAACACCAGCTAACAGAGCTTGCCTTTCAGGTGCCTATTGAGATGTAGGGTAAGGAGTTATTAAGTCATGATGTATTTGACTTTGAAATGGTGACACTAACATGGGTCCTCTCTCAATCTCTTGGTTTGATGCTGAAGGTATCATAGGATATTCATAGAAGGATGATAGAATCTCCATCTCTACCGTGGCCTCTATTGGCCCCTGTGGATCTTGGCTTCTATTTTCTATGATCTCATATTGATGCAATCTCTTGCTTCTGGGGGGAAGTAAGAGGCTCAATTATTGGGGAAACCAGATCTATAAGAGCAGGGGTGGAGAACCATGGCTCTTTTGCGACTTGTGGACTTCAACTCCCAGAATTCCAGAACCAACATAGCTGCCTCAGGAATTCTGGGAGTTGAAGTCCACAAGTCGCAAAAGAGCCATGGTTCCCCACCCCTGTATAAGAGGCTCAGCTGTATTGATTGTGACCAACAAGGATTTATTTAAATTTTCTAACTTGAAAAGTATGTTGTCTTGTTCTTTCCTTGGTAGAAACCTAAAAACATTAATAAGGCCAGCTTCTGTGTTGTTAAATACATCTTCACCGAATAAGGCTGACTCACCCTTTCTTTCTCTCATTTTCCCAAGGATGAAAATGAGGAAAAGACAGCAACCTTGGGAGTTCGCATATTAACAATTAAGGGTTTAATCATTTCTTCACAGAAAACTCTGATGGGAAAGATTTGGAAGGAGGCTGTACCTTCATCTTAAATAGCATCAAAGGTATGGTGGGCTGCTTGAAAGACAAGAGTATCCACTTCCAATTTGGGGCCATTCGCAGTGAAGAAGCTGGCTTAAGGAACTTAGTATTGCACTCTTGGTATTCCAGCGTCCATAATTAAGTCTGTTCATATGGATTCTAAGAGCAATCTGTTGTGTTTGCAGTGAACTATGTAAATGATGTAATTGGGGAGGGGGGGAGGAGATGCTTTACCAGCTTTCAAGGAAACTTCTCTATTAATACATTCCCCTCTTGCTGCCTTGTCAGGAGAAAACCATTTTTTCTGAGAAGGCTGCCGCTTTTTAGCAGGTTCTTTAACTGTTTCCTTGGCTCTTTGCTCCTTGTCCACAGACCTATTCAGAGTTGGGATTTAACCAGGTCTGCTGCAAGGTCTTTAGTGGGGGTGCAGGGACCCAGATCTTGTACTTGAAGAAAAACAGCTATATCTTTTCTCAACAAATCATGTTGTATGGCTATTAGTTGCTCAAATATTGAAACAACAGTTGCGCTGTGAGAAAGTATTGCTTTACCATAAACTCAGTTGTATTTCCCCATGGTAATCTCTCCATACTCTGATTTAGCTTGTTGTTCTTAGTCTTTTTAGCCTTTATGTCAGGTTCCATATAGGATGTAACTGGACTAGTTGTTTGTGAGAGCGTCTGTCTGTCAGTTTGCTTTCCCCACCCCACCCCAAATTCGGGAAAGTCTAATAGCTGTTGCTTTGCCAATTCTCTTTGAAGGTCCTGTTTTACATCTCAAAATTTGTTGGAGATGGAGGGAGGGTTAGTTTTACTTAGTTCTCTTTCTAGCAAAGTGCTCCTCAATTCTTGGTTGTTTTGCAGTTTTCACAGGTGGGAGAGATCCTGGGCTGGTACCATGACATTTCTTTTTCCCATGTCTTATCAGTTCAAGGCAAAAACAAATTATCTGTGTTGTGGTCTTTATTGTTATCTCATCCAAAGAATATTAGTTTTAAAAAATGGATCCAGTAGGAATACTAAAAATTGATAAAATAAAATAAAACTGAGAGGAGCTACTGCAAACATGTTCCAGCAGTTAACCTCCTAGCTTCTCGATCTCAAGTAACTTTTAGACAGAATCAGTAAAATATAATTGGAGCATGACTTTGGTTCAAGGTACTTCTGTTTTTCTTGAGAGCACATATTTGCCACAATAGTGAGAAAAAACAACAGAATTACTTATAAAATCGGCCAATATATAAAGAAGTACTCCTTGACTTGTATTTCTTGCCATGGTAAGGCTAGTTACATAAGCATGTCTGTGTGCCAACTATGACCCTTTTAAACCAGTCAGACTCAGCAATGATAATCCACAACTTGATCAAATCCTTATAGTAACACAACATTCCTGAAATCACTATGGCTTCTGTTTGTTGAGATCTCATATCAAGAAGGGCTGATATTAATCTTGAAAACATGGCCAAGTTTCTCTCTGTCCCATCTTATATTAATCAAAATCAAAGCAGAGGTATTTTGAGTTTCTCATGCTTCCTGCTATTTCTAAATTGTGTAATCTCTTGCACAACAACATTCTTCTTTCTTCCCTCCCTTTCTTTCTTCCCCTTTTTTTCTTTCTCCAGCTTAGTTCCATGCTATGCAGCTCTCAAGCAATGAAATAAGCTCCCTAAGGCAGAGTACTGGGCTCCTACTGTCATAACATTTGGGAACATAGGAAAAAAGCACTTTTTTCATCAAACTTTTATCATTTTATGATTGAATTTTACTTTATTTAATTGCATCAATTTTATTGTTTTCTACTTTACTTTTTATAATTGTAAGCTTCTTAAATGTTGTAATAAATAACGTAAATTTAATAATGAACAAAAATGCTTTGAAAATATTTGTTTCAACTGACAATCTAGTAAGGTTTCATAATAGGAATATTAGAGGAGAAACCTACTATCTCACTATAAAGATTAAAAAAAGCATGCAGTTATTTTCACATGACCTTTAAAATATGTGTAACTTTTGTTACAGACTGAGGTTTTTCATTTTTTTAGTATAGCTTTAAAATGAAATTTGTCATCAAATTGGAGGGGCTCAAAAGGCTAGTCCTTGTTTAGCAATTTCCTTGTTTAGTGGCATTCAACATTATGACAATAATGAAAAAAGCATTTTTATGACCAATCCTTGTATTTACAACTTTGACTATTCTGTAAAGCAAAAGTGAAGTAACAACATAAGCACAATAGCAGTTTCACTTAGAAACTACTTTGTGTTAAGGTAATGATGATTTAATAGCTGACCAGTTGCGGTAAGGTTGTAAACCGAGATGATGAAATGAGAATGAGTCAGCAGGGTTAATGCAACTTTAAGAAGCTGTCAATATAACGGAGGCAATGTGAGGGTCTCCGTGTGTGTTCCCGTGTTATAGCTGAAAATTGATTGATTGCCTGGTTTTGCCTAGTACATGTATGTATGTATGTATATGTATGTGTATGTGTATGTATGTATATGTGTGTGTGTGTGTGTGTGTGTGTGTGTGTTGTATTTGTGCTGATAAATAAAACAAATATAAAAAGGCAACATTAAAAATAAAAATATGGTTTTCTGCCTGGATGGTCTTCTGTAATGAGCCGAAGGACAGAAAGGGGGAGTAGTGAGCTCCCTCCCATATTTGGGCATACCAGGGGTTGTAACACACACACACACACACATATATGTGATGAGAGCAACTTTTGCATCTCATTTGGAAACCAAGGACCCAGAGTATGGAGGAAGAATGGAGAGGCCAATCAAGCACAGTAATCCCATGGTCATTGAACCAGTTTTTGGTGCTTTTGGCAAAAGTTGCTCTCATCAGAAAAGAGGACTTTGGACCAAGGAGCAACAGGACTATGGACCACTGTGCTTCATTAAGACCAGGGTCAACGAGCACTTCATGCTTCCTTCTGCAGACAAACTTTATGGGGATGCTGACTTCATTTTCCAGCTGCCCACACTGCCAAAAGCCCCAAAACCTGGTTCAATGACTGGGGGATTACTGTGCTTGATTGGCCAGCAAACTCACCTGACCTATGAATCTATGGGGCATTGCCAAGAGAAAGATGAGAGACATGAGACCGAGCAATGCAGAAGAGCTGAAGGCCGCTATTGAAGCATCCTGGTCTTCCATAACACCTCAGCAGTGCCACAGGCTGATAGCTTCCATGCCAGGCCGAATTGAGGCAGTAATTGCTGCAAAAGGGGCCCAAACCAAGTACTGAGTACATATGCATGCTTATACTTTTCAGAGGTCCGATATTGTTCTATGTACAATCCTTGTTTTATTGATTGCATGTAATATTCTAATTTTCTGAGATGGTGGATTGGGGGTTTTCATGAGCTGTACACCATAATTATCACAATTATGACAAATCACGGCTTGAACTATCTTGCTTTGCATGTAATGAGTCTTATCTCATATATTAGTTTTACCTTTTAAGTTGCATTACTGAAATAAATGAACTTTTGCACGATATTCTAATTTTTCAAGTTTTACCTATGTGTGTGTGTGTGTGTGTGTATGTGTGTGTGTCTTGTAGATAAACCACTGTTTGAAAAACAAAACCTCTGTGTACTGTATTTTGCTCCAGGGTTGTCTCAAAATAGTAGTCACATTGTGCACACTCTGACACTTTGCTTAACAATCAATTTGCCAATCCGAATTGTGGTGCTAAACAACTATCTGTACTGGAGACAAAATATTTCTGAATGGCATTTTCAGTATTCAGAAATTCAGAAAGTTATTTTCCTACCCCTTCTTATAATTCTCATATCTCGAAAATCTTTTCAATTTAAACAAAATTCAAATAAAGGAACAAAATTCTTTCTCAGCTCCCATTCTAGCCACAAGCTATTATTAACAAGCAATGATCAAGCTATAAAACTAGAATTTAGGAAAATAAAAATCAACATATACAGCATAATTTACTTCTACTAGAAGTCATTCTACTTCCTTTGTCAAAAAAGATATTTTAAAAAATTTACTTACTTCTGTGCTTCTTTCAACTATGCTTTAATCCCAATCCAACTAGTTCCTGCATATTAAAAAACATGTTAGAAAAAAGACCAATAATTAAAACTTCCAAATGAATAATCAAATAAACTTTACTGGGATAAACAAGGGACCTTGTGCTACACCCAAATCAGCCATACTTTTCAGCCAAGAGTTCAATATCTATTTCAACTGATTTGTGGAGCAGAATACTCCATAGCTTTCTATTCCACCCATTCATTTCCCATTCAAACAACTACAGTGTATAAACACAGCTTCTTAGCATGTTTAAAAAGTGGTTTATTTTGCTAAAGCTCAAAACTTAACCACTTCCCTACAGCAATTCAAACTCTGATGCAATCCATTCATACAATTCAAAAACACTTTTGTAGCTTGTGATTTCCTGCCAGCTTCCTCCTTGACTTTGCTTGTTGGAAGCCAGCTGGGAAGGTTGCAAATGGTGATTGTGAGACATTGTGATCATTGTAAATGTATGTTGGTCTTGAGGCAACCAAATCACATGACCAGGAGGATGCTGCAATTTCAAGGAACAATCATAAATCTCCTTTTTTAATGCTATTATAATTTCCGGGTAAGTGAAGATACTTGTAATAAAGATAGGGTTTGTATCAATGATGACTGGTTGTGCTATGAAAGTGTAAACATGGAAATGCTGCCGATTCAAATACACAGAAAACAGTGAACTGTAGATACTTACGGTACATCTAAATTTGTTTGTGCATCTGATTTTACCTTTAATTCTTGATGTATGTAGCTTCATTAGTAGTATAGGACCAGGAAAATGGTGAGAAGTAAGGAATTAGAATTTGCACTCTTTTCATTTTCCCATTATAATTTAATTCTTAAATCAAAATACTGAAATTAAAAATACTGTTTTAAAAGAGTCTTGCAACAACAGTGAAAAATAATAAAATGTAATGCAGTGGTTAAAAGTGTTGGACTTGGAAGATCCATTCAAGTCCATCTTTAACTATGACAGCTCCCTGGATGACTTTGGGACAGACATAATTTCACAGCCAATGTACTCAGAAGTTTAAGGGAGCACAGAATTTATGTCTATTACTTTAGCTTCTGAAAAAGAATAACGGATAAAAATCTAATAATGTAACTAAAACGTAATTTAAAAAAAGGTTTTACCTGCTTGACAGCATGTGGCAGGATGTGAAAATAGCAGTTAGGAGCAATCTATTTACTGGCTGTTGGAATTAGACACCGTTCTTTGACAAAACAAATCCCAAACTGAGCACAACATTGCTTAGTCAATGAGACTAATGAATTAGCTTTAACCACTTTTAGGGGGAAGCTCATTATTGCGCCACGAGGTTTGCATACTAAATTACCTAATTAGCGAAGAAAATATATACAGTACCACGGGTGAAAGAACCACCCATTACACACGCGGCAGGAACTTATATTACAGGGAACTAGCCTACATGCTTGAATCGCTAATTCTCAACAAGGAAAGTTGCGCGAAGCAGCTTTCTTGAAGTCATAGCCAAAGCCTGATGAAGGGCAAAAGTGGGGAAGAGCTCCAAATCCTAAAGAGAGCTCCACGTGAAAGCCAATCCGACTGAGCGAGCCGACATCCCTTTCAAACGAACGAGCCTAGGCCAACCTCTTCCGGACCAACACGGCTCTTACCCCTCTACTCCATCCACCGGGCGCGCTAACAAAGCAGGAGGAAGCCCATGTATGAGCAGGAAAAGAAGCCTCCGGAGGTCACGCTGAGTGGAAGTCACAGCCCCTCGCTCGGGTCAGGAAAACAGAAAAATAGATTTCCACGAAGGACAGGGCCACTAACCCTTCGCGTATGCTTAGGCCCAATCAAGTCACCCGCCGCAAATCAAAGTGTCGGCTGCACAGCGGCGTGACCCGAAGCTTCCGACGCGACGGTTACGTCACCGTTAAAGCGACCGCACCTCCTTTCCTTTTTTTGCTCCCGAGTCCCGCCCCCAGTTAGAGGCACAAGCAAGTGGAGGTCGTCTTTGCTGGCGCTGCTGTAGCAGTTGATATAGCAGGACAGCTAAGCCTCGCCGGTGCAACGTTCCCTCCCATACGCGTGTAAATGAGGAGGGCGCTCTGCTTCCTCCACCTGCGCTTTCCCGAAAGCGCCCCCCTCCCGTGCGCGCGTCATTAGCAGATCGTCGAGCGGAGGCGACTGCTTTGGTGGAGACGCGGTGGAATAAAGGAAGAGAGAACGATGGTCCTCTTCGGTCCCGACTGAGTGACGTGAAGGACTCGGGCACGGTCAGTGCCTCAGTTGTATTTCATTCTTGTCACATGGCCTCATCCTACCGGGAAATAAGTGGCCGGATTCCTTTAGGCCAGTGGTGGGCAACCTTTTTTTTCAACTGAGCCAAATCTCGCCAAAACCACGATTGAAATTTATTTGGAGAGCCGCATTTTTAAAACCGAAAATACATAGGATGGTACACTGTTTTTAGTTTCAATAAGTTTTTATTGAGAATATTCCGCATGCAAGTATCCACATAGGTCGGGAGGATACAAATAACACAACTAATAAAATAAAAACTTTAGAACGATATTATTTATCGATAACGTTAAATTCCGTAAAATTTGCCTTACAATGTAGAGAAAATTACATCCTGACAATGACTGACAAAGTCACAACCACTAATGTGAACATTGGCCTTGCATTTCCTTGGATAGTTTGAGTAAGTCAGGTTTGAATGTTGTTGCTTTTAATTTCATCTCCCTCTCCCACTTTCTTTCTTTTTTTCTTTTTCTTTCTCTCTCTCTGGCTCTTTGTCTCTCTCTCCCTCCCTCCCTCTCTGTCTCCCTCTGTCATTTTCTCTGGGTGTCTATCTGTCTGTCTCTCTCTCTCTATCTCTGTCTCTCTCTCCTCCTTCCCCCATCTCTCACTGTGTGTGTGTGTGTGTGTGTGTCTCACTCACTCTGTGTGTGTGTGTGTGTCTGTCTCTCACTCATTCACTTAATCACTCACTCTGTGTGTGTGTCTCTCTCTGTCTGTCTATCTTTCTCTCCCTCCCTCCCCCTCTGTGTGTGTGTGTGTGTGTGTCTGTCTGTCAGTCTCTCTCTGATTCCCTCACTCCCTCACTCCCTCTCTCTGTCTGTCTGTCTCATTCGCACGCGCACACACACACACACACACACACACTGTGGTCACCTTGTTGAGTGTTCCAATCACATTTGAAATGTGATTGGAACACTCAACAAGGTGACCACAGTGTGTGTGTGTGTGAATGAGACAGACAGAGAGAGGGAGTGAGAGAGGGAATCAGAGAGAGACTGACAGAGACGAATCAGAGAGGTACTTTTAACTACCTGGCAGCGGCGTTTTGGCTTGGGGGGCTCCTCAGAACTTCCCAAGACTTCGGAGGGAAGTTTACAGCCCTCCCTCGGAACGCTTCGGAGGGAAGCTTCTTCAAAAGCCCTGGCGAGTGACAAGAAGTCTCCCAGGCTTTAATTTGCCGAGCTGTGCGCACGCGCCTGTTTTCCACGCCGTGGAGCAGCGGCGAAATTCTGGGCGGCGATCGATGATTCCGGGGGCCATCCGGGAAGATGAGGAACGCGAGGGGGGACCCTGCCCCCCCACTGATGGCCCCCGGAATCATCACTCGCCGCCCAGAATCTCGCCGCTGCTCCACACCGTGGAAAACAGGCGCGCGCATACAGCTCGGCAAATTACAGCCTGGGAGACTTGTCTCGCCGGGGTTTTGCAGAAGCTTCCTTCCGAAGCCCGAGAGGAGGGAGGGAAGTGGGCGCCCGGCACACAGAAGAGCCAGATTAAAATGTTTAAAGAGCCGCATTTGGCTCGCGAGCCGCGGCTTGCCGACCACTGCTTTAGGCTAACTCCTGGGTCAACGAGTGCTTTCCAATTTTGTTAAGGACCATGCGTTGCCTCTAGTTGCTGTTTTAACTGCGATCGGTATTCTTTTTATTATTGATTAGCAGAAATAAGGTATCTTAGAAGAATTAAGGATGATTCAAAGTCTGCAGTTCTATGCATTCATTTCTCGAGCTACTTTTCTCTCTAACTATAGTGGGGAGGGAGGTTGTCAGATTGCACAAGTTTTTTTGTGTCCTCTCTTTTTCCCTTCAAAATAATAGATACGTTGTTGGAACATTTAAAATCCTTTGGTAAGTAGTATTGGATTTGGATACGTATACCTTACCTAACAATATTATTTTCCAAATTAACTAGGAATAAAGGGAGGATGGCATGTGGGCACCTGCAGGATAAAAGTATGACAATGCAGTTTCTTCCCCTTTCATGCAAGGGTAAGATGTTGCAGCACATGTACAAAAGGGCTGGGACCAATGATGGGATTCAGCCCGTTCGCGCTGGTTTGGTAGAACTGATAGCTAATTTTTTGTTGAGTTTGGCGAATCAGTTAGACATGTTCTGGAAAATCTGTGTTATCTGGAACACATCTTGTTTTTGTTTAACTTCTTTCCAGGTGGGGAAGGGAAAAAAAACCCTCCCCAAAGGTCCAAGAAAGGAGCTTCAATCACGTCATTAGGGTGAAAACTGTTTTATATTACAGCAGGTGGTGGGGACAGGGTGGGACCTGCGCATAAGGGCCAAAGTGTCAGCAGAACGCCAGCGGGTCAGGGAGGGTGCTGAAATGAGCAGTCATCCTGCCTGCAGCACCCATGCCAGCTGCCTCTCCCCGGCCAGAGGTGGAATGCCACCTCATTTAACTTCCCTCCGGTGGGCCTGGGCAACTGCTGGAAAGAGACAGGCCCGCTTCATTGCATGGTGCCCAGATGTTGCTTCCCACAAGTATTTCTTTTCCTACTTAATTTCCAGATCTGTTGCATTTCTCCACATTTCTTCCAGTCGTGTGCAGGAAAAGAAAAGTTTGTGGGACCAAAAAAAGTTCCATCAATTCCAATTTCTTACCAAAAAAAATCTCACAAATTGTTGGAACTTTTTTTTTAGTCCTACAAACTTGTTTCACTGCATACACAGCAGAAAATGACGGAGAAATACGATGGACCTGGAAATCAGGTAGGCAAAAAGATGGAGGAAGTGATGGTATCTGGGCGGTGGTGGGTGGGGCAAGCTCCGTGGCACTGCATGGTGCTGCAATGGAGAAATGGGCAATGCAACAGCCAACGCGAGGGAAGGAAGAAGCCGCTTTCCCTCTTCCTTCTTCCTGTTCCTCCTTCCCTTGTGCCAGCTGCTCCATTTCCCTTTTCCCCATTGCAGCACAGCACCCAGGATCTACTTTGATAATGGGTGGTGGTGGTAATTTAACAACCAATTCATCCAGGGTCAGGTTGGCCGTCATGGAAGGCACGGCTCGTCCCACATGTGCAGCAGAGCTTTACCCACATCAAAACCTTCCCTGCCAAAGTTTTTTTTTTGAATTTTTTTAATTTTGATTAAACAAAAAGACAAAAAAAGAATCATCCTTCATTACATCTTGTAGAAAGTGTGTCGACTGGTTACAAATAACTTTCGTGCATTTCTTCCACAGTCATTACTTGTAGTTCATATTAGATTATACACTAAATAAAAAATCTTTGTATATCTTACTATCAATGTACCACAATTCTCATTTGACTACAATTATTTGAATGTGCTTTTACCTCAAATCATTCATACTTAAAGACACAACCACATAATGGCATTCATTAGCTATTTCAAAAAT
Source organism: Natrix helvetica (assembly GCF_964273705.1). Lineage (NCBI taxonomy): Eukaryota > Metazoa > Chordata > Lepidosauria > Squamata > Natricidae > Natrix > Natrix helvetica. The sequence goes on from NC_138553.1 coordinate 56,590,859, forward strand.
CCTCCAATACCATTATACCTTTGACATATTCTAAGTAAAAGTCAATTAATAAAATTTCTAAACCTTTCCCCCCACTTTTTCCCCCAACACGCTGTTTAGAGTTTGTATCCAAGTTGCTTTCGTCAATACCAGAGCATGTATATATTATTAAACAAGATCAATTGACATTTCCTTGTTGTTATAATTGACTAAAAATCATTTAATATTTATAGCCCACCTCCTCTCGTCAAACCCCCCCCAAATTACACCTTTATGACAAGATCTAAATAAAAGTTTGTTAATAAAATTTATAGGTCTTTTTCCCAGATCGCAATTTACAATTTATATCCAAATTTCTTTTACTAGTTTGCCAGTACATGTATATATCATTAAGTGTATCCATTATCATTTCATTATTGTTATTATAGTTAATTATTTGCCAGTACATGTATATATCATTAAGTGTATCCATTATCATTTCATTATTGTTATTATAGTTAATTATTTGTTGACGAATAAACATTTAATAACAATCTAAAACAAGCTAAGAATTACTAAATTCCTACTTATTGATCACCAAAATTAACTAATTTTTTATTATCAACTTTCATTGTCAACCTGTATCTTTCCAATAACAAAACAGTCTTATCTTTCTTGCCAATTGTGGTGTCAGTCTTTTTATCTCCTTTATAAGGTTTTTATAGACTTCTCTCCGCACTTTGTTGCTTGAAGGATCTCTCAGGTAATCTCGTTGCCCTCCAGTTGTTATTAAAATTAGCTTGTCTTTGGTTGTCAATCGTGCTTCTGAAAAAATTTCTCTTCTTAAATCCATCATCATTACCCTTTTTTCTTCTTCTGTATCTTGGAATCTGGGGTAGAGCTCCAGTTCGTCGAATTCCCTTTTCTATATTCCCTTCGTTCCACTTTCACCCACATTTGCTCCATTAATAAATTCATCTATTGTCTTATTTTTATCTTCTATGTCTTCATTCTCCCCTTTAATTTTTGGGGTTGCCCTTCATCCTTTGCTGTGAGGAACACTAGTTTTTCCAACTTCTTCTCAATTCTCCCATATCCTTCCAATAGATTTTGAATTCCAGCCAAGATATTTTGAAATTTTAAAGTTTCCTCATCTGAATATTGATCCATGTTTCCAAAAAAGAGGAAAGAAAAAAAAAAACTAGTAGCCACTGCCACTCTAGCCTTCCAGGCCTCTTTTATTTTTTTATTTTAGGTTGACTTAAACACATGTTCTTTTATGATCTTCAAAGGAGAAGGGTTCTGTTTTTTTCCCCCTTCTCTCCCCTGCCAAAATAGTTTTCAAAAGCACCTGCGAAAACAATTTGTGCCCTTGGCTCTTTATCAGTTTCTATAAACAAATTGCAAACCCTTCAGCTACAAGGTCAGTAAGATCAAAGAGGAAAAAAGAAGAGATACATTGTTTCAAAAACTCTAGCCTCTGACCTCTGAGTGGCAGTGTTGCTACTTTTCAATTTCTAATATTTATCTCTGGCTTATAGGAAACGAAGTTCTTTAATGAAATTTAATAACAAGTAATAGGAAGAATTGTTAAAATAAAAAGGAAGGTTTTAATCCAGAAGTCAAAAAATAAAGTAACAAAAAGCAGAAGAAAAAAATTAATCCATTCACTTTTAAGAGGAGAAACGAGAAACGTTGCGAGCATTTCAATCCACAAAGTATAGTTACAAAGAAAAAAAAAGCTTTCCAAAGCAATCCAATATAAGTTAATTTTGCTGCTTAATTCTTTTGGTTAAGGATCTAATTTGGATTTTTAAAAAAGTTTCTTTGGGCAATCTTTCCCAAAATAGAAAAAATACCTCACCAGATGGACTCACTTTCTCTTTTCACTTCCTTCATTCTGGAGCCCTGCCAACTTCATCAGCCTGGGGCTGCCTGTTTACCGCCACCATGAAGAGCTTCCCTTGGGTCAATCAGGGACTTTGCGGTGTCCCTGAAACCAGCAAGGCTTCGTCTTTCTGATCACCGTCTCTGCAGGACGGTTTAGGTCCAAATGGACCATCCAGCAGCAAAAGTGTCAACGACGGTCTCAGAGTGTAAAGACCGCACATTGTAACGTCACGACATTGGCTCCTCTTACCAAAGGCTCCTCCTCCCCTGCCAAAGTTTATGTGATTAAACATATTTCAGAATTACAAAACTCTTCATTTTGTCTGAGGTCTGAAAATGCAGGAGTTTCCAAAGGAAAACGTTCTGTTTATCTTCATTTCCTTTTTGTCAACAAAAACAGATTCATAGTTTTCAAAACAATGGACAAGCTCATTTATTTCAACCGCCTAATACATTCATCAAGATACTCACAGAGAGGGCGAAAGTCCTGTTGGTTGCTCCGTGCTGGCCCAGACGACCATGGTTCGTGGACTTGATCAGCCTATCCATCTCCCGCCCGTGGAGGATACCCCAGGACAGGATCTCCCTCAGCCAGTGGCTCCGGGAAATTCTCTGAGCGTATCATCCAGACCATACAGGCTTCAAGACGCGACTCTACGAACCATATTTAGAACACTTCCTGGGCCGCTTTCTGTAAGTGGTATTCCACCAACAACATCAATCCTATTTCGACCTCTGTTGCTCAGGTGCTTGAATTCCTTCAACACTGACTTGAAAAGGTGCTCGCCCCAAACACTCTTCGAAGGCAGGTTGCCACCTTACCCACAATTCTATGAACTGGTTCAAATTGCACTTTTTCTTGGCACCTGCAAGTGAGTAGTTTCCTTCAGGGTGCAGCAAATTTGCAGCCACCAGTAATTCACAGTTATCCCACATGGGATCTCTTCCTAGTTTTATAGGCTCTCATTGATCCACCGTTTGAGCCATTGAAGACTTCTATCCTTCATCATTGACACTAAAAGTCACCTTCCTTGTGGCAGTCACCTCCACAAGGTGAATTTCAGAGCTGGCAGCTCTCTCTGTCCAAGACATCATTTGGCCTGACAGGGTCATCCTCAGGCTGGACCCATTGTTCATCCCTAAAGTGAACACTTGCTTCCACAGGTCTCAGGAAGTTATTTTACCTGACTTTTGACGCCAGCCATCCCACCGAGAAATGGTGGCATAAATTGGACATCCGAAGGGCAGTTCACCGATATATGAAGAGGATGGCTTTCTTCTGTCGAACCGAATCATTATTTCTCTTTTCAGCCCACTTCTATGGGCAAGAAAGTGACTTCTACCATTGGCAGATTGGTTGCAGGCCTGCATAGTGCTGGCCTATGAACATCAATCTAGGCAACCACCAGGTTGGATTATGGCTCACTCCACTCGCAGCACAGCTACCAGAGCCACCTGGTTTACTCAAGCATCAGTGGAGGAGGTTTGTAGGGCAGCCACTTGGGCCTCTCCATCGCCCTTCATCAAGAATTATAAACTGGACTCGTTCACCTCTGCTGAGGCATCATTTGGGCAGAGGGTCCTACAGACTATTCATGAAGCAGACAGGGCCCCGGACCATCCGATTTCTTATCCATAAGACATTAAGGTTGGGTATATCCAATGCTTAGATTCTCCAAGAAGCGCACAGGAGAAGGAACATTGTCTTATTTGAATGGTAGTTCTCTGTGTGGTGTGGGAGAATCCAATCCCACCCGAGTGTCCGGGTCCAGGTCCAGCATATATGAAGATGACTGAGTCAAAATACGCAGCTGGTCGTCAAAGTCTTATGGTCCATGTCTTCATTGAGAAAACTGAAGGCAGTGAAGCCTAGGAGGCATGGCTAAAGACTCTAAAATTAACTCAGTCATCAGGCAGACAAACAGAAGTTGAACCCATGCTTGAATTCTCCCGCAGTGCACAGAGAACTACCGTTTAGGTAAGACAGTGGTCCTTCTGCTACCCAGGATGCCTCAGCAAAGGGATACCCTTTCCAGCACCTCTGCACCTGACCAGAACTGGATGGGTGGAAGATTGGACCATGTGATGGACTTGTGGGTGTGGGGACAAGATCTTCAGTTTCAAATGGGTGGGGAAACCGGGAAGCCTTCAGATTCATATTTTCCCAGATGTGCCAACATGGCTCTGTTAATAAATTGGAACTTTGAGCAATACTTTGCCTTGGACTCTGATGTACTTTTAGATGCTATTTGGAACCTGACGCAGGTTCCATTTTGCCCAGTAGAGGTGGTATCTTTAATTCAACGGTAACAGGGTTGATTACCCTGACTATTGTGAATGAGCCTAGATATTTGGAACCTAGTTTCTTACTAGGTATTCGTAATTTTAAATATTTAATGGATAGGTATACCTGATCCCCAACCCGGAATGGTTTATGGTCTGCCCTCCTCTTGTCAGCCTGTTTTTTATATTCTTTAACCGTTTTTTGTAGGGATAGCTTTACTTGGCCACATTTCATGTATCTTATCAGCCCAGTCTTGTGGGGTCGCTGGAGTTAGGGGGTCCTGCTCTAGCTCTGGGATGGCAGGGAACTCCATACCATACACCACCTGGAAGGTGGTGAAGCTAGTGCTGCGGTACACCAAATTATTGTATGCTGCCTCTGCGAATGGTAGGTCTGACCAGTCTGATTGTTGGTACGATATGTAACACCTCAGGTAGCGTTCCACCATAGCATTGGCTCTTTCAGCCGCCCCGTTGGTGATAGGGTGGAAGGCTGAACTTAACTCCAGTGAGAACCCAACCAACCATATAAAGTCCCGCCAAAATCTGGTGGTCAACTGCACCCCCTATCTGAAATGATGCAGCGAGGTACCCATGCAAGCAGTACATGTGTTGGAGAAACATTCCAGTCAGTCGTTTTACTGATAGTATACTCCAGCATGGTATTAAATGGGCCTGTTTTGAAAATAGATTGACCACCGTCCATATTACCGTTTATCTGTTGCTCATGGGTAGGTCCACGATGAAATCCATTGTGATTTGCTCCCACGGATGGACCGGTCAGCCACTGGCTGTAGCAAACCAATCGGTTTCCCAGACTAGGGCTTGGTCAAGGCACATATTGAACAGCCTTTGATATAATCTTCCACTGCCACCCTCATCCCAGGCCACCAGAATTGATGTTGTACTAGATGTAATGTTTTTAAGAAGCCAAAGTGGCCTGCAGGTTGACATCATGGCAACATTTTAATACTTTGGGCCTAAATGCCCAAAGTACATCTTATCCCCCTTCCATCCCCTCTCTATGGGTTAATAATGTTCTGCCAATAATGCTTTGCGCAATTCATCTTGCCAAGGGTTTCTAATGGCTCACTAGTCACCTGGTTTAATGGCTTGGTCAAGGCACATATTGAACAGCCTTTGATATAATCTTCCACTGCCACCCTCATCCCAGGCCACCAGAATTGATGTTGTACTAGATGTAATGTTTTTAAGAAGCCAAAGTGGCCTGCAGGTTGACATCATGGCATCATTTTAATACTTTGGGCCTAAATGCCCAAAGTACATCTTATCCCCCTTCCATCCCCTCTCTATGGGTTAATAATGTTCTGCCAATAATGCTTTGCGCAATTCATCCTGCCAAGGGTTTCTAATGGCTCACTAGTCACCTGGTTTAATGGCTGACTAGGTGGTATGATAACCTGGACGATCTCATCCCATTTGCTGTTGTACTGGGGCATATGGGGCAGAGCGTTGGCTTGGAAGTTCTTGCCCGTCAGAATGTTCTTCAATTTAAAGTTGAAACATTGGAAATACTGAGCTCATCGAACCTGTTTTGAAGATAACTTCCATGGTGTTTGTAAAGCTTCCAGGTTCTTGTAATCTGTCCATACTTCAAATGGTTTGCTTAGTCCCCTCAAGTATGTCGCCATGTCAGGAGTGCCCATCGCACCACAAAGGCCTCCTTCTCCCACATAGCCCACCCTCTCTCCATTGGTGTGAGCTTTCGGGAGGTGTATGCATAGGTTTGCAGCATCCCCTGACAGTTGGCCTGTAACAAGATGCCCCCCACAGCCACATCAGTGGCATCTGCCTGAACTACGAAGGGCCGTGCTGGATTGGGGTGTTACAATACTGGCTCCTGAGCAAAGAGAGCTTTTAGCTCCTCAAATGCCCGTTGACACTCCATTGTCCAATCTAGGGCCTGTCCTGGTCAGGGTTTCAGTATGGCAGGTTTAGTGCGCAGTAAGTCCGTCAGGGGTAATGCCACCCAGGCGAATTCTGGTATAAATTGTCGGTAGAGGTTGGCAAACCCGAGGAAGCTTTGCAACTGCTTAAAGTGTCTTCGGTGCCTGCCACTCCATTACCACCTGAGCTTTACGAGGATTCATCGCTACCCCCTCACTGGATATACATACCCCAGGTAATCTAATCTGGTTCGATGGAACTCGCATTTTGAGAGTTTCCGGAAGAGTTTGGCAGCCAGTAACTTACGTAACACTTGCCTCACTAACTGGGTGTGTTGGTTGTAAATAAGTATGTCATCCAAGTATAGAAGTACACCCCCCCCCCCCGGTATAAATGCTCATACAGGACTTCATTAATCAACTGCATGATCACAGCCGGCATTACCTGGAACTGGTAGCTTTCCAGGGGACAATTGAAAGTTGTTTTCCATTCGTCCCCTGGTCGGATACGCACCTGGTAGTAGGCCTCCCACAGGTCAAGCTTCGTAAAAATGCGGCCTGTCGCCAATGTGGCCATTAAATCCTTCATCACTAGTAGAAAGTAGAGATTTTCCATGCACACCCCATTCAGACCCTGAAAATCAACACACAGATGTAAACCCCCCCCCCATTCTTTTTCTCCCGAAAGAGGACTGGAGCAGCCATTCTTGACCACCTAGATTTGATGAATCTCTTGGCTAGGTTTTTATCGATATATCGATGTAACTCCTCAAGCTCTTCCAGAGTCACCAAGTACATACGAGGTTTCGGCAGTTTAGCCCCAGGTATCAACTCAATTGCACAATCGGTAAGCCTATGGTGGCAAGACCTCGCATTCCTTTTCACTGAAGATGTCTGCCAAATCGCGGTATATACTCGGATACTCCAGGTCTGGAGGGGTGTTCTCCAAATTGGTTTCCTTTCTGCCTTTTGGGCAGAGGATTCGGATCTAGCACCATCCGTAACTTCCTGAAACCACCCTCCTACCAAATGGTAGGTTCCCATTTGTCCAGCCAGACCAATTCTAAAATGACAGGTTCAATCATCTTTTCAACTACAATAAAGCATATACTTTCCCCTATGGTTCGGTGAAGTGAGCACCACCACCCCAGCATTGAGCTGACCATTTGTTCAAATATAAAGGCTGATGCATCCTCACCACCCTGATCCCCAATTTGTCAACCACAGCTTGACATACTAGACATCTGGTACATCCTGAATCAACTAGTGCCCCATATTGCCCGGCCTGGGAGGTATGGGGATTTCGGGTGGTCACCGGGATCACGAAAGAATGGATGGGAGCACTCACCATCGGATCCTCCGATGGCAATCAGGCCGTTCCGGGTGACACCCCACTCTCCCTGGCTGTGTCTGATCGTCTGTTTGCTGCACCTGGGCTGTCCTTATTGACCACTCTAAAGTTGGACAGTGTCTTTGCCTTTTCCTCCAGTAAGCGGTGGTTTCGGGCCCGGTATATGGAGTGCCAGAGCCGGGCACTCTGTCACTCGGTGTCCTACCTGACTACATCTGAAACAGCAGAGTGGTGGCCTTCTAGCCTGGTCAGAGGTGTCCAGGACTGCTACTTCAGGCCATACTGACTTTGAAGGTGCTGGCCTGTCAACAATCCGCCTTCACAGTCTAATACCTCCATGTCCTTGTGGTCTGAACTCTCGCAGTCCGGCATCCAGTTCTATAACTGCCCAATCGTATAGATGGGATGGCAAACCCCGGTACACGCATGCTTGATGCAGGTCCCGGTCCAGGCCCAGATGAAATTGGTGGACCAAAAGTCACTCTGGCCAAGATCGCAGTCTTCTGGTGATCTTTCAGAATTCCTGCACATAATCCTTTATTGACCTATCCTGCTGCTTAAGTGACAGGAGCTCTCCCTCCACTATTTGCGCTCATGACCCATCCTCAAACCATGCACAAAGTGCCTCAAGGAAAAGTCCCATATCATCCAACTCTCTAGCATGGTTACTATGGAGGTCAGCTACCCAGTCCGCTGCCTCTCCAGTTAGCACAGCGGTAATGCCACTACCCTCGCCCATTGAGAAGGATAGTAAAGTCCATACATGTCCATATGACTGGTGATTTGACTGAGGAAAAGGGCCACACGGTCAGAGCTTCCATCGAAGGTGGCCTGTATTGGTGGTGGACCCCAGGCAGCCTGCTGGGGCCATATGCCAGCAGCCCATCCCCCCCCCCCCCGAGTCCAGTACCTGTGAGGCAGCACCAATAGGCTTTCCCCCACAATGAGCCCTTGGGTGCCGTCTGTGAACTGACTGGGGAACCTCCTGTGCTGCGGGTGCCCCTATGCAAAGCCTGCTCTGTATCCCCTTTGCCTTCCACCAGAGAGGAGGAACCTTGCTCCCAGGGCCTTTTCATCCCTTTGGCTCTGCTGGGGGCCTGGTCTAATCTAAACTTCAGGCTAGCCAGATAGAATTGTGTCTATGAGCCAGGGCCATCCAACCCCGATACCCTTGGCTGCCAGGAAGGGGCATCCCGAAAACTAGCCTCCCCAAAGCGTTCATTCAGAATCTCCATGGTATTACTTCCAGGGCCAGTGGAGTAGTTCCACTCCCCCTCTTCATCCTCACTCTAATGTGTCTCCTTCCATCCCTGCATTGGCGCTCCAACCCAAGGGGGTGTTGGTAACCTAGGTCCTCCAGTCCCAGTCAATGCAGAAGTATGCCAGCACTCCCCAGATGCTGTGGACCAGTTCCCATTCCAGGAGCCCCTTTGCCTTCCACTAGACCATTAGTCTGATGCTGACATTCCTTGGGCCTCATGATGGGTTGAGCAGCAATCCTCCCGGGTCTCCACAAGATCCTCTTTCTCTTTGGCCACAACTTCCGTCTCCAAACCCTCCTTTGATGTTCCGTCCGCCATCCGATAATACAGCAAAATGACTCTAGAGCTGTCCAAAAACCATGTACTAAATGTAGGAAGGAGCGCTGACTTTCCCTTAGCTTGTCTAGGTCTGCCTCGTGCGTGATGAACAAAAAGCCAGGATTCAGTAACAACAACAAAGAGCTTTCTTTAATCCATTAACAAGGCACAGCCTTAGAACACAGCAAGTACTTGAAGCAGTTTAAAGTCAGCGCTGGGAGCCTCTGCCTACCAGCACTTTTTATGTCATCACAGTCCACACCCTAACATTTAGTCACCATCTGATGCTCCCAACTCCCTCCCCCTCTCAGCTGTGTGGAGTGCTTTTGGCTGTGCTTTCGGGCCAATGGGATGTCATCAGTGTGCAGATGGCCATTGGAGGCTTTATGAAGTTCTCCTGTAGCTGCGAACCTCACTCTGCAGTTAGCCTTCTTTGCCGGTAGGTAATTTGACACCGGCATTACCAATCGCTGTCTCTCTCCCACCAGAGAATGTCTAGCCTCAGCTTTGGGCTCAAAACAGCTCTTCTAGTCCTGTGGTTAATCCCCGGTTTGCTGCTCCTGCCTTTTGTTGTTTTCTCTGCCAGCTCCCTTGTGCTTCGGTGCTCCAGTCTTTTCAACCTTGTCCTTGCTCTACTCAGCTCTCTTAGCCTGCTGTGCAGCTTTCCAGACAGTTCAGCTCTGCTGTTCGGTCTCCAGTCAGCTCCACCGTCATTTTCCCCATTGCTTTTTGAGGTGCTCTCAGGCTCTGCTCACCACTGCCCTGTGCTGCTGCTGGCTCTCCTCCCTGCTGTGTTGCTGCTGCTTTTTGCTCTGGAGCCACGTGGTTTCCTTTTGCTGTGCATCATGCTCGGGATGCTGCTTCCACCAGCAAACAGGATTGCCTGGAGTCCAGCAAGCTCGACTCTCTTCTCTTCCCTTCTTCCATGCTCTACTCACTCACCGGCTTACCTTTTGTTCTCTGCTGGTCGTTATCCTGCACTCGGCTGGCCTCTCTGACCCACAGCTGTTTTCCCTCACTGCTTTGCAGCTGGCTCCACTAGCTCACCAGCTCACCTTGTTGTTCTCCACTGGTTGGCTTTGCTGCCTACAGTCGGTTTGCCTCTCTGCTCACCTCACTTTGATCATCCTCCGGTCTCTTGGGTAGGCCTTGTGTGCAGCTGGGCTCCTCTCAGGCTTCTCGTGTACAGCTGGGCTTCTGTTATTTTTAATTTCTCCATTCTTCCTCTCCTTTTCCTTTCTCTAGTCTTTCTTTCTTTTTCTATGACTTATCTTTCCCTCTCCACCTCTTCTCCTACTATTTTATTTTATTTTAGTAGCAACTTTTCACCGGTGATATAACTATGCTTCCTCCATTGTCACCATCTTGGATTGGTAAGTGGCATTCAATGATCCGAAAAGCAGACCCTGCACTTGCGGCAATACACTAGGAAGAAGAAGATTCAATAGTTTGCAGAGTCCATAGAGTCTCTTTTGTCTGGTGCTGGCATAATTGATCTCTTCCATCCTGTTGGCTGCTGTTGTTTTCCAGATATGTTGGTATATTTGCCTATATTGCAGAATTAATTAAACTAGAATTCTCAGCTCAAGGTCTATGTGAATAGGATTATTATTTCCTTGCATAAATTGAAAGGAATGTAGAAAGTAGGAAGGAAATTTGTTCCCCAAAGATAAACATTGGAAAAAGTAACGAAGTGGCATATAACCTAACCACCTTTTTTCTGCAGTAATATTTGTTTTAATTGTTAAACACTATTTGTTCAGGGTAAGTAAGATTGTTATGAAATTACCCTGTATCTTTTAAATAAGTTTGAGGCTTCCTTTTCACATGACATTTTCTTTTTTATTTCTAGAAAAAAATGAGTGGAGGATTAGCACCAAGCAAAAGCACAGTTTATGTATCTAATTTGCCCTTTTCATTGACAAACAATGATTTGTACAGAGTAAGTGTACTTTAAAATTAAACATTAGAATTGAGTCTATCTGATTGTGCGAATAATCATTGAATATTTATATTTACTTCTGTGTTTTGTGAAGAATTTACTTTTCTGTTTTTATAGATAACCCAAATAACTATATTTTTTCTGTCTTTTCAGATTTTTTCAAAATATGGGAAAGTAGTTAAGTAAGTATAAATATTGAATTGTATGTAGCTTATTCTTTAATGTTGTGTCTAGTAATACCAACACCCCCGATTTGACGAGATCTTTTCTTATGTGTAATTTTTGTCTTTATTTGTAATATTACTGCCACACCTGGTATGAAATTTCTATAACAATATTCTATTCATAGGTTGTGCTTTTCTAGGAGGGGGGAATTCTTCAAAAGTGCTTATTTTACCATTTCTGTGTTGTGGTATTTATATTACATTTAGGGGTTATGTTGTAAAAATATAGTGCCATACTACATATATATCCAGACGCAAGTGGACAGGCAGATACTAGCCAAATGAACAAATGGGCACCCCAGCATGGAAACAAAAGTATAACCGATCAGCTGACAAGAAATCGGACCATGTCTCAGTAATAACAGCCAGTCACTCAAACTATCAAACAAGCCAAAACCAGACCATGACTCCGAAGCACCCACATAAACAACTCTAATGCTAATCTGCATCACACAGATGGTAATTAACTATAGCCCAGCAACAACAGCCAGCCAATCAAACAGTCCGAAATCAGACCATGACTCAGAAATATCCAAACAGACAACATTCAGACTAATTTGCATCTCATAAAAACAACAGTATTTAAAGACCTGTGTTCTGACAGATGAGCACAATTCAAAATGCACTGAAGATATTTCCCCAAATTGTAACAAAATGTTTGCAACCAAATTGCCAAGCTCGGCACTCAAACCAACAATCTAGATACTAGCCAATCAACCAGACATCATGTAGTAGCATAAACCAGAGGGCAACAGTGATGATAGATGTAGTGGTGCCAAATGACATAAACATCAGGAAGAAAAGAGTATGAGAAGCCAGAGAAATACTAGGGCCTGAAGGAGGAATTAGAATTGATGTGGAAAGTAAAGGCCAAAGTGGCCCCAGTGATATTAAGAGCACTTAGGCCCATGACTCCTATGCCAGAAGAGTGGCTCCAACAGATCCCAGGAACAATTTCAGAGTTCTCTGTCCACAAGAGTGCAGCACTAGGAATAACTAAGATACTGCAAAGAACTCTCAAACTCCTAGTCCTCTGAGAGAGGATCTCAGATTGAGGAAGAAAATCATGCTTATTCATAGCTTTCTGGAATCTTATCATAAAAATGGCTTTTTCAGATCTCAGTTCTTTAGGTTAAATGTACAGCATCATCTAACATAGCAAACAAATTGAAGTGTTATAGGTAATTACCTACCTATATCACTTCAAGTTGTTTCTTGCATTTACTTGCAAAATGCTGCTAGATATTGTACCTCCATTTTCTAAAATTAAGGTATCATCTACTCAGCATTTCAGAAGCTGGAAGAGAGAAACTGAATTGTATCTCATCTGCTTATTGATGTCAACTCACCCAGATCGCTGTATCTCTATATTTACACTTTCCCAGAAACCTATAAGTACTTTATCACAGCTGATACACATAAATAGAATCTGACCCAGAATGATTAAAAAAATAGATTGGATTATTTTCCAAAGAGCAAGTGGCTCCCATCCTTTTAAGTATCTTACTTCTTTAGAATGTACAAACTGAAAGATATGTATAACAGGAATCAGACTTGTCTGAAGCTCTCTCTCTCTCTCTCTCTCTTTTCTCTCTCTCTCATCTTAAATCTAAACAGAAAGAATATTCCACCATTTAATACAATGATCCATAAATTTTCTGAACTTCTGTCGCTACTTAAGCAGTTTAAGAAGTTATTTTATATCAGAATAAATCTTCAGATGTAAAGTATATCTGATCTTGGTCACTTTACAGTTTGTGCTCTTCCTTGCACAGCAGAAATGCAAAATCTTTGGCACTTCATAAAAGTTTAAAGTATCTCCTAGCAGCCCAGCTAGCAAGATTAGTGAAGAATGATATTGAGAGTTGCACTTCACCAATATCTATATGGTCAAAGTTTCCCTATGGATTGGCTTTGAATATTTAGGAACAATTCTTCTTATATCTAAACTATTTTTTGGTTCCTGAAATAAATAAGTTTAGAGAAGATTGTTGCCCAAATCATCTACACTATTGAGGAAGCATTTGGTAGATCCATCCTTTTAGAGGTTTTGGGGAGAAATGATCAGAGACTATGCCCAATATAAATTGTAGCTTTTTCATCCACATCAGTTCCAAATCCAGATAATAGATTATTCTGTGTCTACTATCTATGACTTTAAATAGCCTGTCATAGTAGCAACATCCTGAATTACATTGAATAAGGTGTGTATGCTGAAGTTTCTCAAGTCCAAAATACTTGGAATGCCAAGTATCTTCAAGGACAGAGGTATTACATCAGGCAGGAACAGGCTGATTTTTATATCAATAGAATCCCAGTCCCATTACATTTCAGCAATGCTAGATTGAAACAACTGGAATAAGAATCTGTCAAACAGATTTTAGAATTTTAATAAGCAGTACCATTACCGATTTTTATTTTAACCTTATTTGAGAGGAAAAACTGAAAGAGCATGTTTTAATGAGAAAGGATAATGACACATACTGCTCTGACAATATACTTGTTGATCTTAATATTATGCAAACGTATAATGTGGAGATCCACAAATAGTTCATGAATGGACCTGATTCATTTATTGTCAGGTCTCTGTTTTTAGAAACACTTTTCATATATCATGATTCTCAATAAAGGGTATTTTTCGAGTTTAGTAACTTTTTTCTCTATTGTCCTTTATTGGAAATGATTCGAGTTTCATTAGTAGTTTTTTATGAATATTCTCATGTTGTGTTTATTTTGATAGCTGCCCTTTTGCTGGAATTTGAAATGAATAATATAGGCAACCTGAATAACTGTAAGGCTTACCTCTCTTGTTGTAATAGTATGTGAACATATCAGTATTTTTTTATAGGGTTACAATTATGAAAGACAAAGACACACGAAGAAGTAAAGGAGTTGCATTTATTTTGTTCTTGGATAAAGAGTCAGCACAAAACTGTTCTCGGGCACTTAATAATAAACAGGTAAGTTACAAGGGTATATTATTAAGTAACTTTTGAGACATTCTGAAAGCTAAAATTGTATTTGTTTTTATTTTTTAGCTATTTGGAAGAGTAATAAAAGCAAGTATTGCTATTGATAATGGAAGAGCTGCAGAATTCATCCGAAGGAGAAATTACTATGACAAGTCAAAATGCTATGAATGTGGAGTGAGTAAATGTTGATGTTCCAACGAGATACTTGTTTTTGTCATGTACTTATGCTAATGCCATTCACTGAAACTGTACACACTTGGGTTATCAGTTGGTGCAGTCATTCAGATAATTTTTTTAACTATGTACAATGCTACATTTTCTAAGAGTAATTATAAATGAATAAATACAAATCTACTATTTACGTACAAGGTAAATTTATGAAGAAGTAAAAAGTAATATTCTCCAAGTTCAACTTGTTCAATATTATTTCCTTTCTCTTAAGGAAATAGGACATTTAAGTTATGCATGTCCGAAAAACATGCTAGGAGAGCGTGAACCTCCCAAAAAGAAAGACAAAAAGAAAAGGAAGAAAGTAATTGAACCAGAAGAAGAAATGTGAGTAAAATATGTACAACACATATTCCTATTCTCATTTACTGATTTAAGTGCCTGATCTATACAATTCATATATGGGTTTTTTTTTTCCTTTATGCTGTTCAGAGAAGAAGAAGAAAGTGAAGATGAGGGTGAAGATCCTGCTCTTGATAGTCTCAGTCAAGCTATAGCTTTCCAGGTACTAAAATAAATATTTAATGCAGTATTCTCTTCTTTTTAAAGCAATTTAAGGCCCTCAGAATTTGCAGTTAATTATTGTTCTAATTTTTTCTTTTCATATAATAATTGCTAAGATTCTCATAAGAGGTTTTACTCATTCAGCTGAATGTGTCTCTGCATATTCGTAACATATTTAGTTTCTAAGAAAATGGATGCATTTTTATAAATACGGCCTCTAAGGCCACCAATTGGTATACACTGTTATTTGCTTCTATTTACAGCTGAATTAAGCATATTGAGTTTCCCCCTTTGGAAAATGGCACATTTTAATTTGGGTTTTGGAACATGGTTCCACAAAGTGTTTTGAGAAGAGGAAGAGGACTCCAGTGGCAACCTGTGAAGGTCTGGTGTATTCTATGCCCAAGAGGGTTAAAGCAGTGCTGGAAAATAATGGTAGCCACACAAAATATTGACACTTTGGACCCCATTTGAACATTATCACTTAGGGATGTACTCACTTTTGTTGCCAGCAGTTTAGAAATGAATGGCTCTGTGTTGTGTTATTTTGAGGGGACAGCACATTTTCACTGTTATAGAAGCTGTATACTCACTACTTTACATTTTAGCCAACTGTCATTTCTTCAGTGTTGTCACATGAAAAGATATACTTAAATATTTACAAAATGCGAGGGGGTGTATTCACTTCTGTGATACACTGTATGAACATATATCACAAGGATACGTGTATATATATCATAAGTAACTATATTGGTAGTTCATTGTTTAGGTATTATTTTCTGCTTGATTGTTTTAATCTGGTATTAAACCCTGCTTATGAGCACGGTGGTTTGCATGGTTAGGACAGTGGCTTGACAAGCAGCAAGTTTGTTTGTCAGGGTGTAAGTTTCTGCCCTGAATTAATGAGGTGTTGGATCGTGGCTTCTCCTAGCAGCATACTTCTGAAGACAAGCAAAAATAAAACCCGAAGCATGTTCTAATAAAAACACTTTAATATAAAAGAAAATAAAAATACAAAACTTTGCTAACTGAATTAATCACATCTTGGCAAGAGTTATGTGCCTGCGTCCTTCGCAGGCGAACAGAAGATCAGAAGAGAAAGTTAAATAATGTGAAGGAGCATGCATACTAAATCACTTGCAGATAAGAACTGGAGCATGCGCAATAAATTTTCAGCACAGCTAAGCAAACCAATTAATGCAGTGACATCCCTTCTTTTGCTAGTTGGGCTGATGTCATCAAATCATCAAATAAGGCACATCTTCTTTCGCAGATACTCGTGTTGAGCTGCTGGAAGTGGTTTGTTGAGCATGTCAGCAATTTGATCATGTGTAGATACATATTGCAATTTAACAAAACCTTGCTTAATTAATTGCTTTGTGTTTTGATAATGTGTCTGGACCTAGAACCTGTGAAATGTGACTCAGAAATATAAACCACCGATTCATTGTCTTCCATCACTGTGATTGGTCAAATCGGACGTGTCCAGATATCTGCGATCAAAGCATCAAACCATGTTAGAGAATTACATGCATCCGAAACACAAGTATATTCAGCTTCAGTAGATGAACAAGAAACAAAACTCTGTTTTCTCACTTGCCGGTAAACAGGACATCCATTCAGGAACATCATGTAACCTGAAGTACTTTTGCGTGATTTCTTATCACTTGCCCAATCAGAATCTGCATAACAACATAATTCTGCATAATCAGTATGTGTTGGTTCTAGCAATAACTTCATGTGTTTAGTGTGTTTCAGGTATTTCAATAACTTCTTAACGCATGTCCAATGAAATTGTGTTGCCTTACCTACGTGTCGTGATAAGAGATTAACACTAAGTGCAATGTCGGGTCTGGTCCAACTACTAATGTACAACAGTGACCCGATGACTGAATGATATAGTGTTTGATCCTCGAACTCAGGTTCATGTGTTAAGTTGTGAAAATCTGTTTGCATGGGTGTCTTTGTTGTGTTAGCATCTTTCATGTTGCAATGATGCAAAATGTGGTCAATTTTCTCCTCTTGTGAAAGACTAAACACCTTCTGTGTTTTGTCAATCTGAACACCTAAATAAGTGCTAATATGACCTAAAGATTTCAATGTGAAGTATCTCTGCAAACTTTTAGCAAAAATCTCACCCATTTTCTTATTTGGACCAATATAAACAATATCATCAACATAAACAAGAATTATCTCATATGCATTGTTAGATCTTTTTGTGAACACGCATTCATCGGTTTCGGACTTAATAAAGCCCATTGAATTTAGTTTGTCAGTAAGACATAAGTACCACATTAAACCTGTGTCAGGCCTGCAGAGGTTCCTTTAAGAATCTTTGGCCTGCCACACTTTCTTATAATTTCCTATGATGTTTTATTAGTGTAGTCATTGGGAGGGGGGAATCAAAAGGAGTAGAATTGTGGAAGTGTGTTGTTGTCAAGTTTTCCTAGCAGCCAAGGTCATCTTTTGTCGCAGCACCTCGACATTTGACCGGAAGAAGCTGGGTGGAGATGCCAGCGTGGAAGAAAAGGATTGGGGCATGTGATTGATTATGGGTGGGGGGATGGATCATGAACTTTCAACTGGGGTAACTCCCAGGATGTAAATCAGAGTTGAAATTCCACAGTACGTTGCCAACATGCCTGTATTATTAAATCGGAACTTTAAGGATGATTCTGCCTTGGACTTTGATTTATTTCTACCTGGTATTTGGAACGCTGACATTATTTCAACTCTCCCATAATTTCTTTTTTTTTTTATAGGGGTACTGAATCCCAGTTCTGACCCAATCCTGGGCAGAACAAAATTTCAGTGAAGATGGAGGAAGAAAAGAATGCAGCAGAGAAGGCTAAAGATAACGGATCGCTTGAAATTGCCGATACTATCTGCTCGCCTTCTAAAGAAATAGCAGACCTGTGAGACGAAGCTTCAGGATTTATTGCTTCTCAGGAATGCCAGCTAGAAGGAGAGGCCCCCCCCCAAGGGAACTCCGACAGGCAACTGGATGATGGCTAGAAGGTCTAAGGAATGGAGATTTTAGCTGCCCTCATGCAGCCATTCTTTGACCAATTCGGACGGCTAAAAGTGAGTGAAATCAAACCCCTCGGCCCCCCAGACCACCTACGTGGAGCCTGGCAAAGCCCACATTATCTTTCCCTAGCAGAGAAACTGCTGTGCTGTGGAGTGGAGATCTTGGCTCCTTCCACACAATCACCAGCGAATCAGCAAACCCCCCTCCTGGAGTGCAACAAACTTCGGAAGTTAAAGCCAGCCAGCCGAAAGGGGCCTGGAAAACATTCACCTCCCCCCCTTTGCAAAGTGGTGGCTCTGAACCCATGAATCAAGCAACCCCAGGGTGGGTTTTCTTCCCGGGTCATGGATAGGCTCAATGCCAGTGGATGCCTGCCCCTTCCCAGCAATTGGCACCATCCCAGATAACTGCCCCTAGGAAGAACCAGGGACTGGGACCACCACCGGGTCCAGCCCCCCCAGCAATGCCTCAACAGGCTTTTGCCCAACCAATGAGTGTGGCCCAACAAAGGGGCTTACCACCCCAGGCAGCAGGCCAACAGTTTGCTCCGGTTCAACCACCAGCACCCCCTCCTCCTCCAACACCTCCACGTTTTCGTGCAACGTTCGATGGGACCCCAGACAAGCTAGCCTACTTCATGAATCAAGTATTGACATACGTTGACCAAGTGGGGCCACAATACCCGTCGGAACATGAGTTGATCCAAGAAATAGCAGAGGGGATGAATGAAGGAGAGGCTGCACAATGGGTAGCGGAACTCCATGAAGAAGCAGCTCCTGAGTTAGATGATGTAACGGGGTTCATCCAACTAATGCGTGCCCGATTTTACGATGTGGCCCAAAATGTGGATGCTGAAGACCAAATCCAGGAATTACGACAGGGTGGTTGTCCCGTGAAAGAACTAGTTTGGGAGTTCCGGAGAATAGCTGGGAAACTACGATACTGGCCAGAAAGACTCTTGGTCTATACGTTCAAAAAGGCCTTAGATCCCAAACTGAAAGAAGCTTGTGCCGTAAGGGGGACCCCAGATCGTCTCCAAGATTGGTACACCACTGCAATCATACTGGACCACGAGATTAACACCTATCCAAAGCCTGGTACCAGAACCCCTGCCAAAAAACCTTTGGCCCACTGAACACAGAGGCATCAAACTGAAGAGCCCTCACCAACCCCTCGTTCCTGGGACCCCAAAATAAAGTGCTACCGATGTGGTCAGCTTGGCCACCGGGCATCAAAATGCCAAGCTCCAGCCCCGGTGCCACAACCGCGCCAACCACCTACCAGTACAATCAAGAAAACCCCCAGAAAACCACCAGAAAAGAGTTGTCTGGTACAACAGCCAACAGAGACGGAGAGCAATGCCAATGAAAACGCTCCTGCCACCTCAGAGGAGGAAGAGGAAGGAAACCCAGAAGACGACCCAATGGTGAGTGCACCTATCCGCCCCTTCCAAATAAAAGCCAAACTCCAAATACCGAAAACGGAGGTAGAAGGGGAAGTTGGGGTGATTATAGATACCGGCTGCACCCGATGCTTAATCAGCATGTCAATAGTGGAGCAACTAGGTATACGCACCAGACCCCTAAAACATCCCATTCCCTTTGAGCAAGTGGATGGAACCCTAATTGGGGGAGCTCCGGCTACAAAGATCACTGAGTTAGTAAAGCTGGTGATAGGCCGCCACTATGAGTTCCTCAGATTCATCGTGGCCCCTGGAATGCAGGAGTCAATTATCCTGGGACTTGCATGGTTGGACAAGTTGATACCTACTATAAAGTGGGAGGACCGCGTTAGAAAGGTAATTATTGGACTTGGGCCGTTACCACCGGTGGAACCAAAAGGCCACCCAGGAACGTTGGAACCCAACAGCCCAACCCATCCAGAACCTGCAGCAACTGCAGCAGACACTAAACCTCCGGGAATCCAACGAGTCCCAAAGATCTATTGGGATCTGGCAGAGATGTTCAGTGAGGAAGACGGAAACTACCTTCCGCCTCACTGCCCCACACACTGTGCAATAGAGTTCAAACATGGGGCAACCTTACCAAAGCCAAAAATGTACTCTATGACTCCTAAGGAGATGATAGAATTGAGGAAGTACATTGACACCAATTTGAAAAGAGATTTTATTGAACCAGCAAAATCGAAAGTAGCGGCCCCATTGCTCTTCAGAGAAAAGAAAGATGGGGGAGTTCGCCTCTGTGTGGACTTACGAGTTTTGAATGCGGTATGCGAAAAGAATACCTATCCCCTCTCTCTCATGAAAGATATGTTGATCCACTTGGCTAAAGGCAAGATCTTCACCAAGCTAGACTTGAGAGAGGCATATTACTGTATACGAATCCGGAAAGGGGATGAATGGAAGACCGCTTTTAACACTCCCCTGGGCAGCTTCCAATATAAAGTCATGCCTTTTGGACTACAAGGAGCACCCGCAGTATTCATGCAGTACATAAATGAAGTGTCAGCGTTCCAAATATCATGCAGAATTAAATCATTGTCCAAGGCAAAGTGATCCTTAAAACTCCAATTTAATAAGACAGGCATTTTGGCATTATGCTGTTGAATTTCAACTCTAACGCACATCCTGTGAGTTCACCCAGTTAAAAGTTCATCATCTATCCCCACACCCCCTAATTCATCACATGGTCCAATCTTCATCTTCCACGCTGGCATGTACACCCCTCTTCTTCCGGCCAGGTGTCGGGGTGCGGAGACAAAAGACGACCTTGAGCTTCTAAGAAAATCCATAACAATACATTCCACAATCCTACTCCTTTCTATTCCCCCCTCCCAACTACTATACCAATGAAACAGCATAATATATATATATGTTTTAAATATGTGGCAGGCCAAAGATCCTAAATGGAGCAGAATTACAGGCCTGACAGGCGGCCTCTCCTCAAGAGAAAAACGTTTCCTGAAAAGAGAATAACATAAAAGTTAACCTATTAAAATTTAACCACCTCTTCCTCCCCCAGGGGGACCCTTTGGCTTATCAGGGAACTTCTCATGGAATTGCTTCACTAATTTATCTGCTTTCAGATCCCAACTTTTCACCCACGTAGCTTCTGACAAAGGGTATCCCTTCCAATGCACTAAATATTGTAAGCGACCCCTATACAGCCTGGAATCTAATATTTTATTCACTTCATAATGTGTTTCCCCTTCTACCACTACGGGAGGAGGTGGAGTTTGGGTGGATGGTCTCGTGCTAGACCCCCTTACCGGCTTCAATAAGCTACAATGGAATACCGGGTAAATTTTCCCTAAGAGTCTGGGTAGGCTGAGTCGAACTGTAACTGGGTTAATTATCTTTTCTATTGGGAAAGGACCTAGAAATTTTGGACTTAATTTCTTACTAGGCATCTTTAATCTTATGTATTTAGTAGACAAAAAAACTTTGTCCCCCACTCGAAAGGGGGGTTGTAGGGAACAATGTTTATCAGCTTGCTTCTTGTAGGCTTCTGCCGCATCTGTTAGCGCCTTTTTGGTATTCTCCCATCCCTTCTTTAGTGCCTCCAGCCATTCATTCAGGGACATGGAGGAGGGGGGTTCCTTAGGTAGTTCAGACATGGGAACGAATTCCATGCCACTGGTAATCTGGAAAGGAGTTAATCCTGTACTGCTGTGAACCGCATTATTATATGCTACTTCAGCGAAAGGTAGCAAGTCCGACCAATTGTCTTGCTGATAGTCCACATAATACCGGATGTACTGTTCCACCATCGCAATGGCCCTCTCTGCTGCTCCATTTGTGCTGGGATGAAATGCTGAGCTGAGTCCCTGCGTGGACCCGATCGATTTTAGGAATTCTCTCCAGAACTTGGCGGTGAATTGAACTCCACGATCTGAAATGATCCTTTTTGGAACTCCATGTAGGCGATAAATGTGTTTCACAAATATTTTCGCTAATTTCTTTGCGGATGGTAGGCTTGAACAAGCGATAAAGTGTGCTTGCTTGGAAAACAAATCAATAACTGTCCAGATTAGTTTATTACCACTGCTATCTGGAAGTTCGACGATGAAGTCCATTGCTATCTCTTCCCATGGTCGGCTAGGGTTGGCCACTTGTTGTAGTAGTCCAGGGGGCTTTCCCGGACGGGTTTTCATTGTTGCGCAAGTAGCACAGCTTTTTACATAATCTTCCACCTCCGACCTCATCTTTGGCCACCAAAATTGACGTCTAGCAAGGTGGAGAGTTTTCAGGAATCCGAAATGACCTCCTAGTTTCGCATCATGATTCCGCTGTAGCACTTGCAATCTCATCTCTGCAGGGACGTACAGTTTGGATCCCTTCCAGGCTACGCCATCATTAATCGTTAGGATGTCCTTGTTGTTGTTGAACCATGGGTCTGTCTGGAGGGCTGCTTTCAGTTCGCTTCTCAGTTTATCTTGGCTTCGACTGGTGACTTGAGCTGCCTTTAGGTGAGAAGGAGATATGATGGGGTGGAAAATTTCTTCCTTCTTACTGTCAAACTTGGGTTTTCTCGACAGTGCATCTGCTAACAAGTTCTTCCCTGCGGGGATGTGTTTAATTTCAAATTTGAACCTTTGGAAATATTGGGCCCAACGGACCTGTTTGGGGGATAACTTTCGGTGGGCAAGGAGAGTTTCGAGGTTTTTATGATCAGTCCATACCTCAAACGGTATATCCCCCCCCTTCCAGGAGATGTCTCCAGGTGAGCATGCTCCACCTGATCGCGAATGCCTCCTTCTCCCAAATGGGCCACCTTCTTTCCGTAGTGGTGAGTTTCTTGGAGATGTAAGCGCATGGAAAGAGGTGGCCTTCTTTATTCTTTTGTAGTAGCACCGCGGCTATCGCGACATCACTGGCATCCGTTTGGATTATGAAAGGTCGCTCTGGGTCGAGGTGTTGCAATATGGGTTCTTGGGCAAAGAGCCGTTTTAATTTCTCAAAAGCCTTTTGACAGTCGATTGTCCATTTTAATGGTTGGTTTGCTTTTGGTTTAGTAGGGGAAGGCCCCGTTCTTAATAGGTCAGTCAATGGTAGGGCAATTTCAGCAAAGGTTGGAATAAACTGCCTATAAAAGTTTGCAAATCCAAGGAAGCTTTGTAATTGTTTGCGAGTGCTTGGAGGTTTCCAATCTAACACCGCTTTCACTTTTTCTGGGTCCATTTCTACTCCTTCATTGGAGATACGATATCCCAGATAATCTAGCGAGGTCTTGTGGAATTCACACTTTGACAATTTTGCATAAAGTTTGGCAGCTAGAAGTTTTTTCAGGACTTGCCGTACAAGTTTCACGTGTTCTTCCATGGTCTCAGAGAAGATCAAGATGTCATCTAAATAAACGAGTACTCCGCGGTACAGGTGGTCGTGTAGCACTTCATTTATGTATTGCATGAATACTGCCGGTGCTCCTTGTAGTCCGAAAGGCATGACTTTATATTGGAAGCTGCCTAAGGGAGTATTAAAAGCGGTCTTCCACTCATCCCCTTTCCGGATTCGTATACGGTAATACGCCTCTCTCAAGTCCAGCTTGGTGAAGATCTTGCCCTTAGCCAAGTGGTTCAACATATCTTTCATGAGAGGGAGGGGATAGGTATTCTTTTCGCATACCGCATTCAAAGCTCGTAAGTCCACACAGAGGCGAACCCCCCCATCTTTCTTTTCCCTGAAGAGCACTGGGGCCGCTACTTTTGATTTTCCTGGTTCAATAAACCCTCTTTTCAAATTGGTGTCAATGTACTTCCTCAATTCTATCATCTCTTTAGGCGTCATAGAGTACATTTTGGGCTTTGGTAAGGTTGCCCCATGTTTGAACTCTATTGCACAGTGTGTGGGGCAGTGAAGTGGAAGGTAGTTTCCGTCTTCCTCACTGAACACCTCCGCCAGATCCCAATAGATCTTTGGGACTCGTTGGATTCCCGGAGGTTTAGTGTCTGCTGCAGTTGCTGCAGGTTCTGGATGGGTTGGGCTGTTAGGTTTCAATGTTCCTGGGTGGCCTTTTGGTTCCACCGGTGGTAACGGCCCAAGTACAATAGTCACCTTTCTAACGCCATCCTCCCACTTTATAGTAGGTTCCCACTTCTCCAACCATGCAATTGACTCCTGCATTCCAGGGGCCACGATGAATCTGAGGAACTCATAGTGGCGGCCTATCACCAGCTTTACTAACTCAGTGATCTTTGTAGCCGGAGCTCCCCCAATTAGGGTTCCATCCACTTGCTCAAACGGAATGGGATGTTTTAGGGGTCTGGTGCGTATACCTAGTTGCTCCACTATTGACATGCTGATTAAGCATCGGGTGCAGCCGGTATCTATAATCACCCCAACTTCCCCTTCTACCTCCGTTTTCGGTATTTGGAGTTTGGCTTTTATTTGGAAGGGGCGGATAGGTGCACTCACCATTGGGTCGTCTTCTGGGTTTCCTTCCTCTTCCTCCTCTGAGGTGGCCGGGGCGTTTTCAGTGGCTTCGCTCTTTGCCCCTGCTGGCTGTTGTGCCAGACGACTTTTTTCTGGTGGTTTTCTGGGGGTTTTCTTGATTGTGCTGGCAGGTGGTTGGCGTGTTGTGGAACTGGGGCTGGAGCCCAGCATGTAGATGCCCGGTGGCCAAGCTGACCACACCGGTAGCACTTTATTTTGGGGCCCCAGGAACGAGGGGTTGGCGGGGGCTTTTCAGTTTGCTGCCTCTGCGTTCGGTGGGCTAACGGTTTTTTCCCAGGGGTTCTGGTACCCAGTTTTGGATAGGTGTTAATCTCGTGGTCCAGTATGATTGCAGTGGTGTACCATTCTTGGATACGATCTGGGGTCCCCCTTACAGCACAAGCTTGTTTTAGTTTGGGATCTAAGGCCTTTTTGAACGTATAGACCAATAGTCTCTCTGGCCAGTATCGTAGTCTTCCAGCTATTCTCCGGAACTCCCAAACTAATTCTTTACCGGCCGACCCCCCTGTCGTAATTCCTGGATCTGGTCTTCAGTATCTACCTGTTGGGCCACATCGAAAAATCGGGCCCGCATCAGTTCGATGAACCCCGTTATGTCATCTAACTCAGCTGCTTCTTCATGGAGTTCCGCTATCCATTGTGCTGCCTCTCCTTCATTCATCCCCTCTGCTATTTCTTGGATTAGTTCTCAATCCGTCAGGTATTGTGGGCCTACTTGGTCAACGTACGCCAATACTCGATTCATAAAGTAAGCTAGTTTGTCTCGGCTGCCATCATAGGTTGCACGGAACCTTGGGGGTGTGGGAGGAGGAGGGGGTGCTGGTGGTTGAACCGGAGCAACCTGTTGGCCTGCTGCTTGGGGTGGTAAGCTTCTTTGTGGGGCCACACCCATCGGTTGGGCAAAAGCCTGCTGAGGCATTGGTGGGGGGGCTGGACCCTGTGGTGGTCCCAGTCCCTGGCTCTGCCTCTGGGCAGCCATTTGGGGTGGCGCCATTTGTTGGGAAGGGGCAGGCGTCCACTGGCATTGAGCCCATCCATGACCCGGGAAGAAAGCCCAACCTGGATTGGCTTGATTGATGGGTTCAGAGCCATCACTTTGCAGAGGGGGGGAGGTGAAAGTGTTCCAGGCCCCTTTCGGCTGGTTAGTTTTTACTTCCCAACTTTTTTTCACTCCAGGAGTGGGGGGGGTGCTGATTCGCTGGTGGCTGTGTGGAAAGAACCAAGGTCTCCACTCCACTGCGCAGCAGTTTCTCTGCTGGGAAAGGATAATGTGGGCTTTGCTAGGCTCCACCCGGGTGGTTCTGGGGGCCCCAGGGGTTTTTGTTCACTCACATTTAGGCGTTGGAATTGGTCCTGAAGGCCCATCAAAGACTGGCTGCGTGAGAGCGACTGAGATCTCCATTCATTTGTTCACTCACATTTAGGCGTTGGAATTGGTCCTGAAGGCCCATCAAAGACTGGCTGCGTGAGAGCGACTGAGATCTCCATTCATTTGCTCTTCTCCCCATGCTCCAGTTGTCTGTCAGAGTTCCCTTGGGGGGCCCCCCTCCTTCTAGCAGGCATTCCTGAGAAGCAATAAATCCCGAAGCTAATTCCGTCTGTGAGGAAAATCTTGGTTTTGGTTCCTTTCGCCGGGCGCCCAGTTGAAGTTCCCTTTCCCTCGCCTCTGCCTGTTGAACTATTTCTTTAGAAGGTGCATAGATAGTTTCGACAAAAATAAGCTATCCATCCTTAGCTTTCTCTGCTGCATTCTTTCCTTCCTCCATCTTCACTGAAATTTCGTCCTGCCCAGGGTTGGGTCAGAACTGGGATTCAGTACCCCGATGAAAGAAATTTTTTTAAAGTGAGAGTTGAAATGATGTCAGCGTTCCAAATACCATGCAGAATTAAATCATTGTCCAAGGCAAAGTGATCCTTAAAACTCCAATTTAATAAGACAGGCATTTTGGCATTATGCTGTTGGATTTCAACTCTAACGCACATCCTGTCAGTTCACCCAGTTAAAAGTTCATCATCTATCCCCACACCCCCTAATTCATCACATGGTCCAATCTTCATCTTCCACGCTGGCATGTACACCCCTCTTCTTCCGGCCAGGTGTCGAGGTGCGGAGACAAAAGACGACCTTGAGCTTCTAAGAAAATCCATAACAATACATTCCACAATCCTACTCCTTTCTATTCCCCCCTCCCAACTACTATACCAATGAAACAGCATAATATATATATGTTTTAAATATGTGGCAGGCCAAAGATCCTAAAAGGAACAGAATTACAGGCCTGACAGGAAGTGCTACACGACCACCTACACCGCGGAGTACTCGTCTATTTAGATGACATCTTGATCTTCTCTGAGATCCTGGAAGAACATGTGAAACTGGTACGGCAAGTCCTGAAAAAACTTCTAACTGCCAAACTATACGCAAAATTGTCAAAGTGTGAGTTCCACAAGACCTCGCTAAATTACCTGGGGTATCGTATCTCCAATGAAGGAGTAGAAATGGATCCAGGAAAAGTGAAAGCGGTGTTAGATTGGAAACCTCCAAGCACTTGCAAACCATTACAAAGCTTCCTTGGAATTGCAAACTTTTATAGGCAGTTTATTCCAACATTCGCTGATCATAAAAACAAACTCTGCACCAAGTGGAAGATCCAACAGGTTCTTAACAAACCTAGCAGACAACTTTGTTTTGCAAAAAGTAGAGAAGGGAACAAGGGGATCAGCCATATTGGACTTAATTCTCACTAACAGAGAGGAAATGATAGAAGGTGTTGAAGCCATAGGAACCCTGAGGGCAAGTGACCATGCAATATTGGAATTCAACATTATCCAAACACAAGTAGTAGAACAAAGTCAAACTAGAGTCTTGGACTTTAAGAAAGCTAATTTCAATAAACTTAGAGAGAGCTTGGGAAAAATTCCATGGATGAGAATCCTCAAGGGGAAAACAACTGAAGAAGCTGTGGAAATTTTGAAAAATGAGATTACAAAAGCCCAATCTAGCACAATACCAATGAAGAAGAAAAATAACAGCTCCCAAAAGAAACCAGCATGGCTGCATAAAGAACTCTCTGACAAACTGAAAGACAAAAAAGGTAAGTATAAAAAGTGGAAGGAGGGGGACATAACTAAGGCAGAATATCAGCAAATAGCCCGAGCCTGTAAAGATGAAGTGAGGAAACCTAAGGCTCACAATGAAGAAAGGCTTGCCACAAAAGTAAAAATTAACAAAAAAAGCTTCTTCCAACATGTTAAAAACAAGAAAAAAGTTAAGGAAACAATTGGTCCATTGCTAGGAGAAAGTGGCAAGAAGGTGACAAGCAACAGGGAGAAAGCAGAACTATTTAACTCATTTTTTGCATCTCTCTTTACACAAAGAGATAAAACAGTCCAACCTATCAAAAGCAGCACCACAAAAATCAGATTAGGAACACAAATTGAAATAGGGAAGAAAATGGTAAGTGAGCACCTGTCTACCCTAGACGAGTTCAAATCACCAGGACCGGATGGATTACACCCCAGGGTTCTGAAGGAACTAGCAGACGAGATCTCAGAACCACTGAATTATATCTTTCAGAGATCCTGGAACACCGGGGAACTACCAGAGGACTGGAAAAGAGCTGATGTGATTCCCATCTTCAAAACAGGGAAAAAATTAGATCCAGGAAACTACAGACCTATCAGCCTGACCTCAATACCAGGAAAGATTCTGGAAAAAATAATCAAGCAACGAATTTGCGAACACCTAGAAGCAAACAAAGTAATAGCCAAAAGCCAACATGGATTTGTCAAAAACAGATCATGCCAGACTAATCTTATTGCATTCTTTGATAATGTGACAAAATTAGTGGACCAGAGGAATGCTGTCGATATAATTTACTTGGGCTTCAGTAAGGCTTTTGATAAGGTAGACCATAATCTACTACTAGATAAAGTAGAAGAATGTGGGTTAGACAGCATCACCACCAGAGGGATTCGTAAGTGGCTGACCAACCGCACTCAACGTGTAGTCCTCAGTGGAACTGCATCTACATAGAGGGAAGTATGCAGTGGAGTACCCCAGATGTTGAAGTACCTCTTCAACATCTTCATCAATGATTTGGATGAGGGAATAAATGGGGAACTCATCAAATTTGCAGATGACACCAAGCTGGCAGGAATAGCCAACACTCCAGAAGATAGGCTTAAGATACAGAAGGATCTTGACAAACTTGAACATTGGGCACTATCTAATAAATTGAAATTCAATGGTGAAAAGAGTAAGGTTCTACATTTAGGCAACAAAAACGGAATGCACAGGTACAGTATAGATAATACCTTGCTCAGTAGTAGTAACTGTGAAAGGGATCTTGGAGTCCTAGTGGACAACCATTTAAATATGAGCCAGCAGTGTGTAGGAGCTGCCAAAAAAGCCAACACAGTTCTAGGCTGCATCAACAGAGAGATAGAATCAAGATCACGTGAAGTGTTAATATCACTTTATAATGCCTTGGTAAGGCCACACTTGGAATACTGCATTTAGTTCTGGTCGCCACAATGTAAAAAAGATGTGGAGACTCTAGAAAGAGTGCAGAGAAGAGCAACAAAGATGATTAGGGGACTGGAGACTAAAACACATGAAGAACGGTTGCAGGAACTGGGTACGTCTAGTTTAATAGAAAGAAGGACTAGGGGAGACATAATAGCATTGTTCCAATATCTCAGGGGTTGCCATAAAGAAGAGGGAGTCAAACTATTCTCCAAGGCACCTGAGCGTAGAACAAGAAGCAATGGGTGGAAACTAGTCAAGGAGAGAAGCAACTTAGAACTGAGGAGAAATTTCCTGACAGTTAGAACAATTAATCAGTGGAACAGCTTGCCTCCAGAAGTTGTGAATGCCCCAACACTGGAAGTCTTTAAGAAGATGTTGGATAGCCATCTGTCTGAAACGGTATAGGGTTTCCTGCCTAGGCAGGGGGTTGGACTAGAAGACCTCCAAGGTCCCTTCCAACTCTACTATTGTATTGTATGTAAAAAGCTGTGCTACTTGTGCCACAATGAGAACCTGGCCGGGAAAGCCCCCTGGGCTACTACAACAAGTGGCCAACCCTAGCTGACCATGGGAAGAGATAGCAATGGACTTCATCGTCGAGCTTCCAAACAGCAGCGGTAATAGAGTAATCTGGACAGTTATTGATTGGTTTTCCAAGCAAGCACATTTTATCGCTTGTTCAGGCCTACCATCCGCAAAGAAATTAGCGAAAATGTTTGTGAAACACATTTATTGCCTGCATGGGGAGCCAAAAAGGATCATTTCAGATCGCGGAGTTCAATTCACCGCCAAGTTCTGCAGAGAATTCCTTAAATCGATCGGGTCTACACAGGGACTCAGTTCAGCATTTCATCCCAGCACAAATGGGGCAGCAGAGAGGGCCAATGCAATGGTGGAACAGTACATCCACTGTTATGTGGACTATCAGCAAGACAATTGGTCGGACTTGCTACCATTAGCTGAAGTAGCATATAATAATGCGGTCCACAGCAGTACTGGATTAACTTATTTCCAGATTACCAGTGGCATGGAATTTGTTCCCATGCCTGAGCTACCTAAAGAACCTCCCTCCTCCATGTCTCTGAATGAATGGCTGGATACACTAAAGAAGGGATGGGACAATACGAAAAAGGCTCTAGCAGATGCGGCAGAAGTATACAAGAAGCAAGCTGATAAACATCGCTCCCTCCAAACCCCCTTTAGAGTGGGGGACAAAGTTTTTGTGTCTACCAAATACATAAGGTTACGGATGCCTAGTAAGAAATTAGGTCCAAAATTTCTAGGTCCTTTCCCAATAGAAAAGATAATTAATTAAGTTACAGTTCGACTCACCCTACCCAGACTACTAGGGAAAATTTAACCGGTATTCCATTGTAGTTTATTGAAGCCAGTAATGGGGTCTAGCATAAGGCCATCCACCCAAGCTCCCCCTCCTCCTGTAGTGGTAGAAGCGGAAACACATTATGAGGTGAAAAAAAATCTTAGATTCCAGGCTGTATAGGGGTCACTTACAATATTTAGCGCATTGGAAGAGGTACCCTTTGTCCGAAGCTATGTGGGTGAAAAGTTGGGATCTGAAAGTGGATAACTTAGTGAAACAATTCCATGAGAAGTTCCCTGATAAGCCAAAGGGTCCCCCTGGGGTAGGCAGAGGTGTGGAATGTGTTGTTGTCAAGTTTTCCTAGCAGCCAAGGTCATCTTTTGTCTCAGCACCTCGACATTTGACTGGAAGAAGCTGGGTGGAGATGCCTGCTTGGAAGAAAAGGATTGGGGCATGTGATTGATTATGGATGGGGGGATGGATCATGAACTTTCAACTGGGGTAACTCCCAGGGTGTAAATCAGAGTTGAAATTCCCCCGTACGTTGCCAACATGCCTGTATTATTAAATCGGAACTTTAAGGATGATTCTGCCTTGGACTTTGATTTATTTCTACCTGGTATTTGTAACGCTGACAACCTGACAGTTTCAGCCCATAAAGACTTTTGTTCAGGAACCAGGTATCCCCTTCTTGCTGTCGGAATCCTGGAGGTCCTCTCAGTCTCTTCATCTAGGTCAGCATGTAGATAAGCTGTGTCCACATCAAACTGGAAAACTTCTAAACCAAGAATAGTTGCAGTGGCTAAAGCAATTTTTATACTCTCAGTTCTGACTGTTGGTGAGTAAGTGTTTGTGTAGTCCTCAGGATAACGTTGAGCGAAAACCTGAGCTACAAGTCTGGCCTTGTACAATGACTCACCATTCGGTTTCTTCTTGATTCTGTAGACCCATCGAGTGCCAATGACTTTCTTGTTTGCTGAAGGTTTTGCTGTCCATTTCATCCTGCATTGCTTCATACCATTTGTCTTGCTCTGAATCAGGAAGTTGCTTGATTTGTGTAAACGTATCAGGAGGAAGTGTAACATTGCAAATCAAAGGCAAGGGTGTTTTTGTCAGTTGCCACGAATATCGTTGTGGAGGGATACCTTTTGTGACCCTCTTGGAACGTCTCGGAACAATAGTCCATTCTTCTTCTTCTTCTTCTTCTTCTTCTTCATCCTCGTCCTCACATTTGTCGCTAGCATCAGCATCTGCGGCTCGCAAAGACGGAACATCAGGTTGTGAAGAACTGGTAGAAGGAATATCTGCCTGTGAATCTTGGTCATCAGGTTGCGTGGCATCGGCAACATCATCTCTAGAAAAATAAACTCCAGGATCATTGGAATGAATCCTGGATCAGTCAATATCTTCCTCAAAATTAGCAGATTGTGAAATCACAATTACATGTTTACGGTCAATAAATTTGCTCCATTTTGAATTATCATCAATACCCATAAATCTCAGTCTCTTTGCTACTGGACCTCCTTTTCTTCTTTGAGGTAAGGGAATGTTCACCATAGTGTATGAACCAAAAATGTGGGGGTTCTTGAGATCGGGCTTGTAGCCATACATCATGAAGAAAGGAGTTTGATTTATTACACTGCTCCAAGTACGGTTGACAATGTAATTTGCATATTTGATAGATTCACGCCAGTATATGTTACTGAGATTGGCGCCTTCTAGGAGACAACGCATCATGGTTTGTAGAACCCCTTGTCTTCGTTCTGCGACTCCGTTATGAGCCGGTGTTTATGGAGCGGATGTCTGATGAAAAATTCCATTCTTATACACCCAGTCCTGGAAACGCTGAGACATGAATTCTGCACCACGGTCACTCTGGATTCTGGCGATGCGAACTTGGTATTGGGTAGAAACAAATGCTGCAAAGTCTTTAAAGATCTGAAAGGTCTCAGATTTCTCTTTCATAGGATATACAAACCCATATCTAGAATGATTATCAACAATTGTTAGCAAATACTTTCTACCACCAATTGTTGGTGGAAGAGGACCCACTATGTCAGTATGTACCAAATCAAAAATGCGTGTTGACAGGCGTGTAGCGTGTTTGGGAACGGCTGCTGCTTTGGATTTAGCTTTCCTGCCAACTGCACAATCCAAAAACACCTTACACCCCTTTCAATCCAAACCTTTTGCGAACTCTGGCATTTTTCTAAGAACATGGAAACTGGCATGCCCCAATCTTCTATGCCACTTGTGGATACACCTGGAATGCAAAGGTTTACCAGTTAGTGAATTTTCAACATTAACAGTTTCACAAGGAACCTCAGGCTTGCTCTGAGCAACCTGCTTCCTTATTTTCTGTTTGTTGGCTTTAGGAGCCTTTGCAGGAGTTGCTGGCTGCTGAAGGTATGTAATAAACATCAGGGATGAATGTATCGAGCTCTTCAATGTAAACAGTTCCTTTTCCCATGACCTTACAAAGGTGGTTGGAGAAGGAATACATTTCTCAATATTCAGGTTCTGGCTCGTGCATCTCTGTGAAGATTTCCTTTCTGTAGGTAACGTGTAAAGCTGCTCCACTATCCAAAGTTCACAAAAACCGTCTGTCGTACTCTGGATCAGGTTGTGGATCATTGGCTATATCCAATGTTGCGAGTGGTGGTTGCGGATCACGCCTTGGACCACGACGACCTTGTCTTCCACCTCTACCTCTGCCTCTGGAGTCTGTTCCTCTGGGCTGGTATGTGATGGGAGCTGGAACTCGTTGGGGACAATCCCGGGTGTCATGTCCCTACGGTTACAGATTTAGCATCTTGGCATCCTTGGAGCGTAGGCTCTTCCTCGGAAGGGACGTCTAGCTGGAGCTCTCAACGCTGGCGGCGTTTCAAATGTGGTGTGGCTAATTTGATAGCTTCCTCCTCAATTAAAAGTCCGCATACATTATTAACAGTTCGTTGAGCAATAGGCACATGGTTAATCTTTGCAATTCCATCTCTCCATTCATAATTCAATGAGTTAATGATAATGCTGATCATTTGGACATAGTCAATAAAATGGCCTCTTTCTCTCAATTCTTTTCTCATTCCTTTCAGTTTGGTCAAATGTCCACCAATTTGTTCACCACGTTTCAACTTCGAACCATGGAACTCAGACATGAGCAAACATAAAGATTCAATTGAAATGGGCCTGTAGCAATCTTCCAAATGGGCCCAAATTTATTGGGCTGTTGCATCAGGCGGAAAAGTAGCCTGCAGTTCAGTATTCATGAACATCAATAATGTTGTGCAATCCCGTCTCTAGGTCTCTTATTGCAGGAGTCCATGGTTGGGCAGGAGGATTAAACACCATACAATGGGTACTTTCTCTGCGAAGCAAGAGTGCAACCTCACTGACTCAGGCTTTATAATTCTGTCGTGACATTTTAAATTTTGACTCAACAGTCAATGGAGCGACAGAAAATGCCTGTTGAGGAATATGCGTTTGAACAACTTGCTGTGCAGGTAAAAATGCTGGTTGTTGAACCAGGGGGCGCTGTAATCAGACCTGTGGTCTCTGTATTACAGGTGCAGTTGATGCTTGAGCAGCAAAATTAACTTGGCTTGCTTGGGGGGCAGAAATCTGCCTTTGCTGCATTAAGTACTGTCTTGTTCTATCTGGAAAGGCACGTGCACCATCAGGAGGTGCTGAAAATTGGGCCTGAGAAGGCATTTGTGACCTAGCAGCCTGAATACTTGAATAATCTAATGACATTTGTGAAAGAATCTGTTGCATTGGCTGAAATTGCTCGTTGATTTTAAAATGCATGTCGGTTCCTTTTAGTAAATTATTTCTGCCAGGAGATGGCGGTGCAGCTTCACTTCTTGGCTGCAATATTTCTGCCTGCGTGGCATATATTGGATAACAAAGGAGATCACGTGGCAATTGTGACGTGTGCACATCTCTCTGTTCTGATTTGCCTGACACAGTATCCTCCAGGGGGTGTGTCTTAGGCTTTGGAGAAGAAGGCAAGATGGCGTTTTCAGAAGTTTGAAAGATAGGAAAACCCTTCTTATTTGCCTCTAGCGCTGCGTAATCTATTTTGGCCTGAAAAAGCTGGCGTTCAAAAAATTCTATGTGATTACGATAGCTTTCCATATCTTGCTCAGCGCTTGGGGAAGAGTTACAAGTTTCTCTTTCTGCGTGGGGTGAATTTATTGTGCTGGCTGCGAGAGCTTTGCCTTAGCTCGAGCGTTTCATAATCTCTAAGAGTCTGGGAGCATGCATAATCAGAAGGGAATATCACTGACCTCGGTCTGAAATTGTCATCTCCTGAAGCAGTCCCATCTTGTTGAGATCTGGTTGAGAACATCTCTCTCATGACAGTTTCTTCACCCGGGCCGATTACATCAAGAGTAGTAAATCTTTTTGAAATGCATTCCTTTTCAGAGAGGGTGCAAATATCTGAATATCTTGATGAGAAATCTTTCTGTTTCTTTTTCTTTCTCGGCATTATTAGAAAGATGATCTAATCATTCCTCAGTCGATTGTAAATCATTCTTGTCTAATTAGCCTATACGCTTAAACTTAACAAGGAGAAAAGCCATAAATTAAGCAACCATGCTCTGTTACTATTTGTCAGGGTGTGAGTTTCCGCCCTGAATTAATGGGGTGTTGGATCGTGGCTTCTCCTAGCATCATACTTCTGAAGACAAGCAAAAATAAAACCCAAAGCATGTTCTAATAAAAACACTTTAATATAAAAGAAAATTAAAATACAAAACTTTGCTAACTGAATTAATCACATCTTGGCAAGAGTTATGTGCCTGCGTCCTTCGCAGGTGAACAGAAGATCAGAAGAGAAAGTTAAGGAATGTGAAGGAGCATGCGTACTAAATCACTTGCAGATAAGAACTGGAGCATGCGCAATAAATTTTCAGCATAGCGAAGAAAAGCAATTAATGCAGTGACAGTGTTTAAGACCTTAGTGCTCCCATGGGACAAGATGATCTCCTGTCCTTTGCTCTAGCTCCTGCTGGGGACATGAAAGAAGTACCCAACTGGGTAACTCCTGGACAACAATGATATCACCAGCTAATCCTTTCAACCTGGAAGCACCTTGATGCCTCCAACACCAGTGCAAATGAGAATGTCTGCTTATCTGGCTGTTGGCTGCAGGAAAGGATGTGTTGTGATATTTATGTTTACTCAGCCTTTTTATTGTCTCTTTTTTTTATTAAAGAGTTTTTTCAGTTTTTTTACACAATTACTATCTTTGCAACATTTCTACATCAGTATACCTCTATTATACCACTTTTATCCCTACATGTATGCATATACTTCTTTTATACATTTTCATCTACTAATATATTAATTTATCTGCAATTCATCTTATATCTATACATATGTACTTCTATTTCTTCTATACATATTACTCTACCAATGTGCTAGTTTCTATACATCTTACATCTATATCTTTGTACATAAATTTCTCTTATACCTATTGTTCTGTTAGTGTACTATTTTATATACAATATATCTTCCATTTCCCCCCCATCTTATTTATATATGTGGTTTTATAATTATTTTCTTAATATTTCTTCCCTTAATGCTTCCTTATTCTTTACATCTTTCCTCTAGCCATTTATACCATAAATACCATACTAAGCAGTAGTCAGATTCTCCTTTATCTTTTATTTCTTTTGTGAGTCTGTCCATCTCAGCACACTCTAATACTTTTTAATCACATTTTCCGTTGATGGTATATTTTTGTTCTTCCAATTTTGTGTATGTATATGATTCTCGTTGCAGTTATGACATGTAATATTAAATATTGATTTCTTCCCCCTGTAATTATTCCTAATAAAAATAGTTCTGGTTTTAATTCTATTGGTTGTTCAATTATCTCCTCAAGCCATTTTTAATTCTTGTCCTATATTTTTTTGCTGCTGTTCATGTCCATCACATATGATAGTACAACATATGATAGTTCCATGGGCCTGGCTACATTTCCTATAATCCAGTGAACAGTTTGGGAACATTTTCGTTATTCCTGCTGGTTGTAGATGCCATCTGTAGAACATTTTGTATAAGTTTTCTTTATAAGTTGTCGCCATTGTTAATTTGTAGGTTTTTTTCCAGAGCTTTTCCCATTTCTCTAATTCTATGTTGTAGACAAAATTTGTTGCCCAGGTTATCATGGTTTCCTTTACTATTACTTCCATTTTAAATCGCAATAGATAATTGTATATTTTTCTAATCATGTTTTCTTCGTTCCCTTGCAAACTTTTGTCTAATTCTTGTGGTTCTTTATAAAATCCATATAGTTTTAAATCCTTCTTGTATCTGGTCTGAATCTGCATATATGGCCACCAGTCAGTTTATTCCCTGATTTTTTAGTTCTTGTTTCATTTTTAATTTCTCCTGATTGTCCAATAGAGCTTCATATCTTACTATTTTGTTTATATAATACATTTGGGTACATTAATGCTTCCATAGTCCATAATCAAATTGGTATTTTGTTGTAATGATTTTTTTTTAATTTTTTGCCACGTTTGTAATAGAGCATTTCTAATTTGGTGTGTTTGAAAGTAACTGTGTATTTTGTTTTTCCCATCCCAAATGAAAGCATGCAAGCCTAATTGTAGGTCATGTCCTTCTATCGTTAAAATTATTTTATTCTTTAGGTTTATCCATTCTTTTATCCAAGTGAGAGCGACTGCCTGGTAATAAAGCTCCAAATCTAGGAGTCCAAAGACTCCTTTCTCTCTACTGTCCTGTAGTAATTTTAATTTGATACGTGGTTTCTCCCCTAGCCAAATGAATTGTGTTGTTAATTTATTTAGATCTGTTAAAAAAATCCATAGATTTATTGGTAGTACTTGGAATAAAAACAGATATTTTGACAATACATTCATTTTGACTGCAGCTATTCTTCCTATAAGTGAAAGTTGCAGTTTTTTCCAATTTTCCAAATCTTTTTTAATTTGTTGTATAGTCTTATTGTAATTATCTTCTTTAATCATTGAACATTTTCCTGTTAGCCAAATTCCCAAATATTTCACCTTTTTTGTTATGTGCATGCCCATTATTTCCTCCAATTCTGTTTCTTGTTTTTTAGTAAGATTTTTTGTTATCCTTGTTTTGCTCTTGTTAACTTTAAGTTCTGCTACTTTGGCAAATTCTTCTATTTTTTGTATTACTTTAGATCCTGTTTCTAATGGGTCTTCTAGGATAAATATTAGATTGTCCGCAGTACCTGTGGTGCTACGTGAACTATCAGCAGTCCAATTGGGCAGACCTTTTATCTTCTGCTGAGGTTGCATACAATAATGCTGTTCACAGTAGCATAGGATTCACGCCGTTCAAAGTAGTGAGCGCCATGGACTTTGTCCCAATGCCTGAGTACCCAAGGGATCCCCCCTCCTCAGTCAGCTTGACTGATTGGATGTCGACGCTGAAAGCAACCTGGGAAAATGTCAAAAAAGCACTGGCTAAAGCGGCACAAATCTATAGGAAACAGGCAGATAAACACCGGGCTCCACAACAGCCATTCCGAGTGGGAGAGAAGGTTTACCTCTGCACAAAATATTTGAGATTAAAACTGCCTAGCAAGAAACTGAGCCCAAAATTTATGGGACAATTCCCCATAGTAAAGATCATCAACCCAGTCACAGTGCAATTGAAACTGCCTTGGGGAAGATACACCCAGTATTTCATAGTAGCCTCTTAAAACCCGTGATTAGATCCACTCTGAGACCACTACCCCGGAAGCCCCTGGGCCCTATGGTCATAGGGGGCTAAATTCATTATGAAATTCAATGAGTCCTTGATTCGAGGTGGCACAGGAGGCAACTCCAATACTTAATCAAGTGGAAGTGCTACCCCTTATCAGAGGCACCTTGGGTAAAAAATAGGAATATCCAAGCTGATCACCTTATAGAAAAATTCCATGCAGAAAATCCAGGCAAGTCTCGGGGACAAACACATCCCTAAAGTACAAACCTGTACTCAAATTGTCTTTGTGTCACACAGGTCGCTTTCGGGAAGTGAGGGGAGCCAGATGTCAACTTGTAAAACGTTGCCATGACTATTATCAGGTTGGCATTCGAGGGAGGATTCCATGCATACTTTTGGCCAGTCGGATTTCATATTTCTACAACCTAATTCGTGAATATGATTTATGATGCATGATAGAAGGGAGGAGATAGAGGGGTAAAGTTCAAACGCAATTAAGCGGAAGCCAGTTTTGGCTCCACAGATCATGCCAAGATGTTGATCCTAATAAATGAATGGGTTTTTTTAAAACTTTGTCTCGAGGCTCGTAAATTTATTAGGTCATCTCTTGGGAACTTCACACCAGCATTACTATTTCTATTGGTTCCTGTATATTCTTATAAAGTTCAACAGGTATTCCATCTGGGCACGGTGTCTTGTTATTTTTTTGTCTCTTCACTGCCTCCGATAGTTCTATCATTGTTATTTTTCCATTTAACATTTCTCTTTTCGTCTCCCAAATTTTTATTAAATTCATTTTGTTTATGTATTGTTCAATGTTATATTTTTGTGACTGAATAATTTTCAAGGAAACTTTGCATTATATATATATTTTCTTCCCTCCAGTGTTTTATATTTCCCTTTTCATCTTGTAATTAATATATTATTTTCTTTTTCTTTTTTTAATTTGTAGGCTAACCATCTCCCCGGCTTGTTTGCGTTTTCAAAAAAAAATGTTTAGCTATTTTAATTTTCTGAGCCATTTCTTCTTGTGTAATCAAATTAAGTTTATGTTTTATCAAATCTCTTTTTTCTATTACTTTGCTTTTTTGTGGTTCTTTTTGCAGATCCGCTTCCAATTTTTTAAGTTCTTCCTCTAATAATACTTGCTGTTCATTTTTTTCTTGTTCTTTCTTGCCATATATGCTATTGTCAGTACTCGAATGTATGCCTTTGTTGTATTCCACAAATTTTGTAATGATGTTTCTTCTTTGTTTACTTTATAGAAGATTCATTTCTTTTTCTACCATTATTATATATTCTTTATCTTTCAATATATTTTGATTCATTATCCATCTCTTCTTCTTCTGTCCTTTCCATGTCACTTTTATTGGGTTGTGATCTGCCTAGGTGTTAATCATTATATCAATCTCTTCTGTATCTCTTCTCAGTCCCGGTGTCATCCAAACCATATCTATCCTTGACCATGATTTATGTGGGTTGGAGTAAAAAGTGTATTGTTTGTTCTCTGTATTTATTTATTTCCATGCATCTTGTAAACTCAGTTCCTGCACCATCTCGAAAAATGTAGTTGGTAATATTCTTTTTTTCTTCTTAAAAAAAAGAATTGAAAGATGGCCTTTAACTGCCTCCTTGGTAGTTTCCAGTTCAAAGTGATGCCTTTTGGGCTGCAAAGGGCCTCAGCCATCTTCATGCAGCTAATTAACTTGTACATCACCACCTGTACAAAGGGGTCTTCGTGTACCTAGATGACATTCTCATCTTCACTGAAACTGTAGAAAAACATGAAGTTTATCCCCACGTTCACCGAAATCACCCAACCCATCTCCGAACTGTTGAAAACAGGGAAGAGCCTGCAACAGCCATGGCCAAGTCAACTCCTAAAGTGAACGCTGGTGTGACAGTAGGCCGTCGAACAACTGAAGGTCCTATTTGCCAAAAAACCAACCCTCAGGCACCCAGACCCTGATCAACCCTTTGTGATCCAAGCTGACACCAGCGACATGATTGTAGCAGCGGTCCTCCTTCAAATGAACGCAGAGGGTAACCTACAGCCCTGCACATACACGTTCAAGAAACTATCAGAGACTGGGCAGTGTGGGAGAAAGAGGCTATGTGATCTGATGGGTCCTACTGACCTGGAGGCACTTCCTCAAGGGCAGCTCCATGCCTTTTGAAGTATGGATTGATCACAAAAATCTAGAGGCATTAAAGACTCCCCGCAAACTCTTCCCAAAGGTCCGTTGGGCACAATACTTCAAAAGATTAAAGTTTGAACTGAAATATATCCCAGGGGAAAAGAATCTTTTGGCTGACGCTTTGTCATGCATGCCACAGTACCACAGTAAGTGCAAAGAAGCAATTCATGCAATGATTCCCTCCTCTCAGCCTGCATCACAAACGTTAACATCAAGCTACCTGAAGGAGGGCCACAGATGGGGGAGGATGACCTAATGGCTGAAAGAAGAGTTGCCGAGTGACCCATGGTACAAGAAAAACCTGGGGGTACTAACCCTCCAGAACTAGGCTGGAAGGGATCTAGGTTGTACGTGCCCAGCAGCTTGTGACTCCAAGTCCTCTAACAGTCATGATCCCAAGCAGGTGGATCACTTCGGATACCTGAAAATTCTACACCTGACCAGGAGGCAATTCTGGTGGCCAAAGATGAAGAAGAACATTGAAGACTGTAAAAAGCTCTGTGACGTGCGCAGCAATGAAGACGAGGCCTGGCAGGTGGTAAGTCCATTGTGAACCTGTGAGGAGATAGCAATGGATTTCATTGTTGAGATCCCCGAGAGTGGAGGAAGCACCTTCATTTGGACCATTGTGGACTTGTTTTCCAAACAAGCATACTTCATAGCCTGCTAAGGGCTCCCGTCATCAGGGAAGCTGGTGAACCTATTTATCAAGCATATATATAGGTTGCATTGGGTCCTCTGCGGTTATTTCCGATCGAGGGGTTTAATTCACTGCTAGATTCTGGAGGGAATTCATGAAAGCCATTGGGTCCTTTTAGGGGCTTAGTTCAGCATTTCATCTGAGCACCAACGGGGCCGCAGAATGGTCTAACGCCATGGTAGAACAATACTTGAGGTGTTACATTAACTATCAGCAGTTGGACTGGGCAGAGTTGCTGCCATTTGCTGAGGTAGCATACAACAATGTGGTGCACAGTAGCACTGGCCTGACCCCTTTCCAGGTGACCAGTGGCGTAGAATTTGTCCCCATGTCAGAGCTCCCTAGAGAGCCGCACTCCTCCATGTTGCTGGTGGAGTGGATGGAGTCACTGAAGAAGGCATGGGAAAATACGAAGCAAGCCCTGAGCCAGACCACAAAGTCTTATAAAAAACAGGCCGACAAGCACCGTTCGCCCCAGCCTGAGTTTAAGGTGGGAGATAGAGTGTATTTGCCCATGAAATATCTGAGATTAAAATTAGTCTCTCAAAAGCTGGGTCCCAAGTTCATAGGGCTGTTCCCTATGGGATCGTTCCCTATGAAGGATGGAGCCTTCAGTCAAAACAACATGGTTGACATATTGTTTTGGAAAAATAAGAAACCATTATTTATATTGGGGTGAAAAGCCCAGGAACTTTAGTACTAGCTTTTCACCAGTTTGTACCAAGATGTTGTGTCTAAATAAATTTGTTCTTTGAGGAAAAGGAAATGCCTCAGAGTTTGATTTGTGAACGATGCATTACTTGGAACCTGGCAGCTGCCTCTTGTGCTGGCCACGCCCACCCCCCCGGCTTATTTTTGGGGTAGGGCTTATATTAGGCCCACCCCAACAATTTCAAGCCAGGACTTATTTTGGGAGTGAGTCTTATTTTCAGGGAAACACCGTAGTAACATGGTTGTTAAGTGAATCTGGTTTCCCCACTTTGCTTGTCAGAAGGTTGCAAAGGGTGATCACATAACCCAGGACACTGGAACCATCATAAATGTGAGTCAGTTGTCAAGCATCCAAATATAAATCACATGACATGGGGATGCTGCAATGGTGATAACTGTGAAAAATGGTCATGTCACTTTTTCAGTGTCGTCGTAACTTCTAATGGTAAGCAAATGAACTATTGCAAGTCGAGAACTACCTGTACTAGAGCGAATGTGTTCTGGCTTTTCTGTTTCCTTCTTAGGTTTTTTACTGTTTCCTTTGAATGGTATGTAAATGTGGTTTATCCCTAAGTATGCATTGATGGCATATTTGTCTGAGTGTCAAGACTCCAGGAATTGCCTTGTAGATTTAACTTGGTCTAGGATGCAGTTTTCCAGTTGAAGCTATGGTTGAATCTGTCCATGTGTTGTGAGATTAAGGAGTATTGTGTTGTATATATATTCGTAGTATAGGTAGATGTACACATAATCACATACACACCCACGCATCTATTTTTGTGTATGTAATTAGTAAAGAGATTAAGGATTAACATGAGAGGCAATGAAGCAGAAAATAATATTGTATCAAAGGAATACTGAAATAAACAAGCGAACCATCAAGTAGGAAACAATACCCTAATTAAGGAACTATCAAAAAGAAACTATATCCCCACCATCAATAGCAGGGCAAGCAAATCCCATCCATCACTCAAACAGCACTGGTGGTATTATCTAACCTATTAAGGAAATGTCTGCAAGCAAACAGCCAAGAGAGCACTTAGGATTCCACAGTTCAGCCGTGAGCTACTTAGATTCCCTTCTATTGATATCATATATCACATGAGATATGAAGAGCACATCTTCCTTCCCCTACCCATACCCCTTTCTATAGAGGGATGGTTGAAAGCGTCTTGTAATATTGTATTACAATGTGGTTTGGATGTATTACTGTTACAGGCAGGAAGATTGTGCAGAGAGTGGTGAGGACAGCAGAAAAGATTATTGGATGCTTACTTACTTCTATTCAGGACATGGCATATAAATGCTGCTTGACAAGTTGCATGACCAGTTTTCTTTGTTACCTTCTGGGAGGAGACTTCATGGTATCCAAAGCAGAGCAACTAGATTCTGTAATAATATTGTGGTATGTGTGTGTGTATGTGTGTGTGTGCAAATCCCATCCCATTGTGGTGTGACTTATGTGCAGCCATTGTGGTTTGGTTCATGTTATCTGTGAACATTGTCACAAACACTATGATAAATCAGTTAAAACACAATATTCTATTATGGAAAATTGCATGATGACTTGAGGAAAAAAGACATTGTTGTTTTGTCCTTCCTTTAATAATTAATATGTAATTTAACCCATAGCTCAAAATAATTGAAATTACAGAGTTGAAGCAAACAACTGTGCCTATCTATTTTGGTAAGTGTGTGTTACAGAATTTAATATAATTTTATTTCCCATTTTTGTGTTTTATGCAATTACCTTGCAGCAAGCCAAAATTGAAGAAGAACAGCAAAGTTCAACTCAAAATGCTGGTGAGCCCTCCACATCTGATTCAAGACGACCACGCATCAAAAAAAGTGCATATTTTAGTGATGAGGAAGAACTTAGTGACTGATATAAATACTATGTAAATATACTTTATGAAATAAGATTACTGTTGTAACCATGATCTCACTCTTGCAATTCAAATATAACCTTTTTTTGTATTTTGTATTTTTTTCCTTTTAAAACAAACCTTTCATCATTCATTCATCAGTGTGTCATCTGAGTACATTTTTTTGTGTCATAATAGTTGTAG
Source organism: Natrix helvetica (assembly GCF_964273705.1). NCBI lineage: Eukaryota > Metazoa > Chordata > Lepidosauria > Squamata > Natricidae > Natrix > Natrix helvetica. The sequence goes on from NC_138553.1 coordinate 56,634,384, forward strand.
TTTACCACCAAATCCTTTATTCTTATTACAGCATAACATATCTCCTGTTATAACATTTCTCCTCCTAAATTATTTACTTTTATACTTTTTATCCATATTCATTAATGATAAAATAACCCCCATATTTTATTATAATCAGATTCTTCTTTTCCTTTAATTGCTAGTGTTAACCTACTCATTTCTGTGCAAACTAATATTTTCTTAATTATATTTTCATCTTTAGGGATTTCTTCAGCTTTCCAAATTCTAGCTGCAGTTATTACATGAATAATCAAATTTACATTTTCTTTACTATATTTCTCTGGTAAGATACCCAACAAGAACAGTTCAGGTTTTAAGTCAATATGTTGCTGCATCATCTTCTCTAATCACATTCGAATTCTTGCCCAGTATTTTTTCACTTTTATACATGTCCACTACATTGTGATAATAGGATCCCAGTGTTTGGTGACATTTCCAACATTTGGTTGATTTGTCTTTAAACAATTTTGCCAATCTTTCAGGTGTCATGTGCCATCTATAAAACATTTTGTACAAATTCTCTTTATATGCAGTTGCCATTGTTAGTTTATAATTTCATTCCCATAGTTGCTGCCATTTATCTAACTCTATCGAATATTCAAAAATTTTTGCCTATGCTATCATTGTTTTTTTTACCTGTTCTTCTAGTTTAACATGCAGGAAATAGCTATACAATTTTTTAATCATTCGCTCTTCTGTTCCTGTAAGTATCTCATCCAATTCTGTCATTTCCATGTGGAAACCATATAATTTAGCATCTTTTTAATATCTAGATCTGTGGTTCCCAAACTTTTTCAGTCCACTGCCCCCTTGGTGCTACAAACTGATCCTCAGCCCCCTCCACCCAATGGTGGAATTCAATTTTTTTTACTACCGGTTCTGTGGGCAAGGCTTGGTGGGTGTGGCTGGGGTGTTCATGTGACTGGGTGGTTTGCATGACGGAAGAAAGATAGTAACAGTAAAATTCAAAACTGCAACAATTAATTGCACATTTATTCAAAATCCAATTTAAAAACCTTTTAGTTAACGTTAATTCAACAAAATTGTTGAACATGATCCAGTGATACCAGGTTTTCAAAGTATGATAGTCATTTATTAGCCCACAATTTTATTTTATTATAAATAAATCTGGCAATCAAAACCTCAGTCTGAGCACAAGGAACCCAGGTACCAGAATGCTTAGCTCAAAATATGAGATATGGGGCCTGAAATAAATATTGCATCCAAAATTATCCATCTCTTCCTCTCCCCCAAAAAAGTGCCCACATCTGCCAGCATATTTTATTCATCTGTCACTACTGTTATCTTCCCTTGTGTACATTGGTGAGGCATTTATACATATAGATGCTTCTGTAAAAAACAGGTGTCTGATTATTCCTGCAGTTCAAGCCAAAATGGACATGGACAGTGCCTAAGTGACTGAAACGGGTATGTGTGTGTCTGTGTGTGTGGTGGTGGTACCTGTTGCAGCAGCCTAAAGTGACCAATAGGAATGCAGCAGATTCTAACTCCTGGCTGCATCTGTAACCAAGAGGGAAAACATTGGTACAGATTAAAGGCAAATGTGGAAGAATCTTCAATTGATCCAGGAAAATGTTAATATATCTATTAAAAATTGAAATGATAAATATAGCACACTGATGCTCCAATAATCGCTTTCGGTAATAAATCTAAATAATAATGGCACATCAACCCATATTTATTTATTTTATTTATTTAGTTTGTAAAACATGTACAAGATAACAGGTAAGTATAAACATGGACATGAATAAAGGAAATGAGTACAAATAAATGGGGACAGGACAGGGACAGTAGGCACGCTGGTGCACTTATGCATGCCCCCTTTATGGACCTCTTAGGAATGGGGTGAGGTCCACAGTAGACCGTTTTAAGGTTGAAGCTGTGGGGATTTGAAAATGTAACAATGGAGTCAGTCAGGTACAGCATTCCAGGCATTGACCACTCTGTTGCCGAAGTCATATTTTCTGCAATCGAGTTTGGAGCGGTTTACCTATCTATTGTTTGCCTGGGTATTATTGAGGTTGAAGCTGAAATAGTTGTTGACAGGTAGGATGTTGTAGCAGGCAATTTTGTGTACTATGCTTAGGTCAGAGAGTAGGCGGCGTAGTTCCAGGTTGTCCAAGTCCAAAATTTCAAGCCTGGCAGTATAAGGGATTCTATTGTGAACAGAGGAGTGGAATGTAAAATATTACATTTTACATTCTATGATTTCAAGGAATATGGAAAGCGATGTAATGTACTCACCTTGCTTACATGATTAAAATTGTTCAATGCAGATCAGTTACTTCACCAGAATCATATTCCGTTGTTTACATTCTTAAATCATCATTCACTGCAAGTTGACCCTGTCTTAGGCGAGATCTGACAGCTGTACCCGAGCTGGATGCGCGCACATGTCTTAGAAGAGATAATTTCAGGCATTCGGGGGCCCAATTACATAAATATAGCTGAAGTCAGCATTGTACTCCTTACCGATATAAACGTAGAACAGGGTTAATCCGAGTTTATATGAAATACGCTAACTCAAATGAGCGACTGCGTTAAATTGAAAATTAGGCAACCGTTCGCTAAAAGGCTTGGCCTAGGAAAGTTTATGGCTTCATGACGGGGGGGAGAAACCCATCTCCGGCAAGGCGAGCGCGTCTTTGAGCAAAAGGGGAAACCGGCGGCGGTGCTTCGGGCCCGAAAAGGGTCCGTCACAGTCTGAGGAAAGCGAAAGCCGTTCCTCTTTGCTCCGGCCGCCGTCTGGGACGCCTCGGCCTGGCTGTGGGCTGACGCTGGTTGGCGACGAGAGGAACACGTGAGTGAGAAGAAAGGGGGAGCACAAGGTCGGGTTGAGCAAGGGGCGGCGGCAGCAGGAGTTTCCCCGACATCTGGAGGTGTCGGCGGCCGCGCTTGGGAGCGAACGGCAGGCGGTAGCTATTCGCCGCAGCAATAGCGGCTGCAGCGGCTCCTCCTCCTGCTTCGCTGAGTCCCTCCGCCTGAGTGCCAGCCGTCGCCTCTCCGAGCCTTCGGTCGCTCCTCCTTATTGACAAAAACACAAAGGGCCGCGCCAGTCTGGAGACGCGTTTGTAGCCGGCATGGGAGACAAGAAGAGCCCCACAAGGTGAGAGCGGAAAGACGAGCTGGAGGGCAACCACGTAGGCAGGCAGGCAGGCAGGCAGGCAAAGGCCTTCGCGGGCAGGCCGGTCAGGAGACGGCAGGCGGCGGCGGGGCCGGCGTCCCCGCTTTTCATCACCCTCCCCCTCTCCCTCCTCCTCTGCCAAAGTCTTTGGCGCCCCCCAACGTAGCAGAAGCGATGGCGGTGAGGAGGAGAAGGAGAAGGAAAAGAGAGGGAGGAGGAGGAGACGTTGTGGGAAGCGGCGGCGGCAGACGAGGAGAAGCGAGGCCCTGAGGGGAAACAGGGAGGGAGGGAGGGGTAGGGCGGCCGTGGCGATGCCTTGTTTTGTGTCTTAAATTTCCTTACGTTTTTCCTCGTCCTCCCTCTCCCCTCCCCCCGCTTTTTTGAGTAGGCCGAAGCGGCAACCGAAACCTTCCTCCGATGAAGGCTATTGGGACTGCAGCGTGTGCACCTTCCGGAACAGCGCCGAGGCCTTCAAGTGCATGATGTGCGATGTGAGAAAGGGCACTTCCACCCGGTGAGTGAGCGGGCAAGAAACCTGGCCTGACAGCCACTTCCCCAGGCAAAGCAGGAGCGGGGGCGTGGGGGGGGGGTGGCGGCGGGGGAAAGAAGACGGCTCGAGTCAGGAAAGGTGGATCAGAACAAGGAAGCCGGCGACTGCCACCACCATAACCGTGGGGCAGGCGTATCGATTGCTCTCTTCTATGGGAAGTGTAACAGCTCCATTTGCACCCTTCCCCTTCTTTACTTCAATAAACATCGCACTCGGGTTGAAGCAGAATTCCCCTGCGAATAAGGTGCTCTTTCTGTCTGCTTCCCACCTCTCTGGATATGTAGGAAGATGGGAAGTGCTGGCTGTTGGTTTTTAATCCTGGTAAGCTAAAGTATTTCTCATGCTTTGAAATGCTCAAACTGACCAAATATTAATGGCAAGCAGTTGCACAAATTGTGAGAATAGATTTTATGTCATCAGTTGAAAACAAAACAAAAATGGGCCAGAGTTTGTTTTACTTTTATTGAGACAACTCTATTGTTGTGCTGTGTATACCCAAACGACCATGGACTGTCCCATTTATTTTGTGATATTAGCAAGCACATATATACTGTTGATCAAAATAGAAGTACTCTCTATTACGTTTGAAAATATTAACCATGATAATATAGACAATAAGAGTATATTTTTCTCTCCCTGTATTCCAGAACTTTTAAAAATTATTTGATTATCCAAAAACTGTTATTATAAAGAGAGAGGGAAATGAGGAAATATGTGATGGAGATACATATTTATAAAGCTGAGTGAGTGGTGGCTGCTGAGGTTATGAAAATTTCAAGCTTCTGTGGGATGCTAAAAAAAAGGGAAAACATAGTTATTGGTAATTTGGGAGGCAAACGTGGAGCAGGAGGTTTGTTAGTCCACATCCTGGAACAGGATGCCTCTCTGATGCAGATCAATAGGATTGCCTAGTCAGTAACAATAAGTATTAGCTGAGCTACTCCCTGCTTCTTTACATGATTATACACGTATGTAAATATAACTAAGATAATAGTTTCATATTACACTTATCTCCTATGTCCCACTGTTACTTTAAGTAGTTACTGATAAACTTACAGTTTTCTTTAATTTCTTTCAACAATTTACAGTAGCAATACATGCTTTCTTTCAAACGACCATTTCTCACAGCTATTTCTTAATAGAGTTAGAGATCATATTTTGCTCCAGGTACAGTTGTAACCTCGAACAGTACTTAGCATTTAATCCAAAAAATTAAACAGAAGTGTAATATATAAATATATAAAACAAGTGATCCATGTGTAGAGTGGTTCAGTTCTGTTTTCTGTCACTGAGGATCACAACGATTAATATTGAGAACTTGACCTATTTGTACCCATATCATTATTTGCTATTTCCTTGCACTCAGATTTTGAATATTCAGACCAAGTCAGTAAACATGCATGCACACATGTATTTGTGACATTTAAAAAAATTATCAGCAATATTTTCTGCCCTTATGCAAGATACTTGCTTTGAATCTATTGTAGTTAAAAATATTTTATAATTTGCGGCATTATAAATATATTTCAGACTTGGAAGAAGTGTGGGTGCTGTCACAAAATAGTTATCAAAAGTTCATGTGCATTAACATATTAGTTGTTAAGATGTTCATGCTGATGCCCATAATAGAAGTGCAAAACTTAAGTCAAATCATTTGTCCAAGAAAGTGAGTACAGAATAAAGCCAAAGTGGTTCTGAGCTCCAAAGCCATTTGTTTGAATTCAGATTTCCATTTAAAATCTCACTTTCTTTGTCTATTCTTTATCTTTTTTACTATGTAAATTTTGCTCAAATAACTCGGGACAATTAAGCAGAAAAACAGCAACATATGTATAAAAAAATTAGGGAAAGGTAAGAATACACCTCACATATCTTGGTCTGACAGTGAACTTGCTCTGTTTTGTTTCTGCCTGTGCCAGCAAATGTATTTTCTCATTTATGTAAAGAAATTCACCTCTCAAATCTCACCGTCCCAGAAAGTCAACTCATTTTCTTTCTTCCACAGCTCCAGTTTTGTTGTTTCTTATTTCTCCTTTTTAAAATCCTCCATAAGGCTATTCACTTCCATTTTTAATTACAATCCTTGACTTTGTGATTCCCTTTCTCCAATACCTTAATTAATTTCATTGTTACCCTACCTAATCAAAGTTGTAGTTGGTATATAGCAGCTAAACTGCTAACTAGTGCAAAGTAAAAGAATTACATATCTGTCAGGGTTCCAAGTAACATACCCGTAGCAAATACAACTCTGAGGCAGGTAGATTTCTCAAAGAGTAAGTTTATTAGATATGTCAGACTTCCGGAGGTGACGTCACATTGGAGCAGTTACAGGGGATGACTCGTGTCTGGAGGCTGTTAACAGCGAAGCCGAGCCTTGGTGAGGACAGCTTTAAAGAGGGGAAAACCCAGCAGTGACGGAGGAAAAGGTAATCCCTCGTTCCGTAAGGTGAAATCCCTGAAATCCGATATAGAAGAGACCAGCTGTCATGGCGTGGTCACGGCCTGGTCCGGAGATGTGACAGCCTGATTATCGGTGGAAGGAGTAAAAAGTGAGAAGCAGCAGAATTTATCGGTGGACAGTGTTAAAAAATTTGATACTCCGAGACACTTCTCCAAGTTGACTTTGAAATTTACGATAGTGCAATAAAGAGAAAACAAACGACTCCTGAACTAAACTGTGAGGAGCAGAAGCAGTAAGATGATGCAGAATCTGTAGAGAATGATATGGATTGTAATTGCTGAGTGGAGTATTTCTACTGATATCTGAGACTGGATCTACAGTGATATAAATTGAGAGTTTTGTGTGGGTAGTAAACGAATTGTGAAAGAAGGAAAGAACATTTCCTTTTCGCAATAGAAGAGAAAAAGGCAGAAGAAAGAAAGAGAAAGAAAGAGACAATGACTGTGCAATTTTGAATACAGAAGTCATTTTGAAAGCACCGAGAACAGTATTTGCAAGACAGTAGAGAGAGATAGAGGAAAAAGAACTGGTGTATTCCCAACGTAGGATTTTGGGTTGGGCTCATTCATAATCAGCTCTGTGAACTTCTGATATCTCTACATTATTTAGGATATTTTAATATTGTTATATTCATCAGCTCAAAGAATTAAATATTTTATAAACTATACATTTTATATATCCATATCCCACATATATTTAATGTAGATTTAAGTATATTTAAAGCAAGATAGAATTTGTAGCCACTTTTACTACTTTTACTTCTTTTACATATTAGAAAATTTACCTAGCTTTAAAATTGGAATTGTCAATTAATAATAACATTTAATTAATTTAATTGACTGCATATATCGATTTATATATTTATGAACTTTTAGCAAATATATTATATAGCGAAAAATGTAATAGATTATTTAACAATTTCATAGATATTATAAATATTTATCTATTTCTGTTACTCCCTCTTCCCCTTTAATAAAGTTAAGTTAGAACAATTTATAATGATTAACTATAATCATCTATAATTGTGATTCAGTTTATAGCTGTTTGTATAATTGTCTATAGAAAATTGATATCAAGGGTTGAATTTAATCAGTGACTTATATAATCTTACTATTGTTAAATATCAGATTTAAAAGAGAGAGAGAGAGAGAGAGAGAGAGAGAGAGAGAGAGATAGGAAAAGGGACAGTACTTAGGGAAAGACCTAGTATGAAAATTGGAATCTTATGGTATTGTGGCATATTTTTTTCCAAAAGCTAAAGATGGCAAACACATCCATAGCTACCAAAGCGGTAAAGAAAACACTGCCAATGGTAGCCTCTCCAGCAGAACAGAAGTTAACAACAGACCTTCGAGCAGTGAAAAACCAGGATCTGTACCAACCCTACAAAGCCTACAAGCCTCATTAAACATGATTCAGGAATTTATGATAAAAACACAAGAATCAATAACTAATAATCATGATGACATGAAAGGCGATCTAGGGGAAGTGAAAGGCGATTTAGTGGAAGTGAAAGATGATATAAACAAGTTGGATGACAGAATGGGAAAGAAACAGGAAACAATAGCTAAAATGAGCAGAAGATAAAAATGATAGAAGCTAGGACAGAACAAACTGAAAAGAAATTGGAAGAAACAGAAGAACAGCTGACAGCTGTTAACAGAGAGCTCGGGGAGGCAATAGTCCATTTAGAATTAGAATGATCCTCTTTCTGTTTAAGATTTCAGAACATAGTAGAGACAAAAGATGAGGATTTACCAAAACACATGAGTGATATTCTAGCTGACCAACTGCAAATGGACAAAAGTGAACTGAGGAACAATATTGATGAAATCTATAGAGTGCATACTAATTATGCACAAAGATATAAGTTTCCCCGTGAAATACACGTAAGATTTGCAAAAAAAGCTGTCAGAGACGAAATTTACAAAAGAACAAGGGATGAACAGCTTAAAGGAAAGGAAAAGAAGTAATAATCCTTAAACAAATACCAAAGAGAATCAGAGAGCAAAGAAGGAACTACCAATTCCTCTCTACACAACTGATAAAATATAAAATAATGTTTCGCTGGTTGATACCGGAAGGCATGTTAATACCTTGGCAAGATAAGAAAATAAGGATTGACACTGTAGAGAAAGCCTGAGAATTCTATGAACACTACATAGAGGGAGAATCAGACAGCAGAGAGGAGTTGGAAACCCAAAGCCAAGAGGAGCAGCTGACAAAGGAAAAAGGACTAGACCAAGATGTGAGAAGAAGACCGATACAGCAGCCCAGGAAAGAGAAGGAGTGAGGACAAGAAACCAAAGGGAAACAAAACCAAGTAGAGGAACGAAGGCGATAAACAAGTAATAGGATGGAGGAGGAAGTGAAATCAATATAAATGGATTAAATTCACCTATAAAAAGAAGACAAACAATTTCTAAGCTCCAAAAACAAAACATGGATATCACATGTCTATAGGAAGTTCATATTAAAAAAGGAAATGGTAGTATTCTGGAATCTCCAAAATTAGGAAAATTACATCTGGCCCTGGCTGATACAAAGAAAAGAGGAATTGCAGTATATATAAAGGACTGGCTAAAACCTAAACAGGTATACACAGATGAAGAGGGAAGAACATTATTAATTGAAGTATCAATAAAGCAAAGAAGAATATTAATTGCAGTCATATATGCACCAAACACGAACCAGAAAGAATACTATAGTAAACTACATAAACAGATTGCAGAACTGGAACTGGATAACATGTCTACTAGGGGACTTCAATGCAGTGGTAGATCCAAAGAAAGACTATAAAACGGATAATAAAAAAAACTATGAAAGGAGAACTCTACCAAATATATTCTTTGAAATGGCCCAAGAATTAAATCTAAAAGATGTTTGGAGAGAAATCAATCCACAGAAGAGTCAATACACATTCTTTTCAAACCCCCGTAATTCATGGTCCAGGATTGACATGGTGTGGATGGATCCAGAAATGGAGAAAGATGTAGAAGAGGTAGAAATAACACCGAACATGTGGGCAGATCATAACCCATTAACAATCAAATGGAAAGGAGAAGCAAAAAGGAAAAAGAGATGGACCATGAATCAGAGCGTTGTAAAAGAAAATAATTATGTACAGTATGTGGGGAAAAAATTAGCATTTTTCCTAAAAGAAAACTGGAATGAACAGACAACCATTCAAAACCTGTGGGATACAACTAAAGCTTATGTGCGAGGCATTATGATAGCATATGCAATAAGAAGAAACAAAGATAAAAAGAAACGATATACAGAGCTTCAGGAGAAACTGGGCAAATTGGAATATAAATTCCAGAAAGAACCTCAAACAAAGAAGCCAAAGAAGAAAAAGAAATAATTAAACATAGATTAAACTTAATTACACAAGAAGTGGACCAGAAAATTAGATCAAGTAGGCAAAATTATTTTGAAAATGCCAATAAACCGGGGAGATGGCTAGCCTATAAACTAAAAAAAAGAGAAAGAAAAGAAATTAATATAGCAACTAGAGGATGAAAAAGGGGTGATACACCACCAAAAGGAAGGAAAAAAAAGTAGAGCAGTAAGATACTTCCAAGCATTGTACTGCCGAGAGGAAATAGAAGAGGAGGATATTAAAAGATATCTCCAGAGGAGGAATCTTCCAACCCTACTGGAAACAATAAAAGAAACATTAAATGAGAAAATAATGAGGCTAGAATTTGAAAGGGCAATCCAAATAATAATAATAATAAAACTCCGGGCCCAGATGGAATTCCAGCAGAATTTTATAAAGAATTGCAAAAATCATTAGAGAACATATTAGAAATGTATAATGAAGTATTAGAACGAGCTAGGACACAAAAAACCTGGATGGAGGCATTAATAACACTAATTCTCAAAGACAATGCTGAAAAACAAAAGATCCAAAATTATAGCCCAATCTCGCTGCTAAATGCTGATTATAAAATATTTATGACAATAATGGCGGAAAGAATTAAAAATATATTAAACCGAATCATACACCCAGACCAAAACAGATTTTTACCCAACAGACACATAAAAAACAATATATGAACAATAATGGACATATTAGAATACTACAAGATACATCAGGAAAACAAGCAGCATTGATATTTATTGATGCTCAAAAAGGATTTGATAACCTGAATTGGGATTTTCTTATAAATCAATTAGCAGTAATGAACTTCGGAGAGAAATTCATCGGGATGATCAGAGCAATATATTCGAGTCAGAGGGCAAAAATAATACTAAACGGAAGCAACAGCATAACCAAAGGGGTAAGACAGGGATGCCCGCTATCCCCCCTGTTATTTATTCTGTCATTAGAAACATTGATATCACAAATCAGGCAAAATAAGGACATAAAGGGACTGAAAATTAGAACACAGGAATATAAAGTGCAGGCCTTTGCAGACGATCTTGCATTTATCATAGAGAACCCCTAGAAACTGGACTAAAACTATTACAGGATATAAACCAATTCGGTAAAGTGTCAGGGCTTAAAATAAATAAAGAAAAAACTAAAATATTAACTAAGAATTTGACCAAAAGACAAAATGAAGAACTGGAGGAGAAAATAGGAATTTCGAGGGCCAAGAAAATTAAATATTTGGGAATATGGCTATTGGCAAAATGTATTACAATAAAATAAGATAATTACAACAAACTCCTACGACAGATACAAAAAGATTTGGACAATTGGACTAAACTACAGATATCACTAATTGGCAGAATCTCAACAATCAAAATGAATATACTACCCAAATTACTATCCTTTTCAAACAATACCGATTAAATTAGAGAATTTTTTTTCGAACAACTAAATAAAATGGTATCCAAATTTATTTGGTCAGGGAAAAAAACATGTATTAAATACAAACTTCTACAAGATAGTAGAAACAGAGGCAGCTTTGGACTCCCAGATTGGGAGCTATATTACCAGGTGGCAGCCCTAACATGGTTAAAAGACTGGATCCAATTAAAAAATAAAAGAATCCTTATGCTAGGACACAATCTCCAACTAGGCTGGCATGGTTTCCTCTGGGAGGGAAAGACTAAATCCCATTCCTACTGTCAGAGACATATAGTAAGGGATGCTCTGTTTAGGGTCTGGGGGGAAAAAAACCACTACCTGAAAATCCCAAGCTGGTTATCAACCATGGATGCAATGACATATCCATATATTATAGACCTTAGCAAAATGGTAAGATATGCAGACCTCTTAGATCAAAAAGGAGAACTAAAATCAGTACAAGATCTGAAAGCACAGGGAATAAATATGGAATGGTGGCCCTACCTACAAATTAAAACAAGATTTAAAAAAGATCGGGAACAATACAGAATATATGAGACACAAGTGGAATTAGATAAAATATTACTAGGAACAGGAGGAAAAATGATCACTAGATTATGTAACTTTCTTTTAAAATATAAAATGGAGGAAGAGACGGTAAAGGAGACAATGATTAGCTGGGGAAGAAATTTTGGGCATAATATAGAGTTAGAAAAATGGGATAAACTGTGGGAAAGAAATTATAAATTTACGACGGCAGTAGCTTACAAAGAAAATCTCTATAAAATGTTTTATAGATGGTATTTGCCTCCAGCGAGATTGGCTAAAATGTACCAAAATTTATCCCCTAATTGTTGGAGATGCAACCACAAGCCTGGAACATTCTATCACGTGTGGTGGATGTGCCCCATCACAAGGAATTACTGGTGCAAAATTCGGAAGTGGTTAGAAGAAATTACTGAGCGAAAAATAGAACTCAAACCAGAAACATTCTTATTAGGACTGCTGGATCAAAAAATGGACAAACAATCTCAATACATAATCATACACATACTCACTGCAGGGAGGATTGCCTTCGCACAAAACTGGAAAAAAATCAATACACCCTCGGATGAAACTACAATCAGGAAAATACTCGAATGCGCAGAAATGGATAAAATGACAATAGAACTAAAAGAAAGAGAATCGGACTTCTATAAAGTATGGAATAAAATGTACAAGTGGCTAGAAAACAGAAGCCAAGACAGAAAATAGAGAATACAAATATATGGATATAAATAATGAATACTATTATAAGTGTTATTACTATGTTTGTTAAATCATAGGACAAGGTTATAGTGAGAGGAAGGCAATGCAGAAGGGAGAATTATAAAAACTAAGAAGGAATGTCGATAGAGAAAGCTGTAAAATTATTGTATATTGTTATGTATGTTCTGTGTTTTGTTTTGTCTTATTGTGTTTTTTTTTCTTTGCTGTGTCTTCCCTATTGTTTTTAAAGATCAAAGCATTTAATTAAAAATATTTTTATATATTTAAAAAACATTTACTGGATATGTCATTGGCACAGGCTGGTGAAAACTGACTCTGATTATTCCCACGGTTTTCACCTAATTAAAAGTAAAAAAAAATCACTTTCTCAAAACAATCAGTTACATGGTCCAATCACAATACTGTCCAGTTGCTAGGTGCACTTGGTATTCTCCCACGCTTCCTTCAGTGATTCCATTTAATGATATGGATGAGGGAGTGTCAATGTACTCCCTCAGTTCTATCATTCTGGACTTAGCTCTATGAATCCCCGGGCTAAGTTGTTGTCAATGTACTCCCTCAATTCTGTCCTAGATTTGGGCAAGGGAAAGGATTATCAGGCACCGGGTGCATCCCGTTTTTATAATGGCTTCTGTTTCTCCCTCCTGTTTTTGGCACAACTAGCTTTAACTTGATAGCAAATGGACAGGTGGCTTCATTTACCATCGGGTTGTCCTTGCTGTCATCATTGCTGTCCCTAGTTGCCAGCAGCAGGCCTCCTTGAGCTGGAGTTCCCTCTTCTCCTTCAGGGGGGAGACCTTAATGGCTTAGCCATTAAGAATTTTGGCTTAGCCATTAAGAATTTTCCTCTCTCCGAGGTCTTCCGTGGTGGCTTTTTTGGTTTGATTGATGCAGGGGTCTTTGCTTGTGGGACAAGTGTTGGGGCCAGGCACTCGGACACACAGTGGCCCTGTTGATTGCATTGGAAGCACTTGATTGATACCATTGAGGCCCCTTTTGGTTTGTCCTCTGCTTGGCCGGTGCTAGTTCTCTGGCCGAGCTTTTCTTGGGCTTTTTCTCTGGAGTTTCCTTCTGGTACTGGTTCAACTCGAGGTCCATGGCCACAGTTATTTGGTACCAATCATGGATTCTGTCTGGGACTCCCCAGGTGGCTTTAATTTCTGCCTCTGCTTCTCGGGCTTGGGCTTAGTTTTTGAACCTATTCCTTAATTTCTGCAGGAAGTCATTGATGTTCCCTAGTTCTGGCACGTCTTCGTCTTGCATTTGGGTCACCCACTCTGCTGCCTCCCTATCTAGGTTCTATGTGGTGGCTTGGATGATTTCTTGGTTGTTGGCGTAGGGTCCCCATGACGGTCAATTTGTGTCTACACCCAGTCCAACATGTCTGGACTCCCATTGAAGGCTGCTGTGAAATGTGGAAGCTGGCTGGAGTGAGGTGGCGGTGGCTGGGAGGGGAGGGGTTAGGCGGTGTAGGGCGTTGCAGATAATTTAACAACCATTTTTCTGCCCTAATGAGCGGCTGTGTAGGCATGGCTGGGGAGATGTCATATGACTGGTGGGAGTGAGTGATGTTGGCCACGCCCACCCAGGTTTTGTGGCTTCTGTAGGAAATGGGCTCAAATGATTCTTTGAGTGTTTAAGGTTGTAGACCCCTGACCTAGCCTACTCCAATGAATACTCCCTTTGAAAGAAAATATGCAGACACCCATAAAAGAGCATTCATCAGCAGTTTCTAAAAAAGAGGCACAACCCCACATTCCTGGGAAAGAAAGAAAAGTATCCCAGACTTCCCTAAGGAATAAAAGGTAAATATTGGAGATAGGAGATTCAATTCTTAGGCGTACAAAAACTATAGTCAGCAGACCAAGCAGTCAATCTAGGGCAGGAGTCCTTGGTCTATGGATTGGCAATGATATGCAGCATGCCAGCAACTGTGCTACACAAACAAGCGAAGCCCCAAGAAGAGACTGGACTGTCATCTGTCAGAAATGGTGTAGGGTCTGCTTGGGAAGGACTAGATGACCCTACAAGGTCCCTTCCAACTCTATTAATCTGTTAATACCACTGAAAAAGAAAAACAATAAATCCAAGAAAAAAACCAGCATAGTTGCACAAAGATCTCTCTGATAAACTCAAAGACAAAAAGGATAAGTAAAACAAATGCAAGGAGGGACACATAACTAAGGCAGAATATCAGCAGATAGCCCGAATCTGCAAAAATGAAATCAGAAAAGGAATGGCTCAGAATGAACAAAGGCTTGAAAAAAAGTTAAATATAATTTTACAAGTTTCAATATATAAATATTAAGAAAAAAGTCAAGTCCACTAAAAAGTGAAGATAGCAAGGTCGCAATAGGGAAAGAGAAAGCAGAGCTGCTCAACTCATTCTTTGCATCACTTCACATGCAGATATTATCTCAGAAACATTGTACCATATCTTTGAAAAATTTGGAACACTGGGGAACTACCAGAGGATTGGAAAAGAACTGATATGGTTCCAATCTTCAAAAAAATGGGGGGGGGGGGAGACATAGGAAGCTACAAACCAATCAGCCTAACACCAATACCTGGGAAGATACTGGAAAAAATGATCAAAAACATATGTGAATACCTAGAAACAAAGTTATAACTACAGTATTTTTCAGAGTATAAGACACACCTTTTTCCCATAAAAAAGAGGGTGAAAATCTGAGTGTGTCTTATACACTGAATACAACATTTTTGGCCTCCCGAAACCCTGCCCCCTTTACCAAAATGGCCGTGCATAGTCTTTAGGTGGCTTCCAGAATGATCCGGGGGCTGGGGAGGGCAGAAATGAGCGAAAAAAGGGCCATTTTTCTTCAATTTTGCCCCCCTCCAGCTGCCTAAAAGCTATGCATGCCCTTTTTTTTTTTGACAAAAAACGGGCCTGTTTTTGTGAAAAATGAGCCTTTTTTGCACATTTTTGCCTCATCCAGGAGCACTCTACAAGCCTCCTAAAGGCTATTGATACCCTTTTTTTGACAGAAAATGGGCCTGTTTTTGCGAAAAATGGGCCATTTTTGAGAGGTCTGTAGAGTGCAAAAACTTTTTTTTTTAATTTGCCTCTTCAAAATCTTGGTGCGTCTTATACTCCCAATAATAAGGTAGTAGCCAGCACGGGTTTGCTAAAAAGGTTGGTTAAGCATGATTGGTTAGGCTGTTGGGTCAAAGTGCCGACGCCAGCGCTATCGCTGCAGTCCCACTGATCGTAACCCTGCTGGGCATCCGTTGCTGCTGACCTTGCTTCTGAGTGAGCCAGCTGTTGGCGTGGAGCCTCAGAGCTCTCTGGTGTATGCGGGGCAGCCATTTTAAGTGGGTCGCATGTGGTGGTGGCCATTTTGAGAGAGTCAAAGTTCCGGCTGCCATTTTGTTGACCTACTTTTGCCGCGTAAAGCAGCTACAGCCGTCTGATTGCCTGTCTCTTGCAGGTTGCCGCTAGAAGCCTTCCTATCCGGAATTCCGACAGGTTTGCCAACTCACAGCTCCAGTATTATGGTAGAGGGCGGCAGCAGAGGTTTGTGGCTCATGTGGTTGCGCCCCACATTAATTGACCTTCGTGGGTGCTGGGAACTTGGAGCTCGTACCATTCTCCTTCACCAATCAAAGGACTACTGAGCTTTGCTTGCCCCTGTCTTCAGTGCCTTTGCACCAGAGCGCTAAAGACAGTTTCATCTGAGGTGGTGAGTGGGGGAAAGTTACCTTCCAGGCCTTACATCCCCACATTCAATCATGGCAGACGGTGCCCCTGAAGAGCAACAAATTGGTCCCTCCACCAGCAGGGCCTGTACCAGACAGGCTGGCAAGGCAGCCAGGGAGACCATCAGAGCAAGCAAGCCTTACTCTAGGCAGGGGATTAAGCAGAGTTCGGGCCTACACAGAGATGCCATCAGACGCCAAAAGGCTTTAGAAAAGCAGTTTTCTAGGGCTCAACTACAGGTCCAGCCTTCCGGGCCTGTTTCCTCTGGGGATCACTCACCCAGGATTCAACCTGGTCAGGATCCTCCAATGTTGGAGAGTGAGGATGAAGGCCAGGAATTCTCCTCTGCTGATTCCATTGTAATGGCAGGCTCCCCTGAGTCTTCTGTGGCTGATTGAGCAGACCTATTTGCATGTCCTTCTGAGACTCCTGAAGAAGAGCTGGTCACAGTAGGCCCCCTTGTACTCCAATAACCGACCATTCAGCCGCCACCCAGAGCTCACCCCCCGAAAGATAGGGGATCCGATCTTTCTGTAGAAATGCAGAATGTCATTGCCAGGGCCATTTCCCAAGGGATAGAGGCTGGCATGTTGCAACATGCGAAGCACCCGCACAAGACCCCGGGGCCTGCACAAGATGTTGCTCAGGCCCAGCTCCCTCAGTCATCGCACTCATCCTTGGCCAGTGAGGACTCTGGGAGGAGGACCTCGGTCCGGGGCTAGAACCAGAATTCTCCGGGGATGAGGCTGCTGTTCCTGACAAGCCGGCCTTTTCTGGCTTGTTTAAGTATGCTCATTTCAAGACTATTTTGAACAAGGCTAAAGCCTCGATCCGCTTAGATACTAGCACCCCAGCTCCAGCTGCTCCTGTACCTGAGGAACTCAGTGAGGGACTCTTTGAGGAGCCAGAACCTACTCAGGAAATTGTGCCAGTTCCAAAATTGTTTCTTAATGTAGTGTAAAAGCAGTGGGCGCAGCCAGGCACCCTAGTGGTAATGACAAGAAATTGTACATGGTTGATCCAAGTCTAGAAGATTTACTGAAATTGCCTCCTGTGGACGCGCCTGTGGCGGTGCTCACTTCCAATTCAGTGCTCCCCCTGAACTATTAGAAAGGCTCAAGGCGGAGGACAAAAGGGCGGAGAACGCCTGCCACAAGACTCATCAGGAGGTGGCTTGGGCCATTAAAACTTCTGCTTCTGCGTCCTTTCTTTCCAGGGCGGCACTACTTTGGCTGAGACAGCTCCTTGCCAAGCTCCTGGCTGGGGCTACCAAATTAAGGCAGGATGTTAACAAAGTTATCACAGCAACAGAGTAGATTGCTGACACCACCCTGAATGCTGCTAAGGTTGCCTCTAGATCCCTGGCCTCTAATGTCACCACCAGGCGCCTCTTATGGCTCAGGCATTGGAATGCGGATATGCGCTCCAAGTGGAAGCTCGCCTCGGCTCCCTTTAAGGGTGGTAAGCTTTTGGGGGAGGCCCTAGATCCTGTCCTTGTTGAAAATAAGGACAAAAAGAAGGTCATGCCTTTGGTCAACAAAAAATCTGACCACAAGGGTTCCCAGACTTATAGGAGGTAGCCCTTTCGGAACTCAGAGCAGCCATCTACCTCCAGTTCCTTCCTATTCTCAAGGCACGGATAGGTTCCAGGACCGTCAGTCCTTTCGTGACAGAAACCGTCAACAGTCCTTCTCTAAATGTTCCTGTCACTGAGGGTCCAGTTCCAGACCCTTCAGGCGTTATAAGTGACCATCAGCAGACGACTCCCATAGGAGGGTGTCTCCAGCTGTTTCACGCCCAATGGGAGTGGTTCACGTCGGACAAGTGGGTCCTTCAGATGATACGCATAGATCTAACGTTAGAGTTCATTTCCCCCCTTCCCCGACACTTCGGTGTTCAACCCCCTCCTGTCCGGTCAAGAGGGCTCTTATGGAACAGGATCCTTCACCTCAGAGACATAAACACCATAGAACCAGTTCCACCAGGTCAGGAAAGGACAGGTTTTTATTCAATACTCTTCCTTGTCCCAAAGACCTCCGGGGGGTGAAGGGGATCCTCGATCTGAAAAAGCTAAACCATCATATAGCATACCGGAGTTTCAAGATGCAGTCCCTTCAGTCAATTCTGGATTGCATTAGGCAGGGAGATCTCTTAACATCCATACATCTCAAGAAGGCCTTCCTCCACATCCCCATTCGCAAAGCTCACCACAGGTTCCTGAGATTCTTTTATGCAGGCCGCCAGTACCAGTACAGGGCTCTGCCATTCGGCCTGTCCTCGGCACCTCGGACCTTTACAAAGATCCTAGCTGTGGTGGCGGCCTTCCTGAGATCTCACCCAGTGCGCCTGCATTGCTACCCGGATGATATCCTCATTCAGTCATCGTCACGGCAACAAGCAGTGCAAGACCTGCAGCACACACTGCGAACCCTCCAACATCACAGGTTCTCCATCAACAAGGAAAAGAGTCATCTGCATCCGACCACCAGGCTGCAGCACCTGGGCGCCATCATCGACACCACCAGTTGCCAGGTCTCCCTATCTCCACAGCGGTTGTCAAGCATCAAAAGCCAGGTGTTGCAGGTACTGCAGTCCTCACAGGTATCGATCGTGCAGCTGTCGTAACTCCTCGGCAAGATGATTTCGTGCCTGTCAATAGTATTTTGGGCACGCCTTCATTCTCGACACCTACAATGGCTCCTGCTGCCCTACCAAAGGGCCAACATGAGCAACTCTCAACAGCTGATTTGGGTCTCACCAAAGGTACGTCAGTCCCTCTAGTGGTGGCTGTCCCCCATGCTGGCGAAGGGCACCCTCTTCAAAGAGCCAGACTCTCACCATCACAACGGACGCCAGTCTATTCGGCTGGGGCGCTCCACAACCAGATTGCGCAAGGCAGATGGTCAACGCCCGAAGTGTCCCACAGCATCAACTTGTTAGAATTGAGACCGGTGCGACTCGCACTCGCTCACTTCCAAGATGACATCAAGGGGCGTCACGTGAGAATCCTAACGGACAATGTGGCCACAAAGGCACACACAAACCGCCAGTGGGGCACTTGTTCCAGGTCCCTGATGGAGGAGACAGAGCGCCTGGGAAGGTGGGCGGAAAGATACCTGTGCTCGATCCAAGCAGAGCACATCTCTGTGGTTCACGACATCCAGGCGGTCTGTGAGCAGGGCCATGGCCGATCACTCGGAGTGGTGCCTCCACCAATTGTCTCAGAGGTTCGGCCACCCCCTAGTCGACCTGTTCGCCATCACGGAGAACACACACCTCCCCAGGTTCTACTCCAGGTTCCATACCCCGCACATTGAGGGAGTCAACGGTCTCCACTGTCTGTGGCCATAGAGACTGATGTACGCGTTCCCCCCATTGCCTCTTTTTCCCAGGGTGATTCGGAAAATCCTGTTGGAGGAGGCGGAAATTCTACTTGTGGCTCCCTATTGGTCCACAAGGACCTGGTTCGCCGACCTGGTGAATCTCTCTGTCAACCCTCCTTGGTGGATTCCCCAGCACAAGGTCTCTCTCAGCCAGGTGGCTCTTCAACATCCAGGGCCCCAGTGGTTACAGCTAGCCGTCTGGCACTTGAGAGGGACCTCCTAAGTAGGGGTAGTCTTTCCATCAAGGTCATTCACACCATTCAGGCAAATTTCTGAATTGGCAGCACTGTCAATTCGCGAGGACCTATGCTTGATACAACCTGACAGAGTAATCCTCCGTTTGGACCCAGCATTTGTACCCAAGATCAACTCTTGGTTTCACCGGGGGCAGGAGGTCATAATTCTGTCCATACCCCAAACATCCCAAAGAGAAAAAGTGGCACATGCTCTATGTTCTTATTGCATTACGTAAGTACATCAAACGTATGGCTGCCTTCCGTCGTTCTGAATCACTTTTTGTCTCGTTTCAACCTGCATCCCAGGGCTGCAAAGTTTCTTCTCAGACCATCGGACGTTGGCTACAGGCTTGTATTACCTCGGCCCACGTTCTTCAATCTATTCCAGTGCCATGCCATATCACCGCACATTCTACCCCAAGCGCCGCCACCACGGCGGCCTGGGCTTCTTTATTTCCCTTTGTTCGAAACTACAGACTGGACAAATTTGCTTCTGCGGAGAGGGCATTTGGGGAGGCAAGTTCTTCAGGGCATTCATACCAGCGGAGAGTCTCTGGATGCTTCTGTTTCCTGCCCTAGTGACATTTAGCTTGGGTATGTCCTATGCTTGGATTCTCCAGAGCAGCACCCAGGAAAATGACCATTGGCTTACCTGAAGGGTCCTTTTCTGGGTGCTGTGAAGGAGAGTTCAACCCCACCCTGGGGTCTGCTCCACCATTTGTCATATGATTTCTTCTGGACTTGTGGATATTTTTTTTACGACCTTCATTGGCTTGGTTCCTGAACTTCTCAGCGTGCATTGTCCAAATCTGAGGATTAGTCAGCACCAGAGGCGTGGCTTAAAGTTTCAATTCAGTCCTAGGCAGATTGGTTGTATTTGACTCATGCTTGGACTCTCCTTCGCAGCATCCAGAAAAGGACCCTTCAGGTAAGCCAATGGTCATGTTCCCGTTCCCCCCCCCCCATCTCAAGCCTTTTTGTACCTATATATTTTACTTCCTTGGATTAAAAATATAATTGTGCATTAAAACTTATGTAATAGCAAATGGGCATAGCTTCCTTCTGTTTTTAGAATGTTCAAAAGGTTTGTCAAACTTTTGGACTTTGAGCAGGAATATTCTGAACTTCTTTACTACTCTTCACTAGGGCTATAATGAAGGAACAAGTTCTTGATAGAAGAGCTAAGGACTTCTAGTTGAAAAGCTAGGCTGTATTAGGCTTTGTTTACCTGACGGAATGAAATTGTAGTATTATCTTTCATTTAAAATTCCTTAAAAGTAAAATTTCCTAGCGAAGTTTAAATTATCCAACCTTTCAGCTTTATAATTTTTGATATTCAAAAAATACAGCAAAGTAAATGGACACACTAACTAGTATGTTTGATGTATAGTCCTGTGATTTTGCTAGAATCAATTATCATTTTGCTGGATTAAAATATGAAGATTATTCATATTTACTGCATGTTGAAAATGGACACTACACATTGCAGTAGGCATATACTTATATCATGAAATATTGTTTTAATGCCCTTTTTCTAAGATGAGATATATGGAAATATAACAACATCTTCCAAAATAAAGTACCGTATATACTTGAGTATAAGCCGACTCGAGTATAAGCCGAGACCCCTAATTTTACCCTCCAAAACTGGAAAAAGTTATTGACTCGCCTATAAGCCGAGGCTGGGAAATGCAGCAGCTCACGGTAAATTTCAAAAATAAAAATACAGGTAGATAACAATAAAATTGCTTTAATTGAGGCATGTGGAAAAGAGGCTCACTCACTATTCATGCATCCTCTCGTAATACAGATCATCAAATAAAAAGCTCTTCTCTCTTGAAGGGAGAAAGGCGGCGTGTTGAGGGATAACGAGAGGGAGACTACATTTCCCAGAACGCTTTGCCTAGGAGCTTGCTTTTGGATTGGCCGCTAGCAGGTAGACGGGAGGTATTGAAGGGCGCTGTTGGGAAGCCATGGCATCGCTACGGCTCTTAAGGCTGCACCTGTCTGCAGGGAGCTGCCTCCTCTTCCTCCTTTGTTTTCAGTTCGGGGGAAGACAGAAGAAGAAGGAGGTAGATCCCTCTTCACCTGCCCCATCTTTCCTTCTTCCCCGGGAGCACCGATAAGACCAGGCAATTGTGTCCCCCACCCTTCCCTCAACGCTGCTGGCGCCCTTGCTTTATTTGAGTGCATCGCTGCTGCTTTCCTTTTATGCCATTCTGAGTCCTCGCTTTCCTTGCCCTGTGCGCGTTTTGTATTTTACGCCTGCCGCTGCAATGCCACCGCGTCCTCCCGCTCCGCCTGGAGCGCCCGGGAAGCCGGCGGCGCTGCGCTCCGTCTGCCCACCGCTGCAATGCCACCGCGTCCTCCCGCTCCGCCTGGAGCGCCCGGGAAGCCGGCAGCGCTGCGCTCCGTCTGCCCACCGCTGCAATGCCACCGCGTCCTCCTGGAGCGCCCCGGGAAGCCGGCGGCGCTGCGCTCCATCTGCCCGCCGCTGCAACGCCACCGTGTTCTCCCGCTCCGCCTGGACCTTTTCCCTCTCCATGCTGGCCTCCTGCCTTCCTCCCGAGGAGGAGCTCGAAGGGCAGCGGGAAAAGGCTCGACTGAAGGGAAGCAGGTGCCGCGGGGGTGGGAGGCGCACCGGGGGCTTCGGGAAGGCGCCGGCTTCCCGGGGCGCTCCAGGCGGAGCGGGAGGACGCAGTGGCGTTGCAGCGGCGGGCAGACGGAGCGCAGCGCCGCCGGCTTCCCGGGGCGCTCCAGGCGGAGCGGGAGGACGCGGTGGTGTTGCAGCGGCGGGCAGATGGAGCGCAGCGCCGCCGGCTTCCCGGGGCGCTCCAGGCGGAGCGGGAGGACGTGGTGGCATTGCAGCGGCGGGCGTAAAATACAAAACGCGCACAGGGCAAGGAAAGCGAGGACTCAGAATGGCATAAAAGGAAAGCAGCAGCGATGCACTCAAATAAAGCAAGGGCGCCAGCAGCGTGGAGGGAAGGGTGTGTTACCCCTGCCCCCTCCTTCTTCGCCATGCTTTTGAGGAGCCATGAGGCCGTGGGAGCCAGTAGGAAGGTGGTGGAGGGGGTGGGAGCGATCCCGGAAGCACCAAAGCCTCTGTGTTCTTTTTTTTTTTTTGTTCACTGGAGTATAAGCCGAAGTGGATTTTTCAGCCCAAAAAGTGGGCTGAAAAATTCGGCTTATACTCAAGTATATACGGTATATACATATTCTGACAATTAGAGGAAATTGTGTATAGCTAATCCTCAACTTAATGGCCACAGTTGGAACCAGAACCTCTTTCATTAGCAATGTGAAGGACTTCAGTCTTCATTCCCTGGGAACTGAGGTAGCTCAGGAATTCATGGTTACCATGGTAGCCATGGACCAGATTAACTGGTCTACAAGGAGAAAGTCTCGGAAATGAAAGTAGCTTAATTTTACCAGAATGGGGTCACTAATAAAGGAAAATTAACTCCTGAGTATTTATTGGCTAATTCAAAATTACATGGGGGATATGCAATTATGCTCATAACTTCTCCTAGGCACTGGTTGGAGTGTCCAAGCATGGGTTAACTTCAGCTTGCTGCCCAAGGACTGAGTTCAAAGTTTGTGTAGCCATGCCTCTTGCTCTCCTCAGAGGCTCAGTTTAAAAAACTCAGTCGCCCTAAAAGGACGTGTTTGGGGAGTTCCAGTCCTTGAGCAGCAAGTTGGACTCTCCAAGTCAGTGTAGTGTAGCCTTTATTATTTTTGTGCATATTTAGGTTAGGTTTCCTTAGCTCCATTGTTGTTTTTCTCAACTGTCAAAAGTGTGGATTGATTCTCTTTGAATTCTGATGCGCAGAACAGGCTGCCTGGAGTGTGGTTGGCTTCCGCACTGCCGTGATTGCAGCAACACCGTGGGATGCTCGCTAGTGGGATTTTGGCTATTGCTTGGCCATTCCCTGGTGTTTAAAATTAGCATGGATCTGCGAGTGCCCTGGGGCAGATCTGACCGGCGCCATTTTGTCCTGCCTTTGCTTCACCACTTGGGACATTGACTTCTTCTGAGGGCCTTCAGCTCCCCTTTTCTGCCCTAAAGCCTCGTCTCTTATCAAGCCAGTTCTGCCTCTGTGCCTGACACCACAGCCAACACCAGTGAGGCTGAAGCTAGGCAGGCAGGACCTACCACCAGCAAGTGCAGCAGATTCAACCCTGCTGCTAAGAGGGGACTGGGTGCCCATCCAAGGGGAAGCAGCCTCAGTACAAATGCTAATGGGAGCAGGTAGTGGACACCATCATTCCCTCTACCCAAACCACTGCCCAAGTGACCACCAGACGGCAATGCCGTGGCCAGCAACACCAACTCACAAGCAACCTAACCACGAGGCTCAAAACTGAACTGCTAGCAGACCCCTGGTTCCGAAACAACCAACGCATCTTGACAAAAAGAGATGACTTTGCATTGAAGGGGATGAAACTCTACATCCCAGAATCCCTACGTACCCTAATTCTCCAGAGGAGTCATGATGCCAAACCGGCAGGCCACTTTGAGTTTTGAAGACTTTACGCTTAGCCCGGAGGCAATTCTGGTGGTCTGGCATGAAGAAAGATGTAGATAGTTACGTGAAAAGTTGCACCATCTGCGCCACAATGAAGAGATGACCGGGAAAACCTCCCGGACTGCTGCAAACAATAGCAGAGCCAACGAAGCCATGGGAGGAGATCGCAATGGACTTTATAGTAGAGTTGCCAAAAAATGGGGGAAACATGGTGATTTGGACTGTAATAGACCTGTTCTCCAAACAGACGCACTTCATACCCTGCAGCAGACTACCCTCAGCTCACAAGCTGGCCAAACTGTTCGTGAAGCATATCTACCGACTGCATGGAGTACCTCGAAGAATTATTTCAGATAGAGGGGTCCAGTTGATGGCTAAATTCTGGAGGGAGTTCCTGCGGTCCATTGGATCATCTCAGAGTCTTAGTTCAGGTTTTTATCTGAGCACCAAGGGGGAAGCAGAGAGACTGAATGCCATGATGGAGCAGTACCTGAGGTGCTACGTAAACTATCAGCAGTCCAATTGGGCAGACTTTTTATCTTTTGCTGAAGTTGTGTACAATAATGCTGTTCAGAGTAGCACAGGACTCACGCCGTTCAAAATAGTGAGTGGTATGGACTTCATCCCAATGCCTGAGTATCTAAGGGATCCCTTCCTCAGTCAGCTTGGCTGATTGGATGTCAATACAGAAAGTGTCCTGGGAAAATGTCAAAAAGGCACTGACTAAAGCGGCAGAAACCTATAAAAACAGGCAGATAAACACCAGGCTCCGCAACGGCCATTCCGGGTGGGAGAGAAGGTTTACCTCTCCACAAAATATTTGAGATTAAAACTGCCTAGCAAGAAACTGGGGCTATGGGAAACTATGGGAATTGTCCCATAAAAAAGTTTTATGGGACAATTCCCCTTAGTAAAGATCATCAACCCAGTCACAGTGCAATTGTTTGTTTGTTTGTTTGTTTGTTTTATTGGATTTATATGCCGTCCTTCTCCCAAAGGACTCAGGGTGGTGTACAGCATTAAAAAACACATATTACAAAATTTAAAAGAAAATTAGAAACAATTCAAGAAACAAACCAAATTAATATAACACTAACATTTTAAAAATTAGATAAAATTAACAGGCCAGGCCGGCTTGCTGGAAAAGCCAACTTTTTAGGGCGCGTCGGAAGGACCGGAGGTTGGGCATTATGCGAAGCTCCGGGGGCAGCTCATTCCAGAGGGAAGGCGCTCCCACAGAGAAGGCTCTCCCCCTGGGGGTTGCTAGCCGACACTGTCTGGCCGACGGCACCCTGAGGATGCAGAAAATCCAAGCAAGCCTGGAGGAGGGACACAACCCTAAGTTATACACTTGTACTCAAATTGCTTTGTTTTACACAGGCCGCTTTCAGGAAGTGAGGGGAGCCGGATGTCAACGTCTAAAGCGTTTCCATGACTACTATCAACTTGAGAAGGGAGGAAAATTCCATGCATACTTCTGGCTAGAGTAAAGTCTTGTATTCTTGTATCTGGGATGTGAATGCGCATGTCCAGAACCCTGCTGCAACGTCCTGTTGGCGAATTTGATTGATGATATCAGGCAGAGGGGAGGGGACATGGGTAAAGTTCAGATGCCATTAAGTGGAGTGGGTGAAAAGCATCAGATCTCTGGTGAGACGACATGGTCTGCTTTTTCATCTTGGTGCCAGTCTCATCAGGTTATCGCCACTTCCGCAACTATTTTGCAACTCCTGGAATTTCTCCAGGAGGGACTGGACAAGGGTCTAGCGCCCAACACGCTGTCGGCAGACGGCAGCCTTGACCACCATTCTGTCCACAGACTCATCTCTGCCTCTTAGTAGACATCCTCAGGTTCGTAGCTTCCTCAAGGGAGCTACCAACCTCAGCCCTCCTATAATACACTGATACCCGATCTGGGATTTGTCTGTTGTCCTACAGATTCTGACCATCACTCCATTTGAACCGCTTTGATCCATCAGTTTGCATCACTTGTCTCTCTAAACGGCCTTTCTTATAGCTGTCACCTCGGCCTGCAGGATTTCTGAGCTGGAAGCTCTTTCAGTCAGAGAGGATCTTTGCGTGGTGCATTCAGACAGGGTCGTTTTCAGACTGGACCCGGCCTTTGTTCCCAAAGTTAACAGTGTCTTCCACAGGACACAAGAGATGATTCTTCCTGATTTTTGTCCAGGACCCAGACATCCAACGGAGCAAGGGTGGCATAAGCTTGATGTTCGCCATGCTGTGCGCATATACAAGAAAAGAACTGCTTCTTTTCGCATGTCAGAATCATTCTTTGTGTCCTTCCAGCCCGTTTCCATGGGCAGGAAAGTATCATCTTCCACCATAGGATGCTGGATACCGGCCTGTATTGAGCTAGCTTACGAGCAGCAGGCTAGACCGGTTCCTCCTCGCATAACATCACACTCCACGACAGGCCCCACGACCTCGGCTGCATGGACCAATCAAGCGCCCATTGAGATATGCAGGGCTGCAACCTGGTCATCACCATCTCCTTTTGTGCAGAACTACAGACTGGATTCCTTTGCATCTGCGAAGGCCTCCTTCGGAAGAAGGGTCTTACAACAAGTCATTGCGATTTCCGCTGGCTTGGACACTTCTTCCCACCCTGGGACTACATAGCTTGGGTATGTCCCATGCTTGGACACTCCAAGCAGCGCCTAGGAGAATGACGGTTGGCTTACCTGAATGGTTGTTCTCTAGGTGCTGCAGGAGTGTCCAGTCCCTCCCTGGGGTCATCCACAGGTGCGTATGTTACCACCTTTGAGGACATAGATCACTTGTATACATCTTCCTTTTGGGACTCATTCTTGGTTTTTTTAAACTGAGCCTCTGAGGGGAGCAAGAGTCATGGCTACACAAACTTTGAACTCAGTCCTTGGGCAGCAAGCTGAAGTTAACCCATGCTTGGACACTCCAGCAGCGCCTAGAGAACGACCATTCAGGTAAGCCAACGGTCATTTTCTGCAAAATGTTATATATCAGTGAGAGTTGTGCACACCAATCATTATAAATTTATCTTTTTATTGATACCAATAACATAACTTTCCATTCATTTATTGGTTTTTCTTGTAACATTTTCATGCTTTTTGCATGAATAACTGACAAGCTTTAACATCACATTAAACAACAAGGTTCCATCTTTATTCCGTATCTAAACTTCACTTTTTGGCTTTTCTCTTCTGAACTGCTGTAGAATCATCCCTTGGGGAGATTCCAGCAGTAATAATCAAGCATGAATGGACTCCATTTCCCTTGGTATCTTTTTTCCATGCCTTCGATATCCTGGTGGAATCTCTTCCCATGGTCTTCTCTCATTGCCACACAGTTCAAAAGGAAATAGTCTAAATGAGAGTGTAAGAAGTGAATTTTCAGTGACATGTTTGCACCAAGTGCTTTAATAGGACCTAAGCAAATTTCCAAGTGTTTTTCATAGTCATCTGCCTTGCTGTTTTCAAAGTGAAGATATTTATACACTTCCATGTGGTACCATTTTCATTGTTTTACAATACTTTGTTGAGATGTTATGAGGCATCATGATCATTAGACACTTCCCTCCATTGTAGGCAAATATACTCGCCTGTGTATAAATCTTTATTGTGAAATAACTTGAAAACTTTAGCCAACCAGCACCTTTCTCACCTGTTTTCTAATTCATTTAATCAAAATATGTAGAATGAACATATTGTAAATTCTGAAACTAACCTGGCTGAAGCCATTTTGTGCTGCCTCACAGTTGCCATGAAGCCTGAGAGAGGATGGTGAGGGGGGAAGTAGATAGTCCAGCTTACAGGCAAAATAAAAAGCTCTCCTTCCAGGTGGAAGCATTGAGGGATGGATTTACTTGATTGGACTGAGTCTGTCAGAGCTGTTAAGACACTCCCTTATTGCTATGGCTTTCCAACTTTCAACTCAGTCTCACTCAGCCTGGACAGATGTGTCAATCCTTCTCCAAACTACATATATAAATTATTGGACTATCTCAGAAATTGAACTATTATTCAACTTCTGTGAGTACTGCCAGCTGACTCCCTCTCCTAGGTAGTCGCTGGTTTTCCCTCAGTGGCAGAGCTTCAGCTCAAGCCCTGAAGGATTTCTGTCAAACAAGAATTGACATCTAGCTATTGCTTGCCACAGAGTCTTGTGCTCTGTTTTTTTTACCTCATAAGAGGTTTCCAAACTGCAGGAGCTTATCGCTCCACTTCAGAATCCAATCCAGCTAAAGTTACTCCATACAGCTTCCCTGATCTCCCCACAGGGCGCAGTCTGCCGATAGAAGCTTCGTGCCACTTTAAACTTGCCCGACATTTGGCTACAAGCAGTGGCAGCCATTTTAAGAGCTTCATGCTCTTTTTACTATTTGAAAGTTTTGATAGCTTAGCAGTGGATAGCGATTACGAGGATGGCTCTGTGCCACTATTCCGAGGCTGCACAGGGCATTGGAATTCCCCGATTCAGCGCACAAGCGTAAATAGGGGGGAAACTGTAAAACTTAAAGCCTTGACAACTGGAGCAGCCTGAGAGCTACAGCGCTGAGGGCTAGCAGCTCCATGGCACACTCACCACCAATTAGCAGACCACTGTTACAGTGCGCTTGAGAACACTGTTTCTGTGTACCTCTCTACCATTTTTCTTGAAGACTAGAGCCCAGGATGGATCCCGAGGGCACCACCGCAGCACCAGAAGCAGTGGCTGGAGTGACAAGGGCAGAGACCTTGGGAAGGCAAGCTGAGCCACAGTCAGCAGTTAATATATTCTGTACTGCCTGTAAAGTCACGATCCTCCAGCTCTCTTAAGCGCAGTTCCAAGTCAGCAGAAAAGCTGGGCAGCTCCATAATAGCTCTAAGGCTGCCCAAAAAGATGAGAGTAGGAGGGAGAAGGCTCTGGAGAGAATCTGTGCTAGAGCTGACAGCAGACAGTCTCTCGTGTCAGAAGTAAGGGATGAGACAAGTCCAAGCCCACTAGACAGGCTGCAGCTATCACCAGAAGGAGCTAAAGAGCAGGAATTTCCCCAATGCTCCATTTTGCCTAGCAACAGTGTAGCACTATGGGGATGGTCTGCACATCCCCAGATCAACCTGGGGGCTGATCTGCACATCCCTGTAGCCTCTTCTTGCCAGGCCAGTGGGATGCCAGAGCATTCAAGAGGCCACCTTCACTTCCACAGCAGCTGACCTACACCCTGAAATGGGGTTTTTAGCCTCTGTTCAAGGCAACATGCAGAACATGGTTAAAGATACAATGTTAACTTGGCAAAGAATTTTGGCCATACGATTGAACTAGAAAACATAATATCAGAAGCTATAAGACAGGGCAATGCTGCAGGGATCCCTTTAGGGGTGTTGGATTCACACTTGGACCCACACCATTATATCAATCCCCATTTCCAAGGGGAATTTCCAGGATGTCCTCAACCATACCCTCCAGTTCCTTCCCACAGGAGCCAATCTCCAATTTATGAGGAAGTGGAAGGTCACAGAGATCTAGAGCTCTCTGAAGATGAGGACATGAGGCCAGATCAGCCAGCCTTTACTGGATTATTCCAGCACAGCCTTTTTCAATCACTGCTATTCAAAGCACAAAACTTAGCTAGGCTGGGTTCTACTACACAACCGGAACCCAGCAATCCACCTGATCCAACCATTACTCTTTTTTCAGAAGTGACCACTGAAGCTGAGGTCATCCCATTACCTCAGCTATTTTTAGATGTAGTCCAATGACAGTGGTCTTCTCTGGGGACAGCAATCAATCCATCGTCTGTAGAGAAAAGATTTTACAACGTAGCTCTGGATTTATCTAAAATCCTAAGTGGATGCGCCAGTGGCAGCCTTGCATACCTCAACCACTATGCCGGGAGAGCCGGAGGAGAACCTCAAACCGGAGGACAAAAGGGCAGAACAAACACTACAACGGGCCCACCAGGCAGTGGCATGGGTGGTATGTGCAGCAACTATCACATCCTTTTTCAACAGAGCTTCATTGTTTTGGCTCTGCCAGATGCAAGAGTGAATCCCGGCAGCCAATATCAGATCACAAGAGGATCTGAATAAGCTGGTAGTTGCGATTCAATTCTTGGTGGATGCCACACTTAACGCCACAAACTTTGCTTCTCAATCCATCGGTTTGATGGTGGTGACCCAGCGCCTGCTCTGGCTGTATCAATGGCAGGCCAATACCTGCCACAAGTGGCGTCTGGCCTCGGCACCCTTCAAAGGGAAGCATCTCTTCTGGATCCCTTCCTTATTGAGGCCAGAGACGAGGAAGATCTTGCCATCCATCAACAGGAAGGGCCTTTTTCATCTGTCCCCATATTTCAACCAACGTTCCTTTCGGGGCCCAAGCTCCGGGAGCTGTCTGCCCACATGGGGACTTCCTTCCCAGACAACATCAATACCTGGACAGACCCTGGGGGGACAGTGAAGAGCGGGGATGCAAGTAGGTGTGGTTGGGGAACCTGCAACTCCCCATTTGCCTTTGGACCCAAAGCAGGAAAGTAGCCAACACGAGCTACTGCAGCTGGAAGGCCAGACAGAGCACGGGAATCAATGTAATGAACGTCTGGGTGAGTGCTTGAAAGTGCAACATTCCTGTAAATTAATTTTTTAACCTCCAGTTAAAGCTTTTTAAAGATAGAGTGGTATAAGAAAGGTGGGTAGCAGAGCGAACGGACAGAGCCGATAGATAGAAGAAAGGAAGTGATAGATTTTGAGAACTGCTTAAGCAAATCAAAGCTCTCAGTGTTTAACCGGTGTTTCATTCTATGCCAGCGATGGCTAACCTTTTTTGGCTCACGTGCCATAAGCGGGGGGAGCGCAGGGGGAGTCCTGCGTGGGCGTGTCGCACCCATAATGCAATGCGGGACCCCCTCAGCCGCATGCGTGCATGACAGGCGCGACCCCCCATTTTTTGCATGCTTATTAGATACAAAGATATCTTAACAGAAGGGGGGGAACTAAAACAAAAACAAGAATTAGAAAAGCAAGGGATTGATATAGATGGTTTTCACAATTGCAAATATAATCAAGATATGAAAAAGATAAAAGGGAGTATGGTTTTAACTTAGGACGTTCGGAGTTGGATAAGATACTTATGGGAACGGAAGAAAGAATAATCAAGCTGTTAGTTATGGGGGATTTCAACCTGCCGTCGACGGGCGAATCATCCGAGGCGGCTCGGGAGTTCATGGCTTCCATGACAGCCATGGACCTGACCCAAATAATTCAGGGCCCCACACACGAGGGAGGACACACGCTGGACCTTATTTTTGTCTCTGGCAGTGGATGAGTGATCTGGGAATAGGGGATTTAGTTATTACACCCCTGTCATGGTCAGATCACTCGCTTCTCCGGCTCGACTTCCCAGGCGCTACCCCCCATCGCGGGGAGGCGGAACCAGAAGGTCCTAGATGGTTCTGCCCCAGGCGACTGATGGAGCCAGATAGGTTCCAGATGGAGCTTGGGCCATTTCCTGTAGCCCTGACCCGCTCCCGGATGGAGGACCTGGTGGCCGCATGGGATAATGCGGTGGCCGGGGCCTTGGACCGGGTTGTGCCTTTGCGGCCTCTCCGGTGGCAGCGAACCACCCTGGCGCCTTGGTTCACCGAGGAGCTAAGGGTGATGAAGCGTCACAAGAGACGCCTAGAGAGCAGTTGGAGATCCTCACGCTCTGAATCTGACCGAACACAGGTAAGAGCCTACTTACGGACTTACCTTGTGGCATTAAGGGTGGCCAAATGTCAATACTGTGCCACTCTTATTGCGTCCGCAGAAAACCGCCCTGCCGCCCTGTTTCGGGTGACCCGCTCCCTCCTTTCACAGAGGTCACGGGAAGCCCCTCTACAGGGTAGAGCAGAGGAATTTGGGGAATATCTGCAGGATAAAATTGCTCAAATCCGGAGCGAATGGGTCTCCCTCAGTGATCCAGGGGTGACGTCGGAGGCGAGTCTTGAGGGACCATTCTGGGAGGAGTTTGACTCTGTTGCCGCCGAGGATATGGACAGGTTACGTGGGCGACTGAGGGCCACCACATGTTTACTGGACCAGTGTCCCTCCTGGCTTATACTGGCAGCCTGGGATGTTACACGAGGCTGGCTCCTGGGACTAGTGAATGCTTCATTGAGTGAGGGGTCCTTGCCAGCTGTCTTGAAAGAGGCGGTGGTGAGGCCCCTACTTAAGAAGCCTTCTCTGGACCCATCAGAGCTTGCCAATTATCGTCCCGTCTCCAACCTTCCCTTCCTAGCAAAGGTTGTAGAGAGTGTGGTGGCGCAACAGTTCCCTCGTCACCTGGAGGAAATTGACTATCTAGACCCGCGCCAGTCCGGTTTCCGGCCCGGTCACAGCACGGAGACGGCTTTGGTCGCGTTGGTGGATGATCTCTGGAGGGCTAAGGATGGGGGTTGTTCCTCCATCCTAGTCCTATTAGATCTCTCAGCGGCTTTCGATACCATCGACCATGGTATCCTGTTGCGTCAGCTGGAGGGATTGGGGGTGAGGGGCACTGTGTTGCGGTGGTTCTCCTCCTACCTCTCCGGACGGACGCAATGTGTGTTGGCAGGGGAGCAGAGGTCGACCCTGAGGCCACTCACTTGTGGGGTGCCACAGGGTTCGGTCCTCTCACCTCTCCTGTTCACCACATACATGAAGCCGCTGGGTGAGATCATTTGAGGTTTCGGGGTTGAGTATCATCTGTATGCTGATGATACTCAGTTATACATCTCCACCCCGAACCACCCCAACGAAGCTGTCGAGGTGATGTCCCGGTGCCTGGAGGCCGTACGGGTCTGGATGGGCGACAGCAGACTCAGGCTCAACCCTTCCAAGACGGAGTGGCTGTGGTTACCGGTGCCCCGGTTCAGCCAGTGGGTTCCATCTCTGGCCATTGGGGGCGAGCAACTCCCCTCCGTGGACAGGGCGCGCAATTTGGGCGTCCTCCTAGACACGCGGCTGTCGCTGGACGACCATGTGACGGCCGTGGCTAGGGGGCGTTCCACCAGGTTCGCCTGGTGCGCCAATTGCGCCCCCTACTGGACCGGGACGCCCTTCGCACAGTCACTCATGCCCTGGTGACGTCCCGTCTGGATTACTGCAATGCTCTCTACATGGGGCTCCCCTTGAGATGCGCCCGAAGGCTACAGCTGGTCCAGAATGTGGCCGCGCGGGCAATTATGGGGACTACTAGGTACTCCCATGTAACACCTCTCCTGCGCGAGCTGCACTGGCTACCTGTGGCTTTTTGGGTGCGTTTCAAGGTGTTGATTCTCACATTTAAAGCGCTCCATGGCTCAGGACCTAGTTATTTGCGGGATCGCATCTTACCCCATACATCCCTGTGACCAATTCGCTCTCACAGAGAGGGACTCCTCCAGGTGCCGTCCGCCAAACAATGCCAGTGGGTGACGCCCAGGAGTAGGGCCTTCTCTGTGATGGGCCCGACCCTCTGGAACGACCTGCCCCCTGACATTAGAATCACTACTGATCTCCGCTCCTTCCGTAAGAAACTCAAGACCCACCTGTTACAATTGGCTGGCCTGGCCCAATCACAATCATGATCTAATCCCTCGACTCTCCTGGCCGGTTATTTTAAATTTTGGGGTAT
Organism: Natrix helvetica; assembly: GCF_964273705.1. Taxonomy (NCBI): domain Eukaryota; kingdom Metazoa; phylum Chordata; class Lepidosauria; order Squamata; family Natricidae; genus Natrix; species Natrix helvetica. The sequence continues at coordinate 56,668,109 of NC_138553.1, forward strand.
TTTAATTTGGTTTTAATCACTAATTAATTTTTGCACTATTGTACAGACTTGTGTTTAATTTGTTTTTATGGGGTTTTGTAATTGTTGTATATAATGTTTTTTTATTCTGTCTGTACACCGCCCCGAGTCCCCTTGGGGAGAGGGAGCGGTTGACAAATCCAATAAATGAAATGAAAATGAAGGAACTATGTAGCTACCTATTAAGAACTATGCTAGAAGAAGAAGTGGTTAAAGATACAATGTTAACTTGGGCAAAGAATTTTGGCCATACGATTGAACTAGAAAAGTGGCAACAACTATGGGAAAGGAAGTATAAATTAACCATGTCAACAGCTACACCTGAAGCTAAAACATATACAAAATGTTTTACAGATGGCACATGTCACTGGGAAAACTAGCGAAGATGTTTAAAGACAAGTCAACGAAATGTTGGAAATGTCAACAAGCAATAGGTTCATACTATCATATGTGGTGTTCATGTGCAGAAGCAAGGAAATATTGGACTAAAATAAGAGTATGATTAAAGAAAGTGTTACAACAAGAAATAGAATTTAGACCAGAGATATTTTTACTAGGTATTATCCCAGAGAAATCCAAGAAAAAGGATATTTATTTGATTATACATGTAATTACAGCAGTGAGAATTGTATTCGCCCAAATTAAATAAGCTACCAACAGATGAAGAGATAATAAAAAAGATATTAGATTGTGCAGAAATGAATAGGTTGACAATGAAAATAAAGGATAAAGAGGAATCAGAGTACTTCAAGACGTGGGGAAGATTTTATGATTGGCTAGAGAAAGCAAGCTAGAAAAGAAAGTAGGGAGAAGATAAAGTATCCAGATGACACATTATTAAATGGAAACCGGGGGGAGGGGGGGAGTTTTGATTTCAATAGGTGCATTATTCGGAACGCTGACATTAAACCAACTCTCCTAAGTCTCCGCTCCAATCAAAGCTACTCCCCATGGGATGGAACTCTGGTTGGAGATTGGGCTGCTCATCCAATCCCTTGAGGGGAGCAGAGAAGACAAGGAAGACCACAGATATGGGGAAACAGGTAAAAGGAGGCGGTGATGCAACCCCCTCCCCCCAGAGTGCCTGCAGACCTCTAAGGAGGCCATGCAGACTGCAGCGATGCTGACAGAGGTTGTCCTCTCCTGCAGGGACCCGTCCCAAAGTCCTAGCAGAGACAATGGCCACTGGAGACCTGTCCCGGGCCAAGGAGGACCTCAGATGCCAATTCAGAGATATGGGGTGGAATTCCCACTGACATCTATGTGGGAGTCTGCCAAATTCTCACCCCACTGGAGAGAGGGAAGGCCTCCCAAACTAGACATGTCCGGAGAATAGAGATACGTGACAGCTCACCCAGGCCAGCAGTGGAGACCCTGCAGGAGAGGTTCGACCAGATGAGCATCGAGAGGATGGGACAGGTGGGTATACTCAAACAACCCAGCCAGGTCCTGAGCAGAACTGTCCTGACATTCCTTCCCCATTGCAATCTGGCTCCAGCAGCAGCGATGTAGCTGGCTAGCCCTCTTCTACTGCAGTTGGCTCAGTCAAGCCCAGGCCCACAGCGGAGCCCTCCCCACTGCTGTTGGGTAGCAAGCTCGCCCAGTCCCATGGCCAATCCTCCAGGTTGGTGAGGTTTCCCCTGGGCATACTACCCTGGGGCTGGCTGGGCTCCCAGCCTCCGGCTTGGATGCCGCCTCAACCTCCTCCTCCTCACCCAGTTGCACATCCTGCTATGAAAATCACCTTCAATGGGTTTACCTAGATGACCACATGGCAGACTACCTGAGTGACTGGGTGATGGTCTGTGCTTTGACAGCGAACGTGGAGAGGGAGGCAGCTGAATGGGTGACCAAGCTCTATGACAAGGATGCACCAGAGCTGGGGACCATCGACACCTTCCTTCAAGAGTTGAGGTCTAGGTTCGAGGATGACTCAGGCCCTGCAAGCTGAAGCCAAGATCTACAAACTAAAGCTGAGGGGCCTACTCACCAAAAAATATGTCTGAGAGTTCTGACGAGTAGCTGGGAGACTGCAGCAGCAGCTTGAGAGGCAACTGGTCTACTTTAAAGAGGGCCTGGACTGTGAGCTGCTGAATGCCTGTTTTTACTGAGGGGTCCCTCATTAGATCCACGAGTGGTACCAGATGGCAATACTAATGGACCTCGACCTCAAACAATGCAAGTGGCACACCCCCAGAGCCAAACCCAAACACCCAACCAGAGAAGCAACAGCTGGGGGATATGATCAGCCGCCAGTCAAGTCACAGACTCCTTCAGCAGAGCTTCAGGACTGCCCATCAAATGCTTTTGCTGCAGCCAGCAAGTCCACTGGGCTGCTGAGTGCCTCACTCCTACTCCCCAACCCAGGATTAATTCACCAAAGTCTGTCAAGGTGAAGAACCCCATCCCCCTGAAAACCAAGAGAGAGGGGGAAATTCACCTGTCAGGCTTTCCAGGTCTCCAAGTGAAGGGGAGAGAACTCCGGCTGGGGACATATGGCAGTTGGTGCCCTATGACAGTGAGGGCGAGGACAACCTGATGATAAGTGAAGGCATCCACCCCTTTGCCATCCCCTCGAAAAACATAGCACCGAAATCCAGAGCCGAGTGGGATGTAGAGGCCATAATAGACTCAGGTGCACCCACTGCCTAATCATCTTAATACTGTCCTGAAGCTGGGAATCAGGGTGAAGACCCTGACTCAACCCATAAGATTTGAACAAGTCGATGGATCGCTCATAGGGGAGCCCCGCTTGTCATGCTCCTCACCAAACTGTTGAGGGTAGAGATGGGCAGGCACTGGGAAAACATCCACTTTGTGGTGGTGCCAAAAATGACTGAAGTGGTGATCCTGGAACTGTCCTGGCTGGACAAATTGGCCCCTACCATCTGGTGGGAAGGAGGAGAGAGAAAGCTAAGGCTAGGGATAGGCTCTCCCCCCCCCTCCCAGCAGCCCTGAGAAGGGAGCTGTCCAATGGCTAGAGGACACTAAGTGGAGCGATAACGTGAAAGCCATACCCGAACAGCCTCCATGTATCCCCCAATTACAAAGGAATACAGAGACCTCGCAGAAGTTTTCAGCAAGGCAGTTTAAAGTCATGCCCTTTGGGCTGCAGCCCCCCCCCCCAAATTTCTATAACTAATTAATGAGGTGCTGCATGAGCACCTATAAAAGGAGGTCCTCATATACTTTGATGACATTCTCATCTTCACTGAGACTCTGGAAGAGCACATCAAGCTGCTGTGCCAGGTGCTCAAGAAACTCCTAGCGCCGAACCTGTATCCCAAATTGTCTAAGTGTGAGTTTCATAAATCCAGCCTAGTCTACCTAGGGTATTGTGTGTCCAATGATGGACCCAGGAAAAGTCAAAGTCATCCTGGACTGGCAACCCCCTAAAACCTGCAAGCAGCTCCAAAGCTTCCTGAGTTTCACTAATTTCTACAGAGACAGTTCATTCCCTCCTTTGCTGAGATTGCCCTCCCAATCACTGAACTACTAAAGACTGGAGGAGGGGAGTGAAACCATGGCCAGGTCAGCCCCTGAAATAGACCCTAGAATGACAAAAGGCATTCGAGATACTCAAAAGACTTTTTGCCAAAGAGCCGATCCTTAAGCCAGGCTGGGACCAAGCGTTTGTCATCCAAGCAGATGCCAGCAATGTAACAGTGGCCGCAGTCCTTTAAAAATACATGAAGGGGAACCTGCAACCATGTGCATACACCTCCAGAAAACTAACAAAGACTGAAGGGAGGTAGTCAGTGTAGAAAAAAGCATAAGCGGTCTGCTGGGCTCTGCTGACCTGGCACCACTTCCTTGAGGGGAGCCAAGAGCTGTTTGAAGTATAAATGGACCATAAAACCTGGAGGCACTTAGGACCCTGCAGAAGCTCTCACCAAAGTGGGTCCAATGGGCACAGTACTTCAACTGATTCAATTTCACTTTTAAAAATATCCCGGGAGCGGACGCCTTTTAGCCGATGTTTTGTCGCAAATGTCACAATACAACAAGCATGAGAAGATGGTCCATGCTATGATACCTCTCCCCCAGCAAGCCTAACAAGTACCACCAGGCAGCAAGCCCAAAGGTGGAAAACTGAGGGAGGGGTTTGACTCAACAGTTAAAAATAGAGCTACCCATTGATCCTTGGTCCTGGGACAACGAGGAGCTACTAAACCTCAGAGACAGACTGGCCTGAAAGGGCTCTAAACTGTATGTCCCCAACAACCTGCTTCTCCAAGTACTGCAAAGAAGCCATGACGCCAAGCAGGCAGCCATTTCAGCTTCCTGAAAATCCTGGTCAGGAGGCAATTTTGGTGGCCAAAGATGAAAGGGGACATTGAGGACTATGTTAAAAGCTGCGCTATATGTGCCACAATGAAGGGAAGCCCCCAGGACTGCTCCAACAAATAGCTGACCCTTCCCAGTTGTGGTGAGAAATAGCCACCAATTTTATAGTAGAGCTTCCTGAGAGTGGGGGAAATACAGTCATCTGGACAGTGATTGACCTTTTCTCTAAGCAAGTCCACTTTGTAGCTTGCTCCAGTCTCCCGTCAGCCCACAAGCTAGCCAAACTATTTGTAAAGCACATTTATAGGCTGTATGGAGTTCCCAAGAGAATTATCTCTGGCCAGGGGATTTACAGCCAAATTTTGAAGGGAGTTTATAAGGCCCATGGGCTCCTCCCAGGGGGCTTAGCTCTGTGTTCCAGCTGAGCACTAACAGAACTGTGAATGCAATGGTAGAACAATACTTAAGATGCTATGTTAATTGTCAACAAACTAATGGGGCAGACCTCCTATCATTTGCTGAGGTAGTACACAACAATGCAGTGCACAGCAGCACAAGACTAACCCCTTTCCAAATCACCAGTGGCATGGAGTTCATCCCTATACCGGAACTCCCTAGAGAGTCACCCTGCTCCATGACCTTAAATTAGTGGATGGAGTCACTGAGGACAGCATGGGAGAATGTAAAACAAGCCTTTCAGGACGCTGCAATAACCGACAAATATAAATCCTCCCTCCGAATAGGGAGCAAATACTCTCCACCAAGCATTTAAGACTAAAACTACCCTGCAAAAAGCTAGGACCCAAATTCATAGGTCTCTTCCCCATCGTGAAGATTATTAATCCTGTCATGGTGGAGGTGAAACTTTCCTGCTTGCATCCAGCCTTCCATAGCAGCTTGTTAAAGCCGCAATCAGGTCTCAGCTGAAGCCATTATACCGGGCAGTCCCAAAGCCAATCATAGTACAGGGATAAACGCATTACGAGATAAAATGAATCTTAGACTCCAGACTGTGCAATGGAAGGATACCCATTGTCCAAAGCCATTTGGGTGAAGGGCTGGACTATAAGAGCAGATATATTGAACCCTCAAAAGCCAAAGGCACCTCCAGGGGAAGGGAGAGGTGGGTGATTGAAAAACTAATTTCTCTCCATTTGAATTTTTCAGGAAATTCTCTCCAATTAAAGGGGGGAGGTCCGACTGTCAATTCTGAAGCAAACCTGACTGAAGCCATCTTGTGCTGACTCACAGTTGCCACAAAGCCTGAGAGAGGAAGGTGAGGGGGAAGTAGATAGCCCAGCTTACAGTCAAAATAAAGAACCAAGGTCATCGTAACAGATGGCTGGTGAAGGAGAAGAGCCTGCCAGCTATATTCATTGGACAATGTGACTGATGACATTGGGGAGTGGGGAATTTTTACTCTTCTGATTGGGTGAAAACCATAGGAACTTTCAGAGTTGGTTTTCACTGGCTGTGCTGATATGATGTATCCAATAAACATGTCCTTTGAGGAATCTACTTGCCTTGGAGTTCTGATTTCATGGGTACATTACTCGGAACGCTGACATACATTTGATCTCGGAGGTCGATAATTTCCCAAATTTTATAGACCAGTGTTATCAACACCCTGACATGGGACAGTGGTCTCTCACACACTGGATCTGGTGTTCTTGTCAAATTAGTGGCTATGTGATATTTAGTTAGAGTAGCTTTAGTGTGCCCCTTTTCATGATTAGATCATACCTTGATTACTCGGTTCTTTGGCACTGCTGGCCATTGCAGGGAGACAGACCCCATTAGATTGTCCATCCCTGCTGACTGAAGGGTCCAGAGAGATTTCAGAGATTGGTTAGGATTGTTCCTGCTGGTCTGCACAGTCCATATGAAGCCTTGATTGCCTCTTGGAATAATTGGCAGCTGAGGCATTGAATTGGATTGTACTTCTGCAAATTCTCTCTTTTGTTTCTCATGGATTTCATCACTTCCTGTGATTTGCAGAGGAATTAAGAAAAATGGAAGTGAGAAAAGAGACATCGTAGAACTCCACTAGCAAATAACTGGGGACAAACTTGATCAAAGATGGCTTAGAGTGCTATTAATGGTGGTAAGGATAGCAAGTACCAGTATTTCTCCACTCCTACTGCTTTTAAGAGTACTGCTTGTACTACTATTGCCATCTTGTAGCCCTGGGTGAACGAGTATCCAAGGAACCTTTTGTAGGAATGTGTAAAGGAATTTAGTTAGCATATGTCAGATAAAATCATGTGGATCCACTTATAGTTGGATATTGGCCTTGTTGCAGGTCTGGAGACATGCTGAAGGTAGTATCTTGCTTGATTATCTGGAAATAATTTGAATGTATTAGGACTGACCTCGGCCACTTATTCCCCTGATCCATGACTTATGAAACCAGCCCGGACACTGTCATGCAAGCAAGCTCGAGCAGTGGTGAATGCTTGGGCGTGTGTGTGTGTGTTCTTTACCTCTTAGGGAGGCCTTGATATGCCCTCTCCTCAAGAAGTCATTGTTGAGCCTCATGAATTGGACAATTTCCATCCAGTATACAGCCTTCCCTTTTGGGGGAAGGTGATTGAGAAGGTTGCACAACAGCTTCAAAGAAACTTGGATGAAACAAATTATCTGATTCCTTTTCAGTCAGAACTGGGTATTGGTATTGGTCATGCTTTTGGATGATCTCTGGCATGGATGAGATGATGAACGTGCATCCATCTTTGCCTTATTTGACCTCTTGGCAGTTTTCAGTACCGTCAACCATGGTATCCTACTGAAAAACTCAGAGGACTTGGGGCAGGTGGCACAGGTCCACCTCCTTTTTCTTTTATTGTCTCCAGTTGGTGATTGGAAAAGAAAGATCTTGTCTTCTGTTCCTACTCCACAGGGGTTGGTATTCCCTGTTTACTGTCTCCATGAGACTTCTGGGTGAGCTCATCCATCAACATGGGGTGAGGTATGTCAGAGTTTGTTGCAGCAATCAAATCCAGAAAGCACACATAGGTAACTAATACAGTAGGATTCATTAACTTCTCTTTATATACATAATAACACAGAAATCATATATAATACCAGTGGCTGGTTCTTCCAATGTAGTAGAAAGGCAGAGGAGAGAGCAGTTTCCAGTTTCAGTTCAGACTAGTTTGTAGCTTTTGCACAGACTCAGAGCTCAGCCACACCCAGTCTCCTAGCTGTCTCCAGCAAATACTGTTTCAGTTTCCAAACAGCCCCCATTGGCTGACCCTGTTGCTATGTTTCTTCCAATCTATGAATATTCATACTCGAACAAGGTATCATCAATATGCTGAGCTATACCCAATTGTGCATCTCCATTCCTGGCTAGTTAAGCAATGTTGTGGACATTTTATCCCAGTGTCTTCAGGCTGTGAGAGTTGGAATGGGGAAGAACAAGCTTTAACTGAACTCAGAGAAGAGTGAGTGGCGTTCCATTTTAAAGACACCTGGTTTGGGGACTATACCATCTTTGGTGCTGGATGGGGTTGCAGTGTCCCAAAGTCCTGTGTACAGTATGGGTCCTCCTGGACTCACAACTCCTGGTCAATGAACAGGTGGTCGTCTTGACTAAGAGGGCATTTGCACAACATATTGCATGCGAATTGCACTATTTGCATACTGCTACTGCAATATAGTCTACATGAGGCTGTCCTTGAAAAGTACTTGAAAACTTCAGATAGTGCAAAATTATTACGACGTAAGCAGTTATGCGTATTTTTGATAGAACACTATACCTGTGATTTGCTAGCTACATTGATTATAATCCTTTTCTAGATTTCATCCCATCAGATACAGCAGAGAGAACATGTTCCAAGTTCCCTTGGCTAGTGGGCATTTTTTGCAGCAGTGACACATTGTGAGATCTTCTCCCCCTTGATGTGAAATTGGCCTCATCGCTTCTGAGCTTCCAATAGTCCCTTAAGATCTGGTTATGCCAGCAAGGCTCCCAAGGAATGGGTGAATTTGTGAGATGGTTTTATTATTATTTTAATCCGTTAATTGTTATTTCCTTGTTTGTTTCATTTTTTATAGCTTTTAAACTTTTTTTAATAATAATAATGAATAGTTTTAAGGATTTATTCACTGTTTAAACTGTGTTCTACACTACCTAGAGTCACTTTTGGTGAGCTATATGGCTACATAAACTAGATAAATAAATAAAATATTTTTTTAACTTAGGCATTACAGATTTTTTCTCATTCTTTCTCCTTTTTAGTGACAATCAGAAGAATTGTTAAATGACATTGCATCTCTTCCATGAGTCTGAAATATTACTATTCATATTTCTATTAATAGTGAAGGACAACTAACTGTGGGTTAAAAATATGAAACATGGACATATATAGAACTTTTAAGATGATAAATAAGTGAGATGTTTACCGCTTGTTATTCTATATAATAGATTAAGGGAATTGTAATGAACATTGAACAGCGAGGATTGCCATTTATAGACAATTAAGGGTAATTAATCCAAGATATGAAAAAATGGAGAGGGAACATGAAATATACCTACAATGGGAAACTATTGAGATTTAAAGACAGAATCACTAACGGGGGGGGGCATGTAAGGATGTATAATTATATAAAGATAATGATGAAAATAGCTGGGAATTGTAACCAGGTCCAAATCTTGGCCAAAATTAGGCTGGGGTGGGTGGGTGGATTTAAAAGCACAATGACTATATATGTATATTTTTTGTTCTATTTTTTTTAAAGGAGGAGAATACATGTTAAAATTAAATATGTATATTGAAAAGGAATTCTAAATACCATCAACATAAAATGGAGCTTGCCCAAAAGCTGAAATACACCAAGTAAATGAGATGAAGAGTGGGAAGTAGAGGAGAGAGGTAAGGGAAAAAGAGAGGGATCGGAGAGAGGGCAAGGGGGGGGGGAAGAGGAGGAGAGAAATGAGTGGAAAGGGGAAAGAGGAGAAGGAGAGAGGAAGGGGAAGTAGAGAAGGGAAGGATGACAGAGGGAAAGGAGGTAGGGAGGGGGAGAAGAGAGGGAGAAGAAAGTGATGGCTAAGGTACACATATGATGTATAGAGAGCAGAAGAGCCAATAATTCTTTTTGGGAGTTGATGGTAAGAAGAATTGATATAAATATTTAATAATACAATATGATGTTGTCTATGTAATAGTATACATGTGATTATATGTTATGAAAATGAAAAAAATAAAAAACTTTATAAAATATATTTCTATTAATAGTCTGAAAAATCTCAAATGCTGTGTGTTGTGTGTGCATGTGCGTGCATCCATGCATGTATGCACATACATCAAAATAAAATGATAGACTATTAGTGAAGAATTGTAGAATAGACAGAAGTAGTTTGTAATTGGATTTAGTATTTGACTGTATTAAAATTACCAGGATGTGTTTTAAGATAGCCCCGTGCATGTGCAAATTTGGTGAAATTATTGCCAGAACACTGGTAAAGTTCTGCAGCCAGGACACATCTATTCAACGAGGGGTCTCACACAGTAGTCAGGGGAAACTTTTTGTATATTTAGCAGTAATTTTAAATCAATTAATTTCTTCATACTGTATTGTATTAAGAACCTTTAACAGCTTTTTGAAGTACTGCAAGAATGAGGCTCCTGCCATTCTCCAAACTGCACATTTCATTTTTGCAAGAGTTGGGAAAGACTAGAAGACTCTGAATGAGTGCAAAAATGGATCACAGCTTGGTGAGGGAATGGGATGTGTGACTAGGAAAATTGTGTGAAGTAGCACAGGTTAGCAGGGCATGGCAGAACCTGTGAAGCACAGAGTAGCGGGGAAACTGGGGGCTTTTTACAAGGGTGCTGGTGTGATTAGTCGTGGTATAGGGTTTGAGATGGCATTTCTCAGTGGTAGCAGCACTTCTTGGGTAAACAATGTAAACAATGGGGTGGTGGCAGCTGGTTGAGAGAGTTGAAGGCCCTGGACTTCAGCCCCAGCCCCAGTGCTGCCAGCACTGAGTAACACTGTGCAGGTCAGCCAAAGGGGCTTAGATCAGGTGGAGAGATAAGTAGGTGGGGGAGTTGCAGTGACCCTGCAGCTTTAAGCACTGGTAGGCCAGAATGGTGGTTAAGTTTCCTGGTATGCAGCAGCTTTGCACCATACTGCTAGATCAGAGGTTGCAACTGCAGCACGCTCCTAATTTGCATGCTGCCTGTGCTGGTCTTCCAGGACCTTCCTTGCCACTCTGAGGCTTCTCCCACATTTTGCTTTAACAACCCTCGATTCTCACTTAATGGCAGGTAGGAGAGCTGATGTCTTGCATTATGACTGCATCTCTTTGCGATTGAAATTGTGGTTGTAAATTGAGTGCTACCTCTATATGAAGAACATAACAGAGCAATAAAATGATACATAATTTGACATTAGCCCATTAACCTTTAACAGATTTAGACTATAAAATAAAATTTTGTTTTGATAATATCACATTAATATTATTATGACAATATAGTTACATGAACTTTGATTTCAGTGACTTTGGTGCTGCAAAATCAAAATTTAGACTCAAAAAAATTATTTAAGAAGGAGCTGATGTCGCGACGATACGGACGTGCGTTCTTGGAGCTCTGAGATCGCAGCCGATACTTTTACGGCTGGGTGGTTCATCTGGACCTAAACCGTCCCGAAGAGACGGTGACGGAAGAGTAAGTCTTGCTGATCTCAGGGACATCGCAAAGTCTCTGATTGATCCAAGAGAATCTCTTCTAGCCGGCGATAGAAGCGCAGCCCCCAAGCTGCTGAAGTCGGGACAGAAGTGGAAAAGAGAAAGTGTGGCCATCTGGTGAGGAAATTTTATTTTTACAAAAGAGACAAAAGTGATATGCATATATATTGGTTCGACAAGAGGAAATTTGGTATAAATTTTAAATGGTGACCATGAAAGGAAGTTTTGAAACTTAGTTATGTATGAAAGTCTATAATATTGAAATTGGATATAAATTGTAAACAGTGATTAAGAAAGGAGGTTTAGAAACTTTTTTATCAAACATAATTTTTATTTAGAACGTTTCACAAAGATAGAATGTTGTTGGATGATTTTGAATATAGAAAGTGGAATGCCATTGTGGTTTTGCTTTGAATTTTGGAATATTTGTTATAAAGGGATGTTAAAACAACTATAGTCATATGAAGGATGAGGTATGATGATAGTAATATATATAAATATATTTGATGTAAAATATATAATTTGATATGGATTATAGGTAATGACTGGAAGGGATGCCCGAAAGTTCTTTGTAACCAATTGACACACTTTTTATAATTTATAATGGAATATGTTTTTATTGTGTTTGCTGTGTCTTGTTTATTTGTGTCTATTCAAAAATTAAAAAAATTATTTAACTTCTCCCTCCATGACCATTGTGGGGAGTATATGGAAATGAATTAAGGATAAGGCAATCTGATTTTTTTCCCTTTTTATTTTGTTCCATTTAAGAGCCTTGTTTCTTTTAAGCTTGAAATATAAAGAGGATATAAAAGCAATATAAAGAGAGCAGTAACATCAGAAGGAAAAGAAGTTACACTGCCACTTGGAGGTTGGAGGCTGAGTTCTGGAAATATGGCTGCTATTATCAAGAAAATCCCTGAGAAAGAACCACTGTTTATCCTTGGCGATTTTAATGCCAGAGTTTGTTTGTTTGCTTGTTTTATTGGATTTATATGCCGTCCTTCTCCCAAAGGACTCAGGGCGGCGTACAACGTTAAAAAACACACATCCCGAAAGTTAAAAAGAAATTACATATTGGTTGGAGTTGGAGCTGATTATAATTCTTTGCCTACTTGTTTAGGTCAGTTTGGCATCAGGAAGATGAACGAAAATGGCCAACACCTGCTAGAGCTTTGCTGCTACTATGGTTTTTGTGTTAGCAATACATTCTTTAAAACAAAGCCTCAATACAGAGTCTCTTGCAGACATTGAAACATTGGCACCAGCTCATTTGATTCTTACCAGGCGCTCCAACCTTCTTAGTATTACAATCACACGCAGCTCTCAGGGTGCTGACTGCAATACAGACCACTCCTTAATGTGCAGCAGAATAAAACTGCAAACAAAGAGATTGCATCACTCAAAGAAGGAAGGAAGACCACAAATTGACATCAGCAAGACTCACAATCAGGGCAAAGTGGAAGAATTTGCACATGCACTCGAGGAAATTCTCCCAGGCCCGGCTGAAGCAAATACATCTGAACAATGGGAATATTTCAAGAATGCTGTTTATACCACCACCTTGTCAATATTTGGTAAGAAGATCAGAAAGAGAAAAGATTAGTTTGAAGCCCATTCGGAGAAGCTGACACCAGCCATCGAGGAAAAAAGGAGAGCTCTAATTGCATGTAAATCCTGTTCCAGTGAGCGCAATCTACAGGTTCTGTGAGCTGCTCATAACAAAGTCCAACAGACCCCCAGGAGATGTGCTAACAATTATTGGCTGTAGCTTTGCTCTCAGATCCAGATAGCAATTGACACAGGCAACATCAAGGGGATGTATGATGGCATCAAGCAGGCCTTAGGTCAACACAGAAGAAATCTGCCCTTCTGAAGGCTGCTACAGGCAAGGTTATCCAGGACCGAGCACAGCAGATGGCATGCTGGGTGCAGCACTACTCTGAATTATATTCCAGAGAAAATGTGGTAACTGAAGAAGCATTAAATAACATTGAGTGCCTGCCTGATTTAAGAGGCACTTGACAGTGAATCAACTTTAGAAGAACTAAACGGGGCCCTGGATTCTCTTGCTTCCAGCAAGGCACCCGGGAAAGATAAAATCCCTGCCGAAATTCTGAAGTGCTGCAAAGAGAACATCCCCACAGAACTGCATGAAATCTTCTGTCTTTGTTGGAGGGAAGGTGGAGTACTGCAGGACATGAAGGATGCAAATATCATCACACTGTATAAAAACAAGGGTGACAGGGGTGACTGTAATAACTACCGCAGCATCTCTCTTCTTAGTGTTGTAGGGAAGCTGCTTGCCCGTGTCATACTGAAGAGACTCCAGGTGCTTGCAGAGAGAGTCTATCCAGAATCACAGTGTGGATTCCGAGCTAACAGGTCTACTGCTGACATGGTATTTTCCCTTAGACAGTTGCAGGAGAAATGCAGAGAACAAAGACAGTCACTTTTCGTAGCCTTCATAGATCTTACGAAGGCTTTTGACTCGGTTAGTAGGGACGGCCTTTATAAAATTCTCCCCAAGATTGGATGTCCACCACAGCTTCTCAACATCATCAGGTCCTTTCATGAGGAAATGAAGGGCACTGTAGTTTTTGTAGTTTTTGATGGCCTAATATCAGATTCCTTTGACATTCAAAGTGGAGTGAAGCAGGGCTGTGTCCTCGCACCAACTCTATTCAGGATCTTTTTTGCTGTCATGCTGAAACATGCTTTTGGAACTGCAACAGTGGGTATTTATCTCTGGACCAGATCAGACGGAAAACTCTTTAATCTCTCTAGATTGAGAGCAAAGTCTAAAGTCCATCTGAAATGCTTACAGGACTTCCTCTTCACTCTGCCGAAGACCTTCAAAAACTTATGGACTGTTTTAGCAAGGCCAGCCAAGACAATGGGCTAACAATCAGCCTGAAAAAAACACAAGTCATGGGTCAGGATGTGGATTCACCTCCCTGTATTACAATCTTTGCACAAGAACTGGAGGTCGTCTATAACTTTGTGCACATCGGCTCAACCATCTCCAACACTCTCTCTTTAGATACGGAGCTGAATAAACTCATTGGTAAAGTGGCCACCACATTTTCCAGACTTACAAAGAGAGTATGGCTTAATAGGAAGCTGACGGAACATACAAAGATCCAGGTCTACAGAGCCTGCGTCCTGAGCACACTCTTGTACTGTAGTGAGTCTTGGACTGTTTACGTATGGCAGGAGAGAAAGTGGAACACCTTTCTGTTGTGGCCCAGCAGGAACCGTTGGAGCTGCCACCAGACTCCGACAGCGAGGGTCCCTATGAGTCGGCTCTGGAGGATGTGGAGGACCCTGGACAGGGTTCCGACTCCGAGCAGGGATCAGAGAGGCTGGTTGGCCACCAGGAAGCGCTTGAGGCATGGAGCAGTGGTGAAAGCCAAAGGGAGTGTGCTCCTGATGTCATGCCTTGGAGCAGTGGGGAGGAGACAAGGGAGTGGTTTCTGGATGCCAGGCAACGGAGAGCTGATAGATGGAGATAACAGCTACGCATTTACAAGAGATGATTGGATTCAGGTGATCGTAATCAGGCTCCTCTCAAGGCTATTTAAGGAGGGACTTTCTGACAGTTGTTTTGCAGGAATCAACTTATCATTAGAGTTGGAGACGCTCTCAAATCTGTGTCGTACCTCGGCAGGCTGGATTGCTGCCCAGGTGTTATTTGGACCTCGGCAGGCTGGATTGCTGCCAAAGTGTTATCTGTACCTGGATTGCTGCCAAGGTTTAAACTGTATGTAAATAAAACATCTTGCAGAGACCTTGTTTCTGAGTGCTTTGGTATACGAGAAGGGGGGTCAGAACACCTTTCATATGCGCTGTCTCCGACGTATCTTTGGCATCACCTGGTATGACAAAGTTCCCAATAGTGCAGTATTGGAACGTGCTGGAATTTCTAGCATGTATGCACTATTGAAATTGCAATGTTTATGCTGGCTTGGGCATGTCATGAGAATGGCTCATGGTCGGTTTTCGAAAGATCTATATGGAGAATTAGTGCAGGGAAAGCACCCCAGAGGGAAACCACACCTGCGATATAAGGATATCTGCAAAAGGGATCTAAAGGCTGGACATTAACAGCTGGGAAAAGTTGATCTCTGATCATTCAGCTTGGAGGCTAAAGACGCAGCATGTCCTTCTCCAATTCGAAGAGACACTTGTTCAGCAGGCTGAGGCAAAGAGGCAGTCCGGGATCCAGTGAAATCTGAGGGCTGGGCAGGGGACAGAATGTATCTGCCCTCAGCGTGGAAGGGATTGCTACTCTCAAATTGGCCTTTTTAACCAGATCAGATGCTGCTTTAGGACCTCTTTTCAGAGCACAATACCATAGTCTTTTGAGACTGAAGGATGCCGATATTTAGTAAGGCCTTTCTGAATTTTGGAATTATAGTTTGTTAAAAAAATGGCTAGTTCTAAACATCTGGATTGATGAGTCACAAAGACAATTGTAGCCAGGGAATCTGTTACATTTGAACTTAAATATTGCATAGTGTACATATTTTTGAGACTATAGTATTCATAATTTATGACTGCTCAGATCCAAATAGTATGAATATTGAGAAGGTATGCATGGAACTGGAACACAAAATATCAATGATAAAAAATAAAGTTCCAAATTTTTTATATTATTTCTAATACTGGGTACAAGTGTTTTATGAATTTTTATCTGTGATTTTCACATCATTTATATCAGAATGCATGCTATCAATTAGTTTTTCTTAAATAGCTATATTTTGTTAGTGCTTTTCTTATAGTCTGGTTTTTGTTCTTTTTTCTAATTTATGCTAATGGTCAAAAGACTGAGCATTTTAGACTTGGTCATGTATATTCTGCATGTGTGTCTATCCTAGTATAATATTCCCTGTGCGAAGAAGAAAAATAATGCTTATGAACCACATTTCCATATGCACTCCCTATAGATAATCATTATTCTTGCTTCTGGTCAAGGTCATGCAACTTTACTTTTATAAGATAATGAAATAGTATGTAATTTACTTAGAAACCTATATAGCGAAATAAATAAAAAACTGCAAGTAATACAATTGATAATTGTATTAGAACTAAATAATACAAAATCTTGCTTGGATTACCTCATATTAGAATAAATTTATTTATTTAAAGAATTTGAAGTTGAAAAAGAGGATATTTCAGCAACTTCTGGAAGAAAAGCGGAATAATTCAAAAATAGAAATAAAAATAATATGGCTTGGCTTTGGCTAAAGGAAATGTTTGGAGGTTGCTATTTATGCAAAATGTAGGGCTTTTAAATACAGAGTGAAACTTCAAACTTTTGCATGTCATTTTTACTATTTATTCTGAATCTGTAAACAGGTACAGTTAATTCTCATTATTCATGGATTTCATATTTGTGAATTTACGTCCTTGCTAAAATTTACTCGAAACCATAAAATCAAGACTTCTGGCACTTTCACAGACTATGCAAAATAACTTGAGTCACCCACACTCTTGTTCCCAGCTGAGGTTGCAGTTAATTCTGTATTCAGGTCAACTACTGTATTTTTGGAATATAAGACGCACCAAGGTTTTGAAGAGGCTTTTTTTTTAAAGTAGGTAGGTAGATAGAGGGATAGAGAGTGAGAGAAAGAGAGAGAAATACAGTAGGTAGGTAGAGAGAGTGAGTATTTAAGTAGTTAGGTAGATAAAGGGATAGAGAGAGAGAGAGAAATAGAGAGAGAGAGATTCAGTAGGTAGAGAGAGAGAGTAGGTAGGTAGATATGTAGGTAGAAAGATAGAGAGAAATAGACAAATACAGGAGAGAGAGAGATATGCAGTAGGTAGGGAGAGAGATAGGTAGGTAGGTACATAGGTAGATAGAGGGAGAGAGAGAGATATGCAGTAGGTAGGTAGGGAGAGAGAGAAAGTAGGTAGGTAGATAGAGGGATATGTACATATCCCTCTATCCCTCACAATACATACATACATACATACGTACACACATATATATATATACACATATACATGCACATATACATACATACACACATTTACACTGTATGTTTCAGAGTATAAGATGCACCATTTGGCATGAATAGCCTTTAGGAGGCTTGCAGAGTGCTTGGGGGGGGGGGGCAAAAACGAGCAAAAAATGGCTCGCTTTTTTTTATTAAAAAAAAAAATCTGCCCTCCCCAACCCCTAGGAGCTCTCTAAAAGCCTCCATAAGGCTATGCACGGCCATTTTGGTGAAGAGGCGGGGCTTCGGGAGGCAAAAAATGCTGTATTCAGTGTATAAGACGCACCCAGATTTTCAGCCTCTTTTGAGGCAAAAAGGTGCGTCTTATACTTCGAAAAATACGGTATATAGAACATAATAAATGAAAATAATGAAAATTGAACCATATAAATACTTAGCACGCTTTCAAACTTGCAGAAATTTGCTTTGTACATGTTGGTATAATCATCAGCTTTTGTTTACTTAGGGATTTACTGAGATTTATAATTTGACCAGAGCACATTCAAACTTTTCTTATAACTATATGTCATGTTTTATATTTTCCAAATTGGTTTTTTAACCAACTTCATAGTGCTTTATAAATGATTTGTAAAGTAATAGGAAAAGTCATATTTACATTTAAAATAGTTTAAAATTATGGGAGAGAGAATCTGTTGATTGAACACATACAGAAAAACAGTAGGAAAACCTGGACACTGCTACTGAGAATTACACAAAAGGCAGATAACACTGTGGAAAAGTGTAGTGAAATGCTACTACATTCTGGGCAGTAGATGTTAGCAAGCAACTCATATGATTGTGAACAATCACATTTGACTGCTAAATGCTACCGTGTTTCCCCAAAAATAAGACAGGGTCTTATATTTTTTGACCCATGAAATATAGCCTTGGGCTTATATAAGGGGGAGGGCTTATTATTTTGCAGGTGTAGGAAGCAGCAAGCCCACCAACCCCACCCTCACCCGTCCTACCATCTGCTTGCCTGCGGCCACAATGACCCACATTCTCCTTGCATCCTGGCCTTCGCCTGCCCTGCTTGCTGGCCATGGAACAGCTGACTGTGCTGCTCTGGCTTCGCCGGGGGGGGGGCTCTTCCTGGTAGAATGAGCAAACACACACACACACACACTCCCCCTCCAAGGCAGCCACATCCCTTCACTAACTTGCTTTCCAGCTCCATTCTCCACTCCTCATGCAGGACAGGAAAAGTAGACTGTGTGCCTATAGTAAAAAAAAAAATACTAGAAAATACCTTCCAACTTCTCGCGAAGAAAAAAAAAGATCTCGCGAAGTTGGAAGTAGTCCCACAAACTACTTTTCTTGCACTGCAGGTGGCATTGGAGAATGGAGCAGGAAAGCAGGTTAGTGGAGAAATGTGGCTGCCTTGGGGCGGGGTTAGGGATCTCTTTCTCACACACACATACACACCATCCTTTCCTTGGGAGCTCTGCACAGACGCAGAGAAGGCTTCGCATACAGCATTTGGGGGATGTACGTCTACACTGAGATCCCAAGAAAAGAATGATTGCCAGGATGGGGGGGGGGATTTTGCCTCTTATCCTGTTCTGAGTCTGTGCTGAGCTTCAGAACAGGGTAAGAGGAAGGAAAATATCCCCTCCCCATTTTCAAGCTGTTCGCAAAAATGCCCCATTCCGAGCCTGCAATTCTGGAATATGCTGAAGGCTCAAAATGGAACGTTTTTGCAAACCGTTTGAAAATATGAGGGTGGGGGAATATTCCTGCCTCTCCCCATTCTGAAGGTCACAGACTGAAAACAGGATAAGAGACAAAATCCTCTCTCCTGCATGCCTTTAATCCTGCAATCCTGGATTATGTGAAGGCTTGGAATGTGGCGTTTTCCAAACCTCTTGAAAATGGGGAGGGGGGATTTTGTCTTTTATCCTCTTCTCAGTCTGTGCTGACCTTCAGGATAGGGGGAGAGGCAGGAATATCTCCCTCCTCATTTTCAAGCCATTTGCAAAAACGCCCCATTTCGAGCCTTCAATGTGAATATGCAGGTGAGAAGCGACCTCCTGTAGGCATTAAACTCCATACATTTGGGACATCGAAAGAAGCCCTGCGAGTTCCGGTGGCACTGTCGGTGTTGGAAGATGCTCCCTAGGGAACGCCAGCCCCGTGACTGAGTATAAGCTGCTAGAACAGCGTAAATTAGCTGTCTAGTGGCTTGAAAACTCCCCCCTCAGGAAAAGAGGGGGAGGTGAGCAGACGGGCAATTTGGGTAGAGCTCCCCGGGATCCTCAGGAGACATTCTGGGACACGAAGGGTGAGAGCTCCCCAGAAGCCTGACATAGCTCCTCTTCCGGACGCTTCTGCTTTTGCAGAAACGAAATGTCACAACCACCCCTGCTGTCAATGTTTAAATCTATATTTGATTGATACGCAGGCAGAGCAAAACAGGAGGGAATATAATTGTAAGTACAACTCTTAATTCTGATGTAATATACTTCCCTCTGTGAAGACAAAGGGACTTAAGATGGCGATTGAATAACAAAGAGTGTGGCGAAAGTGAAACCTAAAAGGGACAGCACTTGTTACCTGCCTGCTAACGATGTTAAAAGACTCAAGAGTTTACGATAAAAGAAAACAGTATTAGTTAACAAATCTGGGGGAATAGGTGGATTTTTTGGACTCAATAAACTGGCTGTTGAAAAGTTTGTTTGAATATCTGGAAATGGCTTCAAAACAAACAAAACTAAGTGTTTCCAAGAGCACTGAAAGTTCCCCAGCCCAGACACAGAAACTACAATCTTTATTACCCCCAGTAGAAACACAAATTCTGACACTTGAGGCTCTCCAAAATGCATTAAAAGGCCAAGCCATTGTTTTCGAGGAAAAGATTTCAAATGCTTTTAAAGACGTGTCTGAGGAAATGTCTGGAATTAAGGATTTAATCCAAACCCATAATCAACAGATTAGAGAGGACATTGTAGATGCATTTAATGGTTTACTTGGTTATGTAACATCTCTGGATGAGAAGGTGGAAGAAATTAATCAGTCTAATATCAAGTTGGAGAATAAAGGCACAAAGCAAAATCGATAAATCAGAGGCAGAAGTTACAATGATACAATACAGAACAATGGAATTTGCCTTAAGAATAAGAGGTCTGAAAGAACATAACCAAGAAGATTTGAGAGATATTTTTGCTGAAGCTTTCGCTCAATTAACTGGTGAACCAAAGGTAGACTGAGCCTTGCAGATCGATAAAATTTACCGTGTCAATTCATGGATTGCCAGACAGAGACAACTACCAAGAGATATTGTAATTTATTTTGTCACCAGGAAAACTAGGAATGAAATACTGCAAGCAACTTACAAAAATAAGTTACATGTGGCAGGACAAGATGTGGTAGTACTGAAGGAAATCCCTCCAAAAATGTTGAGATCCAGAAAGGATTACGCATTTTTAGTGGACGAACTTAGAAATCGCCAGATACAATATAGATGGGAGGCCCCAGCTGGATTGGTGGTGAATTATCAAGGTGAAAGATATTGTCTTAACTCAGTTTGGAAAGCAAGAGATTTCTATAGCAATGTATTAAAGGCAGGATACCCTCCATCCCCAGGATCTAGAGGAAGAAAAGAAACAGGCAAGACCAGACAGCAAGATATCCAGGTACAAGCGGGAGCTGCTCAAGCTCTGGACTTATCTGAGGAGACAGAAGAAATTATGGAACAAAGACAAACTCGAGCAGCCACTAAACACAAAGAGCAGTAATCCAAGAAATTACAAATACGAACACAGAAACTGTGGGGGGAGCAAGACCGAAGGTGAAATCCCAGCAAGATTTCCAGGCAGCTCTTAGAAAGCTTCAGGGAGCTGAAGATGACAATTAAATTTCTAAACTGGAACATTAATGGTTTAAATTCACCACAAAAAAGGAAAAAAAAATATTTCACTATCTGAAACAATTTAAAAATGATGTAATTTGTTTGCATATTAGAACACCGGATCAGAAATATTTGATGAACACAAGATTGGGACCATACTTTGTGGCATCTGCTCCAGAGAAGAAAAATGGTATAGTTATATACTTAAGAAAAGATTTAAAAGCTGAATTAATCGAAGCAGATCCTCAAGGAAGATATATTG
This sequence comes from Natrix helvetica, assembly GCF_964273705.1. Taxonomy (NCBI): domain Eukaryota; kingdom Metazoa; phylum Chordata; class Lepidosauria; order Squamata; family Natricidae; genus Natrix; species Natrix helvetica. The sequence goes on from NC_138553.1 coordinate 56,689,225, forward strand.
CAATCGAACTACTAATAGAAGGAAAGAAAGCACTCTTAACAGGAGTATATGCTCCCAATCAACAACAAGAAATTATTTACAAGTTGCTTCATACTAAATTAACACAATGGGATTATAGATCATGTATACTACTGGGTGACTGGAACGGAGTATTGGACACCATCAAAGACAAGAAGAGACTACTGCAAAATAGTCAAAAACGAACAAGACTCCCTAAATCCTTTTTTGAGTTGATGGATGATATGGAACTGAGAGACATTTGAAGAGAACGGAATGTTAAAGAACGGGACTTTACATTTTTTTCTGATAGGCATCAATCCTTTTCCAGAATTGACTTCATACTAATTACAAATGACTTACTTTCTAGGGTGAAGAAGATGAAGATATGCCTGAGAATTCTAATAGATCATAATCCAGTTTGGATGGAATTGGAATATAGAGAGGGATCTAGGAGGTCTTGGAGGTTAAATGAAAATTTATTTAGATGTGAGAGAAATGTTATAGAATGTAAAATCTATTGAAAGAATATTTTGCTTTTAACATGCATAAGGGGACATCGATGGAAATGGTTTGGGATGCAAGCAAAGCTTACATGAGAGGTGTCTTAATAAATTTGAACAATCTACATAGGGGCAGACGGGGGAAAACGAAGGGAATTAGAAGAAGAGATAAAAAAGAAAGAGCAGGCGTTAATATCTAACCCAGATGATAAGAAGACAAGAGAAGCAATTATTTTATTGCGAGGGCAGTTCAATATGTTGATGTCAGATCAAACAGCCACTAAACTGATATAAGCTAAACATAATACTTTTTGTAATGCAAATAAACCAGGTAGATGGCTAGCATACATGTTAAGGAAAAAACAAAAGTCTCATACTATAGAGAAAGTAGAATATAAATGCAAAGAAGTTTATCAACAGGATATGATTAAAAAGGCTTTCTCAGAATATTATACTACATTGTACGCTGGTGATAAAATACAAGGTTTAGATGGATATCTGGAGAAAGAGAAAATACCTATAGTTACAGATGAACAAAGGGAAAGACTGAATCAACTTGTAACCACGGAGGAAATTCTCCTGGCAGTTAAGCAATTAAAAATTGGGAAGGCCCCAGGTACAGATGGATTAACAGCGGTTTATTATAAAAAGTTACAATTAGAAATGGTAGATCCTCTTAAGGAATTATTTAACAAAATTCAAATGGAAGGAAGGGTACCGCCATCTTGGAGAACAGCTTTTATTTCCCTGATTCCAAAAGAAGATCAGGACCACACTCAGCCAAAAAACTATAGACCTATTTCATTACTTAATACAGATTATAAAATCTTTGCTAAAATATTAGCAAATAGGCTGATGTCAATTATACAAGAAACGATTCATAATTATCAATCTGGTTTTATGCAGGGGAGACAAATGAAAAGTAATGTAAGACAAATTGTTAATATATTGGAATATTTGGGGAAGAACAACCAAGTCCCCGCAGCGCTTTTATTCTTAGACGCGGAGAAAGCATTTGACCGAGTGAATTGGCAATTTCTAATAAAAATAATACAAAAGATGCATTTTGGAGAGTATTTCACACAATCTATAAAGGCAATATACCAGAAACAGACAGCACAAATTATAGTTAATGGTAGTTTAACAGAATCCTTCAAAATTGAAAAAGGAACAAGACAGGGGTGTCCCCTGTCTCCATTATTGTTTATCTTAACCTTGGAGTTATTGTTGAATAGAATACGTGGGTCAGATGACCTACAGGGAATTAAGATCAGGCATTATGAATATAGAGTACGAGCATTTGCGGATGACTTGGTTGTAACTTTAACCCAACCGTGGAAATGAGCTATAGGTTTAATGAACATAATTAATCAATATGGTCAAGTATCTGGGTTCAAAATAAATCTAGGAAAAACAAAGATGATAGTTAAAAATATGACTACAAATCTAAAAGAACTAGAAAGAGTAACAGGATGCGAGATAGTCAAAAAGGTTAAATATTTAGGAGTTTACATTACAATCTCAAATGGGAAATTATATAAGTATAATTATGAACCATTATGGCATAAACTACAGTTAGAGATGAATAAATGGAAAAAACTACAATTGTCATTGTTGGGAAGGATAGCAGCGGTAAAAATGAATGTTTTGCCTAAGTTTCTATTTCTCTTTCAAATGATACCAATACTTAAAAAGATGCAAATTTGGAACAATGGCAGAAAGGTATTAATAACTTTGTCTGGGCGGGGAAGAAACCAAGAGTAAAACTTAAAATAATGCAAGATATACGGGAAAAAGGAGGTTTGAAAATACCCAATTTAAAATTATATTATGAAGCAGTAGTTTTATCAACCATTGGTGACTGGATTAATCTAACAAAGGATAGAATACTAAATATTGAGGGATATGATTTGGTATATGGTTGGCACGCTTATTTAATATATGATAAGAAGGTGGATAAGATTTTTAAAAGCCATATATTAAGGAATGCCCTATTGCGTGTCTGGAAAAAAATACCAATATAGGTTAAATGATAAGATACCTATATGGGTAGTACCCAGACACACGACAGAGAATATAAGTATAGAAAAAACCAGGATGTAATTACATATAGAGAACTTCTTAATATAGAGAGAGGTGTACTACAGTATCTTATAAAAATTCTCTCTCAAATTCTGAGCTAGCGTAAATTTTACATTTCTTACCCAAATCTTTTCCCATGATACTTTGAACGTATTAATAGAGGAAAGGGTAATTCAAACCTGGTTCCAGTATGGACAGTTGCAAGCTAGATGGAAAAAAGATCAGACAATTGGTATCACGCAAAATGAGGATAGTTTGGTAAAACAAATTAGGGACCAGAGTCAAATGCATATAAATAGGTTGTATAATATACTGATAGAAATAGATTCTGAAACGGAGTTAGCTAAAGACTGTATGATAAAATGGGCACAAAATTTCGAAGAGCCAATAATGATGGAAACATGGGAAAAGATTTGGGTAAGAAATGTAAAATTTACGCTAGCTCAGAATTTGAGAGAGAATTTTTATAAGATGTTGTATAGATGGCATTTAGATCCCAAAATGTTATCTTGTATGTATCCGAATTTACAACCTAAATGTTGGAGATGTGATTGTGTTGATGCTACGTATTATCATATATGGTGGACTTGCAAAAAAGTCAAAGCATTTTGGATAAACACATGGTGGGTTATTCAAAATATACTTAAAAAGAGGATAAAGTTAACTCCCCAGTTGTTTTTGTTAGGTATAATTACAGACTGTACAGTTATAGAGACTAATTTGATTTTGAACTTAACGACGGCAGCAAGATTGTTGCTGGCGCAGTACTGGAAGAGGGAAGAATTGACTACTATTCAAGAATGGACGCTAAAAGTAGCTAAAAGTCCCTTCGGGGAGAGGGGGCGGTCTATAAATTTTATATATATATATATATAAAATTTATAGACCGCCCCCTCTCCCCGAAGGGACTTTTAGCTACTTTTAGCGTCCATTCTTGAATAGTAGTCAATTCTTCCCTCTTCCAGTACCAATATATATAATTTATAGACCGCCCCCTCTACTATTCAAGAATGGACGCTAAAAGTAGCTAATAGTCCCTTCGGGGAGAGGGGGCGGTCTATAAATTTAATAAATATAAATATAAATATAAATATAAATAATATAAATATAAATATATTTATATTTTATTTATTTATCAGTACAATTACAACACACACACACACACACACACACACACACACACACATATATATATATATATTCGTAGATTTTCACGGGTGTAGGTATGCTGGTTTTGTTGTATTCGGGTCTTTTCCCGTGTAAGATTGAGATTGTCTTTGCAACGTTTCGGCAGGATCTCACCTGCCATCATCAAGCGTGGGCTCAAAATGTGGGCTTAAAATGGGAACGGAGCTGCCGTCTTTCTGTAAGTCTTGGTGGGAGGGGATGGGGTGCTGGCTTTGTTTCAGTAAGTGGAATGATTAGTTGTGTGGTTGTATCATGATTGGTAGATTGGTGCTGATTGGTGCAGGTTGTGTGTGCATTGTTGTTTTGTATTTTAACGGCTTGGGTGGTGGGTGGTGTTCGTTTGTTGGCTAGGGCTGGTTTCCAGATGTTTGGTAGGCGGGAGGTATCATCACGTTTGTTCATGCTGTGGGGGTGTTTCTCTATTTCGATGGCTTCCATGATTATTCTCTTGTGGAGGTGTTCTGTTTTGGAGATTAACCTGGCTCCTTCAAAGTTGATTTCGTGTCCTGTAGCTTTAAGGTGCTGGAAAAGGGAAGAAGTTTTTTCTTTTTTTCTTACTGCATTTTTGTGTTCTGTGATGCGTGCATTTATTCTCCTGTTTGTTTGTCCTATGTATATTGCTGGGCAGATTTTGCATGGTATTTCGTAGACTCCTTGGTTTTCTAGCTGGATTTTGTCTTTGGGGTTTCTTAAGATGTTGGCTATTTTTTGATCAGTGGTGAAGGCTGTCCTGATATTGTGCTTGTGGAGAATTTTGCTGATTTTATCTGTGGTGCCTTTGATGTAAGGGAGGAGGGCGATGCCATTTTCCTGTTCTGTATCTTGGTTTTTTGGGGGAGTCTCCTTTTGGATTAGGTTGGTGATTGTTTTTCTTTGGAATCCATTGGACATTAATACATTTGTGAGTTTGTGTAATTCAGTTTTCAGGTGGTCTTTGTCGGCTAGGCGTTTGGTTCTGGAGATGAGGGTCTTGGCTACAGAGTTGATCTGTGCAGGGTGGTGATGGGATTGTGCATTTAAGTAACGGTTGGTGTGTGTTTTTTTCTGGTAGATGGTGTGTCCTAGGGAGCCATTGGGTTTTTTGTAGATTAGGACATCCAGAAAGGGAAGTTGGTTGTTTGCTTCTATTTCCATGGTGAATTGTATTTTGGGGTGTAGGTTATTGAGATGAGTGAGGAAGTTGTCCAGTTTTTCTTTTCCATGTGGCCAAATCACGAAAGTGTCATCAACATATCTAAGCCAGAGTTTGGGTTTGTGTTCAGATTTGTCTAAGGCATTGGTTTCAAAATGTTCCATGTATAAGTTTGCAATGACAGGAGAGAGGGGTGATCCCATGGGTGCTCCTTCTATCTGTTTGTATCTTTGTCCATTATGGATGAAGTATGTGTTGGTTAGGCAGTGGTTGGTCAGGTCTAGGATGTGTTTAGGAGGGTTGTGTTTTTTCTGGATGGCTGTCAAGGCTTCTTTTATGGGCACTTGGGTGAAGAGGGATATGACGTCGAAATCAACTTTGAAGGAGCCAGGTTAATCTCCAAAACAGAACACCTCCACAAGAGAATAATCATGGAAGCCATCGAAATAGAGAAACACCCCCACAGCATGAACAAACGTGATGATACCTCCCGCCTACCAAACATCTGGAAACCAGCCCTAGCCAACAAACGAACACCACCCACCACCCAAGCCATTAAAATACAAAACAACAATGCACACACAACCTGCACCAATCAGCACCAATCTACCAATCATGATACAACCACACAACCAATCATTCCACTTACTGAAACAAAGCCAGCACCCCATCCCCTCCCACCAAGACTTACAGAAAGACGGCAGCTCCGTTCCCATTTTAAGCCCACATTTTGAGCCCACGCTTGATGATGGCAGGTGAGATCCTGCCGAAACGTTGCAAAGACAATCTCAATGTTACACGGGAAAAGACCCGAATACAACAAAACCAGCATATATGCTGGTTTTGTTGTATTCGGGTCTTTTCCCGTGTAAGGTTGAGATTGTCTTTGCAACGTTTCGGCAGGATCTCACCTGCCATCATCAAGCGTGGGCTCAAATATATATAAATCTAGCAGAGATAGCCAAAATTACAGCATATTTGAAGGACCATTCGGATGAGAAATATAAGTTGGAATGGAGAAGATGGATTGACTATATTCAAAATAAATATCGGACTAAAAAATTTCAATTAGCTTATGAGTGAAGGCACAAAGAATGTTACAATTTACCTAAAGTTAGCTTAACAAAAGGGGAATTAAAGCACAAGAGGAGGTAGGATGTTAAAATCAGTTAGCTTATGTCAGCGTATGATTGTTAAATGTTTATACCCTGTATTTTGCTCTGGGAGGTTGGGGGTAGGGAGGGTCGGAGGGTGGGAAGGGGAAGGGGTAATATTTGTAAAATTTGTTAAAACTTTTAATAAAAAAAAAAGAAGCCCTGCGAGGAGATGCTGCTGCCGAAGGGCAGGAAATCTCTCCCCCCCCCCACAACCTGCAGATCGTCCTTTCAAAGAGGAGTTTCACCAGGACGAAGTGGTGGCTGAAGGCGGCGTTTGTGTCGCCTTCATCCTGGTGAAACTCCTCTTTGAAAGGACGATTTGCAGGGTGAGGGGGAGATTTCCTGCACTTCGGCAGCAGCGTCTCCTCGCATGGCTTCTTCCGATGTCCCAGGTGTATTGATTTCCATGCCTTCTTTTCCTGTTCCGTGGACGGAATTGCTAGCTGTGACTGTCTCTGTTAGGTAAGGAGGGCATGAGGCATTTGGGTTGTATTGCTTGGCCTCCAGCTTCACAATTGGCTGCAAAAGTGACCGGCGTTTGCTGGAGGCAGAGGCCTGAGCGGCACCCGCGAATCAGCTGTTTTGTGAATGGAGCGTCCCAGCTAATCTGATTAGGGGCCAAGAAGGTGACCAGGGAAGGGAAGGGCTGCTCCCTGTTCTGGCTAAACCCACCCCTTCACTAGGGCTTATTTTCGGAGGAGGGCTTATATTTTTGCCCACTGAAAATCTGGCATGGCCTTAGTTTCAGGATATGTCGTATTTTCGGGGAAACACGGTACTAAGATTGAGATAGCTTAATATTGTGCAAACTGTTTCTTTCAAACACAGGCAGTCTCTCTTTGTGAGGGAAATGGGTTGTCAAAAATGTGATAAATACAAGAATTCTCTTGTTTGAATTATAACAGTAATAAAGTAGATAATAATGAAGATATAATTTCTATATCTTCAAACATTATTTGCACTTCTTTAAAACTTGGATTTTCTGCCAGATGTGCATGATTTGAAAAGAACTCCAAGAGTTAATTTTAGCAAACTGACCTAATTCTAGTAGCCATGGAAATACATAGCTTAAGTACTTCTAAGTAGTTTCATTTGTGGTCCTGTAACATTTTAATGAGTAGTTTTGAGTGTTATACATTACATTCAAATGTATACTTTAATAGCTTATTTACTAAACAGTATAAATATATGGGCATATTTAATTAGCAGAAATAATATAATATTAACTCTAAAGAAGAATATTTGTAGCTCAGGGATGAAATGAGGGGTCCTTGGTGCTCTCTGAGCTTGATTTTTTCCTTACAGACGTTTCATTACCCAAACTAGGTAACATCATCAGTACTAGCACTAAACATGTTTTTGAATAAAAATAAAATGAAATATAAGTTAACTCAAAAATTGTTTTCTTTAAGATTTTATGTACTTTGAGAATTTTTTTATAAAATACTGTATTTTCCTCCATACAAGAAAAATAATAATAGGTAGATGAGAAGTCTTCCCAAAGATTCCTTACTTGTTTTAGTGACATACCAACTGCCCAACCAAGTGCATAATTCTTTCCAAACCATTTATAGATCTTTCGGAGAGGCATAAAACATTTGTGATAGAAAGAAGGCCTTAATAATCTAGTTTTATTTAATTATCTTGATTTTTTTTTAATGTTTTTGATTGTTTCAACTTCGGAGTAGATTTTATAAGCAGATCAGGATCTGTTGGAATGGAGGGCCATACTAATTTAACCAGCTATACAATTTTACAGACTGCCATGGTCTAATGAATTAGGCAGCCATAAGAATTTCAAATAAATTACCCCCTCTCTATATAAATAAAATCAGATATAAAACCTGATTCTCTCAGGGAATCTATTTAGATAGAGCTACTGTTTGTTAACAAATAGGGCAATCCAATACCACTGGTCCCAGTGATGAAAATTAATGGGTTGTAGCAACAATGAATTAAAAGTGGGAGACCCAAGTTCTAGTATACTCCTTTTCAGCATATTTATTCTACTAGGATAAAGCTTAAAGACTCCTATTGGATATTGAAATGAATATAAAGTTGGCATAAATGGAATTTTTGTAGCTGACAAGAATGTTGCTGTTTTTCTAAAGAAAGGGCTACTAACATCTTTAGGCTTAATCAATTCTTAACTGTCTTGATGATGAATTGCATTTATGAATTGTATTGTATTACTGATGAGTAGAGGGAGCATTTTAACTAAATATTACTTTTCTGATTGACATATAATGACTCAATATCATTACCATGATTAAATATGGGACCATTATTACAGAACATTTGAAAGCTTCAACTGCTTCAGAATGCAGCAGCACAAGTTTAAATGGTTACTCAGTGTATTCTAAATATCTATTTTGTATGCTGAATTGCTTACCAGTGTACTTTTGAATGCAATTCAAGGTAATGGTTTAAAGCCCTTCATGACTTAGGACTGGGTTTCTTGAGGGACTATCCTTGGCAGGATGGACACGCTTCAGATTCCATCAGCTAAGGATGCTGGTTGGTGGGACTCTGAAGGTGTGCCTTTTCTGCTATAGTGCCCTCCCCCTGAACATTCTTCCTCTGGATATTAGGATGGACTCAACCTTACTGACCTTTTATAAGGCTCAGTAGATCTGTTTCTCAGGCCTGGGTACATGAAAGGATCCATCTCCTGTATATGTTAATTTTTGTTTCCTATGTAATTTCCTTGGTTGCTATGGATTTTAGTTTTTATATTTATTATTACTGAATACTTATTTTTCTAGAAAATTTTAATTTTTGCCTCTAAAACATGTAATATAAAATATTTATCTGATCAAGCGCCATTGTTAGGGACTTCACAAACATATTCATTTGGTTTTTAGGTCAACAATACATATTTGTATTCTTTTGTATTTTCTAAAACTTACACTTTAATAGTGCCTTGAAATTGCCTAATGTTCTCGCATCCACATACAGTTATTACTGAATCAATTTATTCCCAGCTTTTCAAGATCAGCCAACTTTAGCTAAGAGTTTGCTACCTAGTTTGGAAATACATATATATACTGGTATATAATATTGTTCTAAGTAGGATATCCTTGATTCCTTTTCTTTTATGAATAATAGTAATTATTCTTACTCCTAAGCACTACTAGAGATCAACAATGCATTGTATGCAGTCTTATATGTCTACCTGGAATGTCAGTAGTTATACACCTCTAGAAATAGAGGCTAATTGAGTTAATTGAAGCTTCCTTGGAATAGATTTCCAAGCATGGGGATATGCTCTATTAACACAAAAAGATTTATAGCAGGACTGAAAAGAAAAGCAATGGTAAATATATCATATTATTCTAGATGTTGGTTGCTCATATTAGTCAGAAATATGCACTTATGGAGGATTGGATAGATAGACACATCAGATCTGTAGATTTTTCTTTCTCTACATTCTAATCACTATTTCATTGTACCACTGAAAGTCAGGTAACGTTCCAATATGACATAATGTTTTGGCATTATTTAGAAAATACTGTCTAGCAAGACAGGAGAGCAGGAAAAATAGCAACTCTAAATATATCCACACGTTGATATTGTATAGCTTTATTTATTCAAATATTAGTTTGCAAAAATAATGTAAAAATTACTATACTAATGCTACTTAATTGAAATTTCTTATATATATATACAAACAGGAAACCTCGACCTGTCTCTCAGCTGGTTGCGCAACAGGTTACCCAGCAATTTGTGTCCCCCACACAATCAAAAAAAGAAAAAAAAGACAAAGTAGAAAAAGAAAAAAGTGAAAAAGAAACTACTACCAAAAAGAACAATCATAAGAAAACCAGGTAAAATTTATGCTGTTTGGGGTTGTTCAAAATACATAAATAAATATTAAATTGTCATCTTCTTGTAAAATTCTTAGAAAATGTTAATAAAAGCCAAATATGTTAATCAAACACAGAAAATAAATAAAATATGTGAAATCAAAAAGGAGATCTGTAAACATTCCCGTATTGTCTATCCCTGTGGTTTTTAAATTGTGTATGTTACACAGGGACACACGGGGTATTTTGTATTTACAGGGAAAACATACAATACTTAAGATCTATCAAATACTGCAGAAACTACTACCTAGATATCAAGTCAGGGTTCTGGCCTAGAGGTGCCATGAAAACCACTGAGGCACAAGTTCTCTGTAAACCAAAAATTTGGGAACTTATGGACTACACTAAATAAAACTATATTTATGCCTCTCTGAAACTCAACTCACTATATATATTTATGTTTGTAAATCAGGGATCTTCAAATTATGACCTGCGGGCCAGATCCAGCCTGCCAACACAATGTATCTAGTACACACAGTGGAGGGATTCAGCCCCGCCCCCTGCTCCACACCCTACCTGGCCACTCCCACCCACTCCATGCATGGCTGGTTTTTCCTGACTAATGGGGGTCTTGGGAAGAGGTGCCTCACCTGCCGCGACTACCAAAGGGCTTGGGAGATGGCCAGGGACCCCGCATCTTACCCTCCAAGAAACAGGCATGGCGGCAGCAGCACTTGTATTGGCAGCAGGCAGATGGGCGGGTGAGGCACGTGATGAGGATCACGTGCCTGCTCCATCCCATGTGTCGGCCATATGGTTGCCCGATGCATCCAGCCCGCGGGACCGCACTCCTCTCCCCTGTGCCTCTGCCTCCGACTACTGCTCCAAAGACAAGGTGAGTACGGTGTGGGGTGGTTGCTGCCTACTCCCTCTCATCTCTTTTGGTGTGCGGTTGGAGATCAGGTCACCGCTAGTCATCGCCTTGGCCCTCTCACAGGTCTTGCCTTTGGCCTGTGCGTATAGTGTGTTCCCCTCGCGCACCCGACAGTAACGGTGAGTGCATGAGAGGGGCGCTTTTCCAGCAGGCCTTACAGGAAATGGGGGAAAGCACCACATTTCCCTGTCCACTACCAGACCCAACATGTGGCGCCCAGCTGGACTTCCCTGAAGCATCACCGGGGGGGGGTAGGAAGTGGCGCACACCCCAAGCCTGGAGTAGGAGGGTCTTTGAGCCCCAGGCACCGGTTTGGGTAGCGCCCTGCTGACTTGCCCACTCACATGGAAGGAAGACTGGCTACTCATGAGCTGCACCTTCCCCGAATTTGACTGCAAACCTCCCTCTCCAGTGGGGGAGACAGCTGTTGTCCTTCAGGAGCGGGCAGCCAAGCAGGAGAAGGATGGGCAGCAAAGTGGGAGGAGGGGAGAATGTGGCGGCTGTTGCGTTGCCCACTCCCTAGCTCGCTCGTGTCTCGCCAGCTTTGCCAACAGGCACATGAGCTCGGAACGGAGATGCAATGGGGGGGGGGGAGCTGTAAGGCAGAAGGCTGCCTTCAGTCCAGGGAAGGGACCACGGGAGGAGCTGTGTCACTCGGGCAGTGCCCTGAAAGCACCGTGGAGCTCACACAGGTCCATTAGGCCAGTGCCATTGCCGAGGCAAAGCGGCCAGCTAGAAAGGCTGAGTAGAGGTGGTAAAAGCGTGCCCATTCCCAGCAGGCAAAATGCGGCCACCACGAGCAGGGAAAGCTCGATCCCCATCGGCGCTCTGGCCATCCAAGCCCAGGCCGTATTGCGTTCTCCTCCCTCCCCGCCCCATCTCTGCTGGGCCTGGGAAGCCAGGGCTCCGATGGGGATCTGGCTTTCCCCACTCACAGTGGCCGCAGTCTAATGGACCTGTGCGAGCTGCTGACAGCCTTGGTGGTGTGCACGGCTAATGTGCCTTTCTAACTGGCCTCTGCCTCCTTCGGTCTGCTGAGCGGTGGCAGAGTTGCTACCTAGGAGCTGCTGGGGTAGAGACCCCCGATGATGTGCCTCCTTCACCGGGGCTGTTCAACAAGGAGAGCAGAGCCCCGCCCTGTCCGAGGCAGCAGCTCCACAATGCTTTTGGGAGCGCTGCCCAAGTGACGCAGCTCTTTCAGATGGAGCCCCGAGGCTGCAGTCCTTTCCCTGGACTGAAGACAGCCTTCTGCGTTGCAGCCCCCCTGCCACATTTCCGTTCCGAGCTCGTTTTCCTGTTGACAAAGTGGGGCTGGCGAGACGTGAGCTAGCTAAGGAGTGTGTGCCGCAACAGTAGCTGCCTACTCTGTCATCATCCCCCCCCCCACGTGGCTGCCCGTCCTTCTCCCGCTTGGCTGCCCGCTCCTGAAGGAAGACAGCCATCTCCACCACTGGAGAGGGAGGCGGGAAGGGCTGGCTTGCCAGCGGATCAGAAGTGCTGGGGCTTCCTCGGCATATCCACTCCAAGCAATCCCTGCCTGGTCCAATTCTGCCTGCCAGATGTGCTGAGACTTGCCCGAGCCTGTTGTGCGCATTCGGCACGTGCCGAGGAAGGTCCAGTTAGTGATATTCAAAAAGTGGATTGATACCCTAGCGATGTGAAGGGAATGGAATTCAGTACCCCCCCCCCCCGTTTTGCTCTTCTTGAAGACTTTTCTTTCCTAGCAGAGAGAGAGAGTGACAGAGTGAGAGAGAATGGAATGGAATTCAGCAAGGTTTCTCTTCTCCATTCCCATTTGCTCTTCTAGCACACTGAAAGAGAGGGAGGGAGGGAGGGAGGGAGGGAGGGAAGGGGAGAGAGAGAGGGAGAGAGAGATTGATTTTAACCTCCTTGGGGCTGAGAAGAATTGCTGAAAAACTGAGTTTTCTGAAGTGGGCCACTAGACTCATAAACAACTTTAAAAATGAAACACCCCCAGGAGGAAAACAAACTTAAGTTTAATTTGCGTGTATTATTTAATGGACTGCTAAATTGGCAAAATGGACTGCTAAATTGACCACACCCAGCCAGCCACACCCACACAGTCACATGACCACCAAGCCACCCAGTCACATGCCACCCAGCCGCGCCCACCTAGCCAGTCCACCCCCCCCAACAGTCTGAGGGACCATGAAGTGGCTCCTTGTTCAAAAAGTTTGAGGACCCCTGTGTGTAAATATTGGGCCTTGCTAGTTTATGATGGTACATGTTTAGTTAGGATATTCCACAGTGATTTAAAAAACAACATTTGACGAGTCTCTCATCTCCTATCTCATGTCTTCACAAAGTGAACTAAGCCATGAACCAAGGTGAGTAAACCATACCACAATAACAGTTCCATTATAAGGCATTATATAACCTCATTCCCAGTTTGTTCCAGAGCATACTTTTGCTACAAAATGTGGTGCATGAGTTACATAAGTTATGTTTCAGAAGCTTTGACCCAGGTTCTCCATTTTCCAAATACACTTTAGCTAAAATATTATTAAATTTTTGCTACTTGAATAACTGGATTTGCCTCATGCTATCCCATTCAGACTCTTAGTAGCTTCAATAATATAGGCATGAGACTGTCCATCATTAAATAAAATTTTGGGAGATGAATTAAGGAAATTATTTATAAAAGGTAAATATGTCTTTAGTAAAGATCATTTAACTTTTATTAGATTTAATATGTTTGGTTGATTTCTATTATTATTTCAAAAAAATTCCTTGTAAATAAGCTTTCAGTATTTCCAGTCTCCTAGATTTCTCTAAACCCCATTTAATAGCATGCAATAAACTTTTTTCCTCTTTTCCCGTAATGCAAAATTCAGAAGCATTAACTGAAACAAAATACTTTTTTAAGAATGCAAAAGTATAGAATTTGTTGCTGCAAAATTACTAGAGAGTTTAGATATATTTTTAAAGGATACATGTATCAGTGGGTATACAATGAGCCAGTTTAGATATAACATATTGGTATTTATTAAGATAAATATGTACAATGACTGCTTACCCTTACGCCCATTATTTTCTTTTTCTCAATGCTCATGTACTTTGTGCTGTAACTATGCTTAATACATTTAAAAATCAAATCAGCAAGCTGCTGTTTTCAAGTTTGGAATACACAAATGAACATATGACATCGTGTTGCAGATTCAAATAAATTTCTGAAGTCGATAGCTCATGGTGTTTTTGTTTGCCTAAAATAAAACTGATTAATTAATCCACAATTTTCTTTAGCACAATGAAAAAAGCAAAGAGTACCAAATCAAAATAGTGAAACAGCAATGAGGACATGAACCTCTCTGATAACTTAAATTAATAAATTACATTATACCGAACAATGTTTTTATGGAATTTACAAACTTAATGATAATATACCTGACCTAACATTGATTTTGTGAAAATAGCACTAGAAATTCATGTCTTGTCATGCTTTGTAATTGGATATTTGCTGTATGATATCAATTTTTACATGATCTCAAATGTGATGCTGACCAGATGTTTTAGACCTACTTTCCCTTAATTTCATCTAACACAGAAATTTCCACAATGGCATTGAATGAAAATCTGTTGCTAACTTCTTGAAGAGCGGATGGACCACTACATTTTTCAGTATAGACAGAAACATTCAATCAAGGATTACAGATAGTGCCCGCTTACAACCACAATTGGGCCTGGAATCTCAGTCATTGAGCAAAGTAGTTGTTAAGTGAGAGACTATATAACTGTTTCACTCAATGACTACAATCCCAGCTTCTAGTTGTGCTCGTAAAGCAGGGAATTGATTATTATTGAAACATTGAACGGCACCACGAGTCTCCCAGTCTTGGTGGGTTGGGGAGAGGGCATTAACTCCCACACCATCCAGGAGGCTTAGTCCCTTTCCTCATACCACCAGAGAGAATAATTGTAAGAATGATGACATTCACTATTGTTTTCCCCAGATTTGGGGTTCATTTCTTCAGCACACCAAGGAATGTTCTCAGTGCACTGAAGGTACGGGCCTCAAAACTGATAAAACACTAGTAAACACCAATGTTCTGGAAGGCTCAACTCTGGAATACAGTAATGTTTTTAGCAGTGGTTTGCTCTCCAAGCTTGTTTCAATTTAGTTTCTGAACATTTCGTTACCAGACTGGGTAACAGCAGCAGCAGGATTTTCTTGTCCTATTCTCCTTAGCTTATAAATGTCTTGTGTGCCAGTGTGGTCAGTTGGTCGTTTGATTAGTTGTTTGGAGCTATATTTATATTCTGAGCAGTTGATTGGTTCTCTTGTTGATTGGTTGTTCAAATGGCCTGGTTTCTTACATATTTATAACCTGGATCTACATCAATATGCTTGTTAATTGCTCCTTTGGTAGAATATCAGGTTTCAATAAATTCACGGGAGTGGCAGGTGCCGGCATGAGCAATTATTTTTGTTCCTTCCCTGATAATAAATAACTGGTGTTATTTATTATCAATGTGGTTTGAGATCAGAGATTTTTGTTTGTGCCATTTAACTGCTAGTTGACGTTCATGAACCCTTGTGCCAGTGTTTCATATAACACCCCGAATGAAAGAAGACTCCAAGGCTTGAAGTTCCTCAAAGTTCTATTTTATTAGAGATGTCATATTGGCACATCTGGGAAAACCCAAATCTGAGAGTTTCGGGTTTTCTCCATCCAAAAGAAAGTCAAAGATCCTTCCCCTGCACCCACAAGTCCATGGCATGGTCCAATCAATTCAACATTCCAACTGGAGAAACCCTCAGTCACTCCCATCTGCAGGCTGAATACCCTTGACTCCCAGAGAAAGGAATGTTGCGGGTAATCTTCCACCACTTCATGCAATCCCCCCTCCCATTTTCCCAGGCACAAATGTGGCAGCCCTGAAGCTCCAACGGTAAAGATGGATTCCAGGGTTGACAGCCACCCCCTCCTTTGAAAAATCATATACTGGAATGAGAGGAAGGCAGAGGGTTAAGTCAGTCAGCATGTGCTATGTTAACCACCTCTCCCCCCCCCGCCCAAGAGGACCCTTTGGCTTATTGGGAAATTTATCATGAAATTCCATCACTAATGCATCTGCTTTCACATACCAATTCTTAACCCAGGTAACTTTTGACATAGGGTATCCTTTCCAATGAACTAGATACTGTAGTCTGCACAGGGGGTGCAACTTAAGAGTCCAATATCTTTTTAACTTCATAGTGTGTCTCACACTGTACCACAATTGGTTTGGGAGGTGCTGCGCGCTGCGGTCTCAACTTTGAACTGATGTTTTAACAAGCTGTAATGGAATGCTAAATGTACTTTCCCTGGTATTGCAGGGGGGGGGGGGGGCTACACAGTTACTGGGTTAATTACTTTCAATATGGGGAAGAGTCCCAGGAATTTAGGTCCTAACTTCTTACTAGCAATCTTAGCCGAATGTATTTTGTTGACAGATAAACATGGTATCCCACCCGAAAGGATGGTTGGAGGGATCTATCAGCTTGCTTTTTATAAACTTCAGCGGCATCTGCTAGCGCCTTTTTCCCAATCCTTCTTTCCATTCAGCTAGTCATGGAAGAGGGTTGTTCTCTTGGCAGCTCAGGCATAGGGACAAACCTCCATGCTGCTGGTGATCTGGAAAGGGATCAGTCCAGTGCTGCTATGTACCGTGTTGTTATAAGCCCCTCCACAAAAGGTAGTAGGTCCACCCAGTTCTCCTGCTGGCTATCCACATAACATCTGATGCATTGCTCCACCAAGGCATTTGAACTGCGGCTCTGTTCGTACTTGGCTGAAAAGCCAAGCTAAGTCCTTGAGACGATCTGACAGACCTCAGGAACTCTTTTCAAAACTTTGCTGTGAATTGTACTCCCCTGTCCAAAATCACTCGTTGTGGCACTCTGTGCAGCCAGTAGATCTGTTTGATGAACATCTTGGCCAGTTTTTTGGCTGAGGGCTGTCCTGAACAAGCGGTAAAGTGTGCTTGCTTAGAGAACAGATCAGTTACAGACCAGATAATGGTGTATCCCCCACTTTCGGGAGTTCAGCTATAAAATCCATTGCAGTCACTTCCCATGTCCGTCTGGGCTCGGCTACTTGTTGGAGTAGTCCTGGGGGCTTCCCTGGTCTCATTTTCATAGTGGCACAAGTAGTGCAACTCTTTATATAGTCTTCTACATCTGCCTTCATCTTTGGCCACCAAAATGGTCTCTGAGCCAGGTGTAGAGTTTTTAGAAATCAAAGGTGGCCGGCCAGCCGTAAGTCATGGCTGTGTTGTAAGACTTGCAATTTCAAGCTGTTGGGGATGTAAAGTTTAAACCCTTTTCATGCTAGTCCTTCCCTCATGGTTAATGTCTCTCGATTCTCAGCGAGCCATTGATCTGTTGGAAGTGACACTTTTATTCAGCAGTCAGCTTCTCTTCCAAGGGCTTGGACCCGCATCTGGCTTGACTCTTGGTAGTGACCTGAGCCTCAATTTGGGGGTCGTGGATGATGGCGTGGATGACTTCTTCCCGCCACTCTCGAATTGGAGTCTCCTGGGTAGTGCATCTGTCAATAGATTTCTTCCCCCCTGGTATATATTTGAATTTGAAGTTGAATCACCAGAAATATTGTGCCCAGTGGACTTGTTTGGGGAAAGCTTCCAAGGGGTTTTCAAGGCTTCGTGGGTCTTATGGTCAGTCCATACCTTGAAACACACCTGGGTTCCCTCTAGGAAATGTCTCCACAAGAGGAGTGCCCAATGAACTGCAAAGGCTTCTTTCTCCCAAATCACTCATTGCCTCTCAGTGTCAGTTAGTTTCTTGGACACGTAATCACAGGACAATAGCCGATCCTAAGGGTTCTTTTAGAGAAGCACTGCCGCCACCGCAATATCCCTGGCATCATCTTGAACAATAAATTGCCTTTCAGGGTTGGGATGTTGAACAATTAGTTCTTTCGCAAAAAGGCATTAATTTTTCAAATACTTTCTGACAACATATTTTGTCTAGCGTCCAAACCAAAGGCTGATTTGGCTGTGGATTCACTGGTGGGGGCCCAGTCTTCAGCAGTTCGGTTAGGCGTAAGACCACCTCAGCAAAAGTCGGTATGAATTGTCTGTAAAAATTCAAAAACCCTAAGAAGCTTTGGAGTTGTTTGTGTGTGCAAGGGGGTTGCAGTCTAGCACTACTTTCACTTTCCCTGGATCCATCTCAATTCCTTCGCTTGACCACTTGGGTAGCCCAAGTAGTTTAGGGTGGTCTTATGGAATTCGCACTTAGAGAGCTTTGCATAGAGCTTCACTGCTAGGAGTTTCTTCAAGACCTGCCGCACTAGCTTAATGTGTTCTTTTAGGGTTTTGCTGAAGATGAGAATGTCATCCAAGTAAACTAGGACTCCCTCGTATAGGTCTTCATGCAGCACCTCCTTTATCAGCTGCATGAAGATCGCAGGGGCTCCTTGGAGCCCAAAAAGCATGACTCTAAATTAGAAGCCCAACGGACAGTTAAAAGTGGTCTTCCATTGGTCTCCCTCTTTGATGCGCACTCGGTAATACGCTTGTCTCAAATTGGAAGCCCAGCGTATAGTTAAAAGTGGTCTTCCCTTGGTCTCCCTCTCGAATGTGCACTCGGTAATACACTTCTCTCAAATCTAGCTTGGTGAACACTTTGCTTTTTGACAGATGGTTCAGCATATCTTTCATGAGGGGTAGTGGGTAGGTGTTCTCTACCCACACTGAGAGAAAAATATATTCTCTATATATTTTCTATATATTAAAGAAACGGTCGAAGAGACTATGATCAACAAAAAGCATCTATTTATTTACACTTGCGCAAGTGGATTCTTAATCAGAGAGAGAGAGAATGATCAATAAGGCTAAACACAAAGTTTAAATACAATTTTTGTGGATGTCATCGATTACATAAAGGCGTTTCATAATACAGTTATATAACTGTACTTGACTATCATTGCAATAGTTAAGCTAAAGCCCAAAAAACGCCCATCATCTGTTCCCATGCGTGACAAGATTTCAGTTCCTGTTACAGACAATACAAATCCCCGATATATGACAAAGACATCCGTTATATGACAATAACAAGATAATTAATCAATTTATATCAAGTTCTTGAGAACGAATCTGATGCCAACATCCCCTTGTTTACTTAATTCCTCTTAATTTAGGAGCTAGGGGATTTCCAGTCTCCCATCTGGGCTAATTAAAAGTGCTTCTTCCAGTTAAAAAGAAATGCTAAGCTAAATAAAGTGCTCTGGCTGTAGCTAAAATGAAGTCTTATTCAAGATGGAATCTGTAAGGTTCATTCCTTTTACAACAATAATCAAATTTTATTTCTCTCACACACCGCATTAATTCCACGAAAATCCATGCAAAGTCTCACCCCCCATCTTTCTTCTCCTTAAATAGTACAGGGGCTTCTACTTTGGATTTTGTGGGTTGGATGAAACTCCTGGCAAGGTTGGCATCGGCCATCTCCTTTGGGTCATACAATGCATCTTTGGTTTTGATAGTTTAGCCCTGGTTCAATTTCAATTGTGCAGTCAGTGGGGCAGTGAGGAGGGAGGACGTAGTTTTCCTCACTGAAGTCTTGGTACGCTCTAGTGAACTGGGGAAAGCCTGGGGGCACTTCTGTGGCAGCTGTGGCTATTTCCAACTGAGCGGGCCCACTGGTGCTCATCGCCAGTTGGCAGCTATTTGGTGGGATCAGTGGTAAGGGACCGATGCCTATCTTTATTTTTTGGTAGCTGTCTTCCCATGTAATGGTAGGTCCCCACTTGTCTACCCAAGCGAGCCCCAATATGATCGATTCTGTCATCTTGGGGGCTACTACGAATTGGATGAGCTCTTGGTGTCATCCCATTTCCATGCTAACAAGTTCAGTGACTAGTGTGGCAGGGGCTCTGCCTATCAGTGTCCCATCTACTTGCTCAAAGTGTATGGGGTGAGGTAGGGTCTTCATCTTTATCCTTAGCTTTTCAACAATGGGGAGGCTGATCATACTCCTGGCGCAGCTCCATGCCCTCCTGCCTTCTGGTTTCTAGCACCACTAGTCTGATTTTAACAGCGAAGGGACAGATGGCTTCACTTACCATCAGGTCATCTTCACCGCTGCTCCCAATGGCATCACTGGGGTTAGGAACCCTGGCTGGAGGTTCCTTACCTTCACAGAGGGGAGGGGGAACCTTTACAGCTTGCTGGGTGAATCTCTCTGCGTCCAGCGGCTTCCTGGGCGTCCATCTTCCTTGGGTTGCTGAGGGAGGTTGGGGCTGCGGGATGGGAGTGGATGTTAGGCACTCAGATGCCTGGTGCCCCAGGTGATGGCTTGGCTGGTTTCGGCAGAGCTTGGCGGTCCAGGGCTCTCTTGGCCAGCCTCTCTGCTGTTTCCGGTGTGGATTAATTTCCTGATCCATCATACCCCTCTTTCTGAGCCTTTCTGAGTCTATGGCTTCCTTGAAGTAGTGGACGAGGAGGAACTCAAGCCAGTGCCTAAGGTTCCCAGCTATTTTCTGGAATTCCCAGACGAACTCTTTAGGGGAGCGGGCCCTTTTCTTCAGGGCCTTAATCTGTGCTTTGGTCTCCTGCCTGCGGTCCATATCTTCAAATCTGACCCAGAGTAACTGTACGAACTCATCAGTGTCATCCAGTTCGGTGGTGTCCTCATTGTGTAGTTGAGCTATCCAATCTGCATCCTTCCCTTCGTTCATCCTATCTGCTATGGCTGAGATGAGGTCGTAATCTGTCTGGTATTGGCTGACGTATACCTCCTGTGTTGGGCTGCCTGCGGCAGCTTATCCCCAGTTGGAAGGGTCGGACTGAGCGGGCTGCTGGGTCGTTAGTTCTTTGGGCTGAGTGCCCAGTTGGCGTTCCACTTCAGCAGCCTCTTCTGCTTGCACCAAACATTCGGAAGGGGACTAGATGATCTTGAGGTGGACCATCATGCTGTTATCGGTAACTCCCTCCTTGGTTATCACCTCTTCCATCTTCTCTGAGTCTTTATGCCGCCCAAATGACAGGTTGGTGCTCGGGGCTCAGGACCCCAGACTGGCGCTGAGGAGCTGGTTAGGGTTTAAAAAGGAGATTCGGGTTAATGTCAGGGTTCCAAGTAATACCCCCAATGAAAGAGGACTCCAAGGCTTGAACTTCCACAAAGTTCCATTTTATTTTATTTTATTTTATTTTATTATTTTGTTTATACAAACACATCTCTGCAACACATTATACTTCTTTTACATATACATTGTGTTTCCTTTATCTGTACATATAAATCTTGTGGAACTCTATCTATATATACATATTTTGTTTCATATATCTTTTCTATCAGTTCTATATATAACAACCTTTATGTACATTTAAATCATCTTATATCATTTATTTCCTTTTATTTTTATCTACAGTCTATTTTGTATTTCCATTCTTATTCATTCTCCGGTTTTGTGTTTATTTTGTAGTTTCTTGATCTACTTTTTTTTATTGCTTTCCTACTTTTTTTCCTCTTTCCTCTAGCCAATTATACTATAAGTCCCATACTGAGTAGTATTCGGATTCCTCTTTATCCTTTAGTTCTTTCCTGAGCCTGTCCATTTCCACGCATTCCAATATTTTTTTAATTACATTTTCTTCAATTTGTATGTGTTTATTTTTCCAATTCTGTGCAAATGAAATTCTCACTGCCATGATTAGAATTAGATATTTCTCATAATTTCCCATTATAATTCTTAATAGGAAAAAGTTCCGGTTTTGGTTCTATTTTAAGTGCAGTGATTTCTTCCAGCCAGTCTTTTATTTTTGTCCAATATTTTTTCGTAGATGTGCACGTCCACCACATATGGTAATACATTCCATGTTGTTGGTTGCACTTCCAGCAAGCTGGTGAGCATTCCGGGAACATTCTCACAATTCTCGCCAGTGGTAGATGCCATGTGTAAATTATCTTATATATGTTATCTCTATATGCCATTGCCATTGTTAATTTATAGTTTGTTTCCCAATTTTTTCCCATTCTGCCAATTCTATAGTATATCCAAAATTTGTCGCCCATGTTATCATAGTTTCTTTCACGACTTGAATCTTGAATCTTAATAAGTAGTGATATTTTTTAAATTAATTTCTCTTCGGTTCCCTGTAGAAATTTATCTAATGTTTGTGGCTCCTAATAAAATCATTCACTTTCTCTTTTTTGTACCTCACCTGTATTTGTAGGTATGGCCACCAGTCTATATCTATTCCCTCATCTTTCAGTTCTTGCCTTGTTTTTAATCTTTTTAAATTTTTATATCATTTTTATAGTTATCTTCCTTAATTGTTGAACAGTTCCCTGTCAGCCAAATTCCTAAATATTTTACCTTTTTTACTATCTGCATTCCCATAATTTCCTCAAATTCTTGCTCTTGTTTTTTGATGACATTTTTTGTAATGATCTTTGTTTTATTCTTATTAATTTTAAGTCCTGATACTCTGCTGAATTCCTCTATTTTTTGGATTAATTTAGTTCCTGTTTCTAATGGCTACTCTAATATAAATACCATGTCATCTGCGAATGCCTGCATTTTATATTCCTCTTTTTTATTTTTAATCCCTTTATTTCTTGGTTATTTCTAATTTCTATTAATAGGACCTCGAGTGTTAAAATGAATAATAAGGGTGATAATGGGCATCCTTGTCTCACTCTTTCCCAAATTTTAAATTCTTCTGTTTATTATTACTTTTGCTGTTTGGATCGAATATATTGTTTCTATCATCCTTGTAAAGTTATCTCCAAATCTCATCCTTTTTAACTATGTAATGATAAACTGCCAATTTAAATTGTCAAAGGCCTTTTGGGCATCTAGAATCTTGAATCTTGGGCGTCTAGAAAAACCAATGCTGCTTGTTTTCCTGGGTTCTCTTCATAATATTCTAGTGTGTTCATAATTGCTCTCATGTTACTTTTTAACTGTCATTTTGGCAAAAAGCTGTTTTATCCTATGTGGATAATTTCATTTAATATTTTTTTAAATTCGCTCTGCCATTATTGATGTGAAAATTTTATAGTCTGTATTCAATAATGAAATTGGTCTGTAATTTTTTATTTGTTGGTGGTCCGAATCTTCTTTGGGTATCAGGGTTATATACACTTCCTTCCATGATTTTGATAGTTTAGCTTCTATAAGTGCTTCATTATATAGATCTAATATCTCTGTTTCTATTGGCTCTTGTGTGTTTTTATAAAACTCTACAGGTATACCATCTGGGCCCGGTGTTTTATTATTTTTCTGTCTCCTCAGTGTTCTGTCAATTCCATCATTATAATTTTCCTATTTAGCATTTCTCTTCTCTCTTCCTCAATTTCTTGTAAATTCTTTTTGTTTAGATATTCAATATTATCCTGCAGTATATTTTCTTTGCTATATAATTTTTCAAAAAAGTTCTGTACTATATGTTTTTTTTTTCTTCCTTATGGTGTTGTATATTTCCTTTTTCATCCTGTAGATGGTGTATTATTTTTTTCTTTTTCTTTTTTCAATTTGTGCACTAACCATCTTCTGGGTTTATTTGCATTTTCAAAGAAATTTTGTTTTGCAAATTTAATTTTTTGGGCCATCTCTTCTTGTGCAATCCAATTCAATTTATGTTTTATCAGTTCTTTCTTTTCCTTTATTTTTATTTCCTATGGATCTTTTTGCAGATCCATTTCCAATTTTTAAGTTCTTTCTCTAATGTTTCTTGCTTTTGTCTCTTTTCTTTATTCTTCCTTGCCGAATAAGCTATTGTCAGTCCCCTAATAAATGTTTTTGTAGTGTCCCATAAATTTTGTAGTGATGTTTCTTCTTTCTTATTTACTTTATATCCTCCTCCTTTTTAGAAAGAAAAAAACCCTATACATATATAGTAATTATATATATATTTTGAAAATCCACCTATTTTTGGCTGGATGTAGACTTGGTTATGATTCCCAGCTATTTTCATCATTATATTTATATAGTTATACATCATTCCACGCCCCAAACTTGTAGTTCTGTCTCTATAATCTCAATAATTTTCCATTATAAGTATATTTCATGTTCCCCTCCATTTTTCCATATCTTGATTTTGCTTACCCTTAATTATCTTTAAATAACAATCCTTACTGTTCAATGTTCATTACAATTCCATTAATCTACTATGTAGAATAATAAACGGTACACATCTCTCTTCGTTCATCATCTTAAAGAGTTCTATATGTGTCCATATTTCATATATATTTAACCTCTACTTAATTTTCCTTCCATTGTCATATTCAATTATTTAAGAACTCAGTTTAATTATCATGTATAAAAGTGAATCACATACTTCTACTTTGTATTCTCCACATAACAGTTTCATATTTGTCCATATTCCATATATTTTAACCTTTATTTAATTATCTTTCCATTATCATATTCAATCAGTTAGCAACTCAATTTAATTATCATATATAGGAGTAAACCACATATCTCAGCTTTATATTTCCCATATAACAATTTCTAGTTATCTGATTTTTTTCCAAGTAAGTCTTTTGTCCCACTTCTGTATTCCTGTCTTCTCCTTTTTCTTTGTTTTGACATGTCCACCCTCTTCAATTTTCCCCAAGCA
Source organism: Natrix helvetica (assembly GCF_964273705.1). Classification (NCBI taxonomy): domain Eukaryota; kingdom Metazoa; phylum Chordata; class Lepidosauria; order Squamata; family Natricidae; genus Natrix; species Natrix helvetica. Next base: position 56,713,614 of record NC_138553.1, read on the forward strand.
ACTGTCAAACCCAGTGAAATCTTTTGTATTTCCCTTTATTGGGGCATAACCCCCCTCTTCAGTTTTCCCTATACCACTATCAAACTCAGTGAGATCTTTTGTCTGCTTTTTATTTCCTTTTGTTGGGACATATCCGCCTTTTCAGTTTTCCCTATACCACTGTCAAACCCAATTAAGTTTTTGTCTGTTTTTTTTATTTTCCAGTGTTTCTACCACTTCGTTATCCCTTCCCCCTACTTCCTTCCCTTCTTCCTTCAGTTCTCTTGAGTTCAGAATTCTATTTAGACTTGATTTTAATTATTTATGCATATTTTTTATAATTTCATGTAGTTCTTTGAATTCCCACCTTTCCATAATGTCCAGTTCCAAAAATACAGTTAATTATACAGTTCTTATTTCAGAGTTCTGGTCCACCTTAAATTTAGCTAATTCAGCTAATGTGGACCGGAAGAAGAGAGGGAGCCATCTTAGTCTTTTGTTCTTCCTTAACGTCCAGTTCCAAAATTGCAGTTCTTATTTCAAAGGTCTGGTCCACCTTAAATTTAGCTAATTTAGCTAATGTAAAGCGGACTAGAAGGGGGAGCCATCTTGATCTTTTGCAGAGAAAAAAAGCTTCATATTTTCCCAGTTCTTGATTTTATTATTTTTCCCCCTTGTTACTTTCCACCTCTCATTGGTTATAGTTACTCAAAATAAATTAATTGGAATTAACTTGCATACAGCCTTACTCGGTATGTTTCTCTTCATCTCCTGCTTTTCCAAGTTCTGATTTATGGCAGTTGGTTAATTAAATCTTCCCACACAGACAAGATTAGGTTGTCAGTTATCAGTGAGAAAATAGTGTTTTTTTCTTGATTTTTTTCCTTGTTACATTCCACCTCTCATTAATTGATGTTGCTTAAGATATATTAATTAGAAGAAATTCGGACGAAGCAAATCTCCTCGATATGTTTGGATTCTATTTCAAATCCAAAACCAAATTTAGAGTTTGTATTTGAGTGGGTTTGTCACTTCTCTACTTTTTCCTTTTCTATCCAAATTGTTTCAAGCAAATGGCTTTTGGGGGGGGGGTAGTGTTTCAATCCTCCATTTTTCCCTTTTCTTTCTTTCTTTCTTTTTGCCAAAATCCAGATCTGTCCATTAATATTATTTATACTCTCAAGATTCTTTAGCTTTTCCAAGTTTTGATGTATGACCGTGGGTTAATTAAATCTTCTTACCGGTCTTTCATCTCAACCTGCACGCTCCTGTTCAGTTGCTTTGGCTGGAAGCCAGCTTTTGGGCAGCCATGTTGCCATGCTGCCGCACCTACTCTGATTCAGAGAGGAAATCTCCAACCTGCGAGGGAACTGTTGCCTCCCTCTGGGTTTGATGAGACATTGCCCCTTCTTCGCCCCCCCTCCAGGGGGGTTCTGATCCAAAAAGGATCTCAGAATTGGTTTGTCAGACGGGTTTCATGTGAGACTCTTCAGAGCTCACACACCCCATGTCTGTTCAACTGGAGAACTTCCGGCCGAATCCTTTTCCCCAATTGTTGAGTGACTTCTAAATTCATTTCTGTGTCTTTAAACAATCCCCTTGTCTCCTTGTTGTTTTTTATAGTTTCATGCACACTTTTTAACATCAAGAATATTTCTTCATATGCATCTGTTATCCCCTGTAGATCCATTTTATAACAATTTAATAAAAATTACTCTATATTTCTATAATCCAAAGTTTCAATATTTAAAAATTGTTTAATAAAATTTCATCAATCCCATAATTATACCTCCAAAACCCCTAAATGTATGATCTTTAAAATTCTTTAGTAATTTACAGCCTTTTAGTTTTTCAATTATATATCTTCCCAATTGTCCAAATTTTAAAGTCTTATTTAACTTATCTTCTTTTTTCTTCTATCACTTTCTTCTTTTGTCTCATAGAATGTTCTGTTAAATAACATTAATAATCCAAATCCAAATTAATCCATTAGATTCCTCCAATCTTTGAGATCCATAATCAAATAGCCGATTTTAATAACATTTAATTATTTGCAAGTTAGTTCCTTTTAGAAAACTTCAGAAGGGAAAAAACACATTACATATTCTCAAATTACCCAAGTCGTCTTCTAACATAAAATCAAGGTCAGGCCGTCTTCCAGATGTTATTACTTCTATTTTGTGTATTAGACTTTGCATGTATTGTGTTCACTTTCACTGAGTATACTGTGGCTATAGTGCTGTAATACTTCTCTTCTTCCAGTAAATGGTTCTCTTATTCCCAAATCCAAAGTTAAACAATCTGTCAAAAACAGCTGATTATCAGATAGATCCAGAGGGTTTAGAAATACAAATAAACAAGACAGTCTCTCCTGAAAATCACCTTTCAAATTGTTTAAGCTTTTTTCAGGCTTTCTGAGTTTTAAAGCTTCTCTTGGTCTTCTTTTGCCTCCTCATATTCAGTTGTTGTTTTTTTCCTTTCTCTGTATTTAATCGCCACTTTCTTAGATTTGGAAGTTCTCATTTAAAATTCTTGTACTTAAACCAGGTCTTATCTCACCCAGTTTCAATGATCTGTCCACAAACCGCTCCAGGACAAATCTTACAGTCCCAGTTGTCCCAGCTCTGTGATTGCCAAAAATGGCTGTCATCCCTGCTGCCATTCGGGAGAGCTTGCATTGGACCTAATGAGGAAATTGCGAGTTCCTCGTGGTCAGCAAAGCTCTTCTTCTTCCTTCACCATCCCTACAAGGTGGCTAGGACCCCATAGGGTTTCCCGACAGTGGTTACTGGTTGGATTTTGCAAGGCTCGGCGGAGCCTGCTATTTTTTAGCCGTTCTCGCTGCAACATCAACCGGAAGTCCACGTCAGTGTTGATAGATGTGAATAATGCAGTCATGTCAAATGAGACCATTATTTCTTCTTCATTTATTTTGATGTTTTTTAATTAATTGAAGGAATTGCTCAGGTGAGTTTATAGAATAAGCCAAATTGTTGATGAGGTGGTGAAGTCTTTTTCTTAAAGCTTTTTCTAGTTTGTAGGTTGGATAGACTTGCAATCAACAAGAGAACCAAACAGCTGCTCAGAATTTGAATATAGCTCCAAATGAACAACTAATCAAATAACCAGTTGACCACACTGGCACACCAGACATTTATAAGCTAGGGAGAATAGGACAAGAAAATCCTGTGGATAATGTTACCCAGTCTGGCAATGAAAATGTTCAGAAACTAAAGTGAAACAAACTTGAAGAGCAAACCACTGCCAAAATCTAAAACCCAAACTACAAGTATTTTCTATTATTTCACAGTAATGTTTTCTCTGGAGGAGCGTAAAACCTGGCATTCACTAGTGTTTTCCAGAGTGGAATGTGCTACCAAACATAAGCATTCTGAAAGGGTCAGAACCCTGGGGCTACCATTTTTGCCAGGTTTGAATTCTGTTACCCCAGTATGCCAAGGGATTTCCTCTCCCCTCCATGCAAGGAGAGAAAATTATCTTGTGCTGAGGGAACAGACCTGAAATCTGATGAAAATATTAGTGAATGCCAGCATTCTGAGCCATTTTCTCTTTTGAAAGGGTGGAAATGCCATCATTTGCTAGTGCTTTCCCCTCCTGAGGGACTGAAACAGATATTCAGTACTGTTTTTGCCAGATCTGAGCTCCTTTTCTCTGGCATATGGGAGGATTTCCTCTCTCTTCATGGAAAGGAGGGGAAATCCCTCAGTGGGCTGGAGGAATGAACCTCAAATCTAACATCCCCACCACTTGCAAAATTTCCTGCTGGATTCTTCATTGCTTTTTGGAAAAAATGAGCAGAAAAGATTCACATGGATCACAGGATACTTGTCAACTGGTCATAAATGCCCAAACTGCAGTCATGAGGCAGGGGAGGGTTGCTTTATAATGTTGCTATGCCCAAACTGCAGTCATGAGGCAGGGGAGGGTTGGAAGCTTCTATTCCAAGGTTGTCATGGCTGTGAACTGTCAGTTAAACAATGGTATAAATTGAGGATTACCATATTTTTCACACTATAAGATGCACATTAGCTTTAGAGGAGGAAAACAAGAAAAAACAATCTGCCTCTGTCTCCCAGCATTCATCTGGCTAGCGTCCTTACAGCAAACAGCCTGGTAAACTTCAGCACGTTATCGCAGCCTCGGCACATGGCTCATCAGGGCTCCGCTCCATTGCGCCCACCACCAGTCAACTGAGCTGAGCTGCCGCCACCACTGGGGAACATTGGAGCCTTTGCTGCTGAGCAGCTATTGGTGGTTGGATCGGCCTCCCGGAATACTGCCGATCAGCTGTTCTAGGTGGTGGGGATTGCTGCCACCTATCACTGCTGCTGCCAACTGGGCGGGAGCAATCAGTGGTGAATGGCAATGGCGATCAGCGGTGATCCCCACCGTCTAGAACAGCTGTTTGGCAGTATTCCGGGAGGCTGACCCAACCACAATCAGCTGCTAGGCAGCGAAGGCTCCAGCGTTCCCCAGTGGCAGCGAACAGCAGCAGTGATGACAGGCGGCGGCAAATGCCACTGTCGCACCAACACCCCTCCCCCCGCCGCAATATTCACTCTATAAGATATGCAGTCATTTCCACCCACTTTGGGTGGGGGGACAAGTGTGTCTTATAGTGCAAAAAATGTGGTACCTATAATTTACCTCTGCCTGGACCCAACCACATTGTGTCCTATGAGGGACATAGATCTAATATACTGAATGCTGTCTTGTGGCTGTCTACTTGCTCATGACCAACAGGCTCAAAACACCTACCTAGTAACCAAGTTGAACCATACTTCTGTCAGCTTCACACGAACTGCCAATCCAGAGTTCAGATCAGAACAGATCTGAACTACTTTATCTGTCAAATGCTTCATATATTTCTCATAGTAGTTTTGCATATGTTCTCTGGCCTCTCTTTCCTCGTGAAATTGTGTTCCATATTATTGGTAAGTAGGATGGTTAAGGCATCATGTTAGAAACCAGGAGACTGTGAGTTCTAATCTCACTTTAGACATGAAAGCTGGCTGGGTGACTTTGGCCATTCACACTCTCAGCCAACTAACCTCACAAGGTTATTGTTGTATGGAAGATAGGAGGAAGGAGGAGTATTTGGTATGTTTGCCTCTTGAGTTATTTATATAAATAATAATGAAATTAAAAAAAACAGATTATGAGGTTAGAACATGCCTGCCATATCTAAAACCTCAGATTTAATATTTGACATTTCTATTTTAAATATTCAGGGATCAGGCCTAACAAAGACATTTGCTTGACATAATTTAAAGGTTCAATCAATTTTAAAAGGTCTTGATAATGAATTGTATCATAATACAGGAGATACAAGCATTATTTGTGGTTCCAGAAAAATCTTTAAAGTAAAAGACTGGAACATTTTCTGAGTTTCCTCTTTCATTTGATTATTTATATTATTTTAGGCCGAGATTGAAAAATGTGGATCGAAGTAGTGCTCAACATTTGGAAGTTACTGTTGGTGATCTGACAGTCATTATTACAGACTTTAAGGAAAAAACTAAGTCGTCACCTGCTTCAAGTGCAGCTTCTGCAGACCAGCACAGTCAGAGTGGTTCTAGTTCTGACAATACAGAGAGAGGAATGTCCAGGTCATCTTCACCTAGAGGAGAAGCCTCATCACTGAATGGAGAATCTCATTAAAGTTTATTTACTTCAGTTTATTTAGTCTTTCGTCTCAAAAAATTACATATATACAACCTCTGCCAACAGTTACCACATTTTCATGATTTCTTATCACCATGCATGATTATGTTTACCCAGATATGATTTATGCAGTTTTTTACAAGCAGTGCTGCAGTGCAGTTAAATTGCACTGCAATCTACAAAACATTTTAGATCAATTTTTTAATCTTCATATACAATGGTGCCATGAAAATGTGGTTTGAATATGCTTGATGCAGTGTTACTGGCAAGTCCTTTTCCTCTTTTACTTTAGTGAATTTTAACAGAACTCTTGGATTCTATGCTATTGGCATGTAGTGAATGAATTTAAAAAGCTGCCTAAATATGTATTATTTGAGAATTGTGAATCATAGTTATATATGTATGCAAGTCAAAGATCAACTTAATCAACTATTTGCTGCAAAAGACTTTTCATAATGATTATCTTTAAAACACCTGCTGGTACTTGGTGTGGTTGAATAGGAAAATGCTATTAAATATAACATTTGTATGAATTTTTGCCAATGTCCAACACATTTTACTGGATTATTGTAACTGAATAATGTTGCTAGCTTCTCCAATATTTTCCTCATACATTTAGAACATTTATTGTTAATGTTTACAAGCAAAAAAGTAAATCTGTTACATTGTTTAGCTTTATAATTCAAGTATAGTACTACCTTGTCCTTATACACTGGTATTCTCTGTTATAGAACATAAATTTATTCTGAACTTATTAGTCATCTTCTGTTTTTTTTTAAATTCTATATCTTTAAACTATTGCTGATAACTTTACAATCCCAAACATGATGCCATCATAATTGATATTTTCTACTTTCTCTGAGATTTTCTCAGTGTTATAATGATATATCTGTTCAGCAGGAGGCTGGGATCCAAAGAGGCTTTTAAGTTTGTGTATGTGTTTAGTGGTTTATTTTGTTTTGTTTGTGTGTGGTTTTTTTAGCCATAGTTCTTTGCACCACACCAGAGAGCATTCCCAAAGATCTCCCAAGATTGAAAATGGGTAGTGCAGGGGACTGCAGTTGGAGGAGGTGAACTTTAAAAGCAATGGTGCCTATGTATGGGTGTGTGTATGGGTGTGAAAAGAACCTGTGCAGCCTTTAGGATTCAGGCCAGTGATATTGAATGTTTCACCAGAGTAAATAAGTAAGCAAATGCTATATGTATTACATTTGTTCCTGTATCAGCCTTTTGCATTTTTTTGAAATAACTTTTATTAAATAATAGAGTAAATCATAGGTAAAATACAGTTATTTGTTTTTGATATAGTGGTCATTTATGCATTTAACAATATAGAGATACAGAACAAAAGGATTTACAGTCCCATTCAGTATTATGTAAACTTTCCAATAAAATATTTTTATGAGTATAGGTTTTGAAATTTTGTTTATAATCAGTTAAATGTTTTAATGTACAAATTAATGATTAACTCTATGATTTAGAACTTCTAAGGGTGTTTTTATATATGATTGTCCACTTAAATGAAGGACATTTACTGATCAGAATGTAAACCCAATCTAAAATTATTTTAATTTAATAAGGCAATTAATTAGCAATTCAGAACTTATACCTAATTGACAGCACAAAAGTCTATGCATTTCTAAGAAATGTCTCACTGAGTTCATAGTTTATAGCACTACAACAATCAGTGCAGTCCTTGCATTTTTACTCAGCAGTGCAAACGAGTGCGGGGAGGAGGGTCATGGCATGTGCACAATGATGTCATCACAATAATATCTTAAGCTGCTTATTTGTGTCACATATCAGGTCGCAAAGTACATAATGGTAACTTTTGTATGATAACATCATCAGCCATATTATTTTGGTACCTTCATAATTTACTGCAAATGCAGCTGGGCTTGAGGCTGTTCCCCTAGGGCAAGGGTGTCAAACTCAATTTCATTGAGAGCTGCATCAGCATTGTGGTTGTCTTCCGGGGACCGGGGGGGAAGGAGGGATGTGGCAGGAGTGGTCAAGGCTGACTGGGAATGACCTGGGGCCATGGCCAGCTTGTTGTCGCTCGCATGTATGGTGCCTGTGGGGACCGGGTGGGGTTGAGGAGGAAAACCAGGCATCTCCGGTAGGTGGGGTGTTGGGCAGGGGGCTCATCCCACAGGATGAGGGGTGGGGAGGCAGGGGGCAGGGCAGCTAAAGCCCGAAACTGTTGCCACCCAGGAGCTGTCGGGTAGAGACTTCCAATAATGTGCCCCCTTCACCGAGGCTTCTTGGCGGAGAGAGCTGAGCCCTGCTCCGCCCCATGAAGTAGTGGCCTAATGGACCTTTGCAAGCTGTTGGCAGTGGTGCTAGGTGTGTCAGGTGGGCGCGGAAAACGGGAATATACTCCACGTGCGGGCCAAGGGCAAGACCCATGAGGGGGCTGAGGAGATGACCAATGGTGACCTGCTCTCCAACTGCAAGCAAAAACAGATGGGACAGAGTAGGCAGCCCAATGGTGTCTGGCAGCAGCCACCCCATCCCATTCCTCACTTTGTCTCAGCCCGCAATGATGGCAGTATTTGGAGGCAGAGGTGCAGGGGAGAAGCACATGGTTCAACCTGCTGGATGCACCAGGCAGCACCTCCAGTGGTCCATATCACATGCCCCCCCCCAACTGCTTGCACACCTGTTTCTTGGAGGGCCAGCTGCAGAGTCCCCACTCCGACTCCACCCGTGCGCGCATGCACACACACACACACCTGGTGACACGTGCGGGCACAGGGCTTATCTGCAACCTGGTGGCATCCACGTTGAGATGGCGTAGACTGGACTCAGGTGACGCTGGACCAACGCCTGCTGTGTGCATAGGCCTTGCCCATGCCATCTGGGCAGCTGCACTTGCTCCCACTGCCTCCTGTGCACACATGCAGCTGCCCAGATGTCGTGGGCCGGGCCTGTGCACACACGTGTCCACCTGGATGGCATGAGCTGGGCTGAAGTGATGCAGACCAGCCCCTTGCCGTTTCCAGGATGGCCGCAGTGGCCATATCTGACCACATTGCGGCTCAAAAGGGAGGCCACGGGCCTTGTGTTTGACACCCCTGCCCTAGGGAATTTAGCCATTAGCTGTTTGGAATTTACTTCCAAACAAACATGCATAGAGTTACATTGCACAAAGTAAATAGTAGTAGTAGAAGCATTCCAATTCATTTTTCCAAATTTATTGTATTTTTCTGTTGCTTGGACCCGTTATCAATATTAGCATTTTTGTACCCACAAATATCCTCATGAACACATCCTTCAGATTCAGAGTGACTTAAAAATGAAGGTTCTTATAATGATGTATCTTAAAATAATTAGCTGGCAGAGAAAGTCTAGTCAGTTTATATATTTGTGGTTTCTGTGTTAATCTTATGCACACTTACTTGGATAGATCCCACTGAATTCAGTGAAATTTAACTCTGGGAAAATATACATAGGATCAGGCTGTTAATAATATTTGTTTTGGTGAAAAGTCCAGTTGCGTATTGTTGAAGGGAGCACTTCACATAAGTTAGGCATTAACTTTTTTTCACTTAAAATATTTATTTTGTGAACTATGAAAAGTTACATAGGATATTTGGTAATAATTCTAACCAAAAATATTAAATATGTATAGTGACAGCCTTTCAGCAAGAAATGGGTTTTGTGCGGATTGTGATGTTTGCTGGTCTCTTGCAGTAATGTATTTTTCTGTTTTTAACTCCAGTACTTCTACAGCACAATGGTACTGTCTATTTTGTACAATGTTAAATGTGAAATACAGTTAGTTGCATAAAATGAAAGTCTGATGTGATATGTAAAATTTGAATATGTTATTTCTTACTTTTTCTGTCTAATAAGTTAACAACTGTGTTCTCCTAAATGAATAAGAACTGAAAAGGCTGAAATTGGGATGTTTATTTTATTTTATTTATCTCATTTTTGAACCACCCATTTCCCTCACAGACTACTTTTATGTTACAAAGTATTGCTTTGGTCTTTTATTGGTTTCTAAAGAGAGTTTATTTCTTTAAGTCATACTGGGGAACAGTGCAATTAGTTTCTCTGTAACCTTTAATATTTTTTTCAATTTTTAAAATAAATTTCTATAGGTAATTTCCCAATAAATAAACAACCTAAATGTGGGGGAAATGAAATCTACAAGTGATATAACTACTAATTGGCATATCTAGTTATTCATTTTGTCACAAGTATTTAGGAAGCTACTTTAGATACCCAATCAGTCCATATGATTCAGTCATTGTGGATGGCAGGAACTGGATTCTTTGATGCAAAATACATTTCAAAACTAAATTCTACATGATTTCTTTGTAAGAATCCCTTTTTAGAGTATTTTCTTTTGTAGTATTCATCTTTATAAATTGATATAAATACATTTTATTCATAAATGTAGCATTACATTAACAGCAACATATTTAAGGCATGTGACATCTATAGCAAATTAAGCTTGAAAGTGATCATAAATATCATTTATTAGATGTGCTTTTTCATTAGAAGCAGACTACAAAATATAAAAAATCCCATGGGCTATTTCTCCAATGAGTTATTACTATATAGAAACACTGGGTTGCTCTATTTGTTTATTACAAAAATGTATACGTTATCTGATTTATTACACTTCTGACAGGTAGAGAAAAATAAATTTCTTTAACATATCTCAAATATCGCTAAAACAATTAAAACCTTCTTATGCAAACACTATGTAGAATAGTACTGTTTTTGTTGTTCTAAAAGATAACAAGGGGGTGACCAACCGAACGTGGGAGGAGACATGGTGTAATTGAAGCTGCCACAGCAAAGGCTATTTTCTGAGTGCCTGTACCATTGAATGAGTTATAATCCAATACTGTGCCATATAGAAGACTTTTGCTCTCCATGTAGCATACACATGCTCCAAAATACATTCAGAATATCATTTGAAAATGCAGAGGAGAGGAGGCATTGTTTCCCTCCTGGTTGCAGAAAGAAAGCATCTCCATTAGTGGAAAATCCTGGATTTCCCTTGAGCTCTTGGAGGACAGGTAGGATATTAATCTAACAAACATTTCATTTTGTATCCCATATATTCAGATTTCATGATCCAGTTACAGCAGTTCTGAAAAAAAGTGACATGGCTGGTCCTCACACTTTAACAACTATCCCACCCTTAGGAAGGAACCAAAAATCAATGAATTATTTAGAATTATTTATTTAAGATCTAAATAATTTTATTAGAAATTAATATATTTTAAATGATTAATTCATATGGTAAGTACTGAGAATTATAAATGATTACTGATAGTATCTGAAACATTTTGCTGTATCAAAAAAGTTGAATATAACTCAGTCCATTTACTAGGAATATGTTAACTTTTCCTTAAGAAATACCTTAATTTCCTTTTCAAAATAATTAAATACTTCTTCCAAATAGATCAGAAGAAGGGACTTGCTTTCTTAAACTCAATTATACACAGACTATCAAAACAGTTTGTCAGATTTTACAAAAATATTTTGATATTTGTAGCAAACAAGGGGAGATTTTTTTTCCCGTTGCTCATAAATTTAGTGGTAAATTACTTTTTTAAAAAAATTAAATGAATCAAGAGACAAAAATAGAATGTTAGAATTAAAAAAGAGAATGTCTTGCTGTAGAAGATACCATCTTTCAAAATTTTGTTCTGATTGTTAACTTAGGATCACACTTTCTCTACCCAATCATGTTGAATATTGATTTTTATTACCCTAGATGGCTAATATATTAAAGTATCATAATTCATTTATTAAATAATAAATACAAAATTAAATTTGGTTCTTTGGGATATATTTGATGAAGATTTCATCCTATTGTTAAACAGGTTTCCTTTTTGTTTGTTGAAACAGTTCCCACTCAGGGTCAACTGCCAATCTGCCCATTCTCAAAGCCACCCAGCAATTAGTGAACTTCACCAGACATCAGTAAGTTTTTGAAGGCTTTTATCATATGACACAGCTTTCAATGGAATAAAACATGAGAAAAACTGTTTTATGATTCCTCTATAAATTAGCTCTTTGACTAATTGCTCAGCATATCAGTCTGATGAGATGATGCAATTTTGGTTTTACTGGAAATAGATCATATTGGTTTCTTTTCAAAGAATACTCCTTTAGACAGTTTAAATGTGTTTCTAAAACAAAGCTATTTTATGGAATAGCCAGTTATCAGTTTTGTTTTCTGAGAACACATAGTTTTTCATTATTACAGAGACAGAGAGATGTTTAGCAAGTTAGTATAATAGGGTCATGATCAACATATTTCAGAAACATGTTGATTGTAATCAATGATTGCCCTCCTTTAAAAAGAGGTTGCAGCGTTCTACTTATCAGTTCTTGTAATGCCAAGGAAGCCAGTTTATGTAGCTCCCCTCTGAGGCATTAAAGGTTCTCAAGCAAATTACTAATTTACAAAAAATGATTCAAGATATTGTGGTTTAGCATAAAATATAAAACAACCATCCAGAGATGTTGGGCAGTGAGCTCAGACTGTACTGTATTTTACTATATTTTGTTAACTTCTGTTTTTATCTTTCAGATAAGACATGTGTTGGCAGAAGAGCATCTTAATAAAAATAACTTACTTCACAATTTTGTTGGGAGCGGTTGTTATTGCATGATGCAGGAGAACATTAAAATGCCACATATTATAGTGGACCTATTCAGACAGAAGTCCTATTTCAAGAACATAGCACGTTTTTGCATGCAGGCGATCCAAAGTCAATGTTTGCCAACTAGGAAGAAAAAATAACCCGACCAGAAATTCTAGAGCTTTACCGATCAGGTTGAAAATACTAGATCATAAGCAACCCACTATGAACAGTATAACAGCATCGCTCCTAATTTTAATTCAGATTTAATTCGTCTTCCAAGTAACAGCACTGGGGGCTGACAGTAAGAACGTTAACTTTATGCACTGTTACTAGTGCATAAAGGCAATAGTTGTCGATTAAACAGAACCAGCTCCTCTGCCGTTTTTGCTTTAATTAACGTCAAACCTCGGCTGCCCGATGGCCGAAGTGTTTCTCAGTCGCTCAGTATCTCTAGCTTAACGCCCCCGCTGCCAGGATGGGCCTTCGGCAGTTTTAGTGGCTCCACCCCAGCAGCCAGCCACAAGGCCTAACAATCCCCACCTCCCGCTCGGCTCCTCCTCGCTTAGGCCCAGCACCTAACTGGCGCCGCCTTCCTCCATCTCGGAAGCCTCTTCCACTCTTCAGCTTCGTCCAGTGTTGGGGACCTAAGTGGTGCCGTTGCTGTTCTTGCGGTGTCGGCCGCCTTTCCGAGTCTCAAAGCGGCTGATACACGTCGTCGAGCTTCGGCGGAATTGCTGGTCGCCGCTGGGATTGGCGCTCTCCGGCAAGGCCCCGGCTTCAGCTGACGGCCGGGGCCGCGGGAGAATGCGGCGGCTGGCGCGGGTGGTGCTACTGTGCCTGGGCTGTGGTTTGTGCTCGCTGCTGTACGCGTTCAGCCAACTGGCTCTGTCTCTGGAACAGGAGGCGCCCCGGCGCCAGGGGGACTCCGCCTTTCCAGTCCGGAGGCAGTTGAGTGGCGGCAACACGCGCTTGGGAGCTGTGGCGGGAAGTGCAGGCCGCAACGAGAGATACCGTCGGTCGGGGCCAGAGAGGTATATGACTCGGCTCTTATGCTTGGGGCGGGAAGAAAGGGTCTCTTCCCCCAAAAAAGCTCTCGCTTTATTCCTAAATGGGGGGGGATTTTTCCTCTTTCATGAGCGATGGGCGGATGGCTGGCTGGGTACCTAAGAAAGAGGAAAGCCCGCAAGAGTGCTGAGTTGCTACTACACAGCAATAGATCCTAGGCAAAGATGTCCTATCAACCTCTTCATGCAGATTGTTTATAGAGCCCCAAATATTTATTACATGAAAATACTTTAACTAATAGAACTACAAATAATAATATTAATAAGAATATTACCGACTTTTGGATTCTCCCATTAACCTTTGGTTGTTTTGTTTCTCCTATGTACAAATCTGCACATGTGTTATATGCAGTAGTGGTATATGCAGTACAATGCAGTGAGCCATATGCAGATCTACACCGTAGAAACAAAATAACCACTCCATAAACACAGGGTGCAACATCAGGACTAGATTCAGCAGTCCATCTCCATTTAAAAGACAAAGGCCACATTTTGGACACTGAGGATCACTGGTTTGAAAGGGGTCAAAGAGGCCATCTATGTCAATATTGAACAGCCAGAGGGGGAAGGATACAACATCATTATCTCCAGTCTACAACACAGTCCTTTCAACAGTTCCAAGAAGGCTCCATACCCATTTGCACTACTCAGGTGACTCTGATGACACAGATAAACCTCCAGGTGACCTTAACGACCTGCTAAAATAATGCAAATGCCGAGCTGCTTGCAAGGAGTAAAAATCCTTCCATTCTCCACCATCCAGTCAGAGCTGAAGAAGCAGCTTGGATGAGAAGTGAAACATCTTCAAAGAAAAACCAGAAAGTCCAGTTGCCTCTTGAAAAAAGTATCTTTGGGACAACCATGGCCTGGATGACTGAGAATCTCCATAGACATTCAGCTAGGATTGAACAGTTTATGCCTTACTTATTTATTTTAAGCTTATATGCCATCCAGCTCACCAAAGCCTGACTCTAGGTGACTCACAATCAATAAAACATCAATGTTAAACATTAAAACAAATAGTAACTTTAAATTTGACAGAACTGGGGAGGAAGGGAGCAAAAGATGTACATGGGGAAAGGTGGAGTCTTAACTAGTTCTTAACCACTTCCAGAATGACACACCTCCACTGGGGTCCCTGGCCACTTGGTAGAGCCAAGTCTTCAGGCCCTTTTGCAAAGGGTGGCTGTAGATCTCACATTGGGGGATACAATATTCCAGTACAGGTAGGCCTTGATTTACAACCATTCATTTAGTGGCCATTTGAAGTTACAATGGATCTGAAAAAAAAGTGATTTACAACTGATCCTTGTGCTTACAACATCACAGCATTGCTATGGTCATGTAATCAAAATTCAGATGCTTGGCAAACAGCATATATTTATGATGCTCGCAATCTCTGAGTCATGTGATCACCATTTGGACCTTTCCAGCTGGCTTTCAAGGAAAAAGTAAATATTAAGTCAGATTTGTTTAAGACCATATGATTTACTTAACAATTGCAGTGATTCACAACAATTATAGCAAAATAGGTCCTAAAATTGGGTATGACTCACTTAACAATAACTTAACAAATTGTGGTCTTAGTTGTGATTGTAAGTCAAGGACTACCTGTATATGGCCCCTGCAGCACTTTATTTGCAGTGGACAGACATAAAATTTTGAATCGCTTTTAAATTTCTGCTTGAGTCTTGAAGAATCTGAATGCTTTGCGGCTACTATGCCATTTGTGCTATGATGTGAACTACAGAAAAAAATCCCACTTGTAATACAACATGGAAAATTACCAATTTGTACATACTTTTCTTTTTATTTGAAAGATTATTCACATATTCAATCAAGTGATTAATTTAAAAGTTCTGTTTCATTTGGTTTTACTTTAGCTTTTGTCCCAGCTGTGGTTTACAAGAAATATTCAAATCACATACTCTAGGTAAAGCAATAAGTATGTTACTGAAAATGATGACAGTGAAATGTGACGTGAGATTTTTGTGAAAGAGCCCACATCTTGATTATACTTGTGTTACAATCAAATTTAAATACAACTGCTACTTCATGCCTGCAAATGTTGAAAGTAGTCATGGATTTAATCAATAATTTTTCCAGACGTTAATTAATTCTGCTTTTCCCTCATTATACTTTGGAAAGTACTCCAAAGTGACTTTGCATTTTAAGATTGTTGATTGTTTCAGTGTAAAATAAGATTTGATATTAAATTTGTTTACTGAAATATAATCATGTTCTACAGATCTATTTAGCTACTTTTTGTTAGATGAAAGTCAGGATGCAATGTGATAATTGCTGTTCTAGTTTGTTTAGCAGAAAAAGAGTTAATTTATTAGACAAACATTAACATGAAATTAGGAAATTTGCCTGAGGTCATTCTGATTCCACCTACTGTATGCTGAACTCTGAAAATCCCATTCCTGCCCCAATGTTGTCTTTTCAGTTCCAACTTTTACAATGTGTTTGAGCTTTATAATTAAAGTGGAATGACATTTTTAGTTTCAAAGAGGAAAGCTGTCATTTTTAAATTTAATCTTTTGATTTTATGAGATGCTTTATATATAGGATAGCCCATAAGATTTGGAAATGGCAAAGGATGGTTTGTCTCCTGTTCAAGTGTTTCAGCAGATAGCTTTTATTAAAAGGAGTATTGATTTAATATTCACTAACTGCTTTATGACAGAAATATATTTTATTTGAGTAAAGGGTTGCTGTGGGCAAATGAAGCTTGGTGTCGCCATATAATGAGAGAAATAAAAATTCCATTTAGATTTCGCAGCTCTATTTCTTGTGGAGTATGCAATTCTGGCATTAATTAGTGGAAGCACGGTTGTTTTACATCATAGAAATCGTCATCTAAAATAAACTATATGCAGCTGCTTTTTGCTTAAATAGGAATGAATTTTAAAATTCTTTCTGAAATACTGAGAATTTAAATTATATTTTTAGTGCCTGTATTCCTGCTAGTACTTTTTATAAAGTACAGTTTGACAATGTATGTATGGTCTATTGCAATTGCATTTCTATATAATTAAAATGCATTTCAGAAGTGAATGTAGTAACCATCTGTAGAAATCCTACATTTCCTGATGGATTACACTATTAAGGATCAGCTTCACTGAGGTTAATGCATATTACTAATTCCTAATGAACATAGGTTTTTTGTATGTCTCCATATTCATGTAATTCACTTTTTAAAACTGTTTTATTAGTACCATATGATGTACTTTTGTATGAAAACACTAAAGAATTACATCCATTGATCATAAGAAAAAAATACGTCGAGGCAATACTGTTTTTCTTTTAATAATTTTGTTATGCTTATCAAGATATAAATGCAAAAGAAAATGAAAATAGTAGGAAAATGAGGGAACTCTTTTTAACATTGTAGAATAAGATAGCAACATCACAGCCTCAACTTTTTATTTTTACATACTTAATGTATTAGCCATTTCTATAACAACAAATTTAACTAATCAGCAAAACCTAAAGTCAATGGTTCATTTTTTTTCCATCTCAAGCACAAAATCCAGAAGTGGTTTCCAAGTAGAAACAAAGCTGAATGTGTTATTTTCTTTGATTAAAGCAATTAATTTAGCCATCTCTGCTAGTTCCATAAGTTTTTCCAGCCAGTCATCCATTGTGAGAATTAAATATCTTTCCATTTTTGTGCATAAAAACATCTTTGATCTGTCTACATATATAACAGCAAAGTTCCATATTTTTTTCAAGTTATTTGTCCATCAAGCCTAAAAGAAAAGTTTGCGGTTTGATTTTTATATTCATTTTAAGAACCTTCTGTATTAACATATAAATCTTACCCAGTATTTCTTTGCTTTGTCACAAGTCCATCAAAAATAATAAAAAGTTCCTTCTTTACATTTACATTTCTAACATACATATGAAATACCTTTATACACCTTTGACAGTTTTAATAGGCATATTTATTTAAAAAATACTTTTAAATTATAATTTAATGTAAATTTCAACCACACTTTGTCCATTCTACAATCATCACATTATACTCACTTTTTTACTCATTAGATTATGCAATGCTTCACCATATTCATTCTCCAAATTCAGTTTCAATAATAATTTATAAATCTTGACAATAACATATTCATCATTACCACACAATACAAGTTCAAATTCATTTTTTTACAAAGTCAAATCTGTAACTTAGAGTTTTTTATATATCTCTATATTCCATGTGATTCACTTTTCTAAAACTATTTTATTAGTACCATATTATATATGGTATGAAAAGCACTAAAGATTAAATGTGTTGATTATAAAAAAAGGCAATACTATTTTTCATTTTTAATAATCCTACCAAATTTATGTAGCATAATTACTATGCACATTTGTTAAGCAAGAATTAGCTGTATTTAAAATGGATTATATGGAAGTATGATTGTCCCACATTGACATTTCATTCAATTGTACAATATTTCCATAATAATATCTCTTTACACTTTTCCTTGCATCAGTTTCCTGGTGGTCCCATACCTCATCTCTTTCACAATAATCAGCATTTTAATTCTACATGAATATATACTTGATGTATATATACAAGACACATTGGGAACCCAGAGTAGTATCTCCTCTCAGGAAAAATGCATTAAATGGGAAGTACCCATTCACTACTTCAATCTTAGGTTGTAGCAAAGCAATGCTGCTTTAACTACATAGCAATTCAATCTCACTTTTAAAATTTAAATACCTATTAATTTAGCCTGGTGAACATTCAAGAAAAAATAGATGCTTTTTAGAAATACATTTAGTTTTTGACTTAGTGACTTGCAACTTATTGCCCTATGAAATACAGTGAATACATGATTTTTAAAATACAAGAAAAAGACACTAGCTAAAATTTTGTGCAAATAGAATATTAGAAGAAAATAAATTATTCAGAAGCAATAAATAGAAATGATTACAAAAATGGTACTAAAACATAAATCCATGTTCATTGGCTGTGGTGGGATTCAAATTTTTTAACAACTGAGGATGCCAAAATCTGAGTGGATAGCCTGGGAAAGGTGTCAGAATAACAAAATAAAACTTAGAGGGTACTTAGGGGAGCACCCTATACCAGCGATGGCGAACCTTTTTTTGGCTCGCGTGCCACAAGTGGGGGGGAGCGTGGGGGGGTCGTGTGCGGGTGTGCGGCACCCATAATGCAATGCGCGATCCCCCAGGGCGCATGCGCGCACAACCCCCCCCCGCATTTTACATGCTTTTTTTGCCCTCCCCAAGCTCCAGAGGCTTTATAGGAGCCTGGGGAGGGCGAAAAGAGCCTCCCCTGCCCCCCCGGAGGCCCTCGGACGGTCCCTGAAGCCTTCAGAACGCTTAAAACGACCCTCCGAGCAACTTCCGCCTCTGGGGGGCGGGGGAGGCTCTTTTCACCCTCCCCAGGCTCCTATAAAGCCTCTGGAGCCTGGGGAAGGCGAAAAATAGCTTTTAAAAAGGTGAACTCAGCTGGCCAGCGCGCATGTTCAGCCGGCATCCCAGCATTCGCAGTTTTCTCAGAGGCGCAACCAACCTGAGACCTCCAGTGGTTCACAGATATCCATCCTGGGACCTCAACGTAGTGCTACGTGCCCTCATTGGGCCCCCGTTTGAACCACTCAGGACTGCAAGTCTCAAACATCTGACATCTGACAGCCTTCTTGGTCGCCATCACCTCGGCTCGACGCATTTTGGAGCTGGCTGCCCTGTCCGTCAGAGAGGACTTATGCTTGATACGACAAGACAGGGTAGTTTTCCTGTACACCGCTTGGAGAGTCCAAGCAATGGGTTAATTCAGTCTGGTTGCCCTTGGATACTGAGGAACTTTTTTTCTCCCTTTAACCACACCTCCTCGTGTGATTGCTGCCAGAATTAATTCCTCAGTTGCCCGAATCGGATGCATATTCAGAGCTCAGGCTATTAATCTTTGGCTTGGACTCTCCTAGATCTATATTTTGGAAATTTTTCCTGTTTAAATCTGCTTCAAGCTAACTCGAAGGCCAGGAGGTAAGCGTGTGTGGGGGAGGCTTTTCTCCACAGCCTCGCACTCGTGCAGGCTTGGAAGCCTGCCGCTTGCTCCTAGAGCGCGGCAGCAGCGGCGAGGGTTTTTTTTTCGCTCGGTTCCCTTCCCGGTTGTTATTTTCCGGCCTGGTTTCGTTTTTTTGACTCCCCCTGCGTTTTTTTCCGTCCCTCCGCCACGGAGTAGCGAGCGGCCTGGATTGCTCCTGACTGCCGCTTTCCTCTCCGCCTAGCCCCTCGCTGTTGCGACGGCCATTTTTAGGCGCGAAAAGTTCGCGCCTTTATTTTAGGCCTCTGCCGCTCAGCCACGCTAGTGCAGGAGGCCGCCTTGGTGGCCACAGGGCCTCGCTGGGCCCGCCCAGCAGGCCCTCGGCCACCACTCACTGGACCTCAGCGGCGCTGGTAATTTGGCCACCACGTGTCCTTTGCACCGGCACAGGGAAGGTTTTTTATCCTTAAGAGCTGGCCAGGCCTTGCCTTTTTTCTCAAACCACTAGTCTCCTGGCCTACTGACTTCCCTGTCTCTCCTGCGGGGTTACTGCAGCCTGAGCTGCGGGCCCACTTCATAGCTCAACCTCCTGGGTGTCCTCCTTTTAAACTGGCTACTAGTGTTAAGGCTGAATTGGAATTATTAATTTTTCTATGCCTGCATTATTAATCATGATTGTGTTTTTTTGTGCATTTCAGTGTAGCCAGTCGAAATCCGCTGCAGCCTACCCGCTTGCCTGTGTTTTCTGCATCATCCTTCTGCGGTCATTGGCATGGAGCTGCCCCCTCCATCAGGTTCCCTTGAGGCTAGATCTGGCCCCTCTCAGGCCCCTAGCAAGGATACCCCTTCCAGTAAGGGTGGGAGTGTGGGCAAGGGCGTCTCAGGGGCCACTAACAAGCACCCTGTCAAGGCCCCGTCTGCAGCCGAAACCAAGGATGCTGAGAGGCGCCAGCGGGCCCTTGATAAACAATTTGAGAAGGCCCGGCGCCAGGCTGGGACAGGGTCCCCCCCAGGGGAGGCCCCCATCCCCCCATCCAGAGGTGATGTCTTGGCATTGATGAATGAGGAGGTAGAGTCTCAGGATCTGTCCCCGGACAGATCACTGGTGGAACCAGTTTCTCCTGCCCCATCCTGGTCATATGAACAGGACCCAGTCCCAGAGGGTCACAGTAGGGCTCCCCCAGCCGGGGGCTCCCATTACCATCTCCAGGACCCCAGGGATCCGGAATCAGACTCTGATCAGGAGCCCGAACTGCCACCGCGCATGCAGGCCTTGGTCGATCGTGCGATCGCCAGAGGCATCGCTGAGGGCCTCCGAAAACGCACCCCTCCCCCACCGGGGTCAGGGGCCACCCTCCAGGGCCCAACGGCTCCTCCTCCGGCCAAACGTGCCCGTCATCCGTCCCTTGAGTCGTCCGTGGTCAGCGAAACCTCCGCCATCGAGGACGCTGATCAGGACGGCCAAGAGCTATCTGAGGATGAGGGCCTCCCCCCGGACGCCCCCTCTTTTTCGGGACTTTTCAAACCTAGTCTTTTTAAGTCCATTCTCCACAAAGCAAAACTAGCTACCAGGGTAGGGATCAAACCTAAGCCGGCCCAACCTTCGGCCGATGCTGTTCCAGAAAACCCCAATGCGGCCATGTTTGACGTTCCGGCCCCCCAACAAGAGCTGGTCCCGGTTCCAGGCTTGTTCCTGGACGTAATCCAACGTCAGTGGGCCCAACCAGCCACCTTGTCTTCCCCCAGCGGGGCAGACAAGAAACTTTATTCAATGGATCCCACCTTGGAAGACCTTTTGGCTCTCCCAGCCGTGGACCCACCTATAACTGCCCTCACCTCCAACTCCCCCCTCCCAGCAGACCTGCTGGATGGGCTCAAGGCAGAGGATAAGAAGGCGGAGAGGGTATGTCATAAGGCTCACCTGGCGGCTGCCTGGGCCATCAAAGCCTCCTCCTCCGCCTCCTTTTTTAACAGGGCCTCCGTTATATGGCTAAGGGAACTGCTGGCCAAACTCCCGGCAGGGGACTTGCGCCTTCGCCAGGATATCTCAAAAATAATTGCGGCCTCCCAATATGCGGCGGACGCATCCCTTAACGCCACTAAATTTGCATCTAGAGCCTTGGCGGCCAACGTCACCTCACGCCGCCTGCTCTGGCTCCGCCACTGGCAGGCAGACCAGAAGCATAAATGGAAGCTGGCCTCAGCCCCCTTTAAGGGTGCCAAATTATTTGGGGAGGCGCTTGAGCCCCTCCTCATTGAATCCAAAGATAAGAGAAAGATCTTACCTTCCACCACAAAGAAGCAGGACCGTAAGTCCGCTCCGTACCCCAGGAGGCAGCCCTTTCGTGCCTCTGAACCCTCTACCTCTTCCTCCTTCACCCCGCCCTACCGACCGGCCAGTCAGTCAGGGGACAGGTTCCAGGACAGGTCCAATTTCAGGGACAGAGGTAGACAACAATTCGGTTTCCGTAAATCCAACCGTGGCAGTGCCTCCAACAGGCCCTTCCGCAAATCAAAGTGACTGCCCGGGCCTGTCACCCATAGGGGGGCGGCTCCAGCTATTCGCCCACCATTGGGCCCAGACCACGGAGGATGCCTGGGTCCTCCAGATTGTAAGGGAGGGCCTATCCCTAGAATTTCTATCCCCCCCTCCCCGGAACTTCATCCGGTGCCCCACTCCCTCCTGCCCTCTGAAGAGGGAGCTCATGAACCAGGAGATACTTCATCTCCTGGAGATAGACGCGATAGAGCAGGTTCCCCCCGGCCAGGAGGGGAGGGGTTTCTACTCCATCCTCTTCCTGGTACCAAAGAGCTCGGGGGGCTGGAGGGCCATCTTGGACCTAAAGAACCTCAACAGGCACATCGCCTACCGGAGGTTCAAGATGCAGTCCCTCCAGTCCATCCTGTCGGGGATCCGTCAGGGAGACCTCCTTACCTCTATCGACCTCAAGGAGGCTTACCTACACATCCCCATCCGTCCCCAGCACAGGAGGTTCCTGCGCTTCTTTTATGCCGGCCGGCATTTTCAATACCGGGCCCTTCCTTTCGGCCTGTCATCGGCTCCCAGGACCTTCACCAAGGTCCTGGCGGTTGTGGCAGCCCAACTAAGGCGCAGACCCATAAGGCTACAGTGCTACCTGGACGACATCCTGATCCAGTCGTCGTCCAGCCAGCAGGCCTTGCGGGACCTCCGCATCACGATGAGAACTCTGAGGAGCCACGGCTTCTCCCTAAATCTAAAGAAAAGCCATCTGGTTCCCACCACCAGACTTATCCACGTGGGGGCGGTCATAGACACTTCCCTGTGCAGGGTCTTCCTATCCCAGGACAGGCTAGACAGCTTAGTGGCCATGACCCGCAAGGTGATGCTCACGAGATAGGTACCGATCATCCTCCTGTCACAGCTGTTGGGGAAAATGATCTCTTCCATCTCGATCGTCCCATGGGCTCGCCTTCACTCCAGAGCTCTCCAATGGCTCCTCCTTCCTCACCAGAGGGCCTCAAGGAGCAACTCGAATCGACTGGTGAGCGTCCCCCCAGTAGTGAAGAGGTCGCTCCGATGGTGGACGTCCCCTGCAATCCTCAAGGGCCACCTGTTCAAAGAGCCCAACCGGTTAGTGGTCACCACAGACGCAAGCCTCGCCGGCTGGGGGACACACATGGGTCATCTAGTGGTGCAAGGCAAATGGTCACTCGCGGAGAGCTCCTGCAGCATCAATCTTCTGGAACTGCGTGCGGCCCGCCTGGCACTCCGACATTTTCACCAGGACATTCGCCATCAACATGTCCTATTAATGACGGACAATGTGGCCACCAAGGCCCACATAAACCGCCAGGGGGGCACCAGATCCAAGACATTGATGAGGGAGGCTTAATCCCTGGGGCACTGGGCGGAGAGACATCTGGCATCTCTTCGCTCCGACCATATTTCGGGAGTCGACAACACCCAGGCGGACTGGCTAAGCAGGACCACCATAGACCCGGCAGAGTGGAAACTGGATCCGGCTCTGTTCCGCCAGCTGTCCCGCAAGTTTGGCACTCCAACGGTCGACCTCTTTGCGTCCAGGGAAAATGCTCAGTTTCACCGCTGTTTCTCCCGTTTCCAGTCCCCGGGGGCGGAAGGGACGGATGCCCTTTGTTGCCCTTGGCCCCGGGGCCTACTTTATGCTTTTCCACCTCTACCCCTGATCCCGCAAGTCCCCCACAAGATCATCACGGAGGAGGCGGAGGTACTCCTCGTAGCCCCGCACTGGCTCCGACGATCGTGGTTCGCCGACCTGGTCAGCCTCTCCCTGTCGCCTCCGTGGAAGATCCCTCCAGACCGAGTCTTCGTCAGCCAGGGGGCAGTAATCCATCCAGAGCCCCAGTGGCTCCAATTGGCCGTCTGGCACTTGAGGGGGACCAGCTGAGGCGCGAGGGCCTTTCAGAGGACGTAGTCCACACTATACAGGCAGCTAGGCGACCGTCGACCACTCGAATTTACGATGCCTCTTGGGCTTCCTTCGCCAAATGGTGCGACACCTTACATTTAGACCCGGTGACGGCTCCGGTCTCCCGTGTCCTGGACTTTCTGCAAGGGGGTCTTGCCAAGGGCCTCGCCCCGAATACCCTTCGACGACAGGTGGCGGCCCTTTCCACCGTTTGGGCCGGTGACCCGGTCTTGTCCCTTAGCAAGGTTCCCAGAGTCCGTTCCTTTCTCAAAGGGGCCTGTAACTTACGGCCTCCCACGGTCCATCGCTATCCCACCTGGCAGCTGTCCGTGGTTCTGCAGGCGCTCACCGCTCAGCACTACGTCGCTACGTCATCTCACACTCAAGACGGCATTCCTCATCGCCGTGATGTCAGCTCGTCGTATCTCAGAACTGGCAGCCCTATCGGTTCGCCAGGACCTATGTACCGTCCACCCAGACAGGGTGGTGTTGAGACTAGACCCGACCTTTATTCCAAAGGTCAATACTTGGTTCCATAGAACGCAAGACATTGTGATTCCTGATTTCTGTCCGCGACCGTCACATCCCAGGGAACGTCAGTGGCACATGTTGGACGTGAGAAGGGTGCTGAAAACATACATTGCCCGCACCTCTGAGTTCCGGAAATCGGAGTCCTTGTTCGTGTCGTTTCATCCAGGTTCCCTGGGCAAAAAGGTCTCTTCTTCTACTGTTGGCAGGTGGCTGCGCGCTTGCATCGCCTTGGCCTACGAAAGCCAGGCCAGATCGGTGCCACGGGGCATCACTGCGCACTCCACTCGCAGCACGGCCACCACTGCGGCTTGGGCCACTCATGCATCGATCCTAGACATTTGTAAGGCGGCTACGTGGTCCTCCCCGTCGCCCTTCATTCGACATTACAAGCTGGACATCTACGCCTCGGCTGAGGCGTCCTTTGGCAGGAGGGTACTTCAAGGGGTTGTGTCTTCGACCGAATCCTGGGACTTTGCTTCTGCCCACCCATCTGGACAATAACTTGGGTATGTCCCATTGCTTGGACTCTCCAAGCGGTGTACAGGAAAATGACCATTGGCTTACCTGAAGGGTCCTTTTCTGTACACCGCGGGAGAGTCCAACCCACCCTGGTCTTCGGTCCGGGGATTCGTTCCTTTTATCGACTAAAGACATCTTGGACGCCTTCGCTCCATCCTCTCGACAGGCTGACTTTTTTCGTCATTAATTCTGGCAGCAATCACACGAGGAGGTGTGGTTAAAGGGAGAAAAAAAGTTCCTCAGTATCCAAGGGCAACCAGACTGAATTAACCCATTGCTTGGACTCTCCCGCGGTGTACAGAAAAGGACACTTCAGGTAAGCCAATGGTCATTCTCAGACTGGACCTGGCATTCATCCCCAAGATTAATTCCTGGTTCCATCAAGCACAGGAGGTAGTTCTTCCGGACTTTTGTCCGCATCCTAGACATCCGAGGGAGAAACGTTGGCATTTACTAGATGTGCGCAGGATGCTTCGCAGGTACATCAAGCGCACGGCGGGGTTTCGACGCTCTGAATCACTCTTCATATCATTCCAGCCGGCATCCCAGAGCAGGAAGGTGTCCTCCTCTACGATCGGCGGGTGGCTTAGGGCCTGCATTGCCTTCGCCTATATCCTACAGTCCAAACCTGTGCCTCACCACATAACAGCACACTCGACTAGAAGCGCCACCACCATGGCAGCCTGGGCGACCCAGGCATTGAGGAAATTTGCAAGACAGCTACTTGGACTTCGTTGTCTCCGTTTGTCTGAAATTATAAGTTGGACAGCTTTGCATCAGCGGAAGGGGCATTCGGGAGGCGAGTTCTTCAAGGCATTCACACCAGTGATGAGACCCTGAATGCTGCCGCTTCCTGCCCTAGTGACAATTAGCTTGGGCATGTCCCTTGCTTGGACTCTCCAGAGCAGCGCCCTGGAAAATGACCATTGTCTTACCTGAAGGGTCGTTTTCAGGGCGCTGCGAAGGAGAGTCCACCCCACCCTGGGGTCTGGTTCCGCTGGTGACAGTTTAAACGTTACGGTTTCAGTTGCGTTGTTCCTTGTTGGACTTATTCCCATTGTTGGACTTTTCAGAGCGCAACAGTTCCAAGTCTTCATTGAAAAAATCTGAAGATAATCAGCACCAGAGGCGTGGTTTAAAGTTTCAATTCAGTTCTGGGCAGATTGGCAGTATTTAACCCTTGCTTGGACTCTCCTTCGCAGCGCCCTGAAAACAACCCTTCAGGTAAGACAGTGGTCAATCTCTGAAATGGTATAGGGTTCCCCCCCCCCCAAGTACCCTCTAAGTTTTATTTTGTTATTCGGACACTTTTCCCAGGCCATCCATTAGATTTTGGCATCCTCAGTTTTCCTGCCTGAGCAGGGGGTTGGACTAGAAGACCTTCAAAGCCCCTTTCAACTCTGTTATTCTGTTATTCCTGAACTAAATAGCTAATGCCCTCATTGGGATCCTTTCTCTTTTGCTCCCTCTGGAGTAATGAGTTAAATAGCTGCCTCTAGACATTCATTTTAATAATATTTTTAGAAACCTGCAGTTGAAAGTTCTTCATGTCTCCTTACCCTGAAGTCCCAATTTCATTTGGAATTTAATCCCAAACTGATTGCCCTTTTAGCAGTACTAGTTCAACTTCTGCTCAAAGGAGAATACAAGCGGGTTTGCAGACATACCGGCTTTGGCTGCAAAGACTGCAGGCAGCCTTCCCAGCCACATACTTCCTCCTCCTGCTGCCCAATGCAAGGCGAGAGGCCCGAGAAAAAGCACCTGGTCTGGCCACACAGCCCTCCATGACAGAACCCTTCCCGGGGAGCAAAATTTGGGACAACCTGATCTCCCCGGGGCTGCATGTGTGCACTGCAGCAGAGCAGCAGTCTTGGCCTCAGTGTGGCATCTCCCCCAAGGGCCGGCCACCCATCCACCTCGCTGCTTCTCTCTGCCACCGCTTTCCAGAAGGGACTTAGAGGAAAGCGGCGGCTCATGGCTGCTACATTTCGCTGTGCTGCACAAGACATGAAGCAAAGGCAGCGGTGGAGAGAAGTAGCCCCCCAACCTGGAGAGAATGTGGAGCATCTCCCTGAGTGCCGAAGGCATGCCCAGGATCAAGAGCCTCAAGAAGCGGCTGCAAGATCAAGCAACATCTTGTGGCCACCCGAGCTTCTTGCGGTTATTGCTGGGTGAGTCTCAGTCGGCGGCTGCTTCTCTCTGCCACAGCGCTTTCCGGATGGGATCTCTTACAGATAAGGAGAACCCAAACCATTTCAGCCCACCTGCGCTCGCCCCCTTCGGCTCAGCACAGAAGGCCACAGGTTGGATAAATTGCTTCGGCCTGGGGGTGGCGTAGTTTGACCCAGGGGTTCTAGCTGAATGCAGCGAATGTAGATTACTTGGGGGGGGCAGCTTACCTAAAACTAGGGAGCGGTGAAGGCTTGGGATGGAGGAAGTCAAGATAGCAGCAGGTGCCACGTAGTCTAGGGCTCAGGCGAGGTGTGACGGCTAGGGAGCCAGGTAAGCAGGAAAGCCGGTGAGGGAATCGGAGTTTGCCTAGGCGAGTTGTGAGCAAGGCAAGTGGGAAGCCAAAGCAGATGTGAGAAAAGTGGCTGTAAGAGGCGGTGCGGTGTGGGACCAGGCAGTGGTGGGATTTGCCAGTTCGCTGAACTGCACAGAATCGTAACCGGTTTGCCTGAACTGGCTGAAGCACACCTCTGTTCATTGGGTTGTCTTTTAGAAGTTCATTTTTCCCCTTCTTTTGTATGTCACTGACATTTTTATTTATTGGCAGCATGTGCTCTGTACAAATAGCATAATATAAAAACAAGTTTAATAGCAAACATAGTAAATATGTGATAAGACAAATATTAAGCTATTGTTCATACTTACCTAATAAGTACCACTGAATTTAATGTGTGTAAGATTTGACATTACACTGAAACTAGGTTTTTCAGTTAAATTTTGATCCTATTTGATTTATCTTGATGCAGTACAGTGTATTTAACACAACTAGAGGAAGTTATGTCTTCAAGGAGTGCAACAGATCATTTAATAATCAATCAATTAATCTTTATTATACTCACAGACCAGCATTATCATTTAGTAATGACATTTTTTTAGGAGCAAGTAAAATATTCCACAGCAATCTCGAATGATAAAACACAATATTCATACAGGATTGTTTCTGTCTTACCCTGTTAGGTGTAAGAATATTTCTTACTGGAATTCCTATTGGATGCTGCCTTCTGATGTTTGTGGAAAGAACTGCTTTTGGGAAGCTGCCCATAGGTAGGCTTTGCCACAATCTTAATTGTTCAGTTAGAATTTAGACATGCTAATAAGTATTGCGAAAGGTAGAAAAATGTTGATGCAATTACCCAACTCTTTAGGTTTTTTTCTGTCACATTACACTTTAATAGACGTAAAGGTCATTTTGATTTAATTTAATTTAAAAAGGTTCCCATTTTTAAATTATACATTTCTTTAAATAATATATATTTTTAAAAATATGTATACTAACTGGTTGTGCAATAATTGTAATCTACCGTATTTTTCGCCCTATAAGACGCACTTTTTTACTCCAAAAAAGGGGGTAAAAATCTGAGTGCGTCTTATAAGCCGAATGTAGCCACCTGGGTCCACTGTTCCCTGTAAGGTGTGCGGCAACAATACACCGCACGGCAGTTTCCAACTGCCGCGCGGTGTTTTGTACTGTCACAGGCTAGAACTGGCCGCCCGCAAAGGACCTCCCCGGACTTGTTTTGGTGAGCGCGGGGTGACTGACTCTAGTTCAGCAAAGCAAGCCCGGGAAGGTCCTTTGTGGGCAGCCAATCCTAGCTGCTTGCGCCCGGCGCTGCGGCTAAAATAAACCCTCAAAGCCCCTGCCGCTACTGGAATATCTGCTGCCGCCTCCTCCTCCTCTAACAGCACCACATTTGCTGCCCGACGCTGCGGCAGATTTCCTGACAGTGAGAAGTGAAGCCGCCAAAGCCCATGGCAGCGGCGGCACATTTGGAGTGAAGCCGCCAAAGCTCCCGCTGGCGCCCCCGTCCATGGCAGCAGCGGCGGCGCATCCCCCTCCACTCGGAGCATCTGACCTGGGCACCGGGTTACCCTGCTGCCCCCTCCTCCTCCGCCGTGCCTTTGAGAAGCCATGAGGCTTTTTTTCCCCCTGCTGCCCTCCGCCGCCTTTCTACTGGCTCCCGCGGCTCATGGCTCCTCAAAAGCACAGCAGAGGAGGAGGGGGCAGGGGTAACGGGGCTCAGCTCAGATGCTCTGAACAGAGGGGGAGGCGCCGCCACCGCTGCCACGGGAGGGAGCCAGTAGGAAGGCGGAGGAGGGCAGCAGGGGGAAAAAAGCCTCATGGGGGACGCGCCGCTGCCATGGGCAGGAGCTTTGGCGGCTTCACTTCTCACTTCTCGCGCGTCCCCCTCCACTCGGAGCATCTGAGCTGGGCAGCGCGTTACCCTGCTGCCCCCTCCTCCTCCGCCGTGCTTTTGAGAAGCCATGAGGCTTTTTTTTCCCCTGCTGCCCTCCGCCGCCTTCCTACTGTCTCCTGCAGCCTCATGGCTCCTCAAAAGCACAGCAGAGGAGGAGGGGGCAGGGGTAACGGGGCTCAGCTCAGATGCTCCGAACAGAGGGGGAGGCGCCGCCCATCTAGCGTTCTCCACCCCCAACCCCAAATCTCTCCGGATCTGCTTATTGCTATTGCTGCTATTGCGCCCAGCTACTGTATCTCTTTGCTGCATGACAGATCCGGGCGGATTGGGGGTGGGTGGGTGGAGAACGCTAGATTGGAAAGTTAATGTTTTAGATGAGCCACCGGCTGGAGGGCTGGGGCCATGCAAGAAGCCCGCTTAGGCAGGGAAGGAGGGGAGGAGGGAGTGAGGATAGACAAGTAAGAGGGAAAGAGGAAAGAAAGCAGGAGGGCAGAAGGGAGGTGGAAGGAAGGAAAGAAAAGCAGACACGCTGGAGGGAAAGAGGAAAGAAGGCAAGCAGGCAGGAAGGAGGCAGAAGGAAGGAGGGAAGGATGGAACTGGAAGGGAGGCAGAGAAGGAGGGAGGGAGAAAGGAAGGATAGGAGGATAGGTTAAGGGGAAAGAAGGCAGGCAGGCAGAAGGGAGAGAGGTGCAAGGAAGGAAGGAAGCATAGATAAGCAGGAGGGAAAGAAGGCAGGCAGGCAGGAGGAAAGAGGAAGGAGGGAACTGGAAGGGAGGCAGGAAGGAAGGGAAGGAGGAAGGGAGGGTGGAAGGAAGGATAGACAAGTAAGAGGGAAAGAGGAAAGAAAGCATCTGAATGTACTAAACACAAGTCTTCAGGGAAAAGATGGATACATTGTGAAAACTCAGCTGTCAGTTGATCTTAATGTTATGAAATGAAAAGTATGCCATTTGCAATTAACTTGGCATAAAATAATTCATTTGCATTTAATTGTTATTGTTCAAAGATGTTTGGAAAAATGTTCGGCCCTCCAGCATGTTCACTTCATCCAATCTGGCCCTCTTTGAAAAAAGTTTGGACACCCCTGTGTTACATGGTTGACATAAAATTGTTCTTAAACTGCTGTTAACTTTATACAGTTGATATAAAATATTTTACTATAGTATTTGGTTCAGAATCTTTTTTTTCTAGATTTTCCTCCTTTAAAATTGGGTGCGTCTTTTATTCCGAGCGTCTTATAGGGCGAAAAATACGGTAATCAGCCTAAGAAAGTATCCCAAATGTGGGTACAGTAGTGTTTTTATAAATGTATAAAGTTACTAATTTCATACCATAAAGCAAAATAGTTTGGAACAGATGTTATAATTATGGTTCTTTTTAATCTTTTAATTGAAATTTTGCTGCTGATGGCTTTCGTCAAAATTTAAGATGGTGAAATATATTTTTGAGGAAAAAATAAAAGCCTTTGTTTCCTACTGGTAGATCAACAGAGAGAGGTATGCAATAGTGGCAAATATCTATAGTTCAGGTGTAGGATGAGGGTAAAGGTTTGTTAGTCAAGCTTGTAGGTTGGCTTCCAAACGTTTCATTACTTGGCTAGGTGTAAGGATCTGCCTCAACAACCTTCCCTAGAAAGTAAAACTCTTGAAACTACATTTCAAAAGGAATTTTTACTGAGAGATAGTGATTGCAGAGAAGTGAGATGGAGTTTGAAATTCGGGTGCGAAGCATTAGGCTAACTTTTCCCTTTCAACCCCCCCCCCCTATACCCTGTGTCCATCAGTAGCCAATAATATGCCTCAGAGGTGTTTTGAAAATCACCGAGGCTGGATGGTGAAAAGCGTTCATGTTTGGAGCACTGAGACCTTGGATACCCAGCCCAGCCCAGTTCAGAAAGAGTTGCTGCAGATGGTGTGAACTCTCCCTCCTTTTAAGCTCCCAAGCAGTTACAACAGCAGCAAAGCGAAAGCATGAAAACTATGTGGGCCACCGTGTCTCCCTCCTCCCTTCCAGAATGGCAGAATACTAACATCTTCAGTGGAGTTTAGGGGATGTCAGTGAGAACAAACTTTTACCCTCAGAAAGAGGTATAATGGAATAGACAAATGTTAGTCCTGGCAGAGCAGGACAGCCTTTTTCTCTCTTTACCCTGTGATACATTACATCCAGTAATGGGATTCAAATAATTTAACAACTGGTTATCTGCCCTAATGAGTGGCTGGGTGGGTATGGCTGAGTGGTCATGTGACTGGGTGGGTGTGGTCAACTCGACAACACTTCTTTGTCCTAATGACTGTTTTAAGTGTAAAAAAAGATACACCAAAAGATAGTTTATTATGTCATGCATTTAATACTTACAATAGGCATTTAATAAGAACAATAAAAAAGTACACAAAGCTAGATTTTGTTACAAGAAAGTTTTAAAATATTAATGAAAAACTACTAGATAACAAAAAACAATAAAACTTATTTAAGATATTTCCAAATAGTTGTTTGATTGCCGTCCTCTCACTTTTCTTTCGTTTAACTCGAGCATCATCGGCTGTGTGATGTGCTCTCAACCATTTTTTAACTGTAGAAATAGGGTCCCATTCTTGTAGAGGTAGGCCAATTAGACTAATAGTCATTGGGTTTGTTACATTGGAAACAGGCGACTTCTCCTCTCTGAACATATGATGTTCATTTGGAAAACCCCTTTCCACTTCTGCTGAACTTAGAGCGATTATTCTGACAATATCTTTAGCTTTTTGAATACTAAAGCAAAAACTTCTTCCCCTGGGCTCCGGAGGCCAGAAACAGACCTGTTTTTGGACTTCCTGAACTTCAGGGAGAATCATTTTTCGCCCTCTCCAGGCTCCGGAGACTTTCCTAGAGCCTCCATGAGGGTGAAAACAGTCTCCCCGGGTTCCGGAGGCCCTCTCTGAAGTCTCCTGACAAAAAACGGAGCACAGGTGGGGGGCACCGCACACTTGTGCTTCCCTCACCCCTCGCATGTGCGACCCCTTGCGCCTGCATGTGCAACCCTCACAAATGCACACATGTTTCCCGGCAGAGACCCAAAAATCAGCTGGCTGGTGGGAGCACGCACTCATGCTCGGTGGAGCTGACCTGGGCAACGGCTCACATGCTCTCATGGAGGGCTCCCTGTGGCATCTGTGCCATAGGTTTGCCATCACGTTCCTATCTATTCCTTTTGTTATTGCATCCTGCTCACATTTTTTAAAGTTCTCTGTGCAGATGTTATGAGCTTTCGATGAAAAATGTTCTTTCATTTTTTTTCTTAGACAACCTTGTTGTACCTCTTTGTTTTTCCATGCTGCATCAATCTGGAAATATTTCCATTCTTTTGATCCATGAGCACTTCTTTCTTTTGTGAAGTCAAATTTAGCACAATACTTGCAACCTAACTTTTTGTTGGAAATTTCCAGTCCCTCATATTTTTCTTTAAAGTTGTTATACTGAGGCAATGTCCAACAATCAGGAAGATTATTTTCAATTTTCAACTTCAACTGAGTTTTCAGTTCTTTCAGTAATTGACAAAAGTTGGCAACTTTTAAGATTTCAACTCCCAGACTCCCTCAGTCTGGGAATTGTATTTAGATGTATTTAGATTAACATGAAGGTCCTATTTGGCTGGACTCACA
Organism: Natrix helvetica; assembly: GCF_964273705.1. Classification (NCBI taxonomy): domain Eukaryota; kingdom Metazoa; phylum Chordata; class Lepidosauria; order Squamata; family Natricidae; genus Natrix; species Natrix helvetica. The sequence goes on from NC_138553.1 coordinate 56,746,532, forward strand.
CATTGTGCAGAGCTTCTTCTGAATTATATTCACAGCTCAAACCCAAAAAAGCTCAAGAACATTTCAACTGAGCAGCTTTTGGGACTCCAGCCTAGTTCTTTTTCAAAATTGCTGGGTAGACATTATGGGTTCCGTGTCAAATTTATTTTCAGATTTGTGGTATTTGTATCTTTGCATTCATGATTGTTTTTATAATACTGCTACAACTGCTCATTTGGCTGAAAAATGCAGGACACAAAGCTGCCACTTTGGGTCCTGTAAGTCCCATCTGGAAAGTGCTGCGGCAGAGAGAAGCAACATTCAACCCCGCTGCTTCTCTCTGCCGCAGCGCTTTCTGGATGGGACTTAGAGGAAAGCGACGGCTCATGTCTGCTAAATTTCACTGTGCTGCGCAAGATGCTGTCCCAGCAACAGCAGCGGTGGAGAGAAGCAGCTGCCGATCAGAGAGCATATGGAATGTCTCCCCAAGCAACTGAGGCTCACTGTGCTGTGCAAGATGCTCTCCCAGCAACAGCAGCAGCAGAGAGAAGCAGCTGCCCACCTGGAGACCAAGTGGAGCATCTCCCCAAGCGCCCGAGGCTTGCCCAGCACCAACAAGGGCTGCAAGAAGCTCTGTCGATGCAAGATGTTGTTTGATCTTGCGGCCACTCTTGGTTAGTTTGACTTTGAAGCTGTAATTCTGTACATGCTTACATAGGAACAAAAGTTTTTTAAAAGCAAATGAGATGTACCTGTTGATAAGTAGACAAAGTCTTTAGCTGTAAATTTAATGAATGTGCAAAATTAATAGACAAAATTCAGATCTCTTTTTCTGTAGAATGTCACTATTTTTGGTTAGTGGAATTATAAAAGTTTTTAAGTTTCAGAAATATTGTAGTGGCATTAAAATTATTATTGGCTTATTATCACAATTGTCTTATTGTGATTTTCCTTATTTTAGGGATCTGGTTGTTTCAGCATTCATATTTATAGACCACTTTGGACATCATATTAATCTATGAGTTACACAATATGACTCTTAGTTAATTATATAACATTGGATGCTTAATGGTGGAACCATGGTTTAGTTGTGTCATACATTTTTTATTTTCTTCCTTGCTCTAATATAGTCATGAGGAATAGATCTAGGCAACTAACAATATTTTAAAAAGCATAAAACCCAAAAACAACATGTTGGGCTAAAAACAAATTCACCAATAACAAAACAGCACAATCATTGCACAGACTCAACTACATGCCCTGATTCCCATATCCCATGACAGAACCAGGTCTGTAAATGTTGCAAATGGACAACAGGATCGGTCCAGTGGAAATGATATTCCAAAATGTGACCACAACAGAAAGGGTTCTTTTCCTGGCCCCCACCAAATCCAGAAGTTGTACCTGGTAGATAATATCTCGGCACAACCAGCACTAGAAACATACTGGCAGCCAATGCAGCTCACATAGTAAAGGTATAATGTATACTGATTAAAGAATGCACATAACTGCCGAGGTATTATCTACCAGCTATAGCTTCTGGATTCTGTTCAAGGGTAGCTCCATGTAAAGTACATTCCTTTTGGGATGTGAAAGGCATGAATTGCTATGAGCCTTGCTGTCTAAGAAAAGTCCAATTGGGAGAAACACAAAATTGTGAACCCCCCCCCCCCCAGCTGCTGCTTTTTCATTGGACAGGAGTTTGGAGTCTAGGTGGACCCCCAAATTGTGCTGTGTTTCTTGGTGTAGTGTGGCCCCCAAACAGAACTTAAGATGGAAAATCCTTGGAAGGAAGTGACTCAGTGTTGCTAGGGCTGATTTGAAGCCAATTCCAATCCCCACAACCTCCTGACACCAAGACTCTGGTATCATTTGGGTGGGAGATGTGAAGCCGGATATCGTCAACGTATTGATGATATGTTACATCATGCTGGCAGGAATACAGGGATATTGCAAACCAAAAATTCTTAAAAAATAGATTTCATTGTATCTCAAATGTTTACCTATTTAAGAGTAATCAAAAATGCTCAATTATTATTTAAAGCAGGATGTATAAGATCTGTTATTGCTGCTAGGATTCCTGTTTGTCCTGTTATATACATACATGCATGCGTGCATGCATACATCTCCACTCACATTAAGAACCACATTTCTGGACAGTTGACAAAACAATAAAAGCAGTAAAAAGGAGCAGTATTTTATTTTGGCTTTAAAATCTGATTCTAGCAGAATTGAACCAAGACTAATGGAGAAGCCAGAAGTGACATGAGTTGCAAACCTCTTATGAGAGTTAAGATCCTGTTCTTTACTGCACTCTGCAATTTTTTCCTATAAGGAGCCATGATTCCACTCTTTTAAGATTTATTATCAACCTAAAATGACTTTATTCATTCAGTCATTTAGCAGTTTGAAGGCTGCCTGACTCTTTGGAGAGCTTACAATTAAAAAGGTGAGAACAATACAAAAATAATCATAAATACCATAAGATGGACATATGAACAAAGAACCCATATAACGAGCTGCACAACCAATCTATCCAAAGCCTCAGAGATGTAGCCAAGTCTTCAGTAATATACAATACAATAGTAGAGTTGGAAGGGAGCTTGGAGGTCTTCTAGTCCAACCCCCTGCCTAGGCAGGAAACCCTATACCGTTTCAGACAAATGGCTATCCAACATCTTCTTAAAGACTTCCAGTGTTGAGGCATTCACAACTTCTGGAGGCAAGCTGTTCCACTGATTAATTGTTCTAACTGTCAGGAAATTTCTCCTCAGTTCTAAGTTGCTTCTCTCCTTGATTAGTTTCCACCCATTGCTTCTTGTTCTACCCTCAGGTGCCTTGGAAAATAGTTTGACTCCCTCTTCTTTGTGGCAACCCCTGAGATATTGGAACACTGCTATCATGTCTCCCCTAGTCCTTCTTTCTCTTAAGCTAAACATACCCAGTTCCTGCAACCGTTCATATGTTTTAGCCTCCAGTCCCCTAATCATCTTTGTTGCTCTTCTCTGCACTCTTTCTAGAGTCTCCACATCTTTTTTACATCGTGGTGACCAGAACTGAATGCAGTATTCCAAGTGTGGCCTCACCAAGGCATTATAAAGCGGCATCAACACTTCACATGATCTTGATTCTATCCCTCTGTTGATGCAGCCTGTGTTGGCTTTTTTGGCAGCTGCTGCACACTGCTGGCTCATATTTAAATGGTTGTCCACTAGGACTCCAAGATCCCTTTCACAGTTACTACTACTGAGCAAGGTACCACCTATACTGTACCTGTGCATTCCATTTTTGTTGCCTAAATGTAGAACCTTACTCTTTTCACCATTGAATTTCATTTTATTAGATAGTGCCCAATGTTCAAGTTTGTCAAGATCCTTCTGTATCTTAAGCCTATCTTCTGGAGTGTTGGCTATTCCTGCCAGCTTGGTGTCATTTGCAAATTTGATGAGTTCCCCATTTATTCCCTCATCCAAATCATTGATGAAGATGTTGAAGAGTACTGGGCCTAAAACAGAGCCTTGGTGTACTCCACTGCATACTTCCCTCCATGTAGATGCAGTTCCATTGAGGACTACCCATTGAGTATTGTTGGTCAGCCAGTTACGAATCCATCTGGTGGTGATGTTGTCTAACCCACATTCTTCTCCTTTATCTAGTAGTAGGTTATGGTCTACCTTATCAAAAGCCTTACTGAAGTCCAAGTAAACTATATCAACGGCATTCCTCTGGTCCACTAATTTTGTCACATTATCAAAGAATGCAATAAGATTAGTCTGGCATGATCTGTTTTTGACAAATCCATGTTGGCTTTTGGCTATTACTTTGTTTGCTTCTAGGTATTCGCAAATTCGTTGCTTTATTTATTTTTTCCAGAATCTTTCCTGGTATTGAGGTCAGGCTGATAGGTCTGTAGTTTCCTGGATCTAATTTTTTCCCTTTTTTGAAGATGGGAACCACATCAGCTCTTTTCCAGTCCTCTGGTAGTTCCCCGGTGTTCCAGGTTCTCTGAAAGATATAATTCAGTGGTTCTGAGATCTCGTCTGCTAGTTCCTTCAGAACTCTGGGGTGTAATCCATCCGGTCCTGGTGATTTGAACTCGTCTAGGGTAGACAGGTGCTCACTTAACCATTTTCTTCCCTATTTCAATTTGTGTTCCTAATCTGATTTTTGTGGTGCTGCTTTTGATAGGCTGGACTGTTTTATCTCTTTGTGTAAAACCAGATGCAAAACATGAGTTAAATAGTTCTGCTTTCTCCCTGTTGCTTGTCACCTTCTTGCCACTTTCTCCTAGCAATGGACCAATTGTTTCCTTAACTTTTTTCTTGTTTTTAACATGTTGGAAGAAGCTTTTTTTGTTAATTTTTACTTTTGTGGCAAGCCTTTCTTCATTGTGAGCCTTAGCTTTCCTCACTTCATCTTTACAGGCTCGGGCTATTTGCTGATATTCTGCCTTAGTTATGTCCCCCTCCTTCCACTTTTTATACTTACCTTTTTTGTCTTTCAGTTTGTCAGATAGTTCTTTATGCAGCCATGCTGGTTTCTTTTGGGAGCTGTTATTTTTCTTCTTCATTGGTATTGTGCTAGACTGGGCTTTTGTAATCTCATTTAGATCTCATTCTAGATAGGTCCCAAGCTGTTGACATTAAGGGAACTAGTTCCCTTAATGTCAACAGCTTGGGACCTATCTAGATAGCCCAAGAACTGAATTAATATTTTACCGCAAGACATATTTGAATTCAATTCAGTGCAATAGTTAAACCTACAGATATTTTATGGAAAAAAATCTTCTATGTATAAATGGAAATTGTTAGAAATTAATTCTTAAAAACATTCTAATTTATAAAATATATGATAAGATTTTATTAAAGTTTGAAGAATAAATCTAAGATTAAAAAGAATGAAGTATGGTATTAAACAGATAGGTTGTATAAGAACTTTATGATATATTCACATATTAATGAAATGTTGAGACTGGAATTTGACTATATTTTTATTGGAATTTATTTTGATATTACAAAAGGTTCATGTGTTTTACAGTGACATTTTTTTCTGGCTAATAGTATTGTATTTGATTTAACTTTTGGTTTTTGGTTTATTTTCTATGTTAGCAGCAGGAAATATTGTTCGGAATAGGCTGTCAAGTAAATAATAATGAAAGCTACTATGAGGAATAATAAGAGAAAATATTAAAATTTGTTGTAAGATGAAGTTAGGTGGGCTACATTCTCAACCAAATGTGTTTATTAAAAGAAAAAGTTCTTTGACAAAAATAAGATGCTTTTTCAAATAAAAGTGTATGAGCAGATAAGGTAGAAAAATATATTTTTATAGTACATTTAGAATTAAAACTACAAAAAATGATTTAAAAACTTGGTTTAATAACAGTTAGGAAATATATACTTGTCATTCTCTTGGTTGGCATAACTACTCTTTCTCAAATTGTGCTAAAGCTAAGTAACATTAATGACTAACTTGAACAAAGAATCTTTGTTTCAAATGTAATATAGAATGTTTATGTTTAGTATTGTTTCCATGGAAACAATTATTTCTTGTATTTTTTGCATCAGATATGATTTTCCAAGGCCTCAGCTTCCTGAAAGGATGCATTTGGCAGTGGTAGCCTGTGGTGAAAGATTGGAGGAAACTGTTACTATGTTGAAATCAGCTGTTATTTTCAGCATCAAAAATCTTCAGTGTCATATTTTTGCTGAGGAATCATTACATAGTGACTTCAGAGAAATAGTAAGTATTCATAAAAGAATGTGTGCCTGGATTAAGATAACTTTGATTTTTCCACCAAATTTAAGGCTGCTTGGTTTCAGTATCTAAATCTGCCAATGTCAGATCCCTAAAAGTGATACTGCCATTCAATTGAGGGGAGGGAGGGCTTGGAGTTGATTTATTAGCAGTGCCTGTGACAACTGATATTTTACAATTGGTTTCCTGGCGCAAAGCGTCTTGAGATCCCCTCACCTTTTGGGAAATGTTTATGATGCCATGTGGGGCAATTCACTTTAATGTCTAATAGAAGATATCGATGGTTATCCGGTTCTCAGGGCAACTGGTAAAGGAACCACCTTCACACTTGTGTATTGGCTAAAATCTGCTTTCTGACTAATGGGAGGGGTTGTTACTGTTTTAATTCTACTTGCCTTGCCTAAGGGGATTCAGATATTGCTTTGAACTGAATGTTTTCACTTCTACTTAATAAGTTTCCTTTTGAAATACTTCGTTTCAAGAGTCTTCACTTTCTTAAGCTAGAAGGAGAGGCAATCCTTACAGAAAGCAATGTCTGCAAAATGCTCAGTGCGGAGAAGCAATCTTTGCCTTACCAAGGGGACCCTGCAAACCATGTCCGAGCACAACAGTGAGCAGGGGGAAGCTGAATGCTGGAGGGAGACATCAAACCCCCACCCCCCAATCAGAGGCCTGCTCCCTGAACCCTGTCGGAGAGGATGAGGTGACCCTGGAGGATGCCCCAAAAGCCTCACTGGTTGATTGGCATTGGGAAGAAAGGCATCTGGGATAGGAGGACCAGAGGAGTCACCCTCACCCGTGGTAACCGAAAACTGGGGTGGAAAATGGAGCTAGAACCCCCCTCTGACCTGGAGAAACTACACAAAGCATTGCTGAAAAAGGATCATCTGAATTTAACCCAGTTGGTGATGGAGATTTTGGAAAATCTCAACATCCAGGTGGAGCCAGAACGGAAGCAAAGAAGCACTGAAAGGGCAGAAGCTGTGGATGATGCCGGGGGGGCTACCCCCCTCTGGGCCCTGCTGATCAAGCAGATGGCACAGCAGCAGTAGCAAGGGACCAAGCAAACCCTCCCACCAGCTGGCATGCAGCCTGGGGCCCATTCCAAACCAACCCCTAACCCCACAACTGGAAAGAAAAACTCCTTACCTTGGGGTGAAGGTGATGGGTATCCGCAACAATTGGGATTCTTTGTGGCACACATGCTCACCTACATGCAAGAGTATGGGCGTGATTTTCAAACCCAAGGATCCCGAGTGCGAGTTGTTACCCTAGCCCTGGAAGGAGCTGCTGCCAGATGGATGGTGACCCTACATAATGCCGATGCACCAGAACTGTGGACCTTCAACCATTTCATGATGGCCCTGTGATGACATTTCGAGGACCCACTCACAGATCACAAAGCACGCGATGGCATTAAAGTTGTGAAGCAGGGATGGCGGCCAGTGACAGTATACTGAAGAATTCCAAGACCTGGCATGTCGTGTGAACTGGCCAGAAGATATCCTGGTAAGCTGTTTCAAGGATGGGCTGAGTGATGACCTCTACAATGCCTGTGTGGCCTGAGGTGCGCCAAACCACCAACAAGACTGGTATCTCACCGCCAAAGAGGCTGAGATCGATATGGCCAGGAACCAGTACCCGGTGGGAGGAGCGTGGAAGAAATCCCCACCCCAATGGAAGCAAGAACCTTTCAAACCGCAAACCACATCTTCTCCAAAACACTCAGCCTGTTTCAAGTGTGGAAAGGAGGGGCACCAAGCTGCAGAATGCCGTTCTCAAAAACGTGCTAGGAAATCAGAGCCCACATCGGAGTGGGGGAATCTATGAAACCTGGACAGCGCGCGAAGGAGACATCATGAGGAGCAGGGAGATTGTAGAGGTTCCACCCCCTCCCCTCTTTGAGGAGGAAACTCTGACTTTTCCTGTGCACCGCTTGGAGAGTCCAAGCAATGGGTTAATTCACTCTGGTTGCCCTGGATACTGAGGAACTTTTTTTCTCCCTTTAACCACACCTCCTCGTGTGATTACTGCCAGAATAAATTTCCTCACTGCCCAGATCGGATGTATTTTTGAGTTCAGGCTATTAATCCTTGGCTTGGACTCTCCTAAAATTTTGGAAAACCTTTTCCTTTTCAAAACGAACTTTTCTCCCTGCCTTTTATTCTTCTACAATCAACATCTGCTATCTAGGAGGCCAGGAGGTAAGCGTGTGTGGGGGAGGTTGTTTCTCCACAGCCTCGCACTTTTGCAGGCTTGGAAACTTGCCGCTTGCTCCCAGAGCGCGGCAACAGCGGCGAGGGGGTTTTTTTCTTTGTTTTTTGGTCGGTTCCCTCCCCGGTTGTTATTTTCCGGCCTAGTTTTTCGTTTTTTGACTCCCCTGCGTTTTTTTCCACCCCTCAGCCACCGCGGAGCTACGAGCGGCCCGGATTGATCCTGGCTGCCGCTCTCCTCTCCACCCAGCTCCTCGCTGTTGTGGCGGCCATTTTTAGGCGCGAAAAGTTCGCGCCTTTAATTTTAGGCCTCTGCCGCTCAGCCACGCTCCTGCAGGAGGCCGCTTGGTGGCTACAGGGCCTCGCCGGGCCCGCCCAACGGACCCTCGGCCACCACTCACTGGACATCAGCGGCGCTGGTAATTTGGCCACCACGTGTCCTTTGCACCGGCACAGGGAAGGATTTTCTTTATCCTTAAGATCTGGCCAGGCCTTCGCCTTTTTTTAAGCTCTAGTCTCCTGGCCTACTGACTTCCCTGCCTCTCCTGCAAGGGTTACTGCAGCCTGAGCTGCAGGCCCACCTCATAGCTCAGCCTCCTGGGTATCCTCCTCCCATTTGGCTACTGGTGTTAGGCTGAAATGGATTTATTAATTTTTTTCTTATACCTGTATTATTAATCATAATTGTCTTTTTTCTTTATGCCTTTCAGTGTAGCCAGTCGAATTCCGCTGCAGCCCACCCGTTTGCCTGTGTTTTCTGCATCATCCTTGTGCGGTCATTGGCATGGAGCTCCCTCCATCAGGTTCCGTTGAGGCTAGATCCGGCCCCTCTCAGGCCCCTAGCAAGGATCCCCCTTCCAGTAGGGGTGGGAGTGTGGGCAAGGGTATCTCAGGGGACACCCATAGGCACCCTGTCAAGGCCCCGACTGCAGCCGAAACCAAGGACGCTGAGAGACGCCAGCGGGCCCTTGATAAACAATTTGAGAAGGCCCGGCGCCAGGCTGGGACAGGGTCCCCCCCAGAGGTGGCCCCCGTTCCCCCATCCAGAGGTGATATCTTGGCATTGCTGAATGAGGAGGTAGAGTCTCAGGATCTGTCCCCGGACAGATCACTGGCGGAGCCAACTTCTCCTGCCCCGTCCTGGTCATATGAGCAGGACCCAGTTCCAGAGGGTCACACCAGGGCTCCCCCGGCTGGGGGTTCTCACTACCATCTCCAAGACCCCAGGGACCCGGGATCAGATTCTGATCAGGAGCCCGAGCTGTCGCCGCGCGTGCAGGCTTTGGTCGATCGTGCTATCGCCAGAGGCATTGCTGAGGGCCTCCAAAAGCGCTCCCCTCCCCCTTCGGGGCCAGGGACCACTTCCCGGGGCCCGGCGGCCCCTCCTCCAGCCAAGCGTGCCCGCCATCCGTCCCTTGAGTCATCCGTGGTCAGCGAAACCTCCGCCATCGAGGACGCTGACCAGGACGGCCTGGAGCTATCTGAAGACGAGGGCCTCCCCCCGGACGCCCCTGCCTTTTCCGGACTTTTCAAACCCACTCTCTTTAAGTCCATTCTCCGTAAGGCCAAACTAGCTACCAGGGTAGGGATTAAACCTAAGCCGGTCCAACCTTCGGCCGATGCTGTTCCCGAAAATCCCAATGCGGCCATGTTCGACGTCCCGGCCCCCCAAAAAGAGCTGGTCCCGGTTCCGGGTTTATTCCTGGACGTAATCCAACGCCAGTGGGCCCAACCAGCCACCTTGTCTTCCCCCAGCGGGGCAGACAAGAAACTTTACTCTATGGACCCCACCTTGGAAGACCTTTTGGTTCTCCCAGCCGTGGAACCACCTATCACTGCCCTGACCTCCAACTCTTCCCTCCCAGCAGAACTGCTGGATGGGCTCAAGGCGGAGGATAAGAAGGCGGAGAGGGTGTGCCATAAGGCCCACCTGGCGGCTGCCTGGGCCATCAAAGCCTCCTCTTCCGCCTCCTTTTTTAACAGGGCCTCCGTTATATGGCTAAGGGAACTGTTGACCAAACTCCCGGCAGGAGACTTGCGCCTCCGCCAGGATATTTCAAGAATTATTGCGGCCTCCCAATATGCGGCGGACGCATCCCTTAACGCCTCTAAATTTGCTTCTAGAGCCTTGGTGGCCAACGTCACCTCACGCCGCCTGATCTGGCTCCGCCACTGGCAGGCGGACCAGAAGCATAAGTGGAAGCTGGCCTCAGCCCCCTTTAAGGGCGCCAAATTATTTGGGGAGGCGCTTGAGCCTCTCCTCATTGAATCCAAAGATAAAAGGAAGATTTTGCCTTCCACCACAAAAAAGCAGGACCGCAAGTCCGCTCCATACCCCAGGAGGCAGCCCTTTCGTGCCCCTGAACCCTCTACCTCTACTTCCTTCTCCCCGCCCTACCGACCGGCCGGTCAGTCAGGGGACAGGTTCCAGGACAGGTCCTCCTTTAAGGACAGAGGTAGACAACAATTCGGTTTCCGTAAATCCAACCGCGGAGGTGCCTCTAACAGGCCCTTCCGCAAATCTAAGTGACTGCCCGGGCCCGTCACCCATAGGGGGGCGCCTCCAGCTATTCGCCCACCATTGGGTCCAGACCACGGAGGACGCCTGGGTCCTCCAGATCGTGAGGGAGGGCCTATCCCTAGAATTCCTATCCCCCCCTCCCCGGAACTTCATCCGGTGTCCCACTCCTTCCTGTCCTCTGAAGAGGGAGCTTATGAACCAGGAGATTCGCCATCTCCTGGAGATAGACGCGATAGAGCAGGTTCCCCCCGACCAGGAAGGGAAGGGGTTCTACTCCATCCTCTTCCTGGTACCAAAGAACTCGGGGGGCTGGAGGGCCATCTTGGACCTAAAGAACCTCAACAGGCACATTGCCTACCGGAGGTTCAAGATGCAGTCCCTCCAGTCCATCCTGTCGGGGATCCGTCAGGGAGACCTCCTTACCTCTATCGACCTCAAGGAGGCTTACCTACACATCCCCATCCGTCCCCAGCACAGGAGGTTCCTGCGCTTTTTTTATGCCGGCAGGCATTTTCAATACCGGGCCCTTCCCTTCGGCCTGTTGTCGGCCCCCAGGACCTTCACCAAGGTCCTGGCGGTTGTAGCAGCCCAACTGAGGCGCAGACCCATAAGGCTCCAGTGCTACCTGGACGACATCCTGATCCAGTCGTCGTCCAGGCAGCAGGCCTTGCGGGACCTCCGCATCACAATGAGAACCCTGAGGAGCCACGGTTTTTCCCTAAATCTGAAGAAAAGCCATCTGGTTCCCACCACCAGACTTATCCACCTGGGGGCGGTCATAGACACTTCCCTGTGCAGGGTCTTCCTATCCCAGGACAGGCTAGACAGCTTAGTGGCCATGACCCGCAAGGTGATGCTCGCGAGACAGGTACCGATCGTCCTCCTGTCACAGCTGTTGGGAAAAATGATCTCTTCCATCTCGATCGTCCCATGGGCTCGCCTCCACTCCAGAGCTCTCCAATGGCTCCTCCTTCCTCACCAGAGGGCCTCAAGGAGCAACTCAAACCGACTGGTGAGCGTTCCCACAACAGTGAAGAGATCGCTCCGATGGTGGACGTCCCCTGCTCTCCTCAAGGGCCACCTGTTCAAGGAGCCCAACCGGTTAGTGGTCACCACAGATGCAAGCCTCGCCGGCTGGGGGGCACACATGGGTCATCTAGTGGTGCAAGGCAAATGGTCACTCGCAGAGAGCTCCTGCAGCATCAATCTTCTGGAACTGCGTGCGGCCCGCCTGGCACTCCGGCATTTTCGCCAGGACATTCTCCATCAACATGTCCTATTGATGACGGACAATGTGGCCACCAAGGCCCACATAAACCGCCAGGGGGGCACCAGATCCAAGACGTTGATGAAGGAAGCGGAATCCCTGGGGCGCTGGGCGGAGAGGCATCTGGCATCTCTTCGCTCCGACCACATTTCGGGAGTCGACAACACCCAGGCGGACTGGCTGAGCAGGACCACCATAGACCCGGCAGAGTGGAAGCTGGATCCGGCTCTGTTTCGCCAGCTGTCCCGCAGGTTCGGCACTCCCGTGGTCGACCTATTCGCATCCAGGGAAAATGCTCAACTTCGCCGCTATTTCTCCCGCTTCCAGTCCCCGGGGGCGGAAGGGACGGATGCCCTTCGCTCTCCTTGGCCCCGGGGCCTACTTTATGCCTTTCCTCCGCTGCCCCTGATTCCACAAATCATCCACAGGATCATCGCGGAGGAGGCGGAGGTGCTCCTAGTGGCCCCGCACTGGCCCCGTCGTTCGTGGTTCGCCAACCTGGTCAGCCTCTCCCTGTCACCTCCGTGGAAGATTCCTCCAGACCAAGTCTCCCTCAGCCAGGGGGCCATAACTCATCCAGAGCCCCAATGGCTACAATTGGCCGTCTGGCACTTGAGGGGGACCAGCTGAGGCGCGAGGGTTTCTCAGGGGAGGTAATACACACCATTCAGGCAGCTAGGCGACCGTCAACCACTCGAATCTACGATGCCTCGTGGGCCTCCTTCGCCAAATGGTGCGACGCCTTACGTTTGGACCCGGTGGCGGCTCCGGTCTCCCGCGTCCTGGACTTCCTACAAGGGGGTCTTGCCAAGGGCCTCGCTCCAAATACCCTTCGACGACAGGTGGCGGCCCTCTCCACCGTTTGGGCCGGTGACCCGGTCTTGCCCCTTAGCAAGGTGCCCAGGGTCCGTTCCTTCCTCAAGGGAGCTTGTAACTTACGACCTCCCACGGTCCACCGTTACCCCACCTGGCAGCTGTCCGTGGTTCTGCAGGCGCTCACCGCTCCACCCTTCGAGCCTCTCAGCACTACGTCGCTGCGTCATCTTACACTAAAGATGGCATTCCTCATCGCCGTGACGTCAGCTCGTCGTATTTCAGAACTGGCAGCCCTGTCGGTTCGCCAGGACCTATGTACCGTCCACCCAGATAGGGTGGTGTTGAGACTGGACCCTACCTTTATTCCAAAGGTTAATACTTGGTTTCATAGAACGCAAGAAATTGTGATTCCTGATTTCTGTCCGAGACCGTCACATCCCAGGGAACGACAGTGGCACATGTTGGACGTGAGAAGGGCGCTGAAAACATACATCGCCCGCACCTCCGAATTCCGGAAGTCGGAGTCTTTATTCGTGTCTTTTCATCCAGGTTCCCTGAGCAAGAAAATCTCCTCTTCCACTGTTGGCAGGTGGCTGCGCGCCTGCATCGCCCTGGCCTACGAAAGTCAGTCCAGATCGGTGCCCCGAGGCATCACTGCGCACTCCACTCGCAGCGCGGCTACCATGGCGGCCTGGGCCACCCAGGCATCAATACTAGACATTTGTAAGGCGGCTACGTGGTCCTCCCCGTCGCCCTTCATCCGTCATTACAAACTGGACGTTTACGCCTCGGCTGAGGCGTCCTTTGGCAGGAGGGTACTTCAAGGGGTTGTGTCTTCGACCGAATCCCGGGACTCTGACTCTGCCCACCCAATCGGACAATAACTTGGGTATGTCCCATTGCTTGGACTCTCCAAGCGGTGCACAGGAAAATGACCATTGGCTTACCTGAAGGGTCCTTTTCTGTGCACCGCGGGAGAGTCCAACCCACCCTGGTCTTCGGCCCGGGGATTCTTTCCTCTTTTTTCAACTGAAAACTCCTTGGACGCCTTCGCTCCATCCTCTCGACAGATTGACTTTTCGGAAATTAATTCTGGCAGTAATCACACGAGGAGGTGTGGTTAAAGGGAGAAAAAAAGTTCCTCAGTATCCAGGGCAACCAGAGTGAATTAACCCATTGCTTGGACTCTCCCGCGGTGCACAGAAAAGGACCCTTCAGGTAAGCCAATGGTCATTCTCAGCAGGAGGAACCATACTCATTCAGAAGCAATCCAGAGGATGAACTATTGATAAGCAAACCAATTAAATCGTTTACCCTACCTCTAAGACTGTTTATCCCCAACTGGGAGAGGGAGATAAAAATCTCCGCTTTAGTGGACTCAGGGTGCACCCGTTGTTTGATCAGCCCAACCCTGGTAGGAAAGTTGAGGATTAATGTAAGGAAGCTGAAAAGCCCCATAGCTTTTTGCCAACTAGATGGGTCAATAGCATAGGCGGGGGAGCCAGCTTCTTTTGCGACTGAACCTCTATAGATAGGCATCGGGAACCATGAAGTAATACTTACATTTATAGTGGCACCTGGCATGGAATGGCCGCTAGTCTTTGGCCTTACATGGCTGAAAAAATGGAACCCCAAAATTAATTGGAAGCAAGGCGCCATAAAAGTTCAGATGCACATGACTTTTGCTGAGATTCCACATAAAGAAACTGAGGGGGCAGAGCACTGAGAGACAGCAATGCTTGCGTACACTATGCCAACCCAGAGCATACCCAAAGACTACAAAACCTTAGCTGAGGTTTTAGGCGAAAAAGCCTCTGATAGCCTCCCTCCACCCACTGCTCCACTGATTTTGCGATAGAAATCCTACCCAGTGCCAAACTCCCTAAACTCAAGATATATAGCATGTCCCTGAGGGAGCTGGAAGAACTGAGGGTATTCATTGAGAAAAAACTAGCAAGGCTTTTCATCGAGCCAGCCCGACCAAAAATTGCAGCCTCAATGTTATTTAGAGAAACAAAATTGGCTCAAAACGTCTCTGTGGATTTTTGAAATTTAAATACAATCAGTGTGGAGAACATGTACCCTCTCTCCCTTATGAAAGACATGCTAGCACACCTTACTAAAGGGAAACTTTTTCAAAGCTGGATTAAAAAGGAGGATGAGTGGGAAACGGCATTTAACACCCTTCTTGGGTGCTACCAATTCAAAGTGCTCCCATTTGGGTTACACCCCCCCCGCAGTGTTTATCCAATTAATAAACAAAGTGCTACATAAGCATTTGTATAAGGGGGGCTTGGTTTATTTAGATGACATTTTGTTATATACCAGGAACAAAGCAGAACATGTAAAACTAGTCTGGACTGTTCTAAACAAAATCCATTCCGCCAAACTTTATGCTAAACTCTCTAGATGTGAATTCCACCAAGAAAAAAATTATTATCTAGGGTACCGCATTTCAAATGGACCCTTTAAAAGTGCAGGTGGCACTTGATTTGGAACCACCCTGCACACGTAAACAGTTATAAAGCTTCCTGGGATTCGCCAACTTTTACTGCCAGTTTATCCCCGTTTTGGCCCAGATTGCTCTTCCCATCACCAAGCAAGTCCACCCAGTATTTCACATTAGTTTGCTCAAACGAGAGGTAATCTCGTCACTCAGACCACCTGCACCTGACTTGTTCCCATTATGATAGAAGGTGAACAACACTTTGAACTCAAGGAAATCCTTTACTCTAGGATCCACAGGGGGGAAACCAATACTTAGTTGCTTGGAAGCATCTATCCTCATCCCAAAATGAATCGGTTGCTAAACACCATGTTACGGCCCCTACCTTACTGAAAAAAATTCACTCCCAATACCCTAACAAACCTTGTTAAAATACTATGATGGAAATTTTGCTTCTATCTTTTCACAGGTGGATCTCTCCTTTTTCTAAGGAAGGCCTTGGAGTCAATTTATTAGCCTGTGACAACTGATATTTTACAACTGGTTTCCTGGCGCCAAAGCGCTTTGAGATCCCCTCGCCTTTTGGGGAATGTTTATGATGGCCATCTGGGACAATTCACTTTAATGTCTAACAGAAGATAGCCATGGGAATGTAAGCTTATCTGGTTCTCAGGGCAGCTGGTAAAGGAACCACCTTCACACTTGTGAATTGGCTAAAATCTGCATTCTGATTAATGGGAGGGGTCATTACTGCTTTAATTCTACTTGCCTAAGGGGATTCAGACATTACTTTGAACTGAATATTTTCACTTCTACTTAATAAAAGTTTCCTTTTGAAATACTTTGTTTCAAGAGTCTTCACTTTCTTAAGCTAGAAGGAGAGGCAATCCTTACAGCCAATCTGTGATCTATATTCTGTGAAGATTTTTTTTTTTACTTTGTAACTGGAAAACAGTATATTTCCAAGAGCAAAAAGCATGTAATTTGGGCATATTGTGATCTCTTGGGGGATGTGTTGAACCCATGCTGTATTCTCAGTCATAATTGTAGCTACACTACAATATTCAGCAATTGCACAGTTGTTTCCAGTTCTTTGAACTCTAACATTGAAAAGAAAGTGAGCAATTAGAAATTGTTCAGGCTATCCCATACATGTTGTCCTTGACTTACAACAGTTCATTTAGTGACCATTCAAAGTTACAGTGGCACTGTAAAAGTGACTTATGACCATTTTTCACACTTACACCTATTGCAACATCCCCATGGTCATGTGATCAAAATTCAGACACTTGGCAACTGACTCATATTGATGATGTTTGCAGTGTCCTGAGATCAGGTGATCACCTTTTGTGACCTTTGTATAAGCAGAGTCAATGGGGGAAGCCAGATTTACTTAACAACTGTGTTACTAACTTAACAACTGCAGTGATTCACTTAACTGGCAAGAAAGGTAAAATGGGGCAAATTCACTAACAACTATCTCTATTAGCAACAGAAATTTTGGGGCTCAATTTTGGTCATAAGTCAAGAACAACCTTTATTTATAAAATGTTCATAACATATTTTAACATTTGCACCATGATAGAAGTGTAGTCTTATAATACACATAGCCTCTTAAATTTATATAAAACTTAAAGCCAGTTTGGTATCGTGGTTAAGATGCTGGCCTAGAAATAAGAAGATTGTGACTTCTTGACCTGCCGTAAATATGAAGAGATTTTATCGTATGAATTACATTTGTCTCAATTATTCTTTGATGCAGTCTGAGTTTAGCAGCATTAGTATCTGTAAGGACCTGCCTCGCCCCCCCCCCTTCAAAAAATGTAGACTCTTGAAAACCTTGTATTTCAAAAGGAATCTTTATAGAAAAGGGGTGAAAGCAAGTCAACATTCAAAGCAGGCTCTGGGAGCATCAGGCTATACAGTCCATGATAGGAACTTAGGAACCCCTCCCACCTGACCAATGTGGATTCCCACCAGCGGTGGGTTCTGGATCCCGGTGCAACTGGTACGGTGCAATGGGGCCCGGCATCCACCATATGAAGATGCGCGCAACACATGCATGCATTCTTACCTCCTGCAACGCTCTGCAATGCCTCCGCAACGCTCCAGCTGCTCGGCGGAGCATCGTGCAGGCGCTGTATGCTCTGTGCGCGGAAGCGCTGAAGACCTCAAATACAGGTGAGGGTGGGTCCTCCGGAGCACCGTATCAGAACGGGTATACTGCCAGCAACTCACCACTGATTCCCAGCAATCCACAGGTGTGAAGATGTTTTTGTACTGGCCTCTGAGCAGCAGATAAGCAGGGATTCTCAGGATCATCTTCCGGAGTTGCAAACCACA
The DNA here is from genome assembly GCF_964273705.1 of Natrix helvetica. Lineage (NCBI taxonomy): Eukaryota > Metazoa > Chordata > Lepidosauria > Squamata > Natricidae > Natrix > Natrix helvetica. Next base: position 56,763,874 of record NC_138553.1, read on the forward strand.
TGGCTCCCCCCCTCCTTGCATCCTCCAAGAGATGAGGATTTTCCAGATTCCTGAGGCACCAGGCCATGGTTATAAATCAGGTAAAAGGTTATACAAACAGGCAAGGCAAAGCCTAGAATACTTAGGATACATAGAAAAAAGAGAAAGAACAAAATGTATCAAACCCCCCCCCCTTTTTTTTTCTTCCACCGAAGAATGACAGATTCACGGATCTGACAGTATCTTGCTGAACCATACATTTTTACCTTAAATATATACAAGCTATAGCTGTCTTTTATGAAGACAGGTGCTTTTTATAGAAAATACATTTGTGATAAGTTGTGAGTCTGGTTAGGGGGCGTTCCACCAGGGGGGCGTTCCACCAGGTTCGCCTGGTGCGCCAATTGCGTCCCCTATTGGACCGGAGCACCCTTCACACAGTCACTCATGCGCTTGTGACGTCCCGGCTAGACTACTGCAACGCTCTCTACATGGGGCTCCCCTTGAGATGCATCCGAAGGCTGCAGCTGGTTCAGAATGCGGCCGCGCGGGCAGTCTCAGTCTCTGGCTACTCCCACGTAACACCTTTCCTGCGCGGGCTACACTGTCTGCCTGTGGCTTTTCGGGTGCGTTTCAAGGTGTTGACCATCATTTTTAAGGCGCTCCATGGCACAGGACCCATCATTTTTAAGGCGCTCCATGGCACAGGACCTAGTTATTTGCGTATCCTGCCCCATACATCCCTTCGGCCGATTCGCTCACACAGAGAGGGACTCCTCCGGGTGCCGTCCACTAGGCTGTGCCAGCGGGCGGTGCCTAGGGGAAGGGCCTTCTCTGTGATGGGCCCGACCCTCTGGAATGACCTTGCCCCCGACATTAGAATGACTACGGATCTCCGCTCCTTCCGTCAGAAACTTAAAACTCACCTATTCCAGCTAGCCGGCTTGGCCTAATTCCATCTTCCCACCTCAGTTTTATTTCTAAATTTTTTAGGGTCTGTTTTTAATGTTTTTAATTTTTATAATTCGTACAGGGGTTGTTTAATATGATTTTTAATTATGTATATGATTGTTTGTTTTTAAATTTATTCCTGTACACCCCGAGTCCCCCCGGGGAGAGGGGGCGGTCTAGAAATTTAATAAATTATTATTAATCATTATTATTTGGTATTCACAATTATTTGCATAGAGTTTTTTTTAAACTAACACCATTTTCTAAAATGTTATTTGCATTTAAGATATGTTTTATGTTGATTTATTTTTCTCTGGGTTTTACATCAATTGCAAGTAGTGACTGATCCAAGATATTCTCACCCTCTTAGTAAAATGTAATTAGTAACATTTGTTTTAGAAAGGTAGCATATAAATCCAATAAAATAGAGAACAAATTGTCAATATTATATATTCCTTTCACAAATCTTAATTTTATGGGCTTGAAAACATACTGTTTAATAATAAAAATGAGAAAGAGAGTAGTTAGAAATCGGTTAATCTTGCTTATATACTTTTGATACAAAAATACTAAAACATGTTGTTTTTTCCAGCTTGATAATTTGACACATAATGAAAAATTTAATTATACTCTGTACCCTATCTCATTTCCAACTGAGAATGCAGCAGAATGGAAGAAATTGTTCAAGCCATGTGCTTCTCAAAGACTTTTCCTACCAGTAAGTAGCAATGGTAGTTGATAAACAAAATTAATAATTCTAGTCATAAGTGAAAAATAAGATTTTGTATTTAAATAACTGCCTTGAGTCATTTTTCAGAATGAGATGGGCAGCATATAAATGTTATAAATAAATATGCTTCCAGAGAAAAGTGGGTTATTTGGTAAGCTGTTGCTGTTTGAATGAACATAAAATGTAATGCATATTCTGACAATGTAATAATGTGGCGGACTAGCTCTGCCCTTTCAAAAGTAAGTAGTACTACCAAGTTGAAGCATAATCGGGTTGAATATGAAGAGATAGGTCATTATTTGTAAGCTGAGATTCCTGTTTCAGTATTCCAGTTACTCCACACTAAAGATGATTGTGCTTTGGCTTGGAAATATTACTGGAATTCTGATTGTTGTACCTCCTTGCAGTTTCCTCTCTCATTAATAAATTGATGAAAAAGTTAAAAATTCTAATTGGATTTTTAAATTCTAAAATCTCCCATTGACTTTGTTTGTCAGAAGGTAACAAAAGGTGACCACATGACCCTGAGACACAGCAACTATCATAAATATGAACCAATTGCCAAGCATCTGAATTTTGCTCATGTGATCATGGGAATATTGTAACGATCGTAAGTGTGAAAACTGGTCATACCTCATTTGTTTTAGTGCTGTTATAACTTTAAACAATCACTAAAAGAATGACTGTAAGTTGAAGACTACCAGTACAAGTTAAAAAAGGGGTAGAGTCCAATGTGACTTCTTGATAAATCTATGTTGACTTCTAGCATTGTTTCCAAGGTGCTTACGATCAGCCTTTTTACTTTGATAATATCTGGGTGTGCTGTATCTTTGGGATATCCAGATGATCCAGTTGTGCAGTTGCACTGTTTAGAGCAGTGATTCTCAACCTGTGGGTTGGGACCCCTTTGGGGGGTCAAACAACCCTTTCACAGGGGTCGCCTAAGACCATCGGAAAACACATATTTTCGAAAAAATACGGAAAACATAAAATAATTTTATGGTTGGGGGACACCACAATATGAAAAACTGTATTAAAGGGTCGCGACATTAGGAAGGTTGAGACCCACTGGTTTAGAGGCTGTAAGGACCAGGATGGAGAAGAATAAATACAGAGTGACTGGGTGTTTCAAAGTTATCTAGTTACAGGGATATTTCATCTCTGGTTCTGGATGGAGTTCTGATCCCTGTACTGGACAGATTCATAATAACGTTTTCCTAAATTCATAGCTCCTGCTGAAAGAGCAGGTGACAGTTGTGGTCAGAAGGACTTTTAATAGTTCCATATGATGCAGCAATTACCTTTTCTTGAGTGTAAAGTCCTTCTCATGGGCATTTATGTCTGTTTGGACTATTATAGTGCATTCCATTTGAAAACAGTAAGCAATCAAAACTAGTAATTTTATTAAGCTGGGGTGGTGGTGGTGGTGGTGGTAAAATGAAAGAAGATTCAACCTGTATCAGAATATAAAATTAATCAGAGCTTCATGGGCATAAAATATTTTAATGTACAACATAACATTGAATTGTTTGGTTATATCTTTTTGTTTTAATCCTGTTTATTTATATAAGCATTGTAAGTTGCTTAAAGTAAGTTAATGATTGGAATGGGTTTAAACCCAATAAAATGGATAGACTGAGATGAAAGTAGAGTTTATGAACTATTCTAGAATGTTCTCAGACATCACTGTAACTGAATGTTCTGTGACTCTTGCATCCTTTTCATCCTGTTTGAAGACGAGCAACCTTTGCCCACTGGTGCTTAATTTGTAAAAGTTCAGCTAGATAATTAGCAAATTCCTTTAATACAGTGGTTCTCAACCTGTGGGTCGGGACCCCTTTGGGGGTCGAACAACCCTTTCACAGGGGTCACTTAAGACCATTGGAAAACACATATTTTCGATGGTCTTAGGAACCGAGACACCAATTTTATGGTTGGGGGTCACCACAACATGAGGAACTGTATTATTGGGAAGGTTGAGAACCTCTGCTTTAATACCATCTCATGCAATTCTTCTGGCTTTTGGAAATTAAGCTCATTTACAGTAAATGTATATTCCCTGATCTATATTTCTAGCCGTCTGCCCATTCATCATCTTCACATTTCATTAATGGAATATATGCCTTCTTGAGAAGACTGAAGAAAAATCAAAGATGCTTTGCCTGTTTTCTGCTACCTGTTATTATTTTGCCATCTTCACATAGCAGCTGATTTGTTTAATATCATTCATCAACTGGCCTCTTTACTCTATTGTTTTCGACTTCTTCCTGTATAGACATTTCCTTGGAGACACTTTTTTGCCATGATTCATTACTTAGAATTCATGCCTAGGACTATCATTTTTATTCTTTTTTATTGGAACATTCAGGTAAACAAAGCTTAGGCTTTTTTGAGCTTTATATTGAATGGATAACAAATCAACAGATTAAGCAACTTTTTTTATAAGAGTCCAGCTTCCAATATTAAAAGCAGGAAAACAGAAAACCAGTAACATTTCAAAAATAAAATTGAATGCTAATGTAACACCTTATTTAAAAAAATTAAATAAAACCTACAGGGAATTATCTCATAGTTAATGTGCTCTTGTGTGCTTTATATTCAGTTCATCAAAGTAAAAAATAGATAATTTTAAAAAGAGGTGTTTAAATGGCTACTTTTGTAGTTCAATAATCATAAAAAAACCTTCACAATAGCAAATTGCATAAAATGTTAGAGTTTGATGTTAATTTTGTTTCCAAATTTTTTTCTTCCATAGTTAATCCTCAGTAATGTGGACTCTCTACTATATGTTGACACAGACATCTTGTTCTTAAGTCCTGTTGATGATATCTGGTCTTTCCTGAAAAAATTCAACTCTACTCAGATTGCTGCTATGGCACCAGAGCATGAAGAACCTCGTATTGGGTGGTATAATCGCTTTGCTAGGCACCCTTATTATGGAAAAACTGGAATCAATTCTGGAGTAATGTTAATGAACATGACCCGCATTAGAAGAAAATATTTCAAGGTAGTGTGCTTTGGTACTTTTCCATTTTCGGTACTTTTCTGTAAATTAAAACACCATGTTTTTTAGTAATGTCCCAGAATGGATTCTAACTAATCCCATATATGAACACCATATACTGTTGATTCTCAATGTTTTTTTAAATGAAATACTTCTTGTCATTTGTTTTTTTCTTCTTCCTACCTACTCATTCTCACTGTTCTTTTATCTTGAAACTTCATGTACTATGAGTATGCAATCTAAACCAGAAGGTAGCGCTATTAGACTATTGACTTAAAGATTTAGAATGCATGTAAGATTATGTAGTCATTTTAAGACATTTGTTTCATTCTCACAATCTATCCAAAATAATGTTCTCTTTAAGGACATTGTTCATAAGTGATAGACTCATGAAATGTTTCATTCCAATGTAAAAATGCAAACTCAAAATCAAGGTGTGGAAATATATCTATTAGCGTTTCCAGTTTTGAATTTTAGAATGTTTGAACTGAAAATATGACTTTCAGGTGCTTTCAGCATGCCTTAGCATGTGTCATTTGTGCCCTGAAAAAAATATTAAAAAAAGAAAAAGCAGTAGGAAGAGCCAGGAATTAACCTTGCATTTGAAAATTGAAACTATTCTTTAGACTTGTCTGCCATTTTCAAATTTAGATATTTATAGTTAGCTGAACATTATTTTGTTTAATCTAGAAATGTTTCATGTATTATTAGACAACACTAAATACATAAATCTCTGTTTTTGCATCTTTTCTTACTCATTTTTGGAAAATATTTTATATTGATCCTTGGGTGTATTGTACTTCTAGAAGTTTGTAGTTTAATCTGGTAGAATCTAAACTGAAGATTCTTCAGGTTTTATTTGTTATAAATATTTAGTAATTAAAAAAACATTGCCTACTTAAATTAAAAAAGACTTATTACTGAGACACAATACTGCATAAAAATAAGGCATTGTATGATAAAGAGTAAAGAAGCATATATTTTATTATAAAAAATAGGATCTAAATCCCTTTACCTCTAATTCTGGTATTTTGATTTTGAAGAATGATATGACATCAATACGATTACGTTGGGAAGAAATTCTCATGCCACTACTGAAAAAATACAAGTTGAATATAACATGGGGTGATCAGGATCTTTTGAACATTATGTTTTTTCATAATCCTGGTAAGTTGCTTTTAAAAATGCAATTTTAATTCTCAATCTTAATATGATATTGCTATTTTATTATATAAATGTACTGTGTTTTAAAGTGCTCCCGAGAAATTTAGTGTGTGTCAATTTTTTCAACTTTCAATTTCCAAAAATTAGGGGTGTTCAAAAGTTGTGACATGACTTGGGGTTTGTAAATATATTTTGGTTACTTTAATGTAATTTAGATGTGCTTGGTAAATAATTACATACATATCAGAACATTTTAACATTTTGCTTGTTTCATTTCACAGGTTCAGCTGTCTTTCTCTTTTTGTTAAATGTTATTTCCTCTGACAGTGTTAATACTGCTGGCCTTCTTGTGAGTGCGCTAACTGATTTGTAATGGCTTCTAAAAAAAACAAGACTGGGAATGTTCACTCATATGAGCAACATAATTGGGACTGGCAGAGACTTGTTGCTGTCTGAACTTCCAACGCCCAAAATTTTCAGATATGACCTACTGTTAAGAAAACAAAGTAATGATGATGCTAGATGATGAAAATGAAGAGGAATGTGATGGAAGTTCTGAAGAGGCTTTAGGACAGGTGCCCAAAAGAAAAGACAGAATACAATAGAATAGAAATTATGACTGTGTAATAGCAGAGCATAAGATACAGGGTTGGTCTACATGCCACTGCTACCGTTACCACAGCCACCTTTATAGATGCTGGCTTGATCACCGAAGAAGGTAATAGACTTGTAATTGATCACAGTAAAGTCAAAAGAGCCCAGGAAAAAAATTATGAAATCCTTAGGTCAAGAATTTGATGAGCTCTGTAAGAAGAGCAAAATAGAATGCATATTTCTCCATGGCATACTGCGGGAGGTGCCACTGGTGGGCTGTTATCAGTATTGATTGATCTATAGACTGAGAGAAAGTGTTGCAGCCACGCCTCTACTCCTTCTGCCCCAGTTTCCTCTCAGTCTATGGTCCAGTTAGGCTGATTTTTTTTTGTCTAGTGTGAGATAGTGAATTTAATTCAATTTGATCAATTCGGCATTTTAGACAAAATTTCAAAACTTAGCTGAAGCTGCAGAGGGAGAGGGGCCATCTAGCGCAGCCACCCCACGGGGTGCCGGATTGCCGGTCCAGCATTGAGATCTGGCCACCAGGCACATTGAGATCTGCCTTTCAGGGAAGGTGCAGCTAACTTTAGATTAACATCTTAGAGGCTCGCGTGGCCATAGCCCGTACATTGGGAAACACTGCTTGTTTTTAAAAGAGATTTCCAGCCGTCACTGGTCCTTGAGCAAGCCTGTCAGCTGCTACCGTGTTTCCCCCAAAATACAACCTGTCCCGAAACTAAAGCCTTGCCACATTTTTCGCGTGGGCAAAAATATAAGCCCACCCCCGAAAATAAACCGCCTGGACAACCCCCCCTCCGGCCAGGCAGAGCACCGCTCACTGACCTAGCGTTATCCCGGAAGCGCCAAGTCGCAGGAGCCGGGGGGGGTGCTCACGTTGCTTGCCGCCTTCGGGATACCGCTAGGTTGGGGAGTGGCGTTCTGCCTGGCCGGAGGGGAGAGTTGCCGGGCGGCTGCTCCCTTGTGAACTGGCTCCTGAAGAGCCGGGCACAGCCTCAGGGGCGAAGCAGCCATGAGGTTACCATGCCCACGAGCAGCCGCCCGGCAAATCCCCTCTCCAGCCGGGCAGAGCGCCATTCACTGACCTAGGGGGTATCCCTAAAGTGCCAAGCCATGTGATGCTCTGCCCATCCCCCAGCTCCCGCGGCTTGGCACATTCGGGATACCCCCTAGGTCAGTGCATGGAGGTCTGCCCGGCTGGAGAAGGGGGTTGCGCGAGCGCCTGTTCCGCCCGCAGCTTCACCAAGCCCTTGCGCAGCTCTCCCAGGCCACCGCCACTGGCCGCTTCTGCCTGCTGCCGCCCTGCTCCGAGCATAACTCCAAGTGCTTTCTATGGTGGGTCGACTGCTGGAAGACTCTGTCCGGAAGAATTTCTGTCTGGAAGACTCTCTGTCCGGCAGCCGGCCCACCATAGAGAGCACTCCTAGAGCGGCCGATGCTGGAAGACTCGGCCCCGAGTTTTGGAGTTTGGAAGTTATGCTCGGAGCGGGGCGTTGGCAGGCGGCAGTGGGCAGCAGCGGCCAGCGGCGGTGGCCTGGGAAAGCTGCGCAAGGGCTTGGTGAAGCTGCGGGTGGAACAGGCGCTCGCGCAACGCCCTTCTCCAACTGGGTAGAGCTCCATGCACTGACCTAGGGGGTGTCCCGAATGTGCCAAGCCGCGGTAGCTGGGGGATGGGCAGAGCACCACATGGCTTGGCACTTTAGGGATACCCCCTAGGTCAGTGAATGGCGCACTGCCCGGCTGGAGAGGGGATTTGCCGGGCGGCTGCTCGTGAGCATGGTTATCTCATGGCTGCTTCGCCCCTGAGGCTGTGCCCGGCTCTTCGGGAGCCAGTTCACAAGGGAGCAGCCGCCCGGCAGCCCCAAAACAATAAGCCCTCCCTGATAATAAGCCCAAGCATATTTCGTGGGGCAAAAGAAAATAAGCCCCTGTCGTATTTTCGGGGAAACAAGGTATTACATCTGGCTGTCGCAGGCATTCGAATGAGGCAGTCAGCCGTCGCTGGCATCGGACTGAATTTCCAGCCACTGCTTAAACCGCGAAGGGGCTTTAAAACTGTCACATCGCTGTGGAACCAGCCGCCGACCATTGGAAGAGTTGGCTGGCCATTTTAGAGCGAGTAAAATAGTGGTGGCCATTTTGTTGGAGCACTACAAGATTCCGAAGTGATAAGACTCTCAAACAGCCCAAAGTCCTCCAGTGGCCCCGAAGTCCTCCAGCGGCCCAGAATCCCCAGAATACAGGACTGCAATCGAACTGCGGAGATGTTCCCAGGGAGAGACTGAATCTTTTGCTTCAGACTGTGAGTAGCGGAGCATGACCCAAGATGGCAGCCACCAGAAATGACGTTTCAGATGAGGAGCTGGCCTTAACTGAGCCAGGAACCCAAGGGGGCGGAGGAAGTTTCATTTAGGTGACCACCAGGGCCAAGAGCTGCAGGGTCCCCACTGTCCAGCGACCGCCCAGGGCTGCTGTGCGTGATGAGCAATGCAGGCAGAAGGCTCTTGAGAAGCAGGTGGTAATGCCTGAGGGGGGGGGGGGGGGCAAAGAGATACCAGGTCCAGAACCCCTTCCAGGGCCTCCAGTCCTGATTCCTCCCCAGCCTTGTCCCCAACCAGGGGCCAGTAGGAGGCCCAGGATGGACATATTTCCTTCTCCTTCTGTGTCACCCACTGCCATCAGAGATGTTATGGGGGATCCCCTTGAGGGAACATCTAGGGATTTCCTCCTTCCCAGAGTTATCCTGGCCCCTCAAGCTCCAGAACCACCCACCATAAAGAACCCTTATGATGAAATTGATGCACTGGAACACCTTCCACCTAGTCTACAAAAAATAATTGCCTCCCCAATTTCCCAGGGAATAACTTCAGGCCTGAAGCAACACAGGAAACGGGCTCAGAGGCATAAGAGATCGCAATTACAATCTGACACGGGCACACCCGCGGAGGCTCAGACAGGTGTGGATCGCAGGCCCAAATCTCCCTCACTGACTAGTGAGATTCAGTTGTGGGTGAGGAGCCACTACGTGACTTGGAGTTGTCAGAGGATGAGGAGTCAGGGAAACCGGATTCTCCAGTCACAGCCTTGACTTCTTCATCTGCTGTAGTCTCAGGGGACGCCACGGATAAACTCAAGGCCGAAGATAAAAAGGCTGAGTTATGTAAGGTATTTCAAGCATCTGCATGGGCCATAAAATCTGCAGCGGCTGCTTCCTTTTTTAATAAAACCACCCTCTTATGGTTGCAGCAATTACAAGAGCACATTCCTCCTGAAGATGCTCATATTTTGAAAGATGTCAGCAAGATCATAGCGGCCACTCAATTTTCAGCGGAGACCACATTTCACTTTGTCAAGTATGCCTCCTGGGCCCTATCTGCCTCTGTTGCCTCCAGACGTCTATTGTGGCTCAGAAACCGGTAGGCAGACAAGTCTAAATTCCACCTGGCGTCTACCCCATATGCGGGAGGGTCTCTTTTTGGTGAGTCTTTGGACCCTATCCTTGTAGAGAACAAGGACAAAAAGAAAGTGCTTCCCACTACAGTCAAGCGCCAGGAGAACCGCCCAACTCCGTATGGCAGACGACCCTCCTTCCGTCCCAGTGAACCTGATTTCCATCAGAACAGGTATTAGATATTAGATTAGGTATTACCTGATAGAAGTAAATTCCAAAGCCACTATAAGTGGTCCTTTCGTGGAGGAGGCGGTTGCCCCTTCCACAGAGGGAAGTGAATCTAATCTAACCCTTCCCATAGGTAGCCGCCTGTATCATTTGCGTCACAATGGGAACGCATTACAACGGACGCTTGGATCCTCGCAACAGTACGACAGGGCCTCGGTTTAGAATTTCTCTCCTTTCCCCTGACTCTCTTTAGGTCGTTCCCACCTTCTCGGAACCCAGCAAAGTGAAAACTCACGAAGCTCGCAATTTGACACTTATTGGAGATTCGGGCAATAGAACCATTTCTGACGGAAGAGCAGGGGTTGGGGTTTTACTCCAAAGTTTTTGTCGTCCCAAAGAGTTCTGTGGTAGAGAGCGATCCTGAGATCCATCTTACAAGGGATCAGTTGGGGGGATTATCTTGCATCAATAGACCACTGAGGCGTACCTGCACATTCCGGTGCTACCATCCCACCGCAAGTACCTTAGGTTTGTTCAGGAGGGGTCTCATTATCAATACCCGATGTTGCCCTTTGGGCTGGCCTCAGCCCGAGGTCATTCACTAACCTGGAGCATTGGCAGTTTACCTACGGTCCATCCCGGTGAGACTCCAATACTACCTAGATGATGTCCTAGTGCAGGCCCAGTCCTACAACCAAGCTCTTCATGATCTTTCTCTTACTATTCGGACACTTCAATGAGTGGGGTTTTCTGTCAATATCCCAAAGAGCCATCTCATGCCCACCACAAGAATTTTGCACCTGGGAGCAATTATAGACTCGGGCGCGGGGTTGGTTTTCTTGTCCCAGGACTGCTGGTCCAACCTACAGAAATTAATTCGTAAGGTGCGTTCCAGGCGGGTAGTACTCAGTAGACCTTTCACAACTACTAGGCATAATGATTTCGTGCATTGGGATAGTGCCCTGGGTGCGCCTTCATGCCAGGACATTACAGTGGGCCTTAATCCCATATCAGACATATGATGAGCAATTCACCTTTGACCATTCCAGTGTTTCCTCGGGTCTGCCTGCTGCTCCCGTGGTCGCTCCTGGTGCTTCACCATTTTTAACTAGACTGTTAACGCAAGCGTTACTTCTCACCGACAACATCGCCACCAAGGTACACGTAAACAGGCAGGGCAGCATGCACTCGAGGGCCTTGTGGACAGAGGCACACAGACTCATACACGTGCCCTTGATTGTAGCGTACCATATTTCGGGGGACTGCCAACCATCAAGCATATTGGCTCAGTCGGTCCACCATGGACCATGGGGAGTGGCAGCTCCATCCAGATCTGTTTCATCACAGTTGCCGCCGATTCGGAACCCCAGTGATGGTCCTCTTTGCCACCCCGGAGAATGCACAGCTTTCTTGGTTTATATCCAGATACCGGACCCGAGGGGTAGAGGACACGGATGCTCTGAGATGCAGCTGGCCGAGAGGCCTATTGTATGCTTCCCCCCCCCTTTCCCTTCTTCCAGGGACCATCAGGAAGATAGAGTCAGAGGGGGCAGAAGTAATACTGATAGAGCCAAACTGCCCAGGAGACTTTGGTATGCGGATTTAGTGCAGATGTATGCATCCCCACCTTGGAGAATTCCCAGGGAAGAGATCTGTCTGTGCCAGGGCGTCTTGATACATCCAGAGCTCCAGTGGCTCCACCTGAACGCCTGGCACTTGAACAGGGCCTCTTGAGGGATGTGACCTTCACCACTAGGGTCATCTCTACCTTGGAGGCATCCAGGTGACCGTCGACCACGAGGATCTATAATTCCACATGGTCGGCATTCGCCAAGTGGTGTCTATCGGCGTCCATAACACCGTCTGACACCTCAATACCATACTGAGTATTTTTACAGGACAGATTAGACAGGGGTCTTCCTTACACAATCAATAGAGAGATGTGTGAAACAGGTCATAGAGGCAGCAGGCAAAGTACATTCACATGAGAAACGTGACGGTTATATCCTCACATGAGGCCAAGAAGCAAGTCAATGGCTCATGTCAAAACGAATCAAAACAAGACTTGAAACTCACTTAAACATTTTTGTATCTCAGATAATTGCTTTCTGATGTTAGTTTAGGATTGCATTTATTATTTTTTGCTTAGCTAGATAAGATTCATGCAGAAAAAAGTTTGTAAAAGGTGTAATTTTGAGAAGTTAACAGTTGGTTTACAAGAGTCTTTTTGGGGGTATATGATCAGATGTGGATTTACCATACCAAGATAAACATTGTGCAATTGCAAAAATAACAGCAGATTTGAATTCTTGGTTTAAAAACATACTTTTAAAATCCTTCACGGAAAAAAGTTGCAAAAATTAATTTTCACCCCATTAAATGACATGCCATAGTTTATTTCTTATCTATAAAATGCCAAGAGTCAGAAAGGTGCTTTTGGAAATAGCCTGGATTTGTATTTTATTCCATATTCTCGATATGGCATGTCTAATGTAATGATTTTTTAAATCCACATTAACTCTGATTTTATTGTGCTACAAATATCCAAGCCATTCAAATCCCAAGTCAGCAGATTTGAATTCTTAGTGTAAAAAGTCCAAAAACATGCTTTTAAAATCCCTCACTGAAAAAAAATGCAAAAATTAATTTTCAGTCCATTAAATGACATGCCTTAGGAATCATTTAATGACTCGACTGCTTCAAAACTTGTCTAATTCAGTATTCATCACATTTTGAAGCAGAAATCTTGTCCTGGCACTCGTTTTTGTTTTAAATCAGAATTTGTTTTAAATCAGAAAATCTTTCAAATCTGAGGCCAATACTTTCAGATGATCCACAATGACAAATACGGCAGCATCGATCACCTCACATTTTTAAAGCCAATGAAACTTGTCAAAAATTTGTCAGAAATATGTTTTTTATTTCAGACTCAGACCCACTAGATACTCCCATGTAACACCTCTCCTGCACGAGCTGCACTGGCTTCCTGTGGTCTATCGGGTGCGTTTCAAGGTTCTGAATACGATCTTTAAAGCGCTCCATGGCACAGGACCTAGTTACCTGCGGGATCGCATCCTGCCCCATACATCCCTGCGACCAATCCGCTCGCACAGAGAGGGACTTCTCCAGGTGCCGTCCACCAAACAGTGTCGGGGGGCGACGCCTAGGAGCAGAGCCTTCTCTGTGATGGGCCCAGCCCTGTGGAATGACCTCCCCCTTGACATCAGGATTACCTCCGATCTCCGCTCCTTCCGTGTAAAGCTCAAGACCCACCTCTTCCAATTAGCTGGCCTGGCTCAACCATAGTTTATCCCATTGCTCCTGACAGTCTTTTTTAAATTTGGAATTTTAACTGAGGGTATTTTAATTGTTAATTTTAATTCTATTATTGTTAGTGTATGCATTTAACGATTGTTACCTCCTCCATGTACATGTACGGGTATGTGTTTGTATGTATGTGTATATGTATTGTATGTATATGTATATTTGTATGGGTTTTTTATTGTACGCCGCCCCGAGTCCTTCTGGAGAGGGAGCGGCTAACAAATTAAATTTATTCTATTTATTTTATTTATTATTCTTTATACCCCATTATTATATAATTTTTTTGCTAAGAAGGAATATTTCCTCCTCTTATCTCTTGCTTTCTTTGGGATCTGTTTAAGAATGGTTATTTCTTTATCCTTATATTTTAGTGGTCCTCCCCTTTGAGCTCCTAGAACCTCATCTCTTGTGGTCTTTCTAAGAAATTTAACATGAACTTCCCTTGGAACATTATGTGTTCTTGCATAGGCTGAATTGATCCTATAGATCAGGTCAATATCCCACCAAAGCTGTTGTTTATCTCTATTGATGTATTCTGCTAGTATTGTGGTCATAATCTCCTTAAGATCTTCATTCTCAACTTCTGGCAAGTTTTGGAACCTAAGGAAAAAAGACATCCTTTCAAATTCCATTTTTATCATGTGGTTTTCAAATTCTGCATTCCCTCTTTGGATTGTCTTCACCTCGTCTCTCATCCCAACCGCACCCTCCTCCAGTACACCTATCCTCTGTTCATTCGGTATGGTTTGTTGTTTCATCTCTCTGAGCTGATCATTTAAGTCCTGCAGTTGTTTTTTCATTTCGTCCTGTCCCTTTAAGATAGATTGAAGCATCTGTTGAATAGACAAATCCTTTGCACTCTCTTCAGGGGCTTTAGGTTGTAAAAAGGACCCCAATTGTGACTGGTGAGCAATCAGGCTTGACGTAGAAGATGTCGGGGCCGATGAGGGCTTACCAGGCTGTAGCTTCTTTGGACCCATCATGAAGCTCAGAGATAGTTATTGTTCTATACAAAGAGATGGTGTCTATAGGAGAGCACAGCCGGTAGAGATCACCAGGCAAACAAATCCAAAAGAGAATAAATCTTCTGATACAAAACTAAAGCAGATAGGTGGCTCAAAATATTCCAAATCCCGGGGAAAATCATATTTGAAGAGGCTCCTGGAGATCTCTGGGGTGGAAGTTAGTTCAAAGCCACAAAGTTTTCCAAGGGAGGAGTCTCATTCACAAAGACAAAGAAGAAAGAGGAAGTTGGCCATCTTGGCTCAGCCAGTACAGGTGGTCAGGAAACAACAAGATCAAAATTCCCATACATAGTTTAGAGAAGAATCAGTTCAGCCATCCTTTCTCTAGCAGTTGTAGTCAGAAAAGAAATTTTTCCCCCATTATTTAAGGGAAGTGAAAGTAATTTTAAACTTTCTCTCTCTCCCATAAAAGGGAGAGATTTTCCAAGTGCCGCTTTTCCAAGGGGGGTGGAAATTCCCCCACCCCTCCAATCTTAACTCCTCCAAAAATTGAAACAGAGTCCCAAGAAAAAAAACTGCAGATCAGTCAATAGAGTAAAAACAGTAAAAGTCCTGGGGAGACCTCTCAGCTCTCCGCGCTTCAGCTGTATCTTTCAAATGTCATTTCCTTCCAGGCTGCGTTCGGCGAAGCGCGCAGTGGCATTCCGCGCACCCCCCTGGGCTTCCCGGCTCCTGGGGCAAAGCTGGAGGACCACCCCCCCCGCGGCCACAGCCGCTCCAGGGGTCCCAGCAAGCCGCCCCTACGGCACAAGGCACCCTGTGCTCCCCCTAGGATTCAGGGGAGCCCACCGAGACAGCGAGAAGCGGACGCACGGGTCCGTCGCTTTCGGCTGCCTGAAGTTGTCTCCCTCCATTGATATATTATTGACAGCTAAGTAATTTTTTAGCGTATATATATATATCAGTAACGGTTGTGGTGGTCCCTAATGATTTGCAGAATAACATTTCTTCAGCAAATTAACCTTTATCAATATCTTGCATAGGTTAGCAATATGGCCTCATTGTCTCTCAGAGGTGATTCATTCATTTGTACTGAGAATTTTCTTGTTTTCAGCTTTTCAACAAGTTGTGTTTCAATATCTTCACTCACTTCATCTATTCTTCTGCTAACAGTATTGTTACTGAGTGGCATGGCTTTCACATCTTTGTCATCTTTTCCCAGAACTGTTTTAAGAAATGCTGATATTGATGGTTTAATTAAATCCTCCCGTATAGTATGATTTTTTCCAGATTTAACAATGAGTAAAGAAATTTCATTACTAGCCTCAAGAATACGACTGACAGTAACAGTTTGTGCAGTGAACAGAGACTTTGTTGTTGATCTTTTTTCAAACTCTCCCCCACACCCCGCTGACTAAAGCGCTTCCTTTCGCCCGCCTGAGCTCCTCTTCCTCTTATATATATGAAACTCCCTCGTGGATATTATTATTTTATATATTATTATTTCATGATGAGAGGGGAGGCTCTGTCTCCCCTGCCTCCAATGACTGCACATCCCTGCATTTTATGCATTTGGTTTGTGACTAAAAGAAATAAATGTGAGAAAAACTTTTGAAATGATGCAAATTAAAAGAAATAACTATTAAAAGAAGATGGCGCAGAAAGAGGGAAATTAAAAAAAAACATTCTTAGCTTAATTTATAAATAATAAGATTGTCATGAATGAAAGGGGGGTTGTAACCTATGACCCTCCCCCCTACTTGCCCACTTGGTTTGAATCTGCAACATAGTGGGGAAATGCTTTGGTAGTTTAGTAGGTGGAGGTGAATCACACAGGCCTGGCAAGTTTTATCCACGCATGGCCCATCCGCAGATTGCTCTGAGAGGAAAAGTCTTGTAAAACACGGCCTGGGAAAACACAGACTAAAAGTAACTGTAAATCTAACAATTTCTTACTTAAACTTGGGTCCTGCTTCTATATCCTCACTGCTGGGCTTCCCCCATCAGCCATCCACTCTGTCAGCTCTCCCTGCAATCAGCAGCAAAGCCCACAGGAAAAAAAGAGAGACTGCCAGTCCCATGCTCCTTAGTGGGAACACATCTGATTGGCTGGCAGTTGCTCCCTCCTCTCTGGGATATCCTTTTCAGACCAGGAACTAGAAAATGCACTTTAACGAAGACAATAGGTAAATGAAACACAGCTGTTTCACCACAAATATATAAGAACAATTAGCAGGCTTTTAAAAGTTCAGTTAAAAGCTCATTTTCGAATTCCCCCAGGCCCCACTTTGGGAACCACTGCTCTAGAAAGAGTGCAGAGAAGAGCAACAAAGATGATTAGGGGACTAGAGGCTAAAACATATGAAGAACAGTTGCTGCAATTGTGTATGTCTAGTTTGATGAATAGAGGTGACATGATAGCTGTGTTCCAATATCTCAGGGATTGCCACAAAGAAGAGGGAGTCAAGCTATTATCCAAAGCAACTGAGGGCAGGACAAGAAGCAATGGGTGGAAACTAATCAAGGAGAGAAGCAACCTAGAACTAAGGAGACATTTCCTAACAGAACAATTAATCAGTGGAACAGCTTGCCTCCAGAAGTTTTTAAGAAGAGATTGAATATTGAAATCCTGCCTAAGCAGGGGGTTGGACTAGAAGGCCCCATTCAACTCTGTTATTCTATTCTAAATTGGAGGAAGACATTTCAGTTCAATGCTAGGAAATTTTCTTTTAATGGTAATGCATTTCAACAGTTGAACCAGTTATCAAATGACAGTATAAATATCACTTTGTTGTATGTACAGTATTCAGGCAAAGTGTGGTCAGCAAACTTTGGATATGCTTTAACTTTGATTTTTCCATTGAACAAGGGCTTGGACTTGATAGCCTAAGTCAGCGATGGCGAACCTTTTTTGGCTCGCGTGCCATAAGTGGGGGGAGCACAGGGGGGTCGTGTGCAGGCATGCCGCACCCATAATGCAATGGGCAACCCCCCAGTGTGCATGCGCGCACTACAGGCACTCCCCCATTTTTACATGGTTTTTTCGCCCTCCCCAAGCTCCAGAGGCTTTATAGGAGCCTGGGGAGGGTGAAAACAGCCTCCCCGCCCGGATGCTCTCCGGAGGCTTCAGGGACCTTCAAGGAGGCTTCCCTGACTCCTTCGGAGCGCTCAAAACGACCCTCCAAGCAAACCGGAAGTCATTTCCAGTTTGTTCGGAGGGTTGTTTTAAGCGCTCCGAAGGCTTCAGGGAAGCTTCCGGACTGTCCCTGAAGTCTTCGGAGCGCTCAAAACGACCCTCCGAGCAAACCGGAAGTCAGTTCTCGAACTTCCGGTTTGCCTGTAGAGCTGGTTTTTTACACTCCGGAGGCTTCACGGAAGCTCATGAAGCCTCTGTAGGGCCTCCGGGGTGCGGGGGGGCTCTTTTCGCCCTCCCCAGGCTCCTATAAAGCCTCTGGAGCCTGGGGAGGGCAAAAAATGGCTTTAAAAAAGGATGAACTCAGCTGGCCAGCACACGCATGTGCGCTGGCCAGCTGACAGGGCAGCACCTCGCGTGCCCTGACATGGCTCCGCCTGCCACCTGTGGCACACGTGCCATAGGTTCGCCATCACTGGCCTAAGTCCTTCAATGAACAGTTTGCCTGGAAAAATTATAATAGATGATTTTTTTGTTTTTCTCTATAGAAAGCCTTTTTGTTTTTCCTTGCCAATGGAACTATCGGCCCGACCATTGTATTTATGGGAGCAATTGCCAGGAGGCAGAAAAGGAAGGAATATTCATTCTTCATGGAAATAGAGGAGTTTACCATGATGATAAGCAGCCAACGTTTCGTACTGTTTATTATGCAATTAAAAATGTAAGTAAACATTTTAATTTGAACTTTTAAAATTAAAAATAATTCAGTTATACAATAAATTTTACTTATTTTTAAAAATAAATAAACACATTGAAGGTGGACATTCCAGAATCTGTTCTGAAATATTCAAAAATAAAATAGACTTTGAAATTGTAATTAAGGCTTAATTACAGTATTGATTTCAGTGAGACACTGAAAACCTCCAGTATTAAGCTTTCTAATTTTAAATTCATCAAGACCATGTGAGACTCATTATTTTGACTCAGGAGCACAATATTATGATTAAGAAATTCCATGCAATATATTGCTTCTATAAATTCTGTAATTAGTAAACCTGCAATGGTGAACAAAAAAAAAAAACAATTTCTACACAGGAATTCCTTGTTTCCTTTTTATTGCTAAAATTATATATGATGCTTTGTTTTTGAAAAGTTTTATTTCAATGACATAGTTGTATAATTTTCTTATTTTAATTTTGTACTTTTTTAATATTATAGATGCTTGGCTTCAGTTTGCCAGTTCTAATAAACTATTTCTAATAAACTATCAGTCTTTCAGTATACTCACTGAAAAGCTATAAATGTAGCAGTGTTGCTTATTTTAATGTTCATCCTATCTAGCATATAATCTTCAAAAATCAATAGTATATTTTAATGGTGCTTTGTGGCATGTTGTCATAAAGGTATAAAAATGAAAAAAAGTACTATTGGGGGCTTAGAATTTATTACACCTAAAGAAAATGTGATCTCATAAAAGTGCAATTTCTTAATTCCTTTGAGTATTACCAAAATATATTAAGAAAATAAAACTCTTGACTTTATTTAAGATTAGCTTTTGTTTATGCATAAAACATAGAAAAGATGTAGATCAATTCCAGCAAAATAATAAAAATATTTTATTGTAATGTGTTTGCATATATTATGTCATTTATAACATATTAAACAAACATGTAACTGAAAAGCAATAGCCCTTTACTATGCGTGTTTATAACTCAGTTTAATGAAAGTACCACTTCTTTAATAATTCTATAGATTGCTATTTTTATGCTGTTTCTACTCAATATATTGTACATTAATATATCACTTAAATATTCTGGGGAAAGTTATAGATATTTCACACTAGAGCCACTTTCTCAGAACAATGTGCTCCACAAAAAATAATGCATCATTTTAAGTACTAATACGATTTTTATGTATCTTTGTGTGAATCTTTGTGTTTTTTACATTTAAAAAAAAAATTTAAAGTGACAGTAACTGGACATTATGAATACTGATGATGATATTGCTGCCTTGCCTGATGAGGATTAATATTAAAAGGAGGGGCAGGTCTTTTACTGAACCTAGATTATTTTACTTAGAAATACATATTTATAAAATGCAGTATACTGTATAACTGCAGTTTTAGAACTACATCAGAAAACCTGGCATTGGTAAATCTAACATCAATTCAATGTTTCTAATACTTTTCTAGTATTCGTTTGAAGATGACCTTCTACATGCATTGCTTCTACCTCTTGAACACGAACTACAAAAGACACAACATACATACTGTGGAAGAATATACAAAGTGTTCATAAAACAACTCACAAAAAGTATAAGGGATCTTAGTAACAGAAGAACTAAGGAAAGGTGATCATTGCAAGTTCTGCTCTCCAGACTTTCATATTGAACAGACCAATGTAGGAGAATGTTGCCTGAAGGTTTTTCCTACAAAAATGGTGTGCTCTAATTATGCTGTTATTTGAAGTTTGCATTGTCTCCCATTGGGGACAAAATGAAGATAGTGAGCATCTTAGGCATCTACAAGTTGAGGGTTGGAAATGATGAAACATGGCTTGTGAAACCACATGTATCTAACATCATGGTTCCCAACATTTCTACCTTGACACCCTGGCCCGGCATGAGAGAAAGCATGTGACCAGCAGGCCACATGCATGCGGCCACAGCTCCATTGGTGGAAGCGACATGGGCATGTACCCATCACTTGTGCAAATGGATCTTCCCATGCAACTGGAGGGTACTTCAGTGGACAGTGTTTCTGCTTGTGTGCAAAGCTCCACTTACACAAGTGGAGGGCATTTGTGCTTGCGCGCGAAACTCGACTTGCACAACTGAAGAATGCTCATGCAAAACTCATGAGTGGAGTTTTGCACATGAGCAAAAGGACTCACCACTTGTGCAAGTGCAGTTTCGTGCAATCATGTTTGTCCACCACTCGCACAAGTACTACCGGGCTGCAGGCCACAGTGATATCATAGTGGATGGGGTTATTATGTATTATACCATAATACTTTATGGGCTTATTTTGAATTATTCTTTGCAGAATTTGTTTTTAACTTAGTACGGATCTTTGAAGTTGAATTAGTACATTTTACTGCAGTGAGTTAGGAAAGTTATATTTGTATTCAGGTTTATTCTTTATAATTCAGTTCAAGAAACCTCAAAAGAATCAGATAAATATGTTTTAGGTATGGCAAAATATATTGTCATCGCTAATCTCAATTTTACTTAACTGATTGAAGGAATAATTAAGGCAGCACTATCTTCACTTTAAAAGTGTAAGAATGCATTGTTTACAAAGCTCACAAGTTACTTTGTTTCAACGAAATATGTGATGATTGACAATCTATACCATATTTTTCAGTGTATAAGATGCCTCCCCCCCCCCCAAAAAAAGTGGGTGGAAATGTCTGTGCGTCTTATACATTGAATGTTGCTGGAGCCCCAGCCACCCGCTGGCCCCCACCCTTCAGCATCTGCCTCCCAGCAATTTGTCTCCTTGCAGCAAACAGCCTGGTCAGCTTCAGCACAGCCTGATTTAACACGAGCAGCTAATTAGCAGTTGGATCTGCCTCTCAGAATACTGCCTATCAGCTGTTCCAGACTGCGGGGATCACACACACCCCTGTTGCTGCCCTTCGTCGCCTCCATGTGCCCCATTTTTTGCTTCTGCGTGTCCCGTTTTCAGCCACCACGTGCCCCATTTTCAGCCTGTTCCAGGTAGCGGGGATTGTCGTGACCACCACCTATCCCTGCTGCCTGGAATGAGCCAAAAATGGGATGCGCAGAGGCTGAAAACGGAACATGTGGAGGCCGAAAATGGAAGCAGCGATAGGCAACAGTGACAATAGGTGGTGCGATCCCCGCAGCCTGGAACAGCTGATAGGCAGTATTCTGGGAGGCAGATCCAACTGTCAATCAGCTGCTCATGCTAAATCAGGCTGTGATGAAGCTAACCACCTGTTTGCTGCTTGCTGCAAGGAGGCAAATTGCTGGGAGGCAGAGGCAGATTTTTTTTTCTTGTTTACCTATCCAAAAGCTAGGTGCGTCTGGAGTGTCTTATAATCCGAAAAATTTATGTGCCTTTGTTTTCATGTCTTATACTTTAAAAGATTTGACAATCAGGTTATACACATATTTAGCTGTAAACTGTAAATAACAATAGAATATTCACTCTATAAAAGATTACTTAACGGAAATAAATTTAAGCTTTTCAGTGTTTTCATTATATATTGCTATAAATAATTCATTAATCTGACAATTGTTCTGAATTGTAATTTTTCTCACTTCCAGTCAGCATATCCATACTGGAGAACATTGGGTACTAATATGCAACAACATACATCTAAAGTACTTCATTGCAGAATTAAACATTTGGGATGATCACGTTCAATACATCTTCATATATTTCCCCTATCTTTTAATAATGGACCATTACATTAATGTGAATTGTTATGAATTTTTTTTTTAATTTCTTGCAGTTCTGAACACATTTTGCTATGTACCATAGAGGACTAAAAGCCTAAAGTATCTTAGATGCAAAAAACAGCCTATCACAGCGATGGCAAACCTTTCTTGGCTCACGTGCCACAAGTGGGGGGAGCACAGGGGGGGTTGCGTGCGTGCGTGCTGCACCCATAATGTAATGCATAACACACCCCCAATGCGCATGCGCGCACAACAGGCGCGACCCTCCCATTTTTACATGCTTTTTTCGCCCTCCCCAGGCTCCAGAGGCTTTATAGGAGCCTGGGGATGGCGAAAAGAGCCTCCCACGCCCCCCCAAAGGCCCTCCGGAGGCTTCAGGGACCGTCCGGAGGCTTCCCTATAGCCTTCGGAACGCTTAAAACGACCCTCCGAGCAAACCGGAAGTGACTTCCGGTTTGCTCAGAGGATCATTTTGAGCGCTCCGAAGGCTTCAGGGACCATCCAGAGGCTTCCCTGAAGCCTTCGGAGCGCTCAAAACAACCCTCCGAGCAAACCGGAAGTCACTTCCGGATTGCTCGGAGGATTGTTTTAAGCGTTCCGAAGGCTTCAGGGACTGTCCGGAGGCTTCCCTGATGCATTTGGAGCGCTCAAAACGACCCTCCGAGCAAACCGGAAGTGACTTCCGGATTGCTTGGAGGGTCATTTTAAGCGTTCCGAAGGCTTCAGGGAAGCCTCCGGACGGTCCCTGAAGCCTCCGGAGGGCCTCCGGGGGGCAGGGGAGGCTCTTTTCTCACTCCCCAGGCTCCTGTAAAGCCTCTGGAGCCTGGGGAGGGCGAAAAATGGCTTTAAGAAAGGGTGAAATCAGCTGGCCAGCACGCTCATGCGCACTGGCCAGCTGATGGGCAACGCCTTGCGTGCCCTGACAAATGGCTACGCGTGCCACCTGTGGCACGCGGGCCATAGGTTCGCCATCACTGGCCTATCATAATAAAGTGGCAAAATATGGCTGGATTTTTATATTTACCTGAGGTTCAATTTGATACAGATAATTCTCAATAAAAGTTTGGTGATTGGTTTAGTTATTAAAGGAGGGAAAATCACTGAAAAATATGTGTTTATGAAATATTCTTAGAATTTAAATCTTAATAGTAAACTAAGTTCTTTCTTAAAATTCACTAACATCTACTTACATCCTAGCATTATTCAAGCATTATGATGTCTAGCAACCATTCTAGCTTCAAGTGTGGGCACAAAGCC
Organism: Natrix helvetica; assembly: GCF_964273705.1. NCBI lineage: Eukaryota > Metazoa > Chordata > Lepidosauria > Squamata > Natricidae > Natrix > Natrix helvetica. The sequence goes on from NC_138553.1 coordinate 56,787,043, forward strand.
TGGTTTTCAAAAATTTATAGAATACCCTCAGGGTGTGGAGAGATTGGGTATGGGAGGGGAGCTGTTCCAGAAGACAAGCACCACAACTGAGAAGGCATACATCCTAGGACCTGATAGATTACATTTTTTCCTGCAACGTATGTTTCTTACAATAATGTTCTAACTCTATATCCTCCAAAACAAGTGGCAATAATATTCAGTGTTCAGTGGTGCATTTACTCCCTTTGAATTTTTGAAGTTTAATCCATTTGTCTGACACCAATAATTCATGGTCTATTACAACTGGAAATATTCTTTGGGGGGAGGGGTGTAATAGTTTTTATTAAACAGTTTTCTTCATTTTATATCACAATTTCAATCCTTACAGTGCTCCAGTATCAGTATACCTATCAGCCTCTATATAATTTGGCTTGTTATCGGCTGCCAAAGTGTTGCAGTAGTATCTGATCCACCATTAAGGGCTAAACAAAAAACATGTGCTCAGAAGAACTATCTCTGGTAATTTTCCACTACGTGTAGGCCTCTGGAAGGAGGCTGAACCACGTTAGGAGGAAAAACAAAGGAGACAAAAGGATCTCATCACCACAATGCCAGGATGAGCAGCCAATGTAAACATGACCAAATATGGTAGTAAACCTAGTACAGGAAGCATGACCAAATATGGTAGTGTTAAACCTAGTACAGGAAGCATGACCAAATATGGTAGTAAACCTATTACAGGAAGCATGACCAAATATGGTAGTGTTAAACCTATGTATGTACCCTTTACTCCGCCCTTCCTTGTTTACCAATAAAAGAGGTCCCCAGAGGCAACTCTGGGTGCGGCTTCATCCCGAGGAACCCTGCGTGGTGTTTTTTCACTCTCCATCTCATGAAATCGCCCCCCGGAGAAGGCCTCTGGCCCAACCGGGAAGATTGAGCCCTGGTTTTCCACACCAAAGTAATGGGGTATTTGAGAGGGGAATTGTGCTGGAGGTGATATCTTGGAACGAAGAGGGAATTTTGTTCTCACCATCTTCTGTGCATGCTGAATGGTCCTGTTCAGGTTTGGTCAAGGTCAACCATCTTTGCATATCAGATGGATGAGGCCTCCTAAAGATGCACCCCACATGACACCCTTGGGGGCTAGAGATTGGACATTTAGCTTGGGGTTGTTGGGGGGGGAGGGATTTGGGTAAATTTTTTATATGTACAATTTCACGCCTTTTAGCTCAGAACTTGCTTTACTTTCAATGATAGATACTTTCAAGGGTGTCCTTTCTTGAATTTTGAAGGAGGCATGTCTGACATTAAGCAAAATCTAACTTGGCAACCATCCCGGAGTTAAAACTACCGAGAGGGGCTGCCAAAAATCAGTCTAACCCCTGCAGCAACCAGGAGGACCTGGGTGCTGCTGGATCCTCTCCTTCCCTGGCTCATCCGGGTTGGGAAGAAACTGAGTGGATGGCTGAACTGAAACTTGAAGAGAAGCCTGTCCGGCCCAGATGGCGTTGGGAGTCAGATGGATGGATGTGCCAGAGGAGATTCCCCCGGGAGTTACAGGCACCCAGCGCCGGCGGGCAGAGGCTGTCTGGCAGGAAGCCAACAAGGAGGACATTTTGCTGACACAAGCTTTACATCTACCTCAAGCCCTTGAGAGTCGGAGAGTGTGAAAGATACACCGTAATGGCGTGTGGAGAGTCTGTGTAGGCAGAGGGGGGAGCCAAAGCCCTGGCTAACCCAGAACCAGCCCTGGGGGCTCACCCGTGACCAGGGCAGGCATCTGGAGCTCCTGCAGCACCTCAGCCCCACTGGGAGGGGTCAGCCCCCCAGAGGCACCAAGATTCCTCCATTAGGAGTGAACTATGGAGGGGATCCTAAGACGCTGGGATTTTTCCTAGCTCAAGTCTGGAACTACATGCAAGAGTATGGGGAAGATTTTGCATCCGAGGCTGCAAAAGTCAGATGTGTGATCATGGCGCTGGAGGGAGCAGCAAAGTGGATAGTAACTCTTCACAAGGATGATTACTCACAGCTGAGAGATTATGATGGCTTTATGATGGCCCAAAGGGAGCGCTTTGAAGACCCCCTAGCTGACAGGAAGGCAAGGACCAGAATGAAATTCTTAACCCAGGGCCGAAAATCAGTGGCAGAATACAACCAGGAATTTCGCAAGCTGGCAAAATATTCCTGAGACCACCTCCGTTGATATGCAGAGGTGGTCTCAGGAAGCTTTAGTGGAAAGCTACAAAGGTTGTCTTAACAACATCTTCCAGCTCTGTGTTACTCGAGCCCCCCTCCCAAGACCTTCAACATTGGTATGTGTTGGATGTGGAAATTGATTTGGCCAGAAACTGACATGGGGGGGGGGCAACAGCTGGGGCAATCCCCCCTTCTCAGCATCAAAAGAGGCCCCTAAAGCCATAAAAGGGGGGTCAGCGACCAAGCCCAGGTCAACAGTATGTTTCAGCTGCAAGAAAGAGGGACACCGGGCTGCCAATTTTTTTCTAAGCCTGCCCCAAAATCAAACCTCAGCTGGAGGTAAAAGATCCAAGAAGCAGCCGGCAAAACATCATGAAACAGCCCTGAAAAGAGTGGAAATCACTGACCGCTCCTCCAGGCCTGGAGGAGTTGGGAATTCCAACCGCCCCAGGGGAAAGTGAAACTGTTTCCGATGATGACTCCCTGGTAAGTCCGCATCCGGGCCCCCTAATCATCCCAGTAGAATTAAGGGTGCCTTCCACTGGTGCCCAAGGGAAGATGCTGGCCATTTTAGGCTCTGGTTGCACCCATTGTGTGATTAGCCCGGTGATGGTGGAGAAAATGGAACTAAGACTAAGAACAATGAAAGTACCCATCGCTTTTTGCCAGCTGGTGGGTCAGTAGCTGGGGGGGCAGCCCATTTTGTGATGGAACCAGTGGAGATGTGGATGGGTGACCATTATGAATCTTTAAGCTTCATTGTCGCCCCTGGGATGGAATGGCTCCTCATACTTGGATTACCCTGGTTACAGAAGTGGAACCCTCATGCAAATTGGAGGAAGAGACTGCTACGCATCCATTCCACCCAGCAGGGGAAGGGAAAACTTCCTACATGGCCAAAGCCAAGAACGAACTAGCAGCAGCCGCATAGGAGAGAATTGAGGGGGAGGAGAAAATCCCTAAGGAATATTGGAACCTCAAGTATTCAGCAAAAGCGCTTCCGATGAGCTCCTGCCCCATCGGTCTACCGATTGCAGTATAGAAATCCTCCATGGGGTGAAACTCCCTAAGCCACAGATTTACTTGATGCGAACTGGATGAACTACAAAACTGCATTGATAAAAATTTAAAGACGGGGTTCATGCAGCCAGCTAGGCCACGTGTAGTTATTTCCGGCCCGGTGTTATTTTGTAGTATCTTCTTGTTCTTCACTTAGTCCCTTTTCTTTCTCCTTTTCTCCTTCTCCTTGTTCTAAGTGTTTCCTCTGAGTTAGCACTAATTTTCCCCATTTAATGTTTCACATGCATTTTTTAACATATCCAGTAGTTCATTATACATCCAATATTCCATAATGTCTGCTTAGTTAATTTAACATTTTTTTAAAAAAAATTCTACTATATCACATTTACTTAAATTTAAAGTTCATTAATTGGGTTCTTTTTTCTTTTCTTGTTTCTAATTCCTAAAGTCCAGTTCCATTTTATTTTGCTTTTTCTCTTCCACCAAGATAGTAAATCCAATCCACAACACTGTTGCAAAAATGAATCCTCCTTGTTGTTCCCCACTGCTTCAACGTGTTCTTGTTATAATCTTGCTACAATCAAGGTCAGGTCTACAGCTGCACTTTCCTCTGTTATTTTCTATTGAGTCTTGTATCCTCTTCTCACCAATAGATGTATCCCTCTCAACAGTATGCAATGTGTTTAGTCCGCGAGCTGTCAAAAGCTGTCAAAGTCCATATTTAATCCATAAAAAATAGAAAAACTTAGCAAAAGAAAGAAAAGAATTTTCCCCCCAAGTTCGTTTGCTATTTTTAATGTTTTCAAGTCCAACTTTAGGAATAAAAATCTTCAAGGGCTTTCCGTTTTAGTCTCCGCCCTTTCTTTTTCCTCTATTAAATCCCCCTTTCTCAGCCGCTAATTTCCCCTCTGGGTTTCTTTTTTTAAATCCAATTTAAATTTTTCTTTACCTTGGGTTGATCACTCTTTTACCCAGGTCCAACACCTTGCATCGCTCATGCTCAAGTAGCTTGGTCCAGTTGTCCTGACTTTGAAGTGGCCATTTGTGTGTCCGCTGCCGCTTCTGTTGTCAGTTTGAAGAACTTTATCTCGGACCTTTCGAGGAACTGCTGGTTCCTCTTTGGTCATCGAGATGTTTCTTCTTTTTTCCCTGTTCCTCCAGAACAGTTCTGCCCCGGAAGTCCCTGGCAGCTGTTTGTCCGGTTGGGTTTTCTTTTTATAAGAATTTTATTAGTTTTTAAAAACATTTATAGGAAAGGGTAAGTAGGTATACAAAAAATTTTGACAGCTACATCATGCCAAAGGTAGAAATCCACCAAATCTCACAACTTTTACAAAAGAGAAAACCAAAAAGTAAAAGATAAACAGTAACAGCTTTTTGTTTTACATTGTATCAATCAGGGACGTGCGGTCAGGGGAGGCAAGGGAGGCAGAGCCTCACCTCTCTTCATGAAATAATAGTATATAATCTTATATACTATATATATATATGTATGTATGTATGTATGTATGTATGTTTGTGTGTGTGTGTGTGTGTGTATGTATGTATGTGTGTGTGTGTGTATGTGTATATGTATATATATTTATTTATTTATTTATTTATTTATTTATTTATTTATTTATTTATAATATTATAATATTATATACATCCGCCCGGCCGCATGCAGGAAGGTTCTCGTCGCTCCCCAGTCACTTTCGTGGCTTCGTCATCCGGGAGAGCCGAAAACATTTCTGCCTCCGCAGCTCCCGGGCGCGGACGGACGGATGTAGCCAGAGCGACGCCAAGATGGTCCGGGCGGATGAAAGAGCGAGCGAGCGAGCGAGCGAGCGATGGAGGTCCTCGGTCGCTTGCCCGCCAGACTACCTCGGCGCCAGTCTGGCTACCTCCGTCCGTCCACGCCCGCGAGCTGCAGAGGCAGAAATGTTGTCGGCGCTCCCGGATGACAAAGCCACGAAAGCGACTGGGGAACGACGAGAACCTTCCTGCCTCTGCTGGCCTGCAAAGTCCAGCAGAGGCAGGAAGGTTCTCGTCGTTCCCCAGTCGCTTTCGAGGACTGCGGAGCGCGAGCCGGCGGAGCACGCTCAGGAAGGCGGGGAATGAGATCACGTGTGCTGGAGGCTGAGGCAGCCTCAGCTTCCAGCACACGTGGTCCCATTCCCCGCCTTCCTGATGACGTCACCAGCCTCACCAGCCATAAACCTCACCGCACGTCACTGGTATCAACCATATGTTCAATCATCTCTTGTGTCACTTCCAGCAATTACATTATATCAACAATTGCAAATAATGTTTCAAATATATTTATTTTGTGACCTGAGTCTTTTCAATATTGCTTCCTCCCCCCCTGTCTTCTGGCAGAGCCACGGCGCATTCCTCCTTCATATCTTGTGTACTGTCCCCTGTTTCATCTAGGAGAGCACTGTATTTTTAATGAAGGCCTCTGCCTCCACAACTGTATTAATTCTAATTCTGCTACTCTCCCAGAAAATCAACATTCCTTCTGGCAATAACCATCTAAACCAAACTCCTTTATTATATAATTTCTTTGATAAAGAGGAATACTTCTTCCTCTTATCTCTTATTTCTTTCGGAATTTGTTTAAGGGTTATTTCTTTATCTTTATATTTTAATGGTCCCCCCCCCCCTTTGAGCTCCTAAAACCTCATCTCTTGTAGTCTTCCTAAGAAATTTTACATGTATTTCCCTTGGAACATTGTGTGTTCCAGCATATGCTGAGTTAATCCTATAAACCAAATCGATGTCCCACCACAACTGTTCTTTATCTCTTTTAATATATTCTGCTAAAATTGTAGTCATAATATCCTTAAGATCTTCATCTTCTGTCTCCGGTAAATTTTGAAATCTAAGAAAAAAGGACATTCTTTCAAGGTCCATCTTTATCATAAAGTTTTCAAGTTCTCTATTCTCCTTCTGAACTATCTTAACCTCCTCCCTCAACCCAACTGCACCCTCCTCCAACACCCCAATCTTTTGTTTATTTTCTGTTGTTTGCTGTTGTGTTTCTCTGAGCCGTTCATTTAAATCTGCCAATTGTTTTTTCAGTTTGTCTTGTCCCTTCGTAATAGTTTGAAACATTTAAGCAACAGATAAGTCCTTTGAGCTCTCTTCAGTCATTTTTGATTGTAAAAATGAAGCAATTTTTGTCTGTTGTGTAATCAGGCTAGACGTAGAAGATGTCGGCACCAAAGATGCCTTCCCAGGCGGTGGCTTTTTGGGCCCCATGTTAAGTTCAGAGATACCTATAAATCTTATACAAAAGAAATGGCATCTGTGGAATGCACAGCTGGGGGAGATTGTGGAGGCAAACAAGCCCAGAAGTAAAAGTTAATCCTCAATCACAGCTCTAAGCCAAAGGATAAGAATCAAATACTCCAAATCCAGAGGGACCACATAACAAGAGAGGCTCCAGGAGATCTTCAGGGTATAATAATAATATAAAGCCAGAAATTCTTTAAAGGGGAAACTTCATTCATAAGAGCAAAGAAGTTGGCCATCTTGGCTCCACCTTCACAGGGGACCAGGAAGCAAAATATCCAAAGTTTCCATAAGGTTATTTAAAAAAGCAACTCAGCAGTCATCTCTTGCAATTGTGATAAAAGTCATTCTCCCATAGCTAGTAGAAGCGAGCAATTAACTTTTAACTCTCTCTCTCCACTCCAAGATAGAAAGATGTTCCAAATGCCACCTTATCCGAGGGGGGGGTGGAAAAGCCCCCCCTCCAATCTTGCAACTTCAAAAGATTGAATCCACAACTTAAGAAAAGCTGCTGTTCGTCAATTAGATGAAATTAAAAGAGATTGAGATAAACTTTTCACCTCCCGCTCTTCAGCTCTGACTTCTAATTAATTCTTTCCTTCCAGAGTCTGTTCGGCGAAGGCACACAGCAATGCCATGCACCCCCCCCACGCTCCCCGGTTCCTGGGACGAAGCTGGAAACCCCTCTGCGGCTGCTGCCAATCCCGGGGGCTCCAACAAGCCGCCCTACAGCAGGGGGCCCCTCCAAGGCCCCCTGTGCTCCAAAAAGGAGCCCACCGGAGAGACGAGCAGCGGACGAGAACCTCGTCGCCTTCAGGGACCGGAAGTTGTCTCCTGTTTGGTTGGGTTTTCATGGAGCCTGGTAGAGCTCTGCTATTTCCCAACCATTCTCGTCACTGCGCTTCTGGCTTCTCCACAAATGTTTCATTCTAAATACCCTGATAAACCTTGATTTTATTGTACTAATGTTTTTTTTTCTGTTGTTTTATGTATTTCCTATTTCCCCTCCAAGACTAACACCTTTTCTGCAGGATGGCCAAATGTCAGTCTCTATATCACTTTGCTTGCTATAGGCTGCCATAGTAACGGGGAGGTAGGGGGTTTCGGTATTTGGGAGGGGAATCGTGCTGGAGGTGATATCTCAGAACAAAGAGGTAGTTTTGTTCTCACCATCTTCTGCGCATGGTCCTGTTCAGGTTTGGTCAAGGTCAACCGTCTGCATACCAGATGGATGAGGCCTCCTGAAGATGCACCCCACATGACACCTTTGAGGGCCAGAGATTGGACATTTAGCTTGGGGTTGTTGGGGGAAGGGATTTGGGTAAACTTTTGATATGTACAATTTCATGCTTTTTAGCCTCAGCTCTTGCTTTACTTGCGATGCTATCACTTCATATTCAGTAAAAATATCTTTTCACTAAACCAATGGAGTTGGGGGTTTCCTTTCTTGAATTTTGAAGGAGGCATGTCTCACAATATGTCATAAGTACATACAAATTATTTTCATTATTCTTCCTTTCCTTTTGTGTTCATATCTATTGAATACAATGTACCATTATTATAATTACGTAACTACTGTGTTTCCCCGAAAATAACACAGGGTCTTATTTTTTTTTGACACCCCCCCTCAAAATGTTGCTTGGGCCTTATTATCAGGGGGGGGGCTTATTGGTTTGGGGCTGCTGGGTGGCTGCTCTCTTATGAGCGGGCACCCGAAGAGCTGGGCACAGCCTCAGGGGCAAACGGCTGTGTTGCACTGTCGCAGCAGCACAACACAGCAGCTATAAGATGACCACACTCATGAGCAGCTGCCCGGCAACCCCCCTTTCTAGCTGGGTAGCGTGCCACTCACTGACCCAATAATATTCAAAAGGTGTTAAGCTGCGTGGCGCTCTGCCCAGCTGGAAAGGGAGGTTGTGCGAGCACCTGTTCTGCCCCAGCTCGCGTGCCTCCCAGCTTCACCATGCCCTGGCCCAGCTCTCCCTGCAGGGCCAGGGCACTGCCGCCCACGAGCTGCCACCGCCGCTGCTGCGCTCCAAGCATAGCCAGCTTCAAAACTCCGGAGATCCTCAGTGGCTCAGTGGTGGCGGTGCCCTGGGTAGAGCGCCAGCAGTTTACCGCCTTCTGGATATTACCAGGTTAGTGAGTGGCGTTCCGCCCGGCTGGAAAGGGGGATTGCCAGGTGGCTGCTTGTGAGAGCAGCTGCCCGGCAACCCCCCGCTCCAGCTGGGCACAGCGCCACTCACCAACCTAGCGGTATCCCAAAGGCGGCAAGCAATGTGAGCGCCTTTGCCCCGTCCCTCCCGGCTCCAGCGGCTTGGCGCCTTCGGGATATCGCTAGGTTGGTGAGTAGCGCTCTGCCTGGCTGGACGAGGGGGTTGTCTAAGGGGCTTATTATCGGGGGAAGGTGTATATTTTTGCCCACAGGAAAAATACAGCATGGCCTTATTATCAGGACATGTCATCGTATATGTATATGTATATATGTATGTATGTATGTGTTTATATATATATATATATATATATATATATATATATATATATATATATATATATATATATACATACATACATACATACATACATACATACATACATACATACATACATATATATAACCTTTTTATCACATCTTAATTTACTTTTACATTCTTACATTCTTAGTCTTAGTTTCTATTCTCTAGCCAGTTATACCATGTGTCCCAAATCAAGTAGTATTCTGTTTCTCCTCTTTCTTTTATTTCCATTGTTAGCCTATCCATCTCTGCACATTCTAACACTTTTTTAATCACCATTTCATTGGAGGGAGTGCTATCGTTTTTCCAGTATTGCATGTAGACAATTCTGGCTGCTGTTATGTGTAACATGCTATATTGAGGGGATTTTGCTATAATTTCCTCTTAATATACCTAATAGAAATAATTCTGGTTTTAAATCCATTTATTGTTTAGTAATTTCCTCTAGCCATTTTCTTATCTTTGTACAATATTTTTTTTGCTTCTGGGCATGACCACCACATGTGCTAATATGTTCCTTGCCTGTTTACATTTCCAGCATTCCGCTTGTCTGTTTGGGAACATTTTTGCTAATCTTGCTGGGGGCAAATGCCAACGATAAAGCATTTTATGTAGATTTTTTGTATGCTGTCGACATTGTCAGTTTGTAGGGTTTTTTCAAATTAATTTTTCCCAGTGCTCTAATTCAATGCAGTAGCCGAAGTTTTTGCACAAGTTATCATAGTTTCTTTAACCTTTTCTTCTTCCATTTTGAATCTCAATAGATAGTTATATGCTTTTGTTATCATTTTTTCCTCCATCCCTGTAATATTGTTCTTCTTGTTGTTCCCTATAAAAACCATACTTTTCTATATTTTTTTGGATCTCGACTGGATTTGCAAGTACAGCCATCAATCTATGTCAATTCCTTCATATTTTAATTCTTGATTCATTTTTAATTTTCCTTGATCGTCTAATAAATGTTTGCACCTTACTATTTTATCTAAATCCAATATGTTAGGGTATATTAATACCTCCATGTTTGATAGCCAAACTGGTATTTTACTATAATGGTTCCTCTTTATTCTTCCCCATATTAGTAAAAGGGCTTGTATGATTTGGTGTCTCTGGAAATAGGTATGTGTTTTGTTTTTTTCCCCTCCCAAATAAATGCATGCCAACCTAATTGTAGATCAGAATCCTATATTGCCAAAATTCTTTTATTTTTTAGCTTTATCCAATCTTTTATCCATGGCAATGCTACTGCTTGATAAGATAACTCCCAATCTGGGTGTCCAAAGCCACTACTTTGGACTCCCAGATTATTTCTACTATCTTGAAGTAATTTTAGTTTTATTTGTGGTTTTTTCCCTAGCCAAATAAATTTTGCTGTTACTTTGTATAACTCTTCAAAAAATTATTTTCTAATTTTATCGGTATTGTTTGAAATGAAAATAAAAATTTTGGTACCCTGTTTCCCCGAAAATACGAGATGTCCTGAAAATAAGGCCATGCCATATTTTTCAGGTGGGCAAAAATATAAGCCCTCCCCCCCAAAATAAGCCCCCTTGGACATATCCTCCCTCCGGCCAGGCAGAGCGCTACTCACCAACCTAGTGGTATCCCGAAGGCACCAAGCCGCAGCAGCCGAGGGGAGGGCAAAGGCGCTCATGTTGCTTGGTGCCTTCGGGATACCGCTAGGTTGGTGAGTGGTGCTGTGCCCAGCTGGAGAGGGGGAATTGCCGGGCAGCTGCTCTCTTGCGAGCGGGCTCCCGAAGAGCCAGGCACAGCCTCAGGGGCAAACGGCTGTGTTGCACTGTCGTAGCAGCATAACACAGCAGCCATGAAGTGAGCACGCTCAGAAGCAGCTGCCCGGCAACCTCCCTCTCCAGCTCTCCAGAGTACCATTCATTGACCTAGCGGTATTGAAGTCACCAAGCCGTGTGGTGTTCTGCCCGCCCCCCAGCTCCCGCGGCTTGGCACATTTGGTGCTTGGCACATAGCGCTCTGCCCAGCTGGCGAGGGGGGTTGTGTGAGTGCTTGTTCTGCCCCCAGCTCGCATGCCTCCCAGCCTCACCATGCCCTGGTCCAGCTCTCCCTGCAGGGCCAGGGCACCGCCACCACTGCCGCCAATGAGCTCCGAGCATAAATTCTTCTCCAGCTTCAAAACTCCGGAGATCAGCTGCCAAGTCATCCGGCAGCAGCTGCCCTGGGAGTGCGCTCATCCTTCCTTCCTTCCTTCCTTCCTTCCTTCCTTCCTTCCTTCTTTATCAAAAACAAATTCCTTCCTACCTCCCTACCTCCCTTTCAAGTTAGATCTATTAGATATAATAGAACTTTAAATTTTCAATTTTGATAGTCCAACTGTATTTTCCATGGTTGAGTTATACCCAATCCTTTTCAGGGGATCTGATGAAGTCAGATATTAGCATTTACAAATCATACAGCCAGGAGTCTTGGAAGGAATCTCTAAGCAGTGCAGGAATCCAAATTTAAGCATCCCTGGCAGCCCCAGTTGCACAGAGCCTGTGAAGGTGTGTTCATCACTCCCCTAAGAAATTGGTTCCGCTGTCAAGCTGCTGTTATCATTAAAAAGTTTTTCTCTCCCTAATATTCGACCAGAATCTGCCTTGCTATAACTTACAAATCATTCTTCCCAGTGCCCAGGTGCTCTGAGACAATTGATGTTGCGGTCTTCTTCGGTGTGACATTTTTTCAGTTCCTTGAAAAAAACATTCTGTATTAGTCTTCAGACCTTTTCTCTCAAGGCTAAACATACTGAGTTCTACTAGTGAGCACAAAATGTAGAAGTTGTTCTGTTATCAACAGAAAGAGGTGGGGGGATAAAATCAAGATCAAGTGAGGTACTAATACCACTCTATAAAGACCACACCTAGAGTATTGGATCCAGTTTTGGTCACCACACTATAAAAAAGATGTTGAGACTCTAGAAAAAGTGCAGAGAAGATTAGGGGACTGGAGGCTAACACATAGGAAGAACAGTTGCAGGCTAGTCTAGTGAAGAGAAGGACCAGAGAAGACATGATAGCAGTGTTCCAATATTTGAGGGGCTGCCACAGAGAGGAGAGGGTCAAGCTATTCCCCAAATCCGCACAAAAAATAATGGATGGAAACTGATCAAGGAGAAATTGAACCTGGAAATAAGGAGAAACTTTCTGACAGTGAGAAAAATCAACCAATGGAACAGAAGTTGCCTTCGGAAGTTGAGGGAGCTTCATCATTTGAGACTTTCAAGAAGAGATTGGACTGCCATTTGTGAGAAATGGTGTAGGGTCTCCTGCTTCAGCGGGGCATTGGACTAGATGACCTACAAGGTCTCTTCCAACTCCATTAATCTGTTAAAGTTGTTAAATCTGTTAAACCTGCCTTGGCTTATCTACTCAGGAAAGTATGACTCTTGAAACAATTGGCATTTTTCAAAAGGAACTTTTACTGAGAGAAACTGATTGCAGAGAAGTCAGTCGGAATCTGAAGATTCCCGTGCAGAGCATTAAGCTAATTTCACCTGTTTAACCCCAACCCAGTGTGTCATGACCACCAGTATCCAATACGATGCCGCAAAGATGTTATGAGAACTTTGAGGTGGGATGGTGGTAAAAGATCATCCTCGGAATGCTGTGGCCTTGGGTAACAGGCTGGAACTGGCTGAGAGGGAGGGTCTGTCCAGATGGCCCATTCCTCTTTAATTCCCAAGCAGTTACAGCAAAAACAAAAGTATGCAAAGCCTTCCACTCACGAGCCTCCCCCCCTCCCCCTCAGAAGGGCAGCATTCCGACAGGGACCTGACATGCTTCCCCCCTAAAAGAAGGCATCCATAGGAGAGAAAATAAAAAAGGAGAGAAAAGAATTATAGTCATTTTGGCATGTCGGGATACTGATTGTGAAATTGTTTAAGTAATCTAGGGGCTTTGATATGACGTTTATCTACCCATTCATTCTGGGCACTAGGGAAGCCTTTTCTTTTTTTAAAAAAAATATGTTTTTCTTCTACAACACTTTACAGTCATTATATCAACATTATTATGTCATCATACCTGTACATGTAAATATTATTTCACTTCTATGTTTATAAACCTTTATTCACAGTTCTCTCTCTCTCTCTCTCTCTCTCTCTCTCTCTCTCTCTATCTATCTATCTATCTATCTATCTTAATTTAATTAATTTTAATTTTATTAATTTTATAGACCGCCCCCTCTCCCCAAAGGGACTCGGGGCGGTGTACAGACCGCAATAAAACAATATACTAAACTTAAATATTTTTAAATACCCATAAAACAGATTAAGTGATAGGCTGTACAGTATAGTTAAAAATTAACCTAAAAAATCTACCCCTAAAAATTTAAAATACAGGCTAGAGGGACACAAAAACTACAGTTAGGCCAGGCCAGCTAAGTTGAACAGGTGGGTCTTAAGTTTCTTACGGAAGGAGCGGAGATCGGTTGTTATTCTAATATCGGGGGGAGGTCATTCCAGAGGGTCGGGCCCATCACAGAGAAGGCCCTACTCCTGGGCGTCGCCCGCTGGCACTGCCTAGTGGACGGCACCCGGAGGAGTCCCTCCCTGTGAGAGCGAATCGGCCACAGGGATGTATGGGGCAGGATGCGATCCCGCAGGTAGCTAGGTCCTGTGCCATGGAGCGCTTTAAAGATGATAGTCAACACCTTGAAATGCACCCGAAAAGCCACAGGTAGCCAGTGCAGCCTGCACAGGAGAGGTGTTACATGGGAGTATCTAGTACCTCCCATAATTGCCCGCGCGGCCGCGTTCTGGACCAACTGCAGCCTTCGGGTGCATCTCAAGGGAAGCCCCATGTAGAGAGCATTGCAATAGTCCAGTCGGGACGTCACTAGCGCATGGGTGACTGTGTGCAGGGCACTCCGGTCCAATAGGGGGCGCAATTGGCGCACCAGGCAAACCTGGTGGAACGCCCCCCTTGCCACGGCCGTCACATGGTCATCCATTGACAGCCGGGCATCCAGGAGGACACCCAAATTGCATGCCCGCTCCACGGAGGCCAGCTGTTCGCCCCTGATGGCCAGTGATGGAACCCACTGGTTGAACCGGAGCGCCGGTAACCACAGCCACTCTGTCTTGGAGGGGTTGAGTTTGAGTCTGTTACTGCCCATCCAGACCCGTACGGCCTCCAGGCACCGGAACATCATTTCGACGGCCTCGTTGGGGTGGTTTGGGGTGGATATGTACAGCTGAGTATCATCAGCGTACAGATGGTACTCGACCCCAAAACCACGAATGATCTCACCCAGCGGCTTCATATATGTGTTGAACAGGAGAGACGAGAGGACCGACCCCTGCGGCACCCCACAAGTGAGCGGCCTCAGGGTCGACTTCTGCCCCCCCTGTCAGCACACATTGCGCTCGGCCAGAGAGGTAGGAGGAAAACCACCGCAAAACGGTACCCCTCACCCCCAACCCCTCTAGACGGCGCAATAGGATACCATGGTCAATAGTATCAAAAGCAGCCGAGAGATCTAATAGGACCAGGATGGAGGAGCAACCCCCATCTCTGGCCCTCCAGAGATCATCCACCAACGTGACCAAAGCCGTCTCTGTGCTGTGGCCGGGCCGGAAACCGGACTGGCGCGGGTCTAGATAATCAATTTCATCCAAGTGGCGTGGGAACTGTTGTGCCACCACACTCTCTACAACCTTCGCCAAAAAGCAAAGGTTGGAGACAGGACGGTAGTTAGCTAATATAGCTGGATCCAGAGAAGGCTTCTTGAGTAGGGGCCTCACCACCGCCTCTTTTAAGACGGCTGGCAAGAACCCCTCTCTCAAGGAGGCTTTGACTAACTCCTGGAGCCAGCCTCGTGTGACCTCCCAGGATGCCAGTACAAGCCAGGAGGGACACGGGTCCAGTAAACATGTGGTGGCTCACAGTCGCCCACGCAACTTGTCCATATCTTCGGCAGCAACAGAGTCAAACTCCTCCCAGGATGGTCCCTCAAGACTCTCCTCTGGCGTCCCTCCTAGACCACTGCAGGGGACCCACTCGCTGTGGATCTGAGCGATTTTGTCCTGCAGATATTCCCCAAATTCCTCTGCTCTACCCTGCAAGGGGGCTTCCCGCGGCCTCTGTAAAAGGAGGGAGCGGGTCACCCGGAACAGGGCGGCAGGGCGGTTGTCTGCGGACGCCATAAGAGCGGCACAATATCGACGCTTGGCCACTCTTAATGCCACAAGGTAGGTCCGTAAATAGGCTCTTACCTGTGTTCGGTCAGATTCAGAGCGTGAAGATCTCCATCTGCTCTCTCTGTGGCGCTTCATCACCCTCAGCTCCTCGGTAAACCAAGGGGCCTGGATGGATCGCTGCCGCAGGAGAGGCCGCAAAGGCGCAACCCGGTCTAAGGCCCCGGCAGCCGCACTGTTCCATGCGGCCACCAGGTCCTCCATCCGGGAGCGGGTCAGGACTACAGGAAGTGGCCCAAGCTCCGTCTGGAACCTATCAGGTTCCATCAGGCGCCTGGGGCGGAACCATCTAGGACATTCCGGTTCCGCCTCCCCGCGATGGGGGGTAGCGCCCAGGAAGTCGAGCCGGAGAAGTGAGACCATGACAGGGGTGTAATAGCTAATTCCCCTACTCCCAGATCACTCCTCCACTGGTCAGAGACAAAAATAAGGTCCAGGGTGTAGCCTCCCTCGTGCTTGGGGCCCTGAATTATTTGGGTCAGGTCCATGGCTGTCATGGAAGCCATGAACTCCCGAGCCACCTCGGATGATTCCCATCGACGGCAGGTTGAAATCCCCCATAATCAATAGCTTGGGGGTCTCAACCGCCATCTCGGCGATCACCTCGAGGAGCTCTGGCAGGGCCGCTGATGCATAGCGAGGAGCCAAGTATACAATCAGCAAGCCCAACTGTTTCCCTGGGCCCCACTTCACGCACAGAGACTCACACCCGGATATCTGTGGCACAGTGAGCTCCCTCGGCTCCAGTCCTTCCTTAACAATAACCGCTACCCCGCCACCCCTACCCAGGACCTGAGGCTGATGAAATGCACGGTACCCCGGTGGGCACATTTCCACGAGGGGGAGACCCCCCTTGTGGCCCAACCAGGTCTCTGTAATCCCTGCAAGGTCCGACTCCCCCTCCAAAACTAGATCATAAATGAGGGGGGCCTTATTGACAACGGACCTTGCATTGCACAACATCAGCCTCAGGCCCTGGCTCTGTAAGTCCTGGCCACCTAGGGTGCGGGGGTTGGGACAGATGACCGGTCGTGTCCAACGACCACGGTCTCCCAACCGGCAACGAGATCTTTGTCTGCCCTCGCACCTACCCTTCCCCACGACCGTTGTGATGACAAGACCCTCTGCTGGAATATCACTATTCCCCCTCCCCTCCGCAGCTCCGCTCACTCCCCTACCAACCTCACCTGTCGGCCTGGCACTAGCCCCTCCCTCAGCCTGATCAATCCCACCCCCCACCCTGGGACCCCCTAAAATATATAAATAACATTTTATTAAAACCCCCCTAAGTTTTCGCTTCCTCCACCTCTCTGGATTAATAAATCCCTCATCAAGGTGGGCCCTCGAAAGGGCGGAGGGCCATACTTGCGAGAGGGGGGACTCCCGCAGTAAAATCAGGTCTGCCCTCGAGTACATAATAGACCATAATTCAGCAGGGCCTCAGATCGAATTGAGGGTGCTACAGATGTTAAAATGATGTTGAAAGATGTTAGAATAAATAGTACATAATGCGCTGAGTCCAGTGGTATGCAGAAAGCCGGAGCTTGGGTACAGATGGTAAAACCAAAGTCCTAGGTGGGGATGGTGGGGATGGTGAACCGATCAAATGGTCTGCAGGTGGTAAGTGATAGGTGGACAGTAGGTGGTCAGTAGGGGGCAGATGGTCGATAGATGGTAAGCAGGGGGCAGATGGTCAGTAGATAGTAAGCAGGGGACAGATGGCCAATAGGTGGTAGGCAGGGGGCAGATGGTTAATGGTGGTCAGCAGGGGGCAGATGGTCAAAAACAAGGTAGGCGGCCAGCGGGAGACAGATGGTTCTCCTGTCAGAACTCTGGCATCTCTGGCATTGAAAGTCTCCTGCTAGCCACCAACAAGCCCCTTGATTCCTGTCTGGCCTCCAGCGCTGAGAGCCACCCTCCTCCTACCAGGCCTCCAGCGCTGAGAGCCTCTGCCATCGCTCCTCCACTCTCTTCCGCTCTTCCTCCGCTCTTCTCCGCTCTCACCACAGGCCAACAGCCACCATTCGCCCTTTCCTGTATGCTCAGCGTCTCGAGCCGCCGCTCCAGCTCCAGCTCCAGAGGCCATTTTCCGCCGGCCTCCAATGCCCCCGCCGGCCTCCGCTGCTTCGGCGCTTCGGCCGGCCTCCAGGGCTCCTAGCTCCAGGCTCCTGGCCCCTCCGAGACACCGCCAGTGCCGACAACAGCCTGCATGCCCCCGACCTCGCCCAGCCGTCTCCGCACGCTCCCGAACGTCAGCAAACACACCAGCCGACTTCGCCCAGCCGTCTCACGCCGTCTCACGCCCAGCGTCTCCCACAGCAGCTGACAGCAGCCGGCCGGAGCTGACTCACACTGCCGTTCTCCAGCTCTCTTCCTCTCGCGTTCTCTCCATTTTTCTTGGATGCCAGACCACCCTGGAGACCCATTTGGGTCACAATGAAAAGCCAGGGTGGTCACTCACCGGACGCGGTCCTCAAAGGTGGCACAGAGGACCGGTAGCATCCCTGCTCTCTCAAGCGAGCCCCGCAAACATACGGAGCTCACGGGCAAACCGCCATTGCTCCAGGAAGCCGGAGAGCTTATCTATCTATCTATCTATCTATCTATCTATCTATCTATCTATCTATCTATCTATCTATCTATCTATCTATCTATCTATCTATCTATCTATCTATGTGTATGTGTGTATATATATATATATATATATATATATATATATATATATATATATATATATATATATATATATATATATATATATATATATATATATATATATATATATATATATATATATATATATATATATATATATATATATATATATATATATATATATACCGGCCGGCCTCCAGGGCTCCTAGCTCCAGGCTCCTGGCCCCTCCGAGACACCGCCAGTGCCGACAACAGCCTGCATGCCCCCGACCTCGCCCAGCCGTCTCCGCACAACATATACATATGTTGTGTTTGTACTGATAAATAAATAAAGGGAGACTTGGGCATACCAGGGGTTGTAACACACACACACACACACACACACACACACACACACACATATATTATATATATATATATATATATATATATATATATATATATATATATATATATATATATATATATATATATATATATATATATATATATATATATATATATATATATATATATATATATATATATATATATATATATATATATATATATATATATATATATATATATATATATATATATATATATATATATATATATATATATATATATATATATATATATATATATATATATATATATATATATATATATATATATATATATATATATATATATATATATATAGGATTGAGATTGTCTTTGCAACGTTTCAGCGAGATCGCCCTCGCCATCTTCAGGCTGTGGTCTTAAAGTGTGACCGGAGCTGCCGTCTTTCTGTAAATCTTGGTGGGAGGGGATGGGGTGCTGGCTTTGTTTCAGTAAGTGGAATGATTGGTTATGTGGTTGTATCATGATTGGTAGATTGGTGCTGATTGGTGCTGGCTGTGTGTGCATTGTTGTTTTGTATTATAATGGCTTGGGTGGTGGGTGGTGTTCGTTTATTGGCTAGGGCTGGTTTCCAGATGTTTGGTAGGCGGGAGGTATCATCACGTTTATTCATGTTGTGGGGGTGTTTCTCTATTTCGATGGCTTCCATAATTATTCTCTTGTTGAGGTGTTCTGTTTTGGAGATTAGCCTGGCTCCTTCAAAATTGATTTCATGTCCTGTAGCTTTAAGGTGCTGGAAAAGGGAGGAAGTTTTTTCTTTTTTTCTTACTGCATTCTTGTGTTCTGTGATGCGTGCATTTATTCTCCTGTTTGTCTGTCCTATATATATTGCCAGGCAGGTTTTGCATGGTATTTTGTAGACTCCTTGGTTTTCTAGCTGGATTTTGTCTTTGGGGTTTCTTAAGATGTTGGCTATTTTTTGGTCAGTGGTGAAGGCTGTCCTGATATTGTGCTTGTGGAGAATTTTGCTGATTTTATCTGTGGTGCCTTTGATGTAAGGGAGGAGGGCAATGCCATTGTCCTGTTCTGTGTCTTGGTTTTTTGGGGGAGTCTCCTTTTGGATTAGGTTGGTGATTGTTTTTCTTTGGAATCCATTGGAGATTAATACATTTGTGAGTTTGTGTAGTTCAGTTTTCAGGTGGTCTTTGTCGGCTAGGCGTTTGGTTCTGGAGATGAGGGTTTTGGCTACAGAGTTGATCTGTGCAGGGTGGTGATGGGATTGTGCATTTAAGTAGCGGTTGGTGTGTGTTTTTTTCCGGTAGATGGTGTGTCCTAGGGAGCCATTGGGTTTTTTGTAGATTAGGACATCCAGAAAGGGAAGTTGGTTGTTTGCTTCTATTTCCATGGTGAATTGTATTTTGGGGTGTAGGCTGTTGAGATGTGTGAGGAAGTTGTCCAGTTTTTCTTTCCCGTGTGGCCAAATCACGAAAGTGTCATCAACATATCTAAGCCAGAGTTTGGGTTTGTGTTCAGATTTGTCTAAGGCGTTGGTTTCAAAATGTTCCATGTATAAGTTTGCAATGACAGGTGAGAGGGGTGATCCCATGGGTGCTCCTTCTATCTGTTTGTATCTTTGTCCATTATGGATGAAGTATGTGTTGGTTAGGCAGTGGTTGGTCAGGTCCAGGATGTGTTTAGGGGGGCTCAGATGATAAAGGAGGAGAGCCTGTGGCATAGTGGCTAAGACTCCTGCCTAATATGTAATACAGTCCAGGTTCAAATCCCAGTAAGGGTATGGCTAGCTGATGAGAGCTAAATAGCTCGAAATGGATCTATACTAGTCTCCCTTTATTTATTTATCAGCACAAATACAACACAAATATAAAAAGGCAACATTAAAAATAAAAATATGGTTTTCTGCCTGGATGGTTTTCTGTGATGAGCCGAAGGACAGAAGGAGGGAGTAGTGAGCTTCCTACCATATTTGGGCATACCAAGGGTTGTAACACAAATACATACCTATTTCCCTGGCTCAGCTGATAAAGGAGGAGAGCCTGTGGCATAGTGGCTAAGACTCCTGCCTAATATGTAATACAGCCCAGGTTCAAATCCCAGTAAGGGTATGGCTAGCTGATGAGAGCTAAATAGCTCGAAATGGATCTATACTAGTCTCCCTTTATTTATTTATCAGCACAAATACAACATATATAGATAGATAGATAGATAGATAGATAGATAGATAGATAGATAGATAGATGATAGATAGATAGATAGATAGATAGATGATAGATAGATGATAGATGATAATCTTGTTTTGCAGCCATTTGTACCAATTGTTCCAAATTTCATAATATTCCGACTCTTCTTTGTCTTTTAATTTTAGTGTTAACTTGTCCATGTCACTCACTCCTTCGACTTGACTTCCCTGGTGCTACCTCCCGCTGCGGGGAGGCGGAACCGGAAAGCACTAGATGGTTCCGCCCCAGGCGCCTTATGGAACCAGATAGGTTCCAGACGGAGCTTGGGCCACCTCCTGTAACCCTGACCCGCCCCCGGGTAGAGGACCTGGTGGTCGCGTGGAATAATGCGACTACCGGGGCCTTGAACCGGGTGGCGCCTTTGCGGCCTCTCCGGCGGCAACGATCCACCCTGGCCCCTTGGTTTACCGAGGAGCTAAGGGTGATGAAATGCCGCAAGAGACACCTAGAGAGTCGTTGGAGATCCTCCCGTTCCGAATTTGACCGAACACAGGCACGAGCCCATTTAAGGACGTACCTTGTGGCATTGAGAGTGGCCAAACGTCAATATTGTGCCACTCTCATTGCATCCGCAGAGAACTGCCCTGCCGCCCTGTTCCGGGTGTCCCGCTCCCTCCTGTTTCAGAGGCCGTGGGAGGCCCCTTTACAGGACAGGGCAGAGGAATTTGGGAAATATCTGCAGGATAAAATCGCTCAAATCCGGAAGGATTTGGTCCCTGTCAGTGGTCCAATGGAGACGTCCGTGGCGAGTCTTGAGGAAATGACCTGGGAGGAGTTTGACTTGGTTGCCATCGAGGATTTGGACAGAATGCGTGGACGACTGCGACCCACCACATGTTTATTGGACCCGTGCCCCTCCTGGCTTGTACTGGCATCCTGGGAGGTTACACGAGACTGGCTCCTGGGCCTAGTGAACGCTTCGTTGAGCGAGGGGTCTCTCCCGGCCGCCTTGAAAGAGGCGGTGGTGAGACCCTTGCTCAAGAAGCCTTCCCTGGACCCTATGGAGCTGGCCAATTATCGTCCTGTCTCCAACCTTCCCTTTTTGGCGAAGGTTGTAGAGAGTGTGGTGGCTTACCAGTTTCCACGACATCTGGAGGAAAATGATTATCTAGACCCGCGCCAGTCCGGCTTCCGCCCCGGGCAAAGCACGGAGACGGCCTTGGTCGCATTGGTGGATGATCTCTGGAGGGCCAGAGATAGGAGTTGTTCCTCTATCCTGGTCCTATTAGACCTCTCGGCGGCTTTTGATACCATCGACCATGGTATCCTGTTGCGCCGGCTGGAGGGATTGGGGGTCCGGGGCACCGTTTTGCGGTGGTTCGGCTCCTACCTTTCCGGCCGGACGCAACGTGTGTTGGCAGGGGAAGAGAGGTCGACCCTAAGCCCCCTTACTTGTGGGGTCCTCTCGCCACTCCTGTTCAACACATATATGAAGCCGCTGGGTGAGATCATCCGTGGTTTCGGGGTGGGATATCATCTGTACGCTGATGATACTCAGCTATACATTTCCACCCCGAACCACCCCAACGAGGCCGTCGAAGTGATGTCCCGGTGTGTGGAAGCCGTACGGGTCTGGATGGATGACAACCGACTCAAACTCAACCCCTCCAAGACGGAGTGGCTGTGGGTACCGGCTCCCTGGTTCAGCCAATTAATTCCATCTTTGGCCATCGGGGGCGTTCAACTTGCCCCCGTGGAGCGGGCGCGCAATTTGGGTGTCCTCCTGGATGCCTGGCTGTCCATGGATGACCATGTGACAGCCGTGGCAAGGGGGGCGTTCCACCAGGTCCGCCTGGTGCGCCAATTGCACCCCCTACTGGACCGGGACGCCTTACGCACAGTCACTCATGCGCTGGTGACGTCTCGCCTGGACTACTGTAACGCTCTCTACATGGGGCTTCCCTTGAAATGCACTCGGAGGCTACAGTTGGTCCAGAACGCAGCCGCGTGGGTAATTATGGGGAGTACTAGGTACTCCCATGTGACACCTTTCCTGCGCGAGCTGCACTTGCTTCCTGTGGTCTATCGGGTGCGTTTCAAGGTTTTGATAACGATCTTTAAAGCGCTCCATGGCTCAGGACCTAGTTACTTGCGGGATCGTATCCTGCCCCATACATCCCTGCGACCAATTCGCTCGCACAGAGAGGGACTCCTCCAGGTGCCGTCCACCAGACAGTGCCGAGGGGCGGCGCCTAGGAGTAGAGCCTTCTCTGTGGCGGGCCCAGCCCTGTGGAATAACCTCCCTCCGGATATTAGGACTACCTCTGACCTCCGCTCCTTCCGTGTAAAGCTCAAGAACCCCCTATTCCAAGTAGCTGGCCTGGCTCAACCATGATCTAACTATATCGCTCCTGACGGGTTTTTTATTTGTGTAATTTAACTGTATTTATTTATTTAGGGGGTTTTAAATATTGTGATTTTAATTGTTTTTATTCATCAGCCCACCTCCTCCTTGTACACGTCTTAGTACACGTTTTTGTTATATGTATGTCTTGTCCAGATATGTATTTTATATGTTTTGTTGTACGCCGCCCTGAGTCCTTCGGGAGAGAGTGCGGCTAAGAAATAAATATTCATTCATTCATTCATTCCATCTCTGCACAATCCAAAATTTTTGTATCACTAATTCGTCCGAGGGGATATTATTTTGTTTCCAGCATTGGACAAATGCTATTCCAGCTGTGGTCAGCAGATGTGTTAAAATGTACTTAATTTTCTTTGTATATTTCCCTTTAATTATTACCAGCAGAAAGAGTTCGGGTTTGTATTTTATTTGTTCTGTAATTTCTTGCACCCATTTCCAAATTTTTGTCCAATATTTTTGAGTTTCCAGGCAGGTCCACCATATGTAATAAAAAGTCCCTTGTATTTTTTTACACTTCCAGCAGGTCGGATTCATGTTTGGGTACATTTTAGCCAATCTCATTGGTGGTAAATGCCAACGATAAAACATTTTATACATATTTTCTTTGAGTGCTACTGATTGTGTTAGTTTATAATTTGCATTCCAAATTCTTTCCCAATCACTAGATCTATATTGTGTCCAAAGTTTTTGGCCCACGCTACCATGCAACCTTTAACTTTTTCTTCTTCTAATGTTACTTCGAATAAATATTTGTAAATTTTCGTTATGAATTTATTTTCTGGGCCAATTAAATTTTTATCTATTTGTTGTAATTGCAATTGAAAGTATGGCCACCAATCTATATTTATATTTTGCTCCTTTAATTCCTGATTTGTTTTCAAATTTCCTTGGATGTCTAAAATTTTACTATATCTTACCATTTTCGATAGATCTAGTGTATTGGGATGTGTCATGGCTTCCATAGTGGAAAGCCATGTCAGTATTTTCATGTAGTATTTTTCTCTAATTTTATTCCAGACCTGTATCAGTGCATCTCTAATATAGTGTCTATTAAAGTATTTTTGTTTCTTTTTACCCTCTTCCCATAAGAAAAAGTGCCATCCCATTTGCAAATTATGGTCCTCTAATGTTAGTATTTTTTTATTATTTAGATTTATTCAATCCCTAATCCATGTTAATGCTGCTGCTTTGTAATAAAGCTCCCAGTCAGGGAGTCCCATATCACCTCTGCTTCTGTCATCCTGTAGAGCTTTCAACTTTTTCCTGGCTTTCATCCCTTGCCATATAAATTTTAATATAATTTTGTTCAATTCAATAAAAAAATTTTTTTCTAATTTTATGGGGATTGTTTGAAATAAGTATAATAGTCTCCTTAATACATTCATTTTTATCGCTATTTTCCCTAATAATGATACTTGTAGTTTCCCCCATAATTCTAGATCTTTTTTTATTTGTTGCACTAATTTTGTATAATTATTTTCTTTTATAGTTGAGCACTTTGCAGTTAGCCATATTCCAAGATATTTCACTTTCTTTGTCACTTTCTTTGTCCTATTATTCTTTCTAATTCTTTATTTTGTTCTTCCTTCACATTTTTAGTTATCATTTTAGTCTTTTCTCTATTAATCTTTAACTCTGCTACATCTCCATATTTTTCTAATTCTCGCATTAAACTATTTCCTGTTTCTAGCGGATCTTCTATAATGAATACCAAATCATCTGCAAAGACCTGAATTTTATACTCCTCTCTTTTAATTTTCTTATCTCCGGATTTTGTCTAATTCTTATTAGCAGACTTTCAAGCGTCAGGATAAAGAGCAGAGGTGATAGTGGGCAACCCTGCCTTGCTCCTTTCATTATTTTAAAGGTCTCTGTACTTTCCCCATTTAATAATATATTTGCCCTTTGGGTAGAGTATATCGTTTCTATTAAACTTTCAAATTGGTCCCCTAATTTCATATTCTTAATTTATTGCATTATGAATTCCCAATTTAAATTGTCAAATGCCTTCTGTGCATACAGATAAACAAATGCCCACTTGTTTCTCTGGATGCACCTCATAGTACTCTAAGATATTTGCTACTATTCTGGTATTATTCCTAATTTGTCTTGTTGGAAGAAATCCATTTTTGTGTGATGTATATAGTCATTTAATAGTTTTTTCAATCTCTCCTCTATTATTGTTGTGAATATTTTATAGTCGGCATTTAACAATGATATTGGCCTATAGTTTTGAATCTGTTTTTTATCTGCACCTTCTTTAAATAATATGTGCTTCCCTCCATGAATCTGGTATTTTTGCTTTCATCAGTGCCTCATTATACATCTCCAACATCAAGGGTTCTATCAATTCGTTCAGTTCATCTATTATTTTATACCATTCTGTTGGAAATCCATCTGGGCTTGGCGTTTTATTATTTTTCTGTTTTTGGATCACCTGTTTCAATTCTAGTTTCGTTATTTTTTTGACATTTCTTTCATGTCTTCTGTTATTGACGATGTTTCTTCTCCGTTCAGATATTCTTTATTTGTTTTTCATCTACTTGTTCCCCTTTATACAGATTCTCAAAAGTACTTGTATGCAATCTTTTTCTTCCCTTCCATTGTATGTTGTAATTCACCAGTTTCCTCTTGAAGTTGATATATTAATCTTTTTTCTCTCTCTTTTCTCAATCTGTATGACAACCACCTCCCCGGTTTATTTGCTTGCTCAAAGAAGTTTTTTTTTTTTAGTTTTAGACCCTTTACCAGGTCTGGTCTGATATATTTAATTTATCTTTTTGCTACTGTATTTCCCCGAAATTATGACATGTCCTGATAATAAGACCATGCTATATTTTTCCTGTGGGCAAAAATATATGCCCTCCCCCAATAATAAGCCCCTGGGACAACCCCCCCTCCAGCCAGGCAGAGTGCCACACACCAACTGTCAGCGTTCCAAATATCATGCAGAATTAAATCATTGTCCAAGGCAAACTCCAATTTAATAAGACAGGCATTTTGGCATTATGCTGTTGAATTTCAACTCTAACGCACATCCTGTGAGTTCACCCAGTTAAAAGTTCATCATCTATCCCCACACCCCATAATTCATCACATGGTCCAATCTTCATCTTCCACGCTGGCATGTACACCCCTCTTCTTCCGGCCAGGAGTCGAGGTGCGGAGACAAAAGACGACCTTGAGCTTCTAAGAAAAATCCATAACAATACATTCCACAATCCTACTCCTTTCTATTCCCCCCTCCCAACTACTATACCAATGAAACAGCATAATATATATATGTTTTAAATATGTGGCAGGCCAAAGATCCTAAAAGGAACAGAATTACAGGCCTGACAGGTGGCCTCTCCTCAAAAGAAAAACGTTTCCTGAAAAGAGAATAACATAAAAGTTAGCCTATTAAAATTTAACCACCTCTTTGGCTTATCAGGGAACTTCTCATGGAATTGCTTCACTAATTTATCTGCTTTCAGATCCCAACTTTTCACCCACGTAGCTTCTGACAAAGGGTATCCCTTCCAATGCACTAAATATTGTAAGCGACCCCTATACAGCCTGGAATCTAATATTTTTTTCACTTCATAATGTGTTTCCCCTTCTACCACTACGGGAGGAGGTGGAGTTTGAGTGGATGGTCTCGTGCTAGACTCCCTTACCGGCTTCAATAAGCTACAATGGAATACCGGGTAAATTTTCCCTAAGAGTCTGGGTAGGCTGAGTCGAACTGTAACTGGGTTAATTATCTTTTCTATTGGGAAAGGACCTAGAAATTTTGGACCTAATTTCTTACTAGGCATCTTTAATCTTATGTATTTAGTAGATAAAAAAACGTTGTCCCCCACTTGAAAGGGGGGTTGTAGGGAACGATGTTTATCAGCTTGCTTCTTGTAGGCTTCTGCCGCATCTGTTAGCGCCTTTTTGGTATTCTCCCATCCCTTCTTTAGTGCCTCCAGCCATTCATTCAGGGACATGGAAGAGGGAGGTTCCTTAGGTAGTTCAGGCATGGGAACGAATTCCATGCCACTGGTAATCTGGAAAGGAGTTAATCCTGTACTGCTGTGAACCGCATTATTATATGCTACTTCAGCGAAAGGTAGCAAGTCCGACCAATTGTCTTGCTGATAGTCCACATAATACCGGATGTACTGTTCCACCATCGCATTGATCCCTTCCAGGCTACGCCATCATTAATCGTTAGGATGTCCTTGTTGTTGTTGAACCATGGGTCTGTCTGGAGGGCTGCTTTCAGTTCGGTTCTCAGTTTATCTTGGCTTCGACTGGTGACTTGAGCTGCCTTTTGGTGAGAAGGAGATATGATGGGGTGGAAAATTTCTTCCTTCTTACTGTCAAACTGGGGTTTTCTCGACAGTGCATCTGCTAACAAGTTCTTCCCTGCGGGGATGTGTTTAATTTCAAATTTGAACCTTTGGAAATATTGGGCCGAACGGACCTGTTTGGGGGATAACTTTCGATGGGCAAGGAGAGTTTCGAGGTTTTTATGATCAGTCCATACCTCGAACGGTATATCCCCCCCTTCCAGGAGATGTCTCCAGGTGAGCATGCTCCACCTGATCGCGAATGCCTCCTTCTCCCAAATGGGCCACCTTCTTTCCGTAGTGGTGAGTTTCTTGGAGATGTAAGCGCATGGTAAGAGGTGGCCTTCTTTATTCTATTGTAGTAGCACCGCGGCTATCGCGACATCACTGGCATCCGTTTGGATTATGAACGGTCGCTCTGGATCGGGGTGTTGCAATATGGGTTCTTGGGCAAAGAGCCGTTTTAATTTCTCAAAAGCTTTTTGACAGTCGATTGTCCATTTTAATGGTTGGTTTGCTTTTGGTTTAGTAGGGGAAGGCCCCGTTCTTAATAGGTGAGTCAATGGTAGGGCAATTTCAGCAAAGGTTGGAATAAACTGCCTATAAAAGTTTGCAAATCCAAGGAAGCTTTGTAATTGTTTGCGAGTGCTTGGAGGTTTCCAATCTAACACCGCTTTCACTTTTTCTGGGTCCATTTCTACTCCTTCATTGGAGATACGATATCCCAGATAATCTAGCGAGGTCTTGTGGAATTCACACTTTGACAATTTTGCATAAAGTTTGGCAGCTAGAAGTTTTTTCAGGACTTGCCGTACCAGTTTCACATGTTCTTCCATGGTCTCAGAGAAGATCAAGATGTCATCTAAATAAATGAGTACTCCGCGGTACAGGTGGTCGTGTAGCACTTCATTTATGTACTGCATGAATACCGCGGGTGCTCCTTGTAGTCCGAAAGGCATGACTTTATATTGGAAGCTGCCTAAGGGAGTATTAAAAGCGGTCTTCCACTCATCCCCTTTCCGGATTCGTATACGGTAATACGCCTCTCTCAAGTCCAGCTTGGTGAAGATCTTGCCCTTAGCCAAGTGGTTCAACATATCTTTCATGAGAGGGAGGGGATAGGTACTCTTTTCGCATACCGCATTCAAAGCTCGTAAATCCACACAGAGGCGAACCCCCCCCCCCATCTTTCTTTTCCCTGAAGAGTACTGGGGCCGCTACTTTTGATTTTGCTGGTTCAATAAACCCTCTTTTCAAATTGGTGTCGATGTACTTCCTCAATTCTATCATCTCTTTAGGCGTCATAGAGTACATTTTGGGCTTTGGTAAGGTTACCCCAGGTTTGAACTCTATGGCACAATCTGTGGCGCGGTGAGGTGGAAGGTAGTTTCCGTCTTCCTCACTGAACACCTCCGCCAGATCCCAATAAATCTTTGGGACTCGTTGGATTCCCGGAGGTTTAGTGTCTGCTGCGGTTGCTGCAGGTTCTGGATGGGTTGGGCTGTTAGGTTCCAATGTTCCTGGGTGGCCTTTTGGTTCCACCGGTGGTAACGGCCCAAGTCCAATAGTCACCTTTCTAACGCCATCCTCCCACTTTATAATAGGTTCCCACTTGTCCAACCATGCAAGCCCTAGGATAATTGACTCCTGCATTCCAGGGGCCACGATGAATCTGAGGAACTCATAGTGGCGGCCTATCACCAGCTTTACTAACTCAGTGATCTTTGTAGCCGGAGCTCCTCCAATTAGGGTTCCATCCACTTGCTCAAACGGAATGGGATGTTTTAGGGGTCTGGTGCGTATACCTAGTTGCTCCACTATTGACATGCTGATTAAGCATCGGGTGCAGCCGGTATCTATAATCACCCCAACTTCCCCTTCTACCCCCGTTTTCGGTATTTCGAGTTTGGCTTTTATTTGGAAGGGGCGGATAGGTGCACTCACCATTGGGTCGTCTTCTGGGTTTCCTTCCTCTTCCTCCTCTGAGGTGGCCAGGGCGTTTTCAGTGGCTCCGCTCTCTACCCCTGCTGGCTGTTGTGCCAGACGACTTTTTTCTGGTGGTTTTCTGGGGGTTTTCTTGATTGTGCTGGCAGGTGGTTGGCGTGGTTGTTGAACTGGGGCTGGAACCCAGCATGTTGATGCCCGGTGGCCAAGCTGACCACAACGGTAGCACTTTATTTTGGGGCCCCAAGAACGAGGGGTTGGCGGGGGCTTTTCAGTTTGCTGCCTCTGCGTTCGGTGGGCTAACGGTTTTTTTCCAGGGGTTCTGGTACCCGGCTTTGGATAGGTGTTAATCTCGTGGTCCAGTATGATTGCAGTGGTGTACCATTCTTGGATACGATCTGGGGTCCCCCTTACGGCACAAGCTTATTATTATTTTATTTCTTAGATTTTTAGACCGCCCCCTCTCTCAAAAAGGGACTCGAGGCGGTGTACAGTCAATGCAAATAAAATACAGTGATAACAATAAAATACATTTAAAATACATTTGGAGGGGGAGATAGACTGTATAAGAAATAAATATATTCTAACCCTAAAAACATCCCAATTAAAACCCCAAACCCAATTAAAATAAAATGAATCCCCGGGAGGTAAAAAACTAAGAAAGTGCCAGGCCAGCTGATTGAAATAGGTGAGTCTTTAACTTTTGCCGGAAGGAACGGAGGTCGGTGGTAGTTCGAATGTCTGGGGGGAGGTCGTTCCAGAGAAGGACCTACTCCTAGGTGTCGCCCGCTGGCATTGCCTAGCGGACGGCACCAGGAGGAGCCCCTCTCTGTGTGAGCGGATAGGTCGCAGGGACGTGTGTGGTAGGATGCGATCCTGCAGATAACTAGGTCCTATGCCATGGAGCGCTTTAAAGATGGTGATCAATACCTTGAAACGCACCCGAAAGGCCACAGGTAGCCAGTGCAGCTCGCGCAGGAGAGGTGTTACGTGGGAGTAACGTGTACTCCCCATAATAACCCGCGCGGCTGCATTCTGAACTAGCTGCAGTCTCCGGATGCGTCCCAAGGGAAGCCCCATGTAGAGGGCATTGCAGTAGTCCAGGCGAGACGTCACCAGCGCATGAGTGACCGTGCGCAGGGCACTCCGGTCCAGTAGGGGGCGCAATTGGCGCACCAGGCGAACCTGGTGGAATGCCCCCCTTGCCACGGCTGCCACATGGTCCTCCATTGACAGCCGGGCATCAAGGAGGATGCCCAAATTGCGCGCCCGCTCCACAGGGGACAGTTGTTCGCCCCCTATGGCCAGCGATGGAGTCAGCTGGCTGAACCGAGGTGCCGGTACCCACAGCCACTCAGTCTTGGAGGGGTTGAGTTTGAGTCTGTTGTCCCCCATCCAGACCCCGACGGCTTCCAAACACCGGGACATCACTTCGACAGCCTCGTTGGGGTGGTTTGGGGTTGAAATGTACAGCTGAGTATCATCAGCGTACAGGTGGTACTCAACCCCAAAACCACGGATGATCTCACCCAGTGGCTTCACATATGCGTTGAACAGGAGAGGCGAGAGGACCGACCCCTGTGGCACCCCACAAGTGAGTGGCCTCAGGGACAACCTCTGCCCCCCTGTCAACACACATTGCTTCCGGTCGGAGAGGTAGGAGCCGAACCACCGCAAAACGGTGCCTCCGACTCCCATCCCCTCCAACCGGCGCAATAGGATACCATGGTCGATGGTATCAAAAGCCGCCGAGAGGTCTAATAGGACCAGGATAGAGGAACAACCCCTATCTCTGGCCCTCCAGAGATCATCGACCAACGCGACCAAGGCTGTCTCAGTGCTGTGCCCGGGTCGGAAGCCAGACTGGCGTGGGTCTAGATAATCGGATTCGTCTAGGTGTCATGGAAATTGCTGCGCCACCACATTCTCAACAACCTTCGCCAAGAAGGGGAGGTTGGAGACTGGACGATAATTAGCTAGCTCCATTGGGTCGAGCGAAGGTCTCTTGAGCAAGGGTCTCACCACCGCCTCTTTCAAGGCGGTTGGTAAGTATCCCTTGCCCAATGAGGCGTTCACCAGGCCCAGGAGCCAGCCTCGTGTCACCTCCCAGGCTGCCAGTACCAGCCAGGAGGGGCACGGGTCCGTTAAACATGTGGTGGGTCGCAGCCGTCCACGCAACCTGTCCAAATCCTCGGGGGCAACAGAGTCAAACTCCTCCCAGAATGGTCTCTCAAGACTCGCTGTTGGCGGCTCGTCTGGTCCACTGACGGAGGTCCACCCGCTCCGGATCTGATCGATTTTGTCCTGAAGATATTCCCCAAACTCCTCTGCTCTACCCTGTAAGGGTGTCTCCCGCGCCCCCTGTGATAAAAGGGAGCGGGTCACCCTAAACAGGGCGGCAGGGCGGTTATCCGCGGACGCAATAAGGGCAGCACAATGTCTACGTTTGGCCGCTCTTATTGCCACAAGGTAAGTCCACAAATAGGCTCTTACCTGTGTTCGGTCAGATTCGGAGCGTGAGGACCTCCACCTGCTCTCTAGACGTCTCCTGTGGCGCTTCATCACCCTAAGCTCCTCAGTAAACCAAGGAGCCCGAGTGGGTCGATGCCGCAGGAGAGGTCGCAAAGGCGCAACCCGGTCCAAGGCCCCAGTCGTCGCCCTATTCCAGGCAGTCACTAGGTCCTCGGAGCGGGAGCGGGACAAGGTTACAGGTATTGGCCCAAGCTCCGTCTGGAATCCATCCGATTCCATCAGGTGCCTGGGGCGGTACCAGTTTGAAGAGTCTGGTTCCGCCTCCTCGCGGTGGGGGATAGCGCCAGGGAAGTCCAGCCGGAGGGATGAGTGGTCTGACCATGACAGGGGCGTGATGACTAAATCCCCTATTCCCAGATCACTCGTCCACTGTTCAGATACAAAAATGAGGTCCAGTGTGTGGCCCCCTTCGTGAGTGGGGCCCTGCACTAATTGGGTCAGGTCCATGGCCGTCATGGAAGCCATGAACTCCCGAGCCACCTCAGAAGCCGCTCCCGTTGACGGCAAGTTGAAGTCCCCCATGACCAAAAGTCTGGGAGTCTCAATTGCCGTCGTTGAGATTAGCTCGAGTAGCTCGGGCAGGGCTGCTGATGCATAGCGAGGAGCCAAGTATACGATCAGCAAGCCCCACTGCCTCCCTGGGCCCCAGTTCACACCAAGGGACTCAAAACCCGGGTATCTGAGGGACAGTGAACTCCCTCGGCTCTAAACATTCCCGAATAACCACCGCCACCCCACCACCCTTACCCAGGGCCCGGGGCTGATGGAATGCCCGGAAACCTGGTGGGCACATTTCCACGAGGGGTAAACCACCCTCGTGGCCCAACCAGGTCTCCGTTATCCCAGCAAGGTCTAGCTCCCCCTCTGAGATCAACTCATTAATGAGGGGGGCCTTGTTGGTAACAGACCTTGCGTTGCAAAGCATCAGCCGCAGGCCCTGGCTCTGTAGCACCTGTCCACCTAGACTGCAGGGGTTGGTACAAGCGACCGGGCGTAACCAGCAGCCACGGTCTCCCAACCGACCTTGGGATCTTATCCTGTCCTCGCATCCCTTCCTCCCCACGACCGTTGTAATAGGACAACCCTCTGCTTGAATGACCTTTACTTTCCCCACCACCACCGCATCCCCGTCCTTCCTAGACTCACCTGTTTGTCCGGCGCTGGCTCTCCTCCCGGTCTGAATAGCCCCCCCCCCACCCTGGAACCCCCTAAAAAAGATAAAAAACATTTTACTAAAAATCCCCTTAGCTTCCGGTTCCTGCACCTCTCGGGGTCCACGAACCCGTCCTCGAGGCGGGCCCTTGAAAGAGCCAAGGGCCAAACCTGCGAGAGAGGGGCCTCCCGCAGGCGGAGCAAATCTAGCCTCGAATAAGTTATTATCAAAATTCCAATAGGGGTTAAGGTGCTGTAGGTGGTAAGGATAAGTCAGTATGGGGGGAAGGATGAAGGCATTAGTCCCATAAGTCAATGTGGGGGGTAAGAGGCATTGTCCTAGATAATTCTTTAGTAAAGAGTGGGGGGAGGAGCAGATGTCCAAATGATGGGATTAGATGGATGCGGCGATAATGGTAAGAGTGGTAGAAAAATGGGTGATAGCCCTAGCTGTAAAGTTGGTGATAACCCTCCGTAGTCTTAGATGGTCCTAGGTGGGGATAAGCTCAGGAACAGAGATTCAGGGTCCTTGGTGGGTGGGTGGGGGCAGTCTTCGCCCAGGTATCCGGATAGCCATACTCCCAGGCAGCCTTCCAGCCTCTCCATGGTCATAGGCCCGGTCCATGGCCCTAGGCCAGATCTTCCGGAGGCCTCAGATGATCCAAGCCCCACAACCACCATAACCACCATCTTCTCCCACTCTGTCCTGGCTCCCACCTGAAGGGTCCAGTAGTCCAGTCTTTCACCCAGTGCTCACCCAGCGTTCCTAAGTTCCAGGCGTTGGTCTTCCGGCGTCTTCCCAACAGCGCCGGCCTCCAGGAGTCACCAGGAGCCGACAGAGGATGATACGAAGCCTCGGTGAAAAGCCTCTGCAAGGCCCTTGGCAGAGGCATTTTACAAGTAAGAAATACAAGCAGGTCTTCTTTCAGCCTTTCCTAATCGGCTGTCTCGTCTCTCTGCCGGCCGCTCTGTCGTCTCCACTTGTCTCCTCTGCCTCCTCTGTCTCCTCTGTCTCATCTGCCGGCGCGCACGCCAAACGCTGCTGCGCCGCCGCCATTCCTTCCTACTCGCACTCCCCAGCCTCTTCCTGCCTCTTCCTGCCTTACGCCGATCTTCTGTGGCCTCCCCTCGACCACCGCGACCACCCTGGCGGACCAAAATATGTCCAAAACCAGCCTGGGTGGTCTATGAGTCTGACTCTCGGCCCTCCGATGGAACGAGGGCCGGAAACAGCACCCATTGCCCCGTTGGAGCTCTGTGGCGTCTCCCGGAGCTCAGGAGGCGATCGCCATTACCGGAAGCTTGTTTCAGTTTGGGATCTAAGGCCTTTTTGAACGTATAGACCAATAGTCTCTCTGGCCAGTATCGTAGTCTTCCAGCTATTCTCCGGAATTCCCAAACTAATTCTTTGACCGGCCGACCCCCCTGTCGTAATTCCTGGATCTGGTCTTCAGCATCTACCTGTTGGGCCACATCGTAAAATCGGGCCCGCATCAGTTGGATGAACCCCGTTATGTCATCTAACTCAGGAGCTGCTTCTTCATGGAGTTCCGCTATCCATTGTGCTGCCTCTCCTTCATTCATCCCCTCTGCTATTTCTTGGATCAGTTCTCGATCCGTCAGGTATTGTGGGCCTACTTGGTCAACGTACGCCAATACTCGATTCATAAAGTAAGCTAGTTTGTCTCGGCTGCCATCATAGGTTGCACGGAACCTTGGGGGTGTGGGAGGAGGAGGGGGTGCTGGTGGTCAAAAGAATTTGGGGGTCAAAAGAAACTAAGACCCTGTCTTATTTTCGGGGAAACATGGTAACATCCAATCCTTTCTAATTTTGTCATTCTGTAGCTTATTTTGTAATTCTATTTCTAAATTTTTAATTTTCTCCTCTAATATCTTTTGTTGTGCCCATTTCTCTTTGTTTTGTTTTGCTGAATACACTATAATAATTCCACGGGAATAAGATTTCATGGTGTCCCATAGATTTTGTATAGATGCTTGTTCTTTTGTGTTTTCCTTAAGGAATAACTCCAATTCGTTTCTACATGTTTGAATAAATTCTTTTTCTTTTAATATTTGCAAATTTAACATCCATCTTCGTTTAGTTTTTTTCCTTCCCAAATTATTTTAATGGGATTGTGATCTACCCACATATTTGATAATATTTCAATTGTATGTATTTCTGCCCCAATTTCCCCATTCATCCATGCCATATCAATCCGTGACCAGGATTGATGTGGATTGGAGTAAAAAGTAATTTTTTTTCTGGTTCCATTTTTCTCCAAATATCTATTAAATTTAGCTCCTCCATCATCTCAAAGCAAGTTGTTTGTAATACTTTTTTTATTTTTAGTTTTTTTGTCACTTACGTAATCTTTTTTACTGTCCACTATGGCATTATAATAACCTATTATACAAATATTCCTCAATCCAATTTCTCTAATTTTGGTGTGTAGTTTTTTATAAAAGTCCTTCTGATTTTCATTTGGGGCATATATTGCTACCAGTAGTACTGATTTTTGGTTTATCCCTATCTCTATCATTAATATTCTTCCCTTTGGGTCTGCATAAATTAAATTTGTCTTTATCCCATCTTTAACATATATCACTGTTCTGACCCCTCTTCTTCCCTCGCCAACACAGAACACACTCCGGACCAAAACTACTTCAACAGGATTTATTGCACAGACAGACAGACAGATCCTTGGCAGCAATCCACCACAACTAGGCTCTCAGAACCCTTTGGCACTGAGACACGATAGCAGCTATCCAGCATGCCAAGCTCACAAGATGGAACTTTCCCAATAGTTCCTACGTTGACTTCTGCAAAGGGCGTATGCACAATCAGTCCTTTTATAGACTGAAGAGGAGTCTACTTATCAGCAGCTGAGAGCAATTACCACCGGTAACTGCGCCCTTGCTCCTTGTGCCTGTGGGCACGGCGGTAACGAGCATCTAAGAACTCCCTGCTGATGTCTGAGTCACTGTCCTGTGACTCCTCCCCACTGCTTCAAGGCATGGCATCAGGAGCCCCCTTCCTTTGGCTCTCACCGCTGCTCCATGCCTCAGGCGCCTCCTGGTGGCCAACCAGACTTTCCAATCCCTGCTCAGAGTCAGAACCCTGCCCAGGGTCCTCCACTTCCTCCAGAGCCGACTCATAGGGACCCTCGCTGTCGGAGTCTGGTGGCAGCTCCAATGGCTCCTGCTGGGCCACAACATATCACTATCCCTTTTCTTTTTTCTTCTGCTGATGCTGCATATAATTTTCTTAATTTAGGACATTCCAGGTATTTTATATCTTGTTTTTTAATGTGTGTTTCCTGTAAGCATATTATATTTGCCTTTTGTTTTGTTAATTTTGCCCAGATATGCTTTCTTTTTGTTGGTGAATTTAAACCGTTAATATTTACTGACAATAATTTAATTTCTTCTTCCATCCTCCTAATCCTCCGCCTGTCTTTATTTTTTATTAACTCTAGTTTCTTTTTCGGCTCCTTGTTTTTGGTCTCACTTCCTCTTCTCTCTGTTGCTCTTTCTCCTCCCTACTACTTTCTTCTTGTTCTCCTTCCGTTGTTCTCTGTTGTTGTTCTTCCTGGCTTCTATATTCCAACTCCTCCTTACTGCTCTGTTCCTCTTCCGAGCCTACTAGTTGCTCATATAAATCTTGTGCTTTCTCCAGATTGTCAACTTTAATCCTTTTCTCCTGCCAAGTTACCAGCATCCCTTCAAGTACCAACCAGCTAAATAGTATATCTCGTTTAATCAGTTGTGTCACCAGAAATCAATAGTCTCTCCGTTGCTCCCTCACTCTTCATGGGAGTTGTTTCAGGGTTTGTATCTCTTTCCCTTTGTACACCATCGGCTTGTCTCTTGTTATTCTATAAATTATATCTCTCACTTTTTTCCTCGCGAATCTACTGTGTACTTCTCTAAGCAATTGATGTCTTCTGGCATAATTAGTGCTTAGCCTGTATATATCATCCAATTCATTTAGGATCTCATGCTTGTCTCTTTGTAACATCTCTGCTATTAATTCCAACATTATCATCTGCTGTTCAACTAAGTCTAGTTTCTTCTCTGTTTGTTCTGTTCTTTTTTCTACCGCTTTTATTGACTGTTCATTTTTTTCCAATGTTTGTTGTATCATTCCCATTTTATCATCTAATTTCTGTATGTCATTTTTAACTTCATTTTTAATTTCACTCATCTCTATTTTCATTTCATTCATATCCGTTTTCAATTCACTGTGGTTTTTAGCTACTCCCTCTTGAAGCTTGGTCATAGTTTCTTAGATGGTTAGCAATGCTGCCTGCACATTTTCAATATTCGATCCGGAATCTGGTTTTTCCATTGTAGCCATTCCTTCTGTTGACCTTTGGGATGCTGGAGAAGCAGTCAATACTTTTGTCGCTGGATTTACAGTTGTCTTTTTCCTGGCTTTCAGTGATGTTGTTGTGATACTCGCCATCTCCTTTTAAATTTTATCTTGTTCTTTTAGTATATTATATATTTTGTCCCAAATTAGCATCCTATATCTTGACTGTTATTTTTATTTCAACTTATCTTTTTTTTTCTATAATATTCTTTCTCCCCCCCCTCTTTTAATCACAATCCTAAATTTGCTACTAATAGGCTATACACTGTTACATTCGATATTACTGATAATATAATATATATGCTTTGCTGTTAAGTTTTTTTAAATAATTCCTTAACTTAGTTTGTTCTATCTATAATAATCCACAAATAGTAGTCCTAAAACAGTATAAGCAACTTAACATATATACATACATACATACATACATACATACATACATACATACATATTATTCAATAACAACCGGTAATAATAAGAAGGAAAAAGCAAACACAGAGAGAGAAGGACAGAGAGAGGAAGCCTTAGTACTCAAGTACTCATTTATACCAACAGTGCTATATCTTAAGAATGCAATTATTTTATTATATCCTTAGTGTAATTACTGCAATTAATTCAAATATATATTTATAACCATAGACATATATAGAAGGATAGCCACAAGCTTTCCACTTACTTGTTTATAAATATAAATATAGATTTGAGTACTTGTTTATAGGTATTATAAATAGTATATATAAATATTATATATAATTGTAACTTATTTCACTAAAGTATTAATGCAGTCAATTTGTTCAACACCTTTTCTCTTACTTTTTTTTTTTTAAGTTCTGGGTTGAATTACTTTTCTTTTCAATCTTTGCAAAATTGTCTAGGCTCTTCTGTTCTAAATAGTTCTAGATAATTTCAGCACAGCTATTGCATCAGCCTTCCCGTTCCATTTTGTTGTCCTCTTCTTTTTCCTAACTGCTATCTGTTAGCCCCCCCCCCAAGTCCTCCTTCTTTCTCGGTTTCTTTTCCACCACTTGAGTCTATATGTCTTAGAGTCAGTTCATGCTCTTTCTTGTTGTCTCCCCTCTGATCGCTCACTCACGCCAATTAGTTCTTTCAGGCCGGTCTTTACCTCTAAAAATCTGCCGCTCTCATTCCACTCGGTTATAGGGCTCCCACCCAATCTCTAAAGACTCATTGCTTTGTCCGCTGTTCTCTGCGATTTTCCTTTTCTGCCAACACTCACCGCTGTTTCCACTCGCAAGCCAATCCACTAATCCACTCGATGACACAACAGGTTGATTAAATTCTTCCTTCCCCTTTTAGATAGTTTGTCAAGACTTCAAGTCTGCCATTGAAACAAGGCAGATGCTTGCACGCTGGATTAAAAGGGTATCCCCACATCGTAGTGGGTGGTCGCCCTCCACCTCGTTAGTCCTAGGGTTTCCCTATTCCTCTGCGTCTCTCTCCAAGATCAACGTGCCCCCGCAGGGGTCCTCCAAACGTATAGATTGAGATAAGAAGTCAGAGCCCTGATTTCTTCCCCACACTCGTCCCGACGTCGTCACCACCCGGAAGTTCAGGGAAGCCTTTTCATGCTACTAAATACTGGACATTGCCCCGGTGGGTACTTGAGTCAATAATTCTTTTAATCTCAAAGTGTTGCTCTCCTTCTATCAGGTTCAGGAATTGGAGGGGGTCTTGGCCTTAAAGGGGAAACTACCTCAGGTTTTAACAGGCTGCAATGAAAAACAGGGTGGATTTTTCTCAAAAGATTTTGGCAAGCCCAGTTCTACTGTGACCGGGTTTATAAATGTGTTTGGTGCACTCTATGTCTTCCAAAGTCTTCCAGCAGCCAGCCCACAACCATAGAGTGCACTCTCAGAGTGGCCACTGTTGGAAGACTCGGCAGTTTATCTCCGGAGTTTGGAAGCCAGAGAAGAAGTTAGCTCAAAGTGTGGCGGCGGCAGCGCCCTGGCCCTGTAGGGAGAGCTGGTCCAGGACATGGTGAGGCTGGGAGGCACACGAGCTGGGGACAGAACAGGCGCTCATGCAACCCCCCCTCCAGCCGGGCACAACGCCATGTGCCAAGTGCCGAATGTGCCAAACCACGGGAGCTGGGGCGGGAAGAGTGCCACGCGGCTTGGCGCCTTCGAGATACCACTAGGTCAGTGAATGGTGCTCTGCCCAGCTGGAGAGAGAGGTTGTCAGACGGCTTCTTATGAGTGGTCACCTGATGGCTGCTGTGTTGCGCTACTGCAAAAGCACAACACAGCTGATTGCCCCTCAGGCTGTGCCCAGCTCTTTGAGAGCCTGCTCACAAGACAGCAGCTGCCTGTCAACCCCAAAACAATAAGCCGCTGCTCCCTCGATAATAAGGCCCAAGCCATATTTTGGGGGTCAAAAGAAAATAAGACCCTGTCTTATTTTCAGGGAAACATGGTAATATATTCATTTTGATTGTGGCTATTCTTTCTTCCTGATGCCAATCGACCAGCGGGGCTTTTCGGGGTCTTCCAGGATCACCTCATCCTCTCTGATGGGCTGGAAGAAGTAGGCATCCAGCTGGGTGTTGGTTGATGTCTCTCCCTAGCATTCGACTTTTCCCTCCTCAGTGTTTTCCTCAAACATGGTGTAGGGCCCCTCGGTAGAGCAGAGATTGCTTCTCCAGATTGACTGTTTTGCAGACATTGCTTTCTGTAAGGATTGCCTCTCCTCCTAATTTAAGAAAGTGAAGACTCTTGAAATGAAGTATTTCAAAAGTAACCTTTTATTAAACAGAAGTGACAGCAATGGATTCAAAGCAGCGTCTGAATATCCTTAGGCAAGACAAGTAGAATTAAAGAGGTAGAGACCCCTCCCTTTAGCCAGATGCAGATTTAGCCAATCCACAAGTGTGAAGATGTTACTTTAATAGCTGCTCTGAGAAATGGATAAGCATACGTTCCCATGCCTATCTTCCGTTGGCTATCAAAGTGAAACAACTCACATGGCCATCCCTCCTATACATTCCCCAAGAGGTGAGAATATCTCAGGGCACTTTGGCACCAGGATGCAAGTTATAAAATACCAGTTGTCACAGGCAATACTAATAAATCGAATCCAAGCCCCACCCCCATGTCACAATTGAATGGCAGTATTACTTTTAGGGATCTGACATAATCTTTCCTAGGACACATCTACTCTGTAATCCACCAAAGAACATTTATGGATATTTAATATGTATCATTTTAGAAAACAACACAAAAGAAAGAACTAATGCTTTCGTTTTCCTATCTTAATATTAAATAGTAGATACAGCAAATGTGTTTCCTGATATAAAGCTGAGTTCAAAACTACTTTCAGTGTCACATTGATCACTATCTGTATGCAATCTGAGAATGCCATATTTAATATGTGTGGACCAAGACACAAACCTGATCCATGGATTCTAAAGATGGTGTTACTTCACAGAATTTTACAGAACAATTTAATACACAATGCTTTACCTGCTATCTCTTTTCGAATGTACATAATGGAAGAAACAAACGTTTTGCAAAACAAAACAAAAAAACCATACTTCTCAAAATTCTATTAACTGTCTGATTAATGAACCCAATTTAAGGAAACACTCTCAGGAACTTTGAATTCCCAAAAGTAAAACTTTATTGGATATACTATTTTGTACTGAAGATTCAAAACTAGTTTTTCCATGCAAATGCTCGCCTAGTTAAACAATAGCTTCCCTTTCCCCCCCACCCCTGGGTGATCACATTATCCAATTAGGAGATGTCCTTTTGTTATGAGAATAGTCCACTTCCTTCTCAAGAACCTGCAGTGGTGACCTTGATAGTTTCCAAGCTTTCACAATCTGTGCATAACTTCTCAGCATTCCATTCCACCCTTCCCTGCCCCCAGTTTATTGGTAAATTGAATAGCTATAGGGTTTGAAAGAAGCAAAGAGGTTCAATCCTGACATGCCAATGCCTTGGAAAGGAATACCTGGAAAATATTAAACATAGATTAACACCGTTACCTAGATAGTCTTAGCTTTCAATAATTTCTTCAGCTATTGAGAGTATTTTGCATGGAATCTTCTTACTAACATGTCTGCGCTAACATTATGAGCCCCTATTCAGCGTTGGCTGAGGGATATCCTTTCCACTGCACTAAGTATTGTAATCTCCCCTTAAAATACCTCAAGTCCAATATCTTCTTGATCTCATAGTGTTTCTCACCCCTCACTACAATGGGAAGTGGAGTCTCCCCTTCAACTTGACTTAACTTAGAACCTCAGAAGGGTTTCAACAAGCTACAGTGAAACACTGGGTGGACTCAGCTGAGCGCCTTTGGTAACTGTAATTCCACTGTAACTGGGTTTATAATTTGAACATTTGGGAATGGTCCTATGTATTTGGGCTCCAACTTCTTACAAGGTTGGTTCAGTTTCAGGTATTCAGTGGACAGGTGTCAGCGTTCCAAATACCATGCAAAAGTAAATGAGAGTCCAGAATAGAATCATCCTTAAAGTTCCAATTTAATAATACAGGCATGTTGGCATTATGCTATGAAATTTCAACTCTAATGTACATCCTGTGGGTTCACCCAGTTGAAAGTTCATATCTATCCCACACCCCATAATTCATCACATGTTCCAATCATCATCTTCCACGCTGGCATCTACACCCCTCTGCTTCCGGTCAGGTGTCGAGGTGCGGAGACAAAAGATGACCTTGAGCTTCTAGAAGAATCATAACAATACATTCCATAATTCTACTCCTTTCTATTCCCCCCTCCCAACTACTACACTAATCAAACACATAGAAAATTATAAGAAAGTGTGGCAGGCCAAAGATTCTTAAAGGAACCTCTGCAGGCCTGACCACAGGTTTACTTTCTCCCCAATCCTAAACTCTTTCTGGAGGTTTTTTTTTCCACGATCTGTCTGTTTCTTTTGTGACTCTCTGGGTTTATTCAGTGTTTTTTGCATATTTTCCCAGGCAGCTTTTAGGGTGTCCATCCACTCAGCTAAAGTTACTGAGGGAGGATGTTCCCTCAGAAATTTTTGCATTGGTACAAACTCAACTCCTGTGGTTACTTGGTGCTACTATGCACCAAGTTATTGTAAGCCACTTCTGCAAAAGGTAGGAGCTCTGTCCACTTGGTTTGCTAATAGTTTACATAGCAACATAGATATTGCTCCACTACTGCATTTGTCCATTCAGCCACCCCATTGGTACTCAGAGGAAACCCCAAACTAAGCCCCTAGGATGAACCTATTCACTTTATAAACTGCCAAAACTTTGCTTTGCACAAACACACGGTGACAGGCAGCCTCTCCTCAGAAGAAAAATGTTTCCTGAAAAGAGAATAACATAAAAGTTAACATAACAAAATTAACCACCTCTCCTCCCCCCAGGCTTATTGGGAAACTTCTCATGGAATTGCTTTACTAACTTCTCCACTTTTTGGTTCCCACTTTTCACCCAAGTAATTTCAGACCAAGGGTAACCCTTCCAACGCACTAAGTACTGTAAGCGACCCCTATTCAGCCTGGAGTCTACAATTTTTTCCACCTCAGATTGTGTTTCCCCTTCTATCACTACAGGAGGAGATTGAGCTTGGGTGGATGCTCTTATGTTAGACCCAATTACTGGTTTCAACAAGCTACAATGAAATTCTGGGTCAAATTTCCCTAGACTTCTGAATAGACTGAATTGAACTGTAACTGGGTTAACTATCTTCACTATTGGGAATGGACCTAGAAATTTTGGCCCAAATTCCTTACTAGGCATTCCTAATCTTATGTATTTGGTAGACACAAAAACTTCATCCTCCAAAAGGAAGGGGTTTTGGTGCGAGCGATGTTGATCAGCTTGCTTCTTGTAGGCTTCTGCTTCAACTGATAGAGCCTTCTTCGTATTCTCCCATCCTTGGAGTTCCATGATGAAGTCCATTGTGACCTCTTCCCATGGCCGTTTAGGGCTCTCTGCTGCAGGTGCTGTAGGTTCTAGGCTCTTGGATTCAATCATCCACGGCTGGGCCTTTTCCTCCTCCAAGGCCTCCTCCTTGGTAGGACACTTCGTCACCTTAAGTTGGGGATCCTCTTCCAGAGGTCGTTTGGGCTTTTCCCCCTCCGAGGTCTCCCCCTTAGTTGAACTCTTCGTCACCTTTAGTTGGGGATTCTCCTCCGGAGATTGTTTGCCCTTTTCCTTTTCCGAGGCCTCCCCCTTGGTAGGACACTTCGTCACCTTAAGTTGGGGATCCTCTTCCAGAGGTTGTTGGCCCAGATGACTCTTCTGTGGTGGCATCTGGGGCCCTCTCTTTATCACCGTGGCGATTGGTACCCACGTTTGTTCTTCGGCAATTCCCTCCTCCGAGGCCTCCCCCTTGGTAGGACTCTTCGTCACCTTAAGTTGGGGATCCTGTTCCAGAGGTCGTTTGGGCTTTCCCCCCTCCGAGGCCTCCCCCTTAGTTGGACTCTTCGTCACCTTAAGTTGGGGATCCTCTGTTGACAGCAATG
Organism: Natrix helvetica; assembly: GCF_964273705.1. Classification (NCBI taxonomy): domain Eukaryota; kingdom Metazoa; phylum Chordata; class Lepidosauria; order Squamata; family Natricidae; genus Natrix; species Natrix helvetica. The sequence goes on from NC_138553.1 coordinate 56,830,661, forward strand.
GTGGCATTTTATTGGCCCCCACGAGGAATGGAACCTAGGTACATCTCTAAACTTAGGAACCGTTTCATCACATTGGCTTGCTCTCCAACTTGCAGCTTCCCCCTTGGTAAACCCTTCTTCCATGGTGGAGATTGCTTCTCTGTAGGAAGGTGGGGTAAGAACCTTTTGGGGCATTGCAGGTGCACATTTTCCTGCCATACATCTTGCAGGCCTCTCTTTGGTAATCCCTTCTTCCTCTTTGGAGATTGCTTCTCTGCAGGGAGGTGGGGTAAGAACCTTTTGGGGCCTTGAAGGGGAGACTGGAACTGGTGGGGAGGTCAATCCCTCAGTTGGCCACTGCCCAGTTTTCTGCCATGGTGCCATCTGCTGAGGGAGGGCAGGTGCCCACTGGCATTCCTCCCATCCATGACCTGGGGTTAAGACCCATCCCGGGGTTGCCTGCTTCACAGGTTGCAGCTCAACCAATGATGGATGGCTAGGGGGGTTTATGTGCCAAGGACCCTCCTGCTGGCTTGGAGGAGTTATGGGCCAAGTAGGTGCCCTCTGCTGGCAAAGGAGGTGGCCAGTGGCATCTCATCCATCCATACTCTGGGAAGAAAACCCAGTCTGGTTTTGCTTCATTTACTGGTTGCAGCCCAATTTGTGGCTGGCAAGTGAAAGATGCTGGCCAAATCCCTTCTTGCTGCCTGGGTTGAAATTCCCATTTTGATAGGGAATCTGTCTCCCACTCAGTTGCAAGGTAATAAGCCATTTCATTTATTGCTGTCTGGAAGGAATCAAAACCTCCATTCCAGGTTTTTTTTCCCCAAGCCTTGCTTCCAAGCTGGGGGGAAGGAGGGGGAGCATGCACTCACGGTTAGCTGTTCAAAAGGTCTGGGACGCCCCATCAGAGATGATTGCGTGGGGATGGCTTGAATCTCCATTCCTTTCATCTTCTAACTGGGTGTAGAAAAGTCTTTTCCAGCCCCCTCCGTCCTCTTGCCAGATGCAATAAATCAAGAAACAGCATTCCATTTGCCTTTGAAGCTTCGGCTCTCAGCTTCTTATCACCAAAAGCTTTCTCATTATTTCTTCGCTGATATTTTACGCTGTCCCGGTCAGCATTGGAAATTCAGCACCCCCCATCACCAGCCCCTCCCCCCTTGCGAGGGGGAAGGTGCTGGTGCTTTATTTTAAGATGAGAGTTGGAATAATGTCAGGCGTTCTAAATACCATGCAGAATTAAATCATTGTCCAAGGCAAAGTTATCCTTAAAGCTCCAATTTATTCGTACAGGCAAGTTAGCACGTCTATGGAATTCCAACTCTAATGTTCTTCCTGGAATTCCACCCAGTTGAAAGTTCATGATCTATCCCCACACCTCATAATCCATCACATGTTCCAATCATAATCTTCCACGCTGGCATCTACACCCTTCTGCTTCCGGTCAGGTGTCGAGGTGCGGAGACAAAAGATGACCTTGGCTTCTATAAAAGAATGACAACAATACATTCCACAATCCTACTCCTTTCTATTCCCCCCTCCCAACTACTACACTAATGAAACAGCATAGGAAATTAATAAAAAATGTGGCAGGCCAAAGATCCTAAAAGAAACATAATTACAGGCCTGACACATGGTCTGAAATAATATACCTTGGGACCAATGTTCCCTCTAAGCTGCACGGTTGCGCAGCCGCGCACGTGGCAAGAAAACGGTGCACAGCAGTTTCCAACTGCTACTCAGTGTCGCGTATTTGCCAGACATGGACGGCAGTCTGCAGAGCGGCCGCAGAATCGCGATCGAAACCTCCTCCAGCTAAACCTTTCCTTCTTGAGATGTAGAGCAGCAAAGTGACTGGGTTGAGGATGTGGCTTGGGCTTCCTGGAACAACTATTTTACATCATACTATTGGGACTTTCTGGGTATTTGGTGCAGCTTAGAGGGAACATTGCCCCTGCAGCGGCCTCGGGGTCCCGCGGGGGCTCAGAGCCGCAGAGGCCGCCTGCCTTCCTCCCCTCCCAGAGCTTCACTTCTCTCTCAGATCTGGGAGCCACGCTCATGCCCCACGGGTCCACCAGCCACTCTCCTCGGCAAGGAGAGCCTCTGCAGACAGAGTCCCCCCATGTGGTGCAGGAGGGAAGAGGCATAGGGAGCCACCTCCCGCCATTCCCATAGTTGGGCTGGGAGGACGCCCCATCCGGTCGCTTCCCCCTCGCTCCTCTCTGCCTGTTGTGCTTCAACCGGTTCCTGGCGAGGCTCCCGGGCAGCCCTGCCTAGTCACGTGACATCATGCTTTGTGACCACATTGCTGAGTGATAAAAATTCCAGTCCCACATTGTTGTAATGAAAGAGTACCTATATTTGATAACTCATTGGGATTATCAAAGTCATTGAAAATATTTTTGTCTCCCAGAATTCAGTAGTAGTAGGTTACTGAAACTACTTGTATAGAGAGGAACAAATTGCCACAAATTTTTAAACAATCAACAAGCATTGTTGAACATACAGGCAATAAATCCTTGAGTTTACAAATTAATGATGGAAGAAAACTGTTAGATGTGATTGAGACTTTATGCATGGGGATTTTAATCATTTTGCTCATTATAGCAAATTGCATATAATACATTCACAGAGGCATACAGTGTATAGACTTTTGCAATTGGAACTCATTAAAATGAAGTATATCAAGTGAAATTCATTAAAATGAAGTATTTTGAGTACTGATTTCGTTGTTGTCTTAGATGACATCTGTGAAAAAAATTCAGGTGCTCAGGCATGAAAATGTGCTGCTCAAACACTGTACTTTTGGCCCAGACTGAAAAAAAATTAGAGGGAACGTTGCTTGGGATTCCATGCAGCCGATAAACGTCCTGCATGAATATCTTGGCCAGACTTTGGGCTGAAAAAACCTTCAGACATACAATGAAATGTGCTTGCTTTGAAAACAGGTCAACCACTGTTCAAATTATGGTACTCCCATTACTCTCAGGAAATTCCACTATAAAGTCCATTGTATTTCTTCCCATGGTCAGCTGGGGTTGTCCACTGTCTGTAGAAGCTCGGGAGTCTCTCCTGGCAATCGTTTAATGAACATGCACACCGGGCAACTGGTTACATAGTTTTCTATGTCTTTCTTCATCTTGGGCACTAGAACTGCCTCTTAGCTAAGTGAAGGGTCTTTACGAAGCCAAAGTGGCCTACCAGCTTTACATCATGGCTTCTTTGTAGGATCTGGGTCCTCTGGCTGGCTAGAACATACAGTTTGTCTCCCTTTCACACCAGGTCCTCATTGTCAGCTTGTCTTTGTGGTCCTTGAAGGTCCATCATCCTTCAGGGCTTCCTTTAGCTGCTTGGTGAAGGCACTATCAGCTGGCTGAGGAGTGGCTAGTAGCTGTTGCTTTGTGGAGATCTGCACTGCCAGTTCCCAGGAAGGGATAATGGAGTTAACTGTTTCCTCCAAGAACTGGCCCGTGACCCTTGAGTTTGACACTCCTGTGCTAGATTTTTGTCCATGAAGCTTCTGAGCTCTTCTATCTTTCTTGGGATCATTGAGTACATTTTTGGTTTGGGTAATTTCACCCTAGGCAATAGTTCAATGGCACAGTCACTGAGGTCACACTTTAGCTAGGTCCTGGTACTCCTTTGGAATCCCCTGTCAGGGGAAAAAAAACGCCTGATATCTGAGATCAATGGACCGTGGCTGATTCCCTTCCGCATATCTTTTGAGATATTGAGAAAAATAAAAGTCTTTAAGTATTCTAATTAATAAACAAACTTTAATACGAAAATAATAAAAGTAAATGAAACAGAAAATAACTAATGGTTACATTTTGATAATGAAAGCTACGTTTGCCAAGTTGGCTGCCGAACAAAGAAGAGAGGAATTTTGGAATGTGTAACGCGTGCGCAATAAATCACTTTCAGTTAACATTTTGTTTTATGGCCTGCGCAATAAAGCTTTCTTAGTTTAACTCTTGAATGTCAGTTTAGGCAGTTCAGGCCTAGCAAACTTTTTTTAACATCGTGACATCCCCAGCCTCACTTGTTCACTCTCAGCTAGTGCATTCACGGGCTTTATCTTCCCTTTCCGCAACAACAGTGTTTTGCCATCTTTGTGTGTCATCCCCACTCATTGTAACCTGCCTGCTTTACTTTTCAAGCACCACTTCTTGTCTTTTCACTGGATTCCACTTTTTCAGCCATGCCAACCCCAATATCATAGTCTCTGCCATTTTGGGGGCTACTATAAACTGAATAGCCTCTTGGTGGCTCCCTGTCTTCAGGGTCACTGCCTTGATGAGGTACATAGCGGCCACACATTTCAATGAGTGAATCATCCACTGGTTCAAATTTCATAGGCTGCCTCAATTTCTTAAGCCTCAGTCCCATATTTTCCACAGTTTGTAGGCTGACCAAGCAGCGGGTGCAATCCAAGTCTACCAGGACAGTGAAGACACCTCTTGCTCCTGAGTGGGGCACTAACATCTCCACTTGGCTGGTCAAGGAGGTAATGGTTCCACTTACCAATGGATCATCCTCCCCCTTGCTGTCATTCTCATAGAGGACCAATTAGGCTTGCTGGGAGTTGGAGTTCTCTCCCATTTGCCGGAGGGTGGGGGGAGACTTCCATGACCTGTTGCACCACCCACATCCTCTCCTTTGCCTTCATCGGCACTTTTTTGGCCTTCAATTGACTCACAATACTCAGCACTGACTAGTCTGTGGGGCTGGCCAATTTGCAGCCCAATGGCCTTCTTTCCCATATCAGAAGCAGGCTCCAGAAGGATGCCATGGGCTCTCCTTTGGATCAAGGAAGAGGCTGTTCCCTCCTTGCATGCTGGCTGGCATTTCTCTTGGCCTTGTTGGGGGAGACTTTCATGAGTTGCATGTTGCTGATACTCCCAACAGGTCTAGTTCCATTGTGGTCACCAGCTGGTACCACATCTGGAGGTCATCCGGAATTCCCCTGAGTAGGCAGTTTTGGTACAGTTCCATGTTTAATCTGTCTTGAAAGCGGTAGACAATTCCATTTCATTCCATTCCATTCTTGCCATTTCCTCAGCTCCCCAAATGGCTTTGACTAGTGGTCTGCTCCCTTGCCTCATGATGCGGATTCCGGATTCCATTTGGCAGGCTTGTGTGGGATTTCTGAATCTAGCTCAAAGCTCATCCAGAAAGGCATTCTCCAAATCCAGGCCCCTTTGTCTTGAAGAAAGACTACCCAGTCCGCTGCCTCTCCTTCTAGAATCAAAGTAATTGCATTCACGCAGGAACCTTCATCTGGGTACATTGCTCCATATTGCTCCAAGTGGTTCCACATGGGGTTCAGAAAATAGGCTAGCTTCTCCTACCACCTGTCAAACATGGCTTTCAGAGGCATGGGTTCTCAGTCATCCCAGACCAGCATGTAGTCCGGTGGCAGCCCCACCACCTGTGGGACCACTTGAGCTGGAGCTCCTGCTGCTGTAGGGATCCCTTGGGCTTGCCCATAGCCACTGGAGTGAAGGCAGCCACCCCCCCCCCAGCTTCTTGCCCCATGTGCCACATCCTCAGCAGTTGGGGTGGAGACAGGGACATGGTGACCAATGCTTGGCTGCACAAATGTTTGCCTAGTTAAACAATAGCTTCCCTTCCTCCCCACCCCTGGGGGAATCACATTGCCCAATTATGAGAATCCTTTTGTTATGGGAAAAGTTCACTTCCATCTCAAGTACCTGCAATGGTGAACTTGATGGTTTCCAGGTTCTCACAATCTGTGCATAATTTATCAGTATTCCATTTCACCCATCCTTCCACCCAGTTTATTGGCAAGTTGAATAGCAATAGAATTTTAAAGAAGCAAAGAGGTTCAATCTTGACATGCTAATCCCCTTAAGGAAAGGGATACCTGGAAAAGCAGTCCAATCTTGACAACTGTATCATAATATAGTTATATCTTTTTAGATGCAGCCCAGAATACAGTCTAGTAAACCTTGGTTCTAAATCAGAGGTTCCCAAACTTTTTCAGTCCACCGCCCCCTTGGTGCTACAAACTGATCCTCAGTGCCCCCCACCCAGTGGTGGAATTCAATTTTTTTTACGACCGGTTCTGTGGGCGTGGCTTGATGGGCGTGGCTGGGGGAGTCATGTGACTGGGTGGTTTGCATGAAGGAATAAAGATAGTAACAGTAAAATTCAAAACTGTAACAATTGCACATTTATTCAAAATCCAATTTAAAAACCTTTGTAGTTAGTTAATTCAACAAAATTGTTGAACATGATCCAGGTTTTCAAAGTCTGATAGTCATTTATCAAGAACCTTAGTAACTAGTAACTTAGTAACTTAGTAAAATTTAGTAACTACTTCACTGTTCAGTAAATTCTGAATGTGATGGATGGGCTTGATGAAGTGATACCAGTTTCCCAATGTCTGGTTTTAAGTCACTTAGCAGGAGTCTTAAATCACCACATTCAGTAATCTGGAGTCATTTTCTTTGCTTGGAGACCACACTGAAGCCATGTTCCACCAAATATGATGTTGGAAATGCAACAAGGAGCTTCTTAACCACTGCCCATAGTACAGGATTGCAATCAGAAATTTATTTCTGTAACTAAAACTCTTGGTACAATTTTTTGAACTTTGGCTTCAGCTCAATGTCACCAACATTTGCTTGAATTATTTGATGAGATTATTGCATGGTACCTAGGGATTCCCAATATGGAAAGTGAGAATGGGAACATTTTAACAGATCTATATGTTCTTAGGTTATAATTTTCACTAAAGAACCATGGGGATGGAAAGGGAAATATAGACAATGGAGTCCAATCTCCCTCCTCAACAGTTTGGAAGCAAAGAATAACTCTAGCAAAATGTAGCCTTTTACCTCTTTGAGGAATCATTTATTATTATTATTATTATTATTATTATTATTATTATTATTATTATTATTATTATTATTATCATCATCATCATCATCATCATCATCATCATCATCATCATCATCAACAGAATTGTATCACAGCGGCCAGTTGTTTTGCCAGATTTGGCATTAATTACTAGTCGGGCCCCGCCCAGGGCCCTAGGACGTCGTAACGTATTTTTGTAATATGTGTGCGGATCCAAGCAGTGCGGCCTTTTGCATTTGACTGATGGTGATTTTGTCAATTTTTAACTGTTTTAAATGTAATTCCAGTGCTTTTGGAATAGCACCCAGTGTGCCGATTACCACTGGAATTACCACTGCTGGTTTGTGCCATAATCGTTGGATTTCGATTTTTAAGTCCTGGTATTTCACGATTTTTTCATATTCCTTCTCGGCGACCCTGCTATCACCTGGTATTGCGATGTCTATGATTGTAACCTTATTTTTCTCAACCAGTGTGATGTCTGGTGTATTATGCACCAGTATTTTATCCGTTTGTATGCGAAAATCCCACAAGATCTTGACCATCTGACTCTCGATGACTTTTTCATGTTTTTATGTTCCCACCAGTTTGTTGCTGTTTTAATATTATAATTTTTGCACAAATTCCAGTGGATCATTTGTGCCACTGAATTGTGCCGCATTTTATAGTCAGTCTGCGTGATTTTTTTACAGCAGCTGAGTATGTGGTCAACAGTTTCATCAACTTCTTTGCAGAGTCTGCATTTGGCATCATCAGAGAATTTTTCGATTTTGGCCTTAATGGCATTTGTTCGGATAGCTTGTTCTTGCGCAGCCAGGATTAGTGACTCTGTTTCTTTCTTTAATGTACCTGCTGTTAACCATAACCACGTTTTTTTACTGTCCACTTTATCTTTTATTTTTTCCAGAAATTGACCATGTAATGCTTTGTTCTGCCAACTCTCCATTCTTGATTTTATCACATCTTTTCTGTATTCTTGTTTCGTCTGTTGGGCCTTCAATAGATTTTTGTTCTTTACTTCGATTAATAGATGTTCTTGACTTTCTTTTAAATAATCAGCCAGTGCATGTTTTTCTTCTTCAACTATTTGCTTCACTTGTAATAATCCTCTGCCACCTGATTTTCGGGGCAGGTATAGTCTATCAGTGTCACCACGTGGATGTAAACTGTAAACTGTAGTGCATTGTCATTAGTTTCCTGGTTTTTCGGTCCAAAACGTCCAAATCAGTTTGTGTCCAGTTAACTATACCAGCTGTGTATCTTATAACTGGTATTGCCCAGGTATTTATGGCCTTGATTGTATTTCCACCATTTAATTTAGATTTCAAAATTTTCCTAACTCTGTTGGTGTACTCTCTCCTGACAATAGTTTTTACTTCTCCATGTTTGATGTTATCCAACTGCAAAATGCCTAAGTATTTGTAGGCTTCATTTTCATTGCATTTAATTAGTTGGCCATTGGGCATTTCAATTCCCTCACATGTAGTGATTTTGCCCCTTTTTATGGATACAGTGGCGCATTTTTCCATGCCAAACTGCATTGAAATATCGGTGCTGAATACTCGGACTGTGTTTGTCAGTGATTGGATTTCTATTTCTGACTTTCCATAGAGTTTCAAATCATCCATATATAATAAATGTGAAATTTTTTCAGCTTCTTTGGCTGTTTGGTAGCCTAATTTCATTTTTTTTAAGATTACTGATAGTGGGATCATTGCGATGAAGAGAAGAGGTGAAAGTGAATCACCCTGGAAAATTCCTCGCTTGATATTGACCATTCCGTAGTTCTCATTCCCTACTGCCAACTCAGTTCTCCATTGTTTCATCGCCTTTTCAGTGAAGGATGTAATATTTTTACTAATGCCAGTTGTTTCTAAGCATTTTATGATCCAACTATGTGGCAATGAGTCGAATGCTTTTTTATAATCAATCCAGACCATATTCAAGTTCGTTTTTCTTTTCTTACAATTTTCTAATATCATTTTATCAATTAGGAGCTGATCTTTTGTGCCCCTACTCCTTCTTTTGTTGCCTTTTTGCTCTACTGGCAAGATGTTGTTTGTTTCCAAATAATCCATAATGTTAGCTGCAATAATGCCTGTGAGTAATTTAAAGGTTGTTGGTAAGCATGTTATTGGTCTGTAGTTTTCAGGTATTGTTCCTTTAGTTGCATCTTTCTGAATCAAGTATGTTTTTCCAGTTGTCAACCATTCATCAATTTGACCATTTTGTAAAATTTCATTCAGTTGCCTGGCCAACATTGCATGTAAACTGGTCAGATATTTGAGCCAGAAACCATGTAATTGGTCATTTCCATTATTATTATTATTATTATTATTATTATTATTATTATTATTATTATTATTATTATTATTATTATTATTATTATTATTATTATTCCAAATATAACTCATGCAAAGGGTCATCCACAACTTTGGGAACCACTGTTCTAAATGATGACAAGGAAATGTTCACAATGTTTTGTTGACAATAATATATTGTCTATCATTGCTTCTTCCAAGATGCTTTTCCAGGTTCCCATTCTAGTAACAGTTCTGAAATTTCATGGTAGTCTCCAGTTCACATGCTAACTAAGACCAACTTTGCTTAGTTTTCATAGCTAGATAAGATCAATGAGGTATGTTATCTTCTGAGTCAGGTCCTCAGTCTACTGGACATTGTCATTTTATAATTTTGAGACAATTTTTGCTATTTTTCTCAGTCAATCCCATGTCCAAAATTTTCCCCCCAAGCAATCTATGATTGTTCCCACAGTGGTTCCCAAAGTGGGCACTACCGCCCCCTGGGGGGCGGTGAGATGGCTTAGGGGGGCGGTAAGAGGCAAGGGGGGCAGCAGGGGGGCGGCAAGAGGCAAGGGGTGCTGGAGGTGGCCTCCTCTAGCGAGCTATTCAGAACAAGTTTGCTCACTCACCCCCGCCCATCCAGAAGCTGCTCAATCGCTCGCTTCCCCCGCCCATCTGTGCTATGCTAGCCCTGCCCACTCACTGATTGGCTGGCTCACCAATCGCCCCGCCCACCTCTAAGAGCCCTATCTAAACCCAGTTAACATTTTTTCTGCTGGGCTTTCTATAGATAGGGCTCTTAGAGGTGGGCGGGACGATTGGTGAGCCAGCCAATCAGTGAGCGCAGGGCTAGCATAGTGCGGATAGGCGGGGGGAGCGAGTGATCAAAGGGAGGCCATTTTGCCTCCCTTCGCTCCCACTTTGTCTTGATGAGGTCGCTGCAGCTGCGGGCGCGGACGGATGAAGGTAGCCAGAGTGGTGGGGAAGCCCGGGGGGCAGGCGAGCGAGCGAAAGAGCTGCCTGATCCTCTATCCCTTTCTAGTCCCTTTTTGGGAGAGGGGGCGGTCTAGAAATCCAATAAATAAATAAATAAATAAATAAATAAATATCGCTCGCCCACCCAGGCCGCTCTGGCTACCTCCGTCCGTCCGCGGCCGGAAGTTGCAGCGACCTCATCAAGACAAAGTGGGAGGCGAAGGGGCCTCAGTGCCCTGCCTGATCCTCCTTCGCTCGCTCGCTATTTTGCCTGCATGGGGTGCCTCGACGGAAGCCCTTTGTTGGCGGCCAGACCTCCCCTCCCCGGGGCGACAGCACATCCATGATCACTGTCCCAGTAACGCTGCAGCCGCTCGGCCTGTGAAGAGAGGGAGGGAGTAAGAGTGAAGGGTGAGGGAGAGCAGCAGAGGCTCTCTGCAGGGGCTCTGCATTCCCCCCCACCGGAGCCTTCCCAGAGGAGGTGGGGCTGGGGAATGTGGCGCTGGGGAATGTGGCGCTGGGGAATGTGGGGCAGGGAGGCACTGTCTGGGGTGGGACTAGATGACCTCTGGGGGTCCCAACCGGCCCTTCTGACTCTGGAGACCAGAAGCAAGCAAGCAAACACACACACACACACACACAGCAAAAGTGTCTGGTTTTGAATATAATCCTCCATAGTGCTTGGGGAAAAATAAGAGGAACATTTGGATATACATTTTGAATTAACTTGGGAAGAAAATTGCTAAAATCACTTTTAGCTGTGTTCTGCATTAAGAATTCATGCAGTAGCATTTCTTGTTGAATTAGGAGAGTAATATGTACAACAGCCAGCTAAGATAGTTTTATCTGTCTTATAATGTGCGTGGGTAGAGGACTTAGACATAAGTGCAATGTTTGCCTGTGATTATATAATAAATTCACAGCTTATACATTTGAATTAGATGTTATTCAATTCATGTTTAACCTATACTTGATATACTTGTATTCAATACATAAGGTGTTAATTATGTCAATGGAAGAGATAGGAAATTGCATTAGTGATATATATGTCAATGCGTTGATTTGTACTAAAAATGTTTAGTTTAAAGAAGTTATAAGGAATCACAAATATGAGTGTGGAAAATGTAATGTGGTTGTGGATGACCCTTTGCACGAGTTATATTTGGAATAATAATAATAATAATAATAATAATAATAATAATAATAATAATAATAATAATAATAATAATAATAATAATAATAATAATAATTATTATTATTATTATTAAAACCCCTGGGTGGGGCCCGACTAGTAATTAATGCCAAATCCGGCGAAACAACTGGCCGCTGTGATACAATCGTATAATAATAATAATGATAATAATAATAATAAATAATAATAAATAATAATAATGATTCCTCAAAGAGGTAAAAGGCTACATTTTGCTAGAGTTATTCTTTGCTTCCAAACTGTTGAGGAGGGGGATTGGACTCCATTGTCTATATTTCCCTTTCCATCCCTATGGTTCTTTAGTGAAAATTATAACCCAAGAACATATAGATCTGTTAAAATGTTCCCATTCTCACTTTCCATATTGGGAATCCCTAGGTACCATGCAATAATCTCATCAAATAATTCAAGCAAATGTTGGTGACATTGAGCTGAAGCCAAAGTTCAAGAAATTGTACCAAGAGTTTTAGTTACAGAAAGAAATTTCTGATCGCTATCCTGTACTATGGACAGTGGTTAAGAAGCTCCTTGTTGCATTTCCAACATCATATTTGGTGGAACATGGCTTCAGTGTGGTCATCCAACTTCTCTCCAAGCAAAGAAAATGACTCCAGATTACTGAATGTGGTGATTTAAGACTCCTGCTAAGTGACTTAAAACCAGACATTGGGAAACTGGTATCACTTCATCAAGCCCATCCATCACATTCAGAATTTACTGAACAGTGAAGTAGTTACTAAATTTTACTAAGTTACTAAGTTACTAGTTACTAAGGTTCTTGATAAATGACTATCAGACTTTGAAAATATGGTATCACTGGATCATGTTCAACAATTTTGTTGAATTAACAAAGGTTTTTAAATTGGATTTTGAATAAATGTGCAATTAATTGTTACAGTTTTGAATTTTACTGTTACTATCTTTATTCCTTCATGCAAACCACCCAGTCACATGACTCCCCCAGCCACGCCCATCAAGCCATGCCCACAGAACCGGTCGTAAAAAAATTTGAATTCCACCACTGGGTGGGGGGCACTGAGGATCAGTTTGTAGCACCAAGGGGGCGGTGGACTGACAAAGTTTGGGAACCACTGCTTTAACTTGTTCTTCTTCTAGCTTAACCTCTAATAAGTATCCATATAGTTTTTTAATTACCTTTTCATCAGTACCTGTCAAAATTTTATCTAATTCAGACATTTTATCATAAAAGCCTTGCGCATGTGAAAACCATAGATTTAAGTTCACCCTTTGCATTCAATATTTCACCATATCTTACTGTTTGTTCCATTTTGTATGTTATTTGATATGAAAATGCTTCAATAGTTGCCTTTTAGTCTTCTCCCAGTTTAATAGCCAAGCCTCACATATATAATGTCTTCTAAAATAACCCTGCATTTTAATTCCCTTGTACCATAAGAAAGCATGCCATCCCAACAACAAATCATGTCCTTCTAAAGTCAATAATCTAGAATTTCTTAATGTTATCCATTCCTTAACCCACCTCAAGCTTGTTGCCTGGTAATATAACTCCCAGTTAGGTAGGCCAAAACCTCCTCTTGTTCTAGCATCTTGTAACAGTTTTAATGTAATTCTCGCTTTCTTTCTCTGCCAAATGTACTTCAAAACTGTTTTGTTTAACTCGTCAAAATAATCTTTCCCCAATCTAATTGGAATTGCCTGGGACAAATATAAAATGCTGGGTAGTATATTTTATCTTGATTGTTGATATTCTCCCTATTAGTAACAGTTGTAAATTTTCCCATTTTGCCAAATCTGTCATTTGAGTTTGTGATAACTGTTTTCTTTAAGTGTACTACATCTTGCTGTCAAATATATCCCCAAATACTTGACCTTATTCGTGACCTGAATCTTTAAAGCTTCCGCCAATTCTTCCTTTGTCTTAGTAACATGTTTTTTGTCAAAATCTTAGTTTTACCTTTATTTATTTTCATATGAAGAAAATTTGTATAAGATGTTTTACAGGTGGCACTTACCTCGGGTGAGAATAACAAGAATGTTCAAGAATAAATCAGAATTGTGTTGGAAATGTCATCAGATACCCGGTTCAAATTACCATATGTGGTGGACGTGCGCAGAAGCTAAAAGATTTTGGACTAAAATTCACACATGGTTGGAAAAAATGATACAAAAACATATAGACTTAAAATCAGAGATTTTTTAATTGGGGATTTTACCGAAAACATACAAGAGAACTGAAATATCTGATTGTAAATGTGTTAACAGCGGCTAGAATTGTATTTGCTAAAAATTGGAAAAATGAGAAAATACCATCGCAGGAGGAAGTAATTCCGAAAATAATGGAAAGTGCTGAAATGAGTAAATGACATTTGAAATTAGAGAACAAGAAGTTAAACAATATTACAAGATATGGGATTTATTTTATCAGTGGTTAGCTAAAAAAACATGGAAATGAAAGACACTAGAGAATTTTATAATACAAGAATTATAGAATGATACAGAATACAACATAGAGATACATTATTATTGGATAGATTTAAGATGATGTAATGAATTGTTATAATATAAATGAATCCAATATCTAGAATATCTCATTTAAAATGAAGGAATAATAGTTAAAATCAAATAAATGACCTACAATGATAATAATGTGTACAGATATATTTGTTGGATAATATGTGATTTTATATAAATGGTAAGTGAGGACTATGGAAAGGATGCACAAAAATCTTGTAACCAATCAACACGCAGTATGTAATTGAAGATGGCTTTATGTTTCGTTTGTCTAGTCTGTCTAAAAATAAAAAAATCTTATTAAAAAAATAAGTCTGCTGGAATCAATATTTGTCTCAAAAAAGCCCAAATTAAAATGCAGATAAACAATTTCATTTTCACGAGATGCCAGGAGTATGAAAACGATTTGTCACTAATAGAAGATGATTTGACTATTAGTGACAAATTGTTTTCATACTTCTGGCATCCATGTGCATTACATCCAATACAGTATCAAATAAATCCATGCATAAAGGATCCAATACATACACGCTAGACTTAAGAGAAACTCGACTTTTAGCAATTTTATTTAAGAGCAGTGGATTTTTCAGCCATTATCTTCTTGAGTATACAGTATATGCTAACCAGACTTAATAAGCTCTTTTAATATCTTTGTCATTTTCAGGCCCAAATAAAATGTGGAAAGATTATTAAATTGCATTCTGGGAGCTTTCTCCTGTTACCTATGGTTAACTGTGAAATTAAACCAGTGCTATTCATCTCAACTCCAAAAACCTGAATCATCATATACAGGAAGTCCTTGACTTACATCAGTTCATTTCGTGACTGTTCAATGTTACAATGAAACTGAAAAAAGTGACTTGAAAAAGTTTTTCACACTTATGACCATTGCAGCATCCCCATGGTCACATAATCACAATTCAGACACTTGGCAACTGATTCATATTTTTGACAGTTGCAGTGTCTTGGGGTCATGTGATCCCCTTTTGCAAACTTTGGACAAGCAAATCCAATAGGGATACTAGATTCATTTCACAACTATGTTACTAACTTATCAAGTGCAGTGATTCACTTAACCACTGTGGCAAGAAAGATCATAAAAGAGGCAAAAATCACTTAACAAATGTCTCACTTAACAACAGAAATTTTGGGCTCAATTATGATCTTAAATTGAAGACTACCTGTTCTTCTTGTTTGGATCTAGGCTCACTCACAAACTGACATCTAGTTTTAGGTGCTACATACTTATCACAAAGCCTAGACAGGATTTTAAAAATATTTGATCAGTATGCAGTATTTGGTAGTCTTCTTTTTGAAGTTCAGATGAAAACTGGTCAATAAAGAACAGAACATGAATTCTGGAAAGTAATATTTTACCATGATTCACAGACTGTTCCTTGTGCTGACGAGAAAAGCAGGCTGAAGTAAACTTCCTTTTGTTTACCTTTTGTCTATAGCCAGATGTATGAGGTTTACAACAGTGAATTCAAAAGCAGCACACGGAAAATGACATTTACCTATTTTATTATGACATTCAGTCTTTGTTACATTTTTATCACTGTTTTTTTCAATTTCAGGTATGATATATTCATTCATAGTTACACAATGGATTCCTTTTCCATATGCTTATCCCAGCTTTAGTTTACTTGAAGCTGGGCCAGCAGTTGTCTAAAGTAAATGCAATTCAACTTTGAAGTCAGAAATGGCAGAGTCTTGACTGGCAGAATTTATTTTTGCCAACTAAAACTTTACAGTGCATCACAGGTATTATATGCAATGTTGCTCAAAGAAGAGTGAAAATACTAATGCAAGGACTTTGCTATAGAAGGACTACTGTATTCTTTCCTTCTCAGAAATAAAATCACTTTAACAGTTCTATATCATAGCCCTTATAAATAATCATTGTGTAATAATAAGCAACTAACATTACTGTATACAGATATCATTCTATTGCAAATAGCAAGCACGACTGACAAATTTTATCTGATTATAGAAATTGAAGAAATCTGTCGGCTTAGAAAAAATAACAGCAGTAAAACATTTTTTTTTCATTGAATATTATGCTAAAGGTGCAAAATGTGGTTATATAAATACCTGGGCTATATTTTGAATATAAGATTGATAAATAGAAGTAATAAGCAGGAATGAAAATCAGAACAGTAGCTTTTTGAAAAAAAATAAGAAAGCTACTTTATTCTTGGGATATAAGGTTGGAACTTTGATTGGCAGAATGTGTGCTCAATAAACTTTCTGACAACTTTGTAGGGAAGACAATGGCTCAATAACAATCAAAAGCATGCTGTAAATATGTGGATGTCTAAAAGATTAGTTTAAAATTATGGATATACAAAATATACAAAACAATGCTATCATTAAAAAAAGTTATGGACATTAAAACCACCATTGGAAAAGGAATAAAGAAAATATAGAATGTGAGATGCATAGTGAGAAAGATAAAGTACTAGGAAAAAGGGGAAAAGCAGCACTAGCAGATAACACATTAAAAAAATTCATGCAGATTTTTGTCAATAGTATAAAGTCTGTGCTTGATACTGTGTAGAGTATTTGTGAAAAGAGTAAATAGCATTGATGTGTACTTACTGCTAGAAAAAAAAGTCCTCCACCTTAGTCAGAGAACAACAACAGTAGGAGATTTACAGGTATTTAGTCCCTCTTCACTAGAAAGGATTTCCTTAAGAAATATTGTAGCTAAGAACTTTGACGGATTTCTTTTTCTTCTCCCTATAAATACTTTTTTTCTTTTAAACACACATTTTATATTTTAACTCCAAGAATAGTTCTTGAATTACAACATAAGTTCTTGAATTACAACCGTTTGTTTAGCAACCATTCAAAGTTTAAAAAGTATTTCAAAAAAAGTTACATATAACTGGCCCTCACACTAATACATTGCAGCATTCTCTATGGCCACATGATCAAAATTTGGGTGCTTGGCAACCAGCATGGATTTACTATGTTATAGTGTCAGAGGTTTATATGATCACCCTTTTCAAATTTCCCAGCCAACTTCTGAAATGCATTGTCAATGGGGGAAGCTGGATTAATGACCACGATTCACTTAATAACCATAGCAAAAAGATTGTAAAATCAGGTGCAACTCATTAACTAAGATTTGCTTGTAGGGAAATTCTGATCACAACTGTGGTCTTAAGTCAAGGGCTACCTATAGTAAATGCTAGAAAAGAATTCTTAACTGTATATGCTTTTTTTGAATGCATATGCAATCAGGCACAATTTAGATGATTGCATAGTGGTTGACAACCTACTGGAATTTCCTCAAAATTACAGGAGTAATTTCCAGTTCTATCTTCCCCATCTTCATACCATTTTGAAGTTTGTCACATCTCTACAAGTTTCTTTAGAGAGAATTTGCTCATATCTATATGCTCATTACAGCTTTAAGGGAAGCCTTAAATGGTCAAAGAAACCATTATCTGCAGAAAAAGACCTGCCATCAGAATGAAAGTGACTAATTGCCATGAAAATTAGCGTTGTATCACTGTTTCATGCTGAAGGAAATAAAGCTATCATTAAAACATTCAATCTTTTTATTTTAGCAAACTGGCTTGCAATGTCAACAATAATACCGTTCCTTCCATTTGTGTTGACTTCATTTAGTCAATGACATTTCACTTTTCCTAATAATGTCACTGGTACGTTGCTAATAAGAGAAATTAACCATGAAAGCAGTGACAGAAATAACAGAAGAAATATTGATGGAGAAGTGGCAGTGAAGCAGATAAACCAGTAGGGTTTGTGTAACTCTCAAAATAATTTATCATGTGGCAGAATATAGAAGAATATCTGGTTGGAAGTTATTATTAGTGATAAATGAAATATACTTAAAATTCATAAAGAGAAGATGAGTTAATTACTTGATTTTCATATTTTTGGTCTTGTTGAAATTTCATACAGCTTCAGATCATTGTAATTTTCCCCTAAGTAATCCCCTAAGCAATGCATATTACCAATATGCATGTTTGAATATTCTCAAGCAGCAGACAGGGGAACTATTTATAATAGCAGCAGTAACTAAGTAATATGATTTTTAGAATAGCAATAACACTTAGACATATATACCATTCCAAAGTGCTTTACAGCACTCTCTGAGCAGTTTACAGGACCAGCCTATTGCCCCCAACAATCTGGATTCTCATTTTACCAAACTTGGAAGGATGGAAGGCTGAGTCAACCTCAACTGTTAGCCTGCGCTACAAGTATTCCTCGAGTTAGGACTGTCAAGCATGCCTCCTTCAGCAACCAAGAAAGAAATCACTTAACTCCATTTGTAGAATTAAAAGTACTTTTACTGGTTATGAAAAGATAGCTGCGAAGTAAAGCAATGTCTGAGGCAGAAACGCGCGAAAGCATACATATCAAACATTTGCACAGCCCCCTCCCCCCAACAATCCCCACCCCATTGCCCAATCTGCAAATCCCTTAGGTGTCATGTGGGCGCATCTCCAAGAAGTATCATCAGGTTGGAATGCAGGATGGTTGGCCTTGACCAACTCCAAACATCGGCCATCAGCATGCGCAGAAGATGGTGAGAACAAAACTCCCTTTTTAACTAACCTCCTGTACCAATTATTTCCCATCTCAAATACCCCCTCCACCATTTCTATGGCAGCTGAAAGGAAGTAGCGAAGCAGAGGCTGACAAGGACAGTTCACTTAGTGACCATTCGAAATTATGACCCCCACCCCCAAAAGTGCTTATAACCTGGTTCCAAAATTAAGTATGTTGCAGCATCACAGCTGTCATTCACACTTATGACCACAGTGGTCATTCACCATTATGACCAACTGCAGAGATACTGCAACATGCTCCTTACCTATTCCCCCCCCCCCATCCTGCCCTTCCAGGTCTCCACAGGCACTGGACCTACTTTGCTCGCCTCCCAGATTCAACTTGCTCTCCCACTTTCCATTTCCAATGGCTCACTTAACTTTTTGAAGATCTCCAGAGCTCCAACACAGGCTTATTCACTCCCTGAAGCTGTTCATTCAAACCAGCCACCCAGCAGCCATCAGGAAGCTGCAGCGCACTATGCAGTCTGGGACCAAAACTGCAGGAATGGCCTTGTAGCAGAAAAGCAGCAGCCTTTCATCTGATGAAGCTGAATGAATGTGAGATATAAAGAAAACAGCTTTACTAGCATGAGCAAAAGACTTCTGCCTTTCTGCTGTGAAACCAGCATTCCTGCAGGCCTCGTGGCACAAAAGGCCTGAGTAGGGCTGCAGCAGCCTCCTGCTGGCTGCTGGGTGGCTACTTTGAATGAGCAGCTTCAGGGATTGAGGCATGAAGACAGTGGTTGAATCCAATCAACATGGAGCTTGTAGTTTAGCCCGATGAATGCTGAACATTGCAGGAATGCTGGCCTCATGGTAGAAAAGCAGAACTCAGATGCTGGTGAAGCTGTTTTCCTTAGAGGTCAAGTTCTTACAGTTTCAGCAGTACCTGAATTCTGCTTTTCTGCCATGAGATCAGCATTTCTGCACAAGCAGATTCAGGGAGTGGATCAGCCTGGGGCTCCGGAAATCTTCGAAAAGGTAAGTGTTAGATACTGCCCCCTCTAGTTGTTGCAAGGACAATAGTAGTTTCCAGTCAGGTCCTCTCTTTTCAGGCGGGAACAGAGATTGGCTGAAGCACTGGCCAGCTCCCCTTTAAAAAGGGAGCTGCCAGACCTCTCACTCAGTGGATGCCTGTACTTGACCAAATAAAGAGCTGTTGCTATCTTAACCTTTTGTGCCTTTCATTACCCAATCTAACACTGGCGATGAAGGTGGGATTGGAAGGCAATTAGGCAGACAAAAGGGCGAAACTCACTAACAAAGAGCTCGGTCACAAGGCAGCGATTCCACCCGGAGCGCAAGAAGGCAGCAACCGGCCATTACGAACCCAGAGAGAGTCACGATGGCCACCTATGCCCAACCACCTCCGTTCAACCCAGCATTGGACGACTGGGATGCTTATCTGCTGCGGTTTGAGATTTTCTTGGAGGCGAACGATCTCAGGGGCGTTCCGGAACCCCGGAAAAAGAACCTGTTCCTGGGTTACTGCGGCCCCAAAGTTCTAGAGACCACCAAGAACCTCTGCGCGCTGATGCCGCTACATGCCATCTCCTGGACCACCCTCCAGCAAACATTGAAGACACACTGCGCTCCGAAGCCATCCAAGTACGTTCGGCGCTGTCACTTCAACATGAGGAACCAGATGGATGGCGAGACAATAAACAAGAACATCGCTGTGCTCCGGAAAGCCGCAGCCCATTGCGAGTTCCGCGAGCTGGACGACGTCATCTTAGACCGGATCATCACGGGGGTCCGAGACCGGAGCCTACAGGTAAGACTGCTGGCGAGAAGCAATCTCTCCCTCCAGGTTGCTCTCGACGAGGCAAGAGCAGCTGAGTCAGCACAGAAGTCTGTCGAGACCCTCCAGCACCTCCACGCACCCGCTGAGGCAACCAAGAGTGCCTGCATCCTTGAGACCGTCGAGCAGGAGAGCTCTGAAAGTGACGAAGAGAGCAGCCACCGCATGCGCAGTACCCGCACAGCGCCAGCGCAAAACTTCAAGTCACCCGGCCTGCCCTATGCCAGCTGTGGAGGCAACCACACAAGAGCAACCTGCCGCTTCCGGGACGCGACATGCCAGTGATGCGAGCGGAGGGGACACATCACCAGAGTGTGCCGCAGCGAGTCCCCAGTGACAATCGGTCGCCCCGAGAGAGCGGAGAAGGGGGCAAACCGAGGACAATGTCCCAGCCAGAGACACCCCCGACGGTCAGAGGCCAACGACCAAGTGGCCAACCTCACCGCATCTGCCCAGGAACACCACAGCCGCCACCTGAAACCGAACATCAAGGTCCCAGTAAGGCACATCCGAATCAGCCGCCCCAGGAAGCTGAAAGTCACAGTCTTCCTCGAGGGTGCCCCCTGCGAGATGGAGATAGACACCGGGTCATCTCTCACGATCATCTCATGGGCAGTGCTGAAACGGACGATCCCCATGATGCGGAAGAAGGACCTCAAGAGCCCCGATGTCCGCCTCCACGACTATCAGGGAGACCTGGTTCCCCTCGTGGGGCAAGGCACGTTCACCGTCCACTACAAGCGGATCACCAAGAAGCTGCAGGCGATCGTGGTGTGGGACAACCTCCAGAGCCTTTTTGGACTAGACTGGTTTCAGGCTCTAGGGATGGTCGTGGCTGAAGTCAACGCCCTAGACGAAGCAGGCTAAGCACCAACCACTGCCGCCCCCGGGACACCGCAGAAACCATTTTTAGGGAGTTCGAGGACGTTTTTGCCTCCGGTCTGGGTGAGTACAAGGAGGACCCCATATTGTTTAGCCTACACCCCAATGTGGCCCCAATTCAGCTCAAACCCAGGAGAGTGCCTTTCGCCCTCCGACCGAAAATTGACAAAGAAATAGACAAACTGGTGAGCCAGGGGATCCTCGAACCAGTTGATCACGCCCGCTGGGAAATGCCAATAGTGACTCTGGTCAAGCCTGAAGGGTCTATCAGATTGTGTGCCGATTACAAATGCACAATCAACAAGGGCTTGCAGCAAAGTGTGTACCCCGTACCTGTAGTCCAACATCTGTTGCATTCCCTCAGCCCGGTGAAAATATTTGCAAAAGTGGACTTGGTGCAGGTGTACCAGCAGCTGCCAGTAGATGGTGCTACCGCGGAGGCCCAGACCATTGTAACGCACAGGGGGACGTTCAAGTGCAACCGCCTACAATTTGGAGTTAGTATCGCCCCGGGGCTGTTCCAAAGTATCATGGAATGACTGTTGCAGGGGATACCAGGAGTCGTCCCCTATTTTGACGACATATTGGTATCCGCTGCAAACGAAGTGCAACTTTTAAAAAGAGTTCGCGCTGTATTGGACAGAATCCGATTGAAGGGCCTCCATTTAAAAAAGGAAAAGTGCAAAATAAACGTACCCAGGGTGGAGTTCTTAGGCTACATGATCAATGGCTCCGGGATTCACCCAACCAACCAGAAAATCAGGGCCATTACTGCAAAAAATTACTGCCTCCACTGCAAAAAATCAGACCGAGCTCCAGGCGTTCCTCGGACTCCTTAACTTTTATAGCGTGTTCCTCAAGCAAAAAGTGACGGTTGCTGAACCACTACACCGCTTGCTAGCGAAGAACACGGAGTGGACGTGGGGGAAAGCCGAAGCCAAGGCGTTCGCCGCGGTGAAGGGACTTTTATCAGCAGACTCCTTCCTGGTCCAATACAGTCAAACCCTGCCACTGGTGCTGCCCTGCGACACATCCCCCTTTGGAGTTGGCGCTGTCCTAAGCCACCGGATGCCGAACGGCACAGAAGCCCCCATTGCATTCTATTCAAGGAGGCTGTCCACCGCCGAACGGAACTACAGCCAGCAGGACCGGGAAGCGCTGGCCGCAGTGGCGGGGGTCACGCGGTTCCATGAATACCTGTATGGCAGGGACTTCGACCTGGTGACGGACCACAAGCCGCTACTGGGACTACTGGCTGGAGACTGCCCAATCCCGGTGTCACTCTCCCCCCGCATGACCCATTGGAAGATCTTCCTGGCAGCATACTCATACCAGCTCATCCACCGTCCGGGCACCACGTTGGGGCACGCAGACACACTGAGTCGATGCCCCCTACTGGAGCTGTTTGTCGACCCGACACCCGAGGCCATGGTACTCCTGATCGACTGCCTAGACTCGGGACACATCTCCTCCAGAGACGTCGCACATCATTCCGAAAAAGACCCCATCATCAAGCAGATTTTGAACTGGGTGTGGAGGGGGTGACACAAGGGACCGGTGGAAACAGAATTCAACCCTTTTGCCACAAAACGCGACCAATTGTCCACCATCCGGAGTGGTCTATTGTGGGTGGGACCGGGTGGTCATCCCGAAACAGCTGCGAGTAGCCGTGCTGGAGGCTCTCCACAAGGCTCAAACTGGGATAGTAAGAATGAAGGTGTTGGCACGGAGCTATGTGTGGTGGCCCAATAGGGACAGAGACATTCAGGAGTGGGTGGCCACATGCACACCATGCCAAGAGTCCAGGCCGGCTCCCCCAGAGGCACCCGCAAAAGAATGGGAGCGACCCCAAGCACCGTGGTCCAGAGTCCACATAGACTTCGCAGGGCCAGTGCACGGGCAAACCTTCTTCATAGTTGTGGACGTTCTTGAAGTGGTTGGAGGTAGTCCTGATGACATCCACCACCACAGACACTGTCATCAGGGCATTACGGAGGCTGTTCATGACCCACGGGTTCCCCGACGTGCTTGTGTCTGATAATGGCCCACAGTTCACGGCCAAATCATTCGAAGAGTTCCTAACGGCACAGGGAATCCGGCACGCCCTTGTCGCCCCATTCCACCCAGCATCCAATGGCCAGGCAGAACGAATGGTAAGGTCTACCAAGGAGGCCTTAAGCAGAATGGGCCTGGGCGACTGGAAAACGCGAATAGACCACTACCTCCTGGTCCAACACATCACACCAAGCGCCATCACCGGCAGGAGCCCAGCAGAGCTACTCATGGGATGCTGACTCAGGTCCCACTTAGACCAGCTGCACCCCAACTACTCTTCCGACACGCCTCCCAACTCCACAGGAAAGATCCGGACATTTACCATACACTCACAATTACACAGGGGGGACCCTGTGGTTACCCGCAACCATCGTCGGAGTTTCAGGCCCGCGATCCTACTCCGTCAGGCTCGAGGATGGACGACATTGGAGGAGGCACATCGACCAACTCCGGGGACGAGTGGAGAACTTCCCACTCCGGCAAACACCACCAACACCATCACAGGCCGAGCCACACCACCCACAGACCACTACGGAGGAACCCAGGGACTTACCTGACTCCGACGGGGCACGGGCGAATGCTCCGCCAACAGTGCCAGCCGAGGCCTCCGAAAGCTTCCAGGAGTTTCCACCCAATGAGTCCAGAGAAGCAACAGGTCCGACCGCCCAGCGCGGAGAAACCCCACCGTCTGAACTGCGCAGGTCCAGCAGGTCGATCCAGAGGCCCGCCTACCTGCGTGACTACGTCACTCGTTAGGATGTTCCATCCTAGAGGGGAGGGGTGTTAGATACTCCCCCCTCTAGTTGTTTCAAGGACAATAGTAGTTTCCAGTCAGGTCCTCTCTTTTCAGGCGGGAACAGAGAGAGACCTGACTGGCTGAAGCACTGGCCAGCTCCCCTTTAAAAAGGGAGCTGCCAGACCTCTCACTCAGTGGATTCCTGTACTTGACCAAATAAAGAGCTGTTGTTATCTTAGCCTTTTGTGCCTTTCATTACCCAATCTAACAGTAAGTGAGCTATCAGAAACAGGTTAGGAAGGAGCAAGTGAATCTGGGAGGCCAGTAAAGGAGGCCTAGTGCCTGGAGACCAGGTGTGGTAGGATGCGGGTAGGGAGTGGGGGAAAGCAACTATGGGGATCTCAAGGAAGCATGAGATATCTCAGTGGCTTGGGGGAGAAGTTGGGTGATCGAAAGCAGGTAGCCTCTTCCAGCACTAGGCTCCCTCACTGTCATACCACCCTGAGATACCTCATGTACACTTAACAACCTGTGCATTCAATTAACAAATGATCCATTCATTTAATATGAGCCAATCAATAAATTATTGAGTTACAAATGTAATTTGCAGGGTCTGCTACATTTGTAACTTGAATATTGCCTGTAGTGCATTCTAACCATTGCACCACCAGGGCTCCTAATTAAAGAATTAAAAAAATTGAGATAATTGAGAAATATATGTATTAAATCAGTAACATTAAAGGAATTATTGATTAATCCATATGTCACAATAATAAGTGTCACAATAATAAGTGTCTATGACACTTTATTTCTATGAATCATGTGCTTTTCCCCTTTACACCTCTCGTATACAAAGGAATCTAAAGGCTCTGGAAAAATCAAATGACAATAATTATATCTGGAGTACCATTAATACATTTATTTAATTATAATTTATTTTTCGACCATAAAATGAACAAAGTATAGTTCTGGTCTATTCAAGAGTAAAGAAAATGATAAAAAGTAACTTAAAAAATATTTACCGATATCAAATACCGGTAATATCAATATTGCCTGAAATACAAACAAACAAGCAATGTATCTATATAAACTTTAATTAAGAAGCTTGGGTTATAAACCAGATGATTAGTTGTGCCAATAACTGTTGGTAACTGAGTATTTCAGTAAAATTTGTACAGCTGTATAGAACAATGAAAATCTGGGATTAGTTCATTAGTCTGAGCGATGAAATGTTGCTCAAATATATTGCAGCTTAAATTAAATACATGTGCTTTGATTTTTCAAATTTTATCCATGCAAAAATATCTACTTTTGATATTTTTATCATGTGTTAAAAATTCAATAGGCAGACATGCATTTTGGCAAAAAAAGAGAAAGAAACAAAAATTGTGAATGTAGGTTATATAAAAGATGAGATACCTTGCATAAAAGTGAACCAAATCAAAATATATAGAAGACTCCCAAAGACATTAGTTTTTATGCATGAGCTTTAGTTTCTTCAAATAAGTATATAATTATGAATAACATTTATGAATCTTCTAACATTCAGTTAAAAGAAATTATTCTTTGACCTACTGTTTAAAAAGTTTCAAACTAACAAAAGTAAAATGGTATTATTGATATTTTGCATGAAGAGTCTAGAGTTTTAAAATGTAAATATACTGTATAATACAAAGTCATACAAATTAAAGAACAAGTGTAAAGTACTGACAGATCTATTCTTGCTTCACATGGACGGTATCATTATGGGAATCTACAGTATCAGTTCTAAAAAGTTAAATTCTATTTCTAAAGCAGCTAGCAAGGCTCTGATAATAAAACAATGACTCCAAGCTTATAATTCTGGAAGCATCAGACATTTGCACTATTAATTGAGCCAATGATTTAGTATAACTTGAGCAGCTTTTTTTCTTTTGGTTCATATCAAATTCTCAATACACCATAGTTTCTGAAAGAAGTAAGTTTTCCTTTAAATTTTTTTAATACCGCATAGAAACAGTCAGAACAAAGACATTATTTATCTTTTGTAAGAACCCTAAATTTGAAAAAATACTTGAAGGAAACAACAATTGAGCTCTAGTTTTGAATTGTAATGAATTTATCTCTTGGGATAATTAAATAGGGAAAACTGGATTAGGACATTACAACTCTTATTTACAACTCTAGGAAATAAAACAATGTTAATTCATTGGAAAATGCAAAACATTTTCCTCCAGGTTGGCCTTCAGAAAGAAAGCAATATGTGTCTGAGAGGGAAAAATCTCCTTTCAGATAGATTTTGTTAACTGCTAATCTGTTTTCTTTTTACTGCATAAAAGTAAAAGTTATTACAGCATTTGATTTGATTTTTAAACACTATTTTAAATACTATATTCATGTCAATATTTATGCAATCAGCTAATTACTTCTCAAATTTCCATATTTATAATGAATTAATAAAAATAAGGTGTCTGCAATATTAATATCTAAATTATGCATTTGGATAGAAGTCAACTTACTCAAAATGTTGCAATTATATTTAGATAAAATACTAAAAGTAAATTTATTTATATAGCTATTGTGGGAAGAAATATCCATTTGGTTCAGTTCCAATCTGGGAGACAGACACTAAAGACAAAATGGAAGTTGGAGGCTGATTAGAAAGAGGGGCCATTTATTGATGAACAGGACCACATGTTTGTGGTTCTGGTGCAATTGACAAAATGGAGTTGAGAGTGGGGGCTTTTTATACCTTCTTTTTGGCTTTGCACTTGAGCTTCTTGTTCCTGTTCAAGAACATGGATTCTATTGGCTATTGTCAGACTCCCATGGGGTCATGTAGGAGCTATATAGGGGTCATAGCTGGCTCTATAGGCAAATACAAATCCTAGGTGTTTGCCTGAGCTACGTTTGGTTGAAGTTTGGATGGCTGAGGGTGTTGCAATAATTCCTATTGTGGCTTAATGGCTTTTGTCCTGTTTTGGATCTTGGGTGAGGGCTAATCCTATCACTCTGTCTTTGCTCAGACTTTGCTGCAGGGAATTTCAAAATATCCTATCTTGAATGGATTACCAAATTTGCATTTCTAAAAGCTGCCTCCTCAGTATCTGCTTGGAGGCAGGGAGCTGGGCTCTGAGTTTCTGTCTCCCTTGAGATTTTTTATTTCTCTTTTAGGGGAAATATTTTATTCTGCCTTTTAAAATATTCCTCAAAATATTTCATTCTTTGGGGGCGAGGGCTTCCCACACTACTAAGATCATTTACAGCAAAATAAACTTCGCTATGACTGAAATAAATCCCACTTGATTTGCATTATTTAAAATAATATGTTGAGTTAAATTCCCATTATATAATTAAGGTACTGGAATCCTTTGCTGTTAATACTTATTAATGGATCCAGAAATAAAGTATTTCACTCCATAACTTGCATTCTAGTGTTTGCAATCCACTTCAAGTACAAAAGCTGTAAAATGAGTACAATGCTTTTGCTTTGACTGTATCTTTAAAAACCTGAAAAGTCATAAATGACAGGGGCCATTAAAAACAAACGCAGTACACAAAACAGATAGGATAGTACATACAGACATAGTTGCTTCTACATATACCACATACAATCAATTTTTCAATCTCTATTATGTTTTCACAATTTATTCTGAAAGTTAAAGCACCTATGTGTGGTGATTTTGTTTTTACTATACAGCTTACATTATTAGATTTAACACTACACTGTAACTTGCCCCATTGGACTGAATCATGCAACTGTTGCAGATCAGCAGAAGTGTTTTATAAGGCATAATTGAACATGTTAAAAAGTATTCCTCAAACTTTTAAAACTTGAGTTGCTTGATGAAGGAGTTTCTGGGTGTCTCAGTCCTTGAAGTTCCATAGTTAAGTCAGGAAGATAATTTACTTGGAATTATGATTGGCTTAGGACAATGCCTCAAGAAATTGAAAAAAAGAAGAATTTCTTTTAGGTTCAATCCTTTGCACTAAACTGAAGACATGTTCAGGTACATTCAGAATTCCAAAAAGATAAGGATACCAAGGGCAGGCAACAATAAACCAAGACAGCTAGGTAATATTCCAGCAGCAGCTCCTGGAAAATCAAACAGGTTTGCATTTTATACAAAGATTGAAGATTAAGCAAGACTACAAGTAAAACAGATATATTCTAAAGCAGTGATGGTCAAACTTTTTCTAAAGGTGTGCCAAAACTGTGTGTGTGTGCTATTGTGCATTGTGTGTGCCCACCCACCTGCACATGTGCAAGTGACCCCCCCCCCTACCTGTGAATGCACAAGCCACTCCCACCTGCACATGCACAAGCAAACACCCCACCCCTGTGCATGCACAAGCGATTTTTGCCCTCCCTGGGTTTCAGGAAAGCCTCCATTCTCAAACTTCCGGTTGGGCCGTTTGGCCTGTTTTTCGCCCTCTCTAGGCTCCGGAGGCTTTCCTGAAACCCGGGGAGGATGAAAACTGCATCCCCCAGCCCTCCAGAAGGCCAGAAATCAGCATGCGTGCCTGAGATGAGGGCTACTGTGCTGGCAAATATGGCTCCACATGCCATAGGTTCACCATCATGGTTCTAAAGATTCTTCCCCAAACTGTATTCTCTTGTCCTATTTTAAATATGTTATATTCATGTTTCTCCTCATTAAGGTTTATTATTTTGCCTCTGTGTGATTTCAAATTAGTTTTACTCCTGACAACTACACAGACAAGTCCCTGCAGTTTGTTTTTTTGACAACATTTTTGGGAAGTGGTTTCTAGGGCTCAGAAGAGTGACCGCTCCAGGATCAATATCAATAATGAACTATCAATATCAAATTGTGAGTTTTGGATTTTTCTTTTCCTGAATTATAATATCAGTAGCAGAACATTGCCAAGATTTATATCTAAACATTATTATACCATTAATATTCTGAAAGATCCTCAGTTCCTTAGAAGAATGTGGACCCCTATCAAACTGGAGGCTCATTATCCAACATTACACCATTATTTTATAATCTGTTCACATAGTTTTCTCAATAAAATAAAGTACAATAATTCTATCCCATGTAATATAAAATGATGTCTTCACTAATTTGTCCGAGGGAATATTATTTTGTTTCCAGCATTGGGCAAACGCTATTCTAGCTGTGTTGAGCAGATGTGTTAATATGCACTTAATTTTCTTTGTATATTTCCCTTTGATTATTCCTAGTTCAGGTTTGTCTTTTATTTGTTCTCCTGTAATTTCTTGCACCCATTTCCAAATTTTTGTCCAATATTTTTGAGTTTCCGGGCAGGTCCACCACATGTGATAAAAAGTCCCTTGTACTTTTTTACACTTCCAGCAGGTCGGTTTCATGTGTGGGTACATTTTAGCCAATCTTGTTGGTGGTAAATGCCAATGATAAAACAACATACAAGTCCCAGGACTTGCCCAAGATGCCTGGCCGCCTGAAAGCACGGGCGCGGGGGAGGGGAGCTTACACAGTACAGCTGGCGTCTTTGACAAGTTCGGGGACCTCACAAGGCCTTGCAAGGTCCTGGACTTGCCCAAGATGCCTGGCTGCCTGAAAGCACGGGTGCAGGGGGGAGGGGCAGGGGGAGCTTATGCGGCGCAGCCGGCGTCTTTGACAAGTTTGGGAACCTCGCAAGGCCTTGCAAGGTCCCCGGACTTGCCCAAGATGCCTGGCCACCAGAAAGCATGGGCGCGGGGGGGGGGGGCGGTTACGCGGCACAGCCAGCGTCTTTGACAAGTTTGGGGATCTCACAAGGCTTTGCAAGATCCCCGGACTTGCCCAAGATGCCTGGCCGCCTGAAAGCATGGGCGCGAGGGCGGGAGCTTACGTGGCACAGCCAGCGTCTTTGACAAGTTTGGGGATCTCACAAGGCTTTGCAAGATCCCCGGACTTGCCCAAGATGCCTGGCCGCCTGAAAGCACAGGCGTGGGGGCGGGAGCTTACGCAGCGCAGCTGGTCTCCTAGGACCTCCTGGGTGCTGGCCACACCGCGCAAACTATCGTCCATCTCCCCGTGCTCAGAAAAGCAGCTCCGGGAAGGTCCTTTGGTGGCGGCAGGTGTCCTAGAACCTGCCTGCTAGCAAAGGATTTACCCGGGCTGCCTTTTCTGAGCATGGGATGGTATTTTGCGCCGGCCGCGCTGCATCCCCAAGCCCTCCCGTGCCGCATTCTGCTGGAGCCAGACGGCAGCAGCAACAGCAACAGGAGGAAGCCAGAGGCTTCCCTGGAGGAGCCGAGAGCCTTGAGAGAGGGTGAGTGCAAGCAAGTTCCACCTGAGGGAAGGCGAGAAGGCGCGGGGAGGGAGCTCAGGCGGCTGCCACAAGTTTGCTGCGGGGACTCTCCACTCTTGTCAGTTTTAGAGGGGGAGGGAAAGAGGCGGAGAAGGCGCCTCGGCTGCGACTTGGTCTGCCCCGGTCTCACGGGTTGCCCTAAGGTTTGGCAATGGTGTCTCTATAGTAACGCCACAGCTGCGGCGCTCTTTGAATGGGAAGCTACACGCCAGCAGCAACAGCTCCCAAGCAGCCGCCTGGTTCCTCTTGTTGCCTGCGTCTCTCTGCGCTGTTCGGCTTCCTCTTTGTAGCCTACCCTTTTTTCCTCCAGCTTTCTGTTCAAGGAGCAGTTTCCTGCCAAGGGTGAGCCCCCGGATAACAAAATGTGACAAACCCTGCCTGTAGTAGTAGGGAAACCTCTTAAATGTGTGTGTGCGCGACAGAGAGACAGAGAGACAGAGAGAGAAGGAGTGTGAGAGAGTGAGAGGTGTCATCATCAGTGCTAGAAAAAATGGGGTATACAGAGAGAAGGAAGTGGAGGAGGAGGGTGATGACTGTGTGGTCCTTGGTGCTCTCTGAGCTTGCTTGTTTTCTTGCAGATGTTTCATTACCCAAACCAGGTATTATCATTATCATCAGTGCTAGAAAGAGTGGGATATAGGATTGAGAGGAGGAAGAGGAGTGGGGGGGGAGGGAGACGATAGCGGGGTCTTTGGTGTTCCCTGAGCTTGGTGGTTTTTAATTATTTTTAGAGAATTTTTATTTATTTATTGTTTATAGAATGTTTATTACAAGAAATGTTATTCCTTTTTGCAAATGTTTTATTTGTGATGCAATATGTTGCTTTTAAGTGTACAGGTTGGTGCATGGTTTATGTGTCTCAAGGTGGCTGCTTTTCTATGGGCAGGCCAGGTTGGTGCAAGGCAGCTTTGCCAGATTTTGTGAGTTTCTGTGTGATACCTAGTTGTTTAGGTAATTGTGAGGTGGTTGCTGGTTCTGTGAGCTTCCTGGCACTGTCTTTTATAATTTCGCACAATGCCTTGATGGTTTTTATTCCAGTGGCTTTGTCTTTCCTGTTCTTAGGGTTAGGGAAAAAAAAACTGGTTTCATCTGCAGTCTTTTGGGGGGAAATTGTTATTTTTTGGTATTTTCCTGGCACTGTCATAGTTTGTATGTGTGGGTGTGTAATGTCCCACAGTTATCTACAAATTAATAATGATCAAGTACTAATAATATTTCCTTGTACATTTTAGTGATCTTTCCTTACATAATTGGTGTTTTCTTTCATACTTTTAGATTTCTAATTGCTGTTTCTGTTCGTTAGTTGTTGTGGCCCAGCCGGTGCCGGTGCCGCTGCCACCAGACTCCAAGAGTGATAGTCCCTACGAGTCAGCTCCAGAGGAGATGGGCGATCCTGGACAGGATTCGGAGGCTGAGCAGGGATCCGAGAGTCTGGTCGGCCACCAGCGGACTCCCGATGCCCTGCCTTGGAGCAGCGGGGAAGAGTCACGTGACAGTGACTCAGGACTCAGCAGGGAGTTTCTAGACGCCCGTTACCGGCGCGCCCACAGACGCAAGGAGCGTGGGCGTAATTATAGGCGGTAAAGAGCTCTCAGGTGCTGTTTGGGCGGCGCCCTTTTTAGGTTATAAAAGGGTTGACTCTGGAGACATCCTTCGCAGCAGTCAACAAAGGACTTATGCCAGAAGCTCTAGTCTGGGATCCTGGCAAGCTGGATAGCTGCTTTTGTGTTCTGTTCCTGTGAGTTTTGTCTTGGTGGCTTGCTGCCACGGAACCTCTTGTCTGTTCGTGTAATAAACCTTGTTCCCTTGTACTGTTCCGGAGTGTGTGTGCTGTGTGGGCAACGGAGGAAGGGGGGTCAGAACAGTTAGCAATTGATAAAAAAAATCCCACGTGAAAAAGTATTCGAAGCCTTCTTGATTTTAATTGTCAATTTATTCATTCCTGCACATTCTAATATTTATTCATTTTCATATCTTTGTTTTTTCCACTGTTGTGCAAACACAATTCCAACAGCTGTTAATATGTGTAAAATTAAATATGTATTTATTCCTTTTGAAATACAAGTAGTAAGTAGCAAGCTACTTACCTTCTGTAAGTAGCTCTTTTATTGTTTTGTGTACTTATTTTAATCTTAAGTAGTAAGTGCACAAAATAATAAATTTCCTTTTTTATATCTTCTTTTTGTAGATCATCCATTGGGGCAAAGAATTCAGTGACATCATCTTGGCCACTCCCATCTGGTCACATGGCCGGCAAGCCACTCCCACAAAGGAGGCCACACCCACAGAGTAGGTTCCAAAATTTTTTGAAACCCACCACTGCCTCTTCCCATAGGAAAAAGTGCCATCCCGTTTGCAAATAGTGGCCCTCTAATGTTAGTATTCTTTTATTTTTTAAATTTATGCAATCCCTAATCCATGTTAATGCTGCTGCTTTGTAATAAAGTTCCCAGTCAGGGAGTCCCATACCACCTCTGCTTCTGTCATCCTGTAGAACTTTCAACTTTATCCTGGCTTTCTTCCCTTGCCATATAAATTTTAATATAATCTTGTTCAATCCAGTAAAAAAAAAATTCTAATTTTATGGGGATTGTTTGAAATAAGTATAATAGTCTCGGTAATACATTCATTTCTATTGCTGCTATTTTCCCTAATAGTGATAGTTGTAGTTTCCCCCATAATTCTAGATCTTTTTTTTATTTGTTGCACTAATTTTGTATAATTATTTTCTTTTATAGTTGAGCAGTTTACAGTTAGTCATATTCCAAGATATTTAACTTTCTTTGTCACTTTCTTTGTCCTATAATGAATACCAAATTTTGGATTGTGCAGAGATGGACAAGTTAACACTAAAATTAAAAGACAAAGAAGAGTCAGAATATTATGAAATTTGGAACAATTGGTACAAATGGTTGCAAAACAAAAATAAAATTAATTAAGCTGAAAAACAATATATGTGCAACTCCGCTACAATATATATATATATATTGTATTCGGGTCTTTTCCCGTGTAAGGTTGAGATTGTCTTTGCAACGTTTCGGCAGGATCTCACCTGCCATCTTCAAGCTGTGGGCTTAAAATATATATGTTGTATTTGTACTGATAAATAAATAAAGGGAGACTAGTATAGATCTATTTCGAGCTAATTAGCTCTCATCAGCTAGCCATACCCTTACTGGGATTTGAACCTGGGCTGTATTATATCTTAGGCGGGAGTCTTAGCCACTAAGCCACAGGCTCGCCTCCTTATCAGTGTGTATAACTGTGTATAAAGGTTTATAAACATAGAAGTGAAATAATATTTACATGTACAGGTATGATGACATAATAATGTTGATATAATGACTGTAAGATGTTGTAGAAGGAAAATAATAATAATAAAAAAAAATCAAAAATAAAATAAAATGATATCTTTGTTATTGCCCCTAAAATGATCATCCATCTCCAATACCTTCTATATTGCTGCAATATAGGTGCCTACTTTTTTTTAGCTAAGATGACCCTCACACTTCCTGGGACTCTGCTAGTGGCTTCACCCCCAGCATTGTTTGTTTGGCCCTTCCAGGAACAACCCCACAATAAGGAAGAATAGCAAGATTTGGGGAAGGGGATTGTTAGTGAAAAATTGCTAATTTGCTTCTCTCAACCACTAAAATGTATATTTATGATATATTAACTATTTGAATAACTAGAAAACAAAATATTTTTTGTTAGACAATTATTTGAAAATAAATGACTACTGTACATATTTATTTATTTATAGTTCATATTTCTTGATCAATTATTTCCATCATATATAAAAGACACAAGGAAACACTATTAAAATTTTAAATCTTAAAGTTGGCTAAATATTAAAATATTTAAACTATAGAAAAAATAACATCTTTCATACAATTTCATTTTTTCATAGACATACCTGGAATTTTTACGTGAGCTATTTCTCCATCTCCCCCTTCACTGTGGACCCGAACTTCAACAATGTACTGACCTTTAACTGGTGCAGGAACTTCTATATAGTGATTACCGGTCTTAAAGAGTGTACCATTAAATTGACCATCTGGTCTATAGAGCACCTTTTAGAGAATAATAAAAAATAGCATGGCAAGGTAAGTTCATAAACATCATCCAACAAATTAATACTCCAGGTCATTATAAAAAAAATCAAGGCAAAATATTTATAAATGCTATCTTGAATCAGTATGATATTCCATTTTTAATACATTTTTGTAAATAAAAGTGAAAAAGCTTCCACTCCCTTTTTAAGGCTTAGAGAGAGAACATTAGCAAATTATATTTAAGTAACCTGTATATTTAAATTTTCTGTTGCTTCTATGTGTAAGTAGAGCAAGTAGTAATAGGCAAAGAAACAAGCTCTACCAGGAAATCCAATCATTAATTCCTTTATAAGATCACAAGGAATAGGAAACAATGATGGTATTACATACAAACCACATTAGCCAATTACTGTTATGAGAAGTAAACAGAAACAGTTCCACACTTCATATAAGGAATTATATAAGATGGAAGCAATCATGCCCTGTCTCTTTTATGGTTCATTCTTTTTCTGTACTCTATTGTTCCTAATGTTTCCTTCTTGCTAAAATGAAGGAAGTACCAAATAGATTTCCTAAGCAATAACTGCTTAGACACTGCAAGGGATGTCCAACCTTGACAAGTTTAAGACCTATGGACTTCAACTCCCAGAATTCCCCAGACAGCACCCCTAGCCTACACTGATCTCCAGTCTGCTTCCTTTTTTTCCACCACTGAAAAGAAGTGACATGCATG
This sequence comes from Natrix helvetica, assembly GCF_964273705.1. Classification (NCBI taxonomy): domain Eukaryota; kingdom Metazoa; phylum Chordata; class Lepidosauria; order Squamata; family Natricidae; genus Natrix; species Natrix helvetica. The sequence goes on from NC_138553.1 coordinate 56,865,642, forward strand.
TCATCATATAGAAGATGAATCAGCGCTGAGCATAATAGATACATACAAAAGCTGATTGATTACTCTTACACTTATTAGTGGAAAAAATAAGAACTCATAGTTATGTTTATCTGCCTTATAGCTATTTTTATATCTTGTCAAGGGTGCATGTTAGAAGATAATTTCTAAGAATTAGCTGAATTATCAGTATTATAGATATTGAGAGAAATTTCATAAGATTCCTGTATTCACTGGAACCAAATTTAAGTTTGCTTTTTATGGTCTAAGATATCCTTTCTTAAATATCACTTAACTCTCTTCCTTTTAAATAGCAATTTACTTTATGAACACACAATTCAAATAGGGCAACAAAACAGCCAGTATTACCCAGTTATGCCCAAAAGACTTAAATATCAAGCTTACTTTATATCCTTTCACAGTAGATTCATTGGACTGTGACTTAACATGCTCCCATGTGATGATGTACTTTGAACCGGACCTTACAGCATTAATAATTCTTGGTTGCTGCCTTGGAGCTAAAAAAAAATAGCATATCCCTTTATTCTATACCAGTACAATTAAATTTTATAAACATTATTCTCTCAGTCATACACATTCGTCTATTTATGTCCCCAAGTAAAATTCACAAATGGTATTATCTACTATCTACTTCCCATTCTGAATTATACAATTATGCATAGCTTCCTCTTGCTTAAAAATTGTCATTAAATCTTATGCAGCTACTGTCCAGCATTTGCAGACCACATCACAGTGATCTATGGACATAAGCAAAACTATGCAGCCAAGATGATACTGTTACAGGAACTAACAACTTTACACCAGAGGTCTAAGTATCTACCAATATGCATAATTTACCAGCAATGACTGAGAACATTTAGAAAACTGGCAACTCCATATGAAAAAAAAAGTTAAAGGTAATTAAAACATTACAATATCCACAAATCAGACATGGAATATTTCAAACTGCCAGACATTTTACATTGAGCTCATCCTTGAGCAAGGAGTTTTAAGACAAATTGTGTTGTCTGATGAAGTCTACAGATATAAGTCTCCTTTATTCTATGTCCATCTGATGTTATCTTTACTATTTAGATCCATCTCCTACTTTAGATGCTTACGTGCTTTTTCTGTAACAAAATCCAAAGGATAAGTGTAAGGTCCAATGCCAGCTGCATTGAAAGCTGCCACTTTTGCATAATATTTTGTATAAGGTTTCAGGTTTTCTAACATTACTGAAAAATTCTGACTGCTCACTTGCACTCTACTTGCAGCTATTTCTTTTTCACTGCTGGACCAGTAACTGATCTGTAAAAATGAAAAAAAAGTCAAATGTAAAAGAAATATATATTTGGAATAATTACTCCTAATTATTTCAAAATCAATGGAAACTTACATTTAAAAACATACCAGTTTTCAGAACTAACTCAACAGGAGCAACAGAGAAACTGAGATTTTCAGTCTGTAAGGACCTGCCCCACTGCCCCAGCTGGTCCCTCAGGAAAGCAAGACTCTTGGCTCCATTGAGTTGAATTAAAAAAACTTTAACTGAGAGAGTGTGGTTGCAGTAAAATCAGGTGAAATCTGAAAAAGCCCATGCAAAGTACAAAGCAATTCTTTCATCCCCAACCCCTTGGCCAGTCCACCAACAGCCAATGTGATGCTGCAAGGTTGTTTTGAGAACTCTGAGGTGTTAGGCAGATAATGGTTCATTCTCATGATGACCTTGAAACCAGGCTGGAACAAGTGGGAGGCAGTCTGCTCTGTCTCTGAAGACAAACCCCCTCCCTAATTACCAAACAGTTACAGCGAAAACAAAAGCATGAGAAAAATGCCAGCAAGCCATCCTTCCCACCCCCACCCCGCTTCTAACAGAATGGCAGACAAGATTTAGACATGACACAATCATCCAGGTCATGGTTGTCCCAAAGATGCTGTTCAAAAGATAACTTTTTCTTGTTCTTTTCCTTGAAAACATTTTGCTTCTTATCCAACAAGCTTCTTCAGATCTGAAGAAGCTTCTTGGATGAGAAGCAAAACATTTTCAAGAAAAAAACTAAGAAAGTCCATTTGCCTTTTAAACAGCACCTTTGGGTCATAGAAACTGGTATTCTGGAATACTCCATTTACTCCCAGCAACTCCGCTATTTAGATTGAATTCTTTTGGAGGAATCACTTTAGTGGAATCACTGCAACCTTGGTAGAGGCATGCATGAATGAGCAGAGTGATTGGGGATCTTCTCAAAGCAAGAGCTGGAGTTGTTGGGAGAAAGCTTTAAGTCACTCAAGGCTTCCTTAAGATAGAATGAACACTGGGAAGTGATAGCCAAGGGGAAATGATTTTCACTCCAGGGATATATTCAATTTGCCAGGTAAGTAATTGTGTAAGATTTCCTGCTTCTTTGATATTTGGCTAAGAGATTCCAGGTGAGTGAGTACAGGAAGTCCTTGACTTACAACAGTTCGTTTAGTGACCATTCAAAGTTACAGTGGCACTGAAAAATGTGACTTATGACCGTTTTTCAGTTACAACATTTGTAGCATGCCCATGACTATGTGATCAAAAATCAGTTGCTTGGCAACTGATTCATATTTATGACTGTTGTGTCCCAAGGTTATGTGATCACCCTTTGTGACCTTTTGACAAGTAAAGGCAATGGGAAAGCCAGATTTACTTAACAACCAGGTTACTAACTTACCAACTGAAGTGATTCACGTAACAATTTTGGCAAGAAAGGTTGTAAAATGGGGCAAAACTCACTTAACAACAGAAATTTTGGCCTCAATTGTTTAAGTCAAGGACTACCTCTATATTTTCCTTTTAAAATATTTTACTGATTTATTAGTACAACATCTCAGAATTGATGGGGAGTAGAAAATTTGGTTTTGGCAGGTTGACAGGAGAAAAAAGTTTGTACATTTAAGAGTTATTCCTCCTCCTAACAGTTGTTTCAGGTTCAGAACAGGTTGACTCATATCCCTAATGTCTCCTTTTGCTACAGGACTCATAGTGGTTTGTACTAATCCTTTCAGTAAGGCATTGCAGATAAAACCTCTTGTATTTAGCATGTCTAGATGTCAAGCAATTTCTTCTGAATAATGAGAATAGGTCATAAGTCAGAAGCTACTTGTGCTTACCATTATTGCATTTTCTGGTAATTGTTCGTTTGATCATTTATGAATCACAATAGAACTTTTATATAGACAGAAACTTCAGGAATAGTAAAGGCAAAAGTATACAATTCTCCAAAACTATTCTTGTATTTATAATCATTTCAAACTCAGATACACTTTTTGACTATAAAAATAAATATGAATACAATATCATGTTCAGTTTTTTGTATCTTGTTATATGAGTAAGAGAATGCATTTTTAAGCTTACCTCATACCCAGTAACAGCTGGATTGAAAATGTGCTCCCAGGAAACAGATACTTCCGTGGATGACAGAACTTTTATTTTCACATTTCTAGGTCTTTCAGTAGGAGCTGGAAAATTGAACAGAATATTAATATTGTGAATCCAATATTCTGAGTAATGTAGAATAAATAATGAAGGATTTCCAATTATTTCATTTGATGTTTTCTTTGGCACCATGGTCAATATTTCTTCCAGTTTCTTCCAGAATAAATGCAAACAGTTTAGGTGTCCTATAGTTTTGACTTTACTAGGTAATTCATCACATACATACATACATACCATACACAGACATAGACACACACACATACAAATTAGTTTTTTGAATTGCTTGTTGCGTTTTGATTAATTCAAGATTAGCTAAATTAAACAGATGCTGCTGCTCTATTTAAATATTTTAAAAAGAAAATATTAACCTATTTGTGAACACAATTCACTGAAGGCAGTTTAATGCCTATAAAAATTCATTTGTGACAGAAAGATCAATGCTCTTCTAAAGATCCTTTTTAGCAAGTTGAAACAATTATATATTGGATGAAAATTTTCAAATAAAACTGAATAATCTTGTATGGAAAGGTATTTAAGCTAACTTTTTATGCTAGTGATTTTATTATATTTAGAATTTTAGTGCATTTCCAGAGATGCAGAAGCTTGGCCTGCATTATGATATGCTCAGTAAATAATAGAAAATTGATTTTTTTTATAAAGAAATGTTAATTAGCCTGAGTGGCCTAACAATCTGAAACTTTTATAATACATTGATTTATTTGATACGCACTTAAAACATGAATTATCATGTTATCACTTAAGACATGCACTTTCCTGAATTTTGCTTTCTTCTCATGGCAAACATCCTTGGGCTCAGTTCTGCTTTCAATTCATCCAAGAAAAATGCATTTTCTGATATTACAGGTCAGAATTGACTCAGATGATATGTGAGCAGTCAATGTGCTAAAAAGGCTGCTTGGGTCAACTTAATCATCTTTGGAAATAGATCTTAGGAATTAGACTGTTTACATGAGAAGTCTTTTTAGTACATTACAGCAAGCATAACAAAACCTACTCTTAACTTTCATCGCACCATCTTTTACTCACCATCTTCTGCCGAATAGATAATAGCAGTAAGACTAAAAGGTCCTTCCCCTTTGTTATTAAATGCTTTCACCTTTACTTGATACTTTGATGAAGGAAGCATTGATTCATCCTTATGGACATACTGACCAATTTCAGGTTGAGGAACTATAACACTTTTCCAATCATTTTGATCAAAGGACTTGAAAGCGACCACATATCCAAAATTATTACCAAAATGATATTCTTTTGGCAAAGGCTATAAGATAAAACACAATAATTATGCATTCTTTTCATTTTTGTTCTTTGTTTGAGTGAGTATAAATAAGATTTCAATATTATCGTCTACTAGGAGTAATGTTCCCATGAAGATTCTAAATAAGGAAATACATTTTTTTCCTCAAGGCTTTTCAGGTGGAAAGTTTCTAGATTGTCTTCTTCTTTCTCACAGATAATCTGAAACCAGATTAAAATCACAGATCAAATACTTTCTAAATATAAAATAACTTTTATAAAAGACCTTCTACAATATCAGCCTATATAGTTACCGTCATTTTTATCCCTTCCCTCACTGTTAGCCATTATCTCATAATATATAGATTTTGAATGGAAATAGATGGAAATGCCTTTATATAACAAAAAGTAGTATCAATGATTTGTGCATTTAGAGCTGAAGGCACATATCCAGTATAGTCTTATTCTGGATGATTAAGTCTAAATTATTGCAATGCTATGATTTTACCTAAATAAAGTGTGGTACTAAGTGACTTTGTATGACCCAAAATATAATAGGTTCTGTCAGATCCATGAATCTGCCATTCTTCAAGGGAAGAGGGGGCCCCTATACTTCCTCTAGATTTTTCTATCCTTCTTTCCTATATATCCTGTACCATGTAATTAATTGCTTTATAAGCAATTATAAAGCCTAGAGGCCTGGCACTTTCTCACCTTTTGGGGAATGGGTGGGGAGGGAGGGCCATGTGGACTGCATTGAAGCAAGCCTGAGAAAGTCTTCTTATCATTTTCCCAGAGCATCCCTTACAAAAAACATCTTCACACCTGTGGATTGTCCAAATCCACATCAGACGGTTGGGAGGGGATTCTAACTTCTTTTATTCCTATTATATTTCCTTAAGGTCCCCAGATCCTGCTTTGCTTTGCCCAGTTATCACTTCTTTTTCAATAAAAGATCCTTTCGAAATGCAAAGTTTCAAGAGTCTTTACTTCATTGATTCATTACTTCATTGAAAGGGCCAGGCCTTACACGTTCTTTTTAAAAAATTCTACTCCAAAGTTAGGACATATTTCTGTTTGCTTTTTCAAAAATAGTTGAAATAGTTGAATAGTTTGTTTCAAGTTTTTTATTTTATTTTACATATACATATCAATGCCTGAACAGTGTGGCACCTGGGTGTCATACATTCTAATACAAATAGAATTAATAAAACTGATCAGTTATTACATTCAACCAACTTATATATTTCTGATAATAATACATATTTATATTATAGTCTATCATTATTTAATTATTCCATATTTTAATATATTGCTCTCATGCCACTCACAATATTATTTAATTGTACATAATAATACCACCATTCAATTTCTAAGCTTCCCTCTTGTTATTGCTTTTATTTTATTATGTAAAAATGTATACACTAATATTCCCTCTTTCTCTTACTTCTATCTCTATTCTAACTTTTAATCATGTCACCCTTTTATTAAAAGACATTTTCTTTCTATCCTATCTAACTTCTAATCATGCCACCATTCTAAAAAAGAAGGGAAAGAAAGAGAAGAGGAAAAGCAAATCAGAACAACAACAAAGAGGACAAATTCTTTTTATCCATTATCTCTTGCCCATTTCAATACTTTGGTTGTTATGCTTTTTTTTTCATGCCTCCCATATTCTTCTCTTGGATCTTTATCTCTGTCTGCATCTACTTCTTAGCTATTCAATCTAAGTATTTCTCCCATCTCTACCCTCTTCCACTGCCTAGCTTCCAAAATATCTGCCAAGGCCCCTATCTCCCTTTCAAAAGTATCTTCCTGTATCTCCAATTCTCTTTTCAACAATCTTAAAATATTTTCCCCCTGATTTAATTCATCAATCACTATTATTATTATCTCTTCCTTGTCTTCTTCTTCTGTTCACTGGTTCTTCAGTTCAATCTTGCCCTCCATTTCTTCTGTTAGGTCCTCCCTTTTCTGGGCGTCTTGCTCATTGTCCCTTGCATAGTATTTTACATTTTTTTCCATAATCCCCTTAACGCCTTTCTCTATGATGTCCTTTGTGCTTTGGAAAATCAATGCCAGCTCCTTCAAAGTTCCATTCATTTCTTCCTTATAAATTATTTTGTTTTAAAAATCCTACTTTTGTCCAGTAGTACAAGAACCATTTATTCAAACCTAAAGTTGCCCTTCAAGAAGTACACTCATCACAGTTCTTTGTATCCCATAGGTAATCAATCAGTTCCATTTAGATAGTCCCAGAACTTATCAAAAGTCTCTTTACATCCCCTTTACAGCTTCAACCTTCAGGGGTCATGTTAATTAAATAACTTCCTTGTTCTCATATTTGAGTCTCCAGTAGTCATGTGATAGTTAGATATAATCCAATAAATATTTTCATAATCCGAGGGGGTGCGGCCTGAATCTCAGCAACAAGATGTGTTATCTGGGGGGGGGGGGGTGTCTCCGCAGAATCATCAGATTCCCTGCTGTTTGAGGGGATGTTTAACCATAGCTGCCTTGGGGGGGGGGGGCAGTGAAGAGGGGAAGCACAAGTGGGTGTGGTTGGGGAACCCGCAATTCCTCTAAAATGTCTGCAATTTGTTTCCGGACCCAAAGCAGGGAAGCCATTATGAGCTTCCACGCTAAGCAGTTTGGAAAAGCAGTGAAGTGTTTGTCTGGGTGAGATAACAAGATTGCTTGAAAGTGCAACATTCCTGTAATGAATCTTAACTTCCAGTTTAAAATTTTTTTAAAAAGAAAGAGTGGCAGGAGTGGGGGGAACGGGTGTTAGAAAGCTCTCCCCCCCATGGACCAGCAGCGAATAGAAAGACGAAGCCATTAGTAAGACAAAAGGAATGATAGATCTTGAGAACTGTTTAACTGTTTAACGGATAGAAAACAAATTGGAATTCTGACTTTTACCTTGCGTTGTTTTTCTAGTAACTTTTGACTATCTCTTTGATTTGCTTTTGATTTGCTATGAAGCTGTAAATTTAAAGATTTAAATTTAAAGGATAAATATGATGAATTATTTGTTTGCATTGTCATCTAGTAGTAAATAAAAGTTGGCTGAACAAAGCTGGCTGGAAAAAAAAAAGAAAGGTGGCTAAGAAGAGATGGCCTTGAAATATGGCTGATAATACTGAACTGATGATCAAGTCTCTCAAGAAGAAAGAAATTAAGACCAGCTGTGTAAACACAGTGTTGCACTCTTTTGCTACATTAAAATGGGCTGCTGAGAATACCTTTCTGACAGTGCACTTTCTCCCCTCCTTCTTTTATACTGGAAAAAGAAACTTGGACAAACCAGACAACCCATATGAAGGTTTTTTTTCACTTGTCAACTTTTTTCTACGCAAATTTTTATCTTTTCTTTCTTTCTTTTTCTCCGTCTCTCCTTTTTTTGTCTATTTGCAATGAAGTGTGGATTACCATTGTGGAATTAATTTGGGGGCTTTTTTCTTTTTTTTTTCTTTTGTTGGGGTGAGTGCTTTTTTATCAATCCCTCTTTCTCTTGTTTCCTTGCTTCCCCCCTTTTTTTACTACATGTTGGCATTATAAAGTGAATGGATTAAGGTAGCAAGAACCTGAAGACTGGGTCCAAGTACAGGGGTTGGTTTGTTGGAGGTTGGTGCTTAAGCTGCTGTGGGCGACTTCAGGATTACAATCAATCTACTAATTTACTCTTTGGATTATAAAATCTGATTATAACTCAAACACAATATCAGAATCAAATACCAAGATGAAGAAAATAACATCATATGCATCTGCAACAGCTACACCGCCCGATTCAGTGACACAGAAAGTAACAGGCATACCAACGCAACAAGATAAAGCTACCTTGGAGTTAAAAAGTATATTTCAAGCCATACATGTGGATCTTAAGGATCTGAAGGAACAAGTAAACAAAGTAGAAGAGAAAGTGGGCAAGGTGGAAGATGAATTGAAAGAAGTCAAGGAAATGATGGGGAAAAATGAGCAGCGACTGCAGAAAGTGGAAGAAAGAGCAGAAATAACAGAGAAAAAACTGGAGGAGATGGATTATAGATTGACAATTGATAAAAAAAACAAGATGAATCCATCGTATTCTGGGAAATAGAACCATCCAAATTCTACCTAAGATTTCAGAACATTGAAGAGGAGAAAGGAGAGAATTTAGCAGAGTAGATTGCAGAAATTCTCTCAGGGGTTACAGAAATGAGTAAGGAATATATTTTATGAGACTTTGAGAGTACATACATGATATGCAATGAGAAACAACCTGCCCAGAGAGGTACATGTAAGATTTATTTTAAAAAAAACTCTAAAAAATGAAATATTGCAAGCAACAAGAAGTACCACAATTAAATACAGGTCTAGAGAGATAGTGGTATTGAAGCAAATTCCAAGGAAGTTCAAAGAAATAAGAAAAGAATACCACTTCCTGACTAAGAGTCTGATTAAGAAAGGGGTGAGCTTTAAATGGCTGGTTCCAGAAGGGATTTTGGTAAACTGGCAAGAACAAAGGCACAGATTAGATACACTAGAGAAATCAGAATTATTTCATGAATAACATATAGTACCACAGGAGGGAATGCTGGTAAGAGAAGAGGGAGGAGCCAAATGCTAGGGAGCTAAGGGGAAAGATCAAGGGAAGATGGAGAAAGAACAGGAAGTGAAAGCACCAAGAGAAGGAGCAAGGACCAAAGAGACAAAGGAGCAGAGGGAGCTAAGAATGACTAGATAAACTAAACCTATAAATCAATGACATGGAGGAAGAAATAAAAGTAATCTCAGTAAATATAAACAGAGTAAACCCGGCAATAAAAAGAAGAAGAATATTCAACAAATTAGAGAAATTGAAATTGGATATTATATACTTACAGGAAGGACATATTAGAAAGAAACACAGGAAATTTTTGGAACAGGTAAAACTAGGTAAATTAAACACAACTCTAGCTGACCAAAGTAAAAAGGGAATAGCACTATACATTAGAAAGACAACAATCAGATATCATTTTTGAAGATGGGGAGGGTGATACTAATGGTGGAGATAATGATGAATTTGAGAAAGATATTATTAGTGGCAATATAATGAATAGCAAGAAAATTCTGGGGGAAACTACACGAAAAGATAATACAATATGAATATGAAGATATATATATATATATATATATATATATATATATATATATATATATATATATGTGTGTGTGTGTGTGTGTGTGTGTGTGTGTGTGTGTGTGTGTGTGTGTGTGTGTGTGTGTTGTAATTGTACTTAGTCATACCAGGGGTTGTAACACAAATACATATATATATAGAGGGAGGAGTGAGCTCCCTCCCATATTTGGGCATACCAGGGGTTGTAACACAAATACATACCTATTTCCCTGGCTTAGCTGATAAAGGAGGAGAGCCTGTGGTGTAGTGGCTAACAAATCTGCCTAATATGTAACACATCCCAGGTTCAAATCCCAGTAAGGGTATGGCTAGCTGATGACAGCTAAATAGCTTGAAATGAATCCATACTAGTCTCCCTTTATTTATTTATCAGCACAAATACAACATATATATATATATATATATATATATATATATATATATATATATATGTGTGTGTGTGTGTGTGTGTGTGTGTGTGTGTGTGTGTGTGTGTGTGTGTGTGTGTGTGTCTGTGTGTGTTGTAATTGTACTGATAAATAAATAAAGGGAGACTAGGATAGATCTATTTCGAGCTAATTAGCTCTCATCAGCTAGCCATACCCTTACTGGGATTTGAACCCGGGCTGTATATATCTTAGGCAGGAGTCTTAACCACTAAGCCACGGGTTCTCTTCCTTATCCGTTGAGCCAGGGAAATAGGTATGTATTTGTGTTACAACCCCTGGTATGACTAAATATGGGAGGAAGGTCACTACTCCCTCTTTCTGTCCTTCGGCTTATCACAAAGGCCATGCAGGCAGAAAACCATATTTTTATTTTTACTGTTGCCTTTTTATATTTGTGTTGTAATTGTACTGATAAATAAATAAAGGGAGACTAGGATAGATCTATTTCGAGCTAATTAGCTCTCATCAGCTAGCCATACCCTTACTGGGATTAGAACCTGGGCTGTATATATCTTAGGCAGGAGTCTTAACCACTAAGCCACGGGTTCTCTTCCTTATCAGTTGAGCCAGGGAAATAGGTATGTATTTGTGTTACAACCCCTGGTATGACTAAATATGGGAGGAAGGTCACTACTCCCTCTTTCTGTCCTTCGGCTTATCACAAAGGCCATGCAGGCAGAAAACCATATTTTTATTTTTACTGTTGCCTTTTTATATTTGTGTTGTAATTGTACTGATAAATAAATAAAGGGAGACTAGGATAGATCTATTTCGAGCTAATTAGCTCTCATCAGCTAGCTTACTGGGATTATGGTTACTGGGAAAAATATGGTTTTCTGCCTGCATGGCCTTTGTGATAAGCCGAAGGACAGAAAGATGGAGTAGTGACCTTCCTCCCATATTTAGTCATACCAGGGGTTGTAACACAAATACATACCTATTTCCCTGGCTCAACTGATAAGGAAGAGAACCCGTGGCTTAGTGGTTAAGACTCCTGCCTAAGATATATACAGCCCGGGTTCTAATCCCAGTAAGGGTATGGCTAGCTGATGAGAGCTAATTAGCTTGAAATAGATCTATCCTAGTCTCCCTTTATTTATTTATCAGTACATATATATATATATATATATATATATATATATATATATATATATATATATATATATATATATATATATATATATATATATATATATATATATATATATATATATATATATATATATATATATATATATATATATATATATATATATATATATATATATATATATATATATATATATATATATACATACACACACACACACACACTAGGAGACTTTAATGCAATTGTAAATAATGGAATAGACCATAAATCTACAAAGATGAACAAAAAAGATGAACAAAAAGCCAAGGAAAATTCTACCCAAAACATTTTTCATGATGGTGGAAGAATTACATTTGCAAGATGTTTGGAGAATAAGACACCCGAAAGAAAGACAATATACTTTCTACTCAAACAGATACTTGTCTTGGTCAAGAATAGCAATGATGTGGATATCAACAGAGTTAATACTCAAAACATTCAAGATAGACATAGACATAAGCACATGGGCTGATCATAATCCAATAACAATGACTTGGAAGGGACACAGGAAAAAGGGGAGATGAATTTTAAATTCAAGAATATTAAATGAAAAAAGCTTCCAGCAATATATGGAAAAAGAACTGATGTATTTCTTCCAGGAAAATAGAAAGGAAGACACATCATTACAGAATGTATGGCTTCTAGAAAAGAATCACAACAACACATTCCACAATCCTACTCCTTTCTATTCCCCCCTCCCAATTACTACACTAATGAAACAGCATAGGAAATTATAAGAAAGTGTGGCAGGCCAAAGATTCTTAAAGGAACCTCTGCAGGCCTGACAATAAGACAATTCTTAGAGAAAACTAGAATAACTAAAATCTCAGAAAAAATTAAGAAGGCACTAGAAGAAAGAATTAGAATGATGGAGGTAATAGAAGGCATCAAAAGGCAAAAGAAGGGGAAAACACCAGGACCAGATGGATTACCGGCAGAACTGTACCAAACACTACAAGAAGTATTAAGCAGTGTAATGTTGGAACTATTTAATGACTTACTAAGGGAGGCAAAGATACCAGAAATATGGACGGAGGCATATATAACGCTTATACCAAAAGAAGAGTCATATCTACAACAAGTAAAAAACTATAGATCTATTACACTACTAAATGTGGATTATAAAATCTTTGCATCAATAATGGCAGAAAGAATGAAGAGACTTTTAAATGAACTTCTACACAAAGACCAAAATGGATTTCTCCCTAAGAGACAGATCAGAGACAATATGCAAACTGTATTGAATACACTAGAGTACTACAAAGCCCACCCAGAGAACCAAACAGCATTGTTATTTCTGGATGCACAAAAGGCCTTTGATAATGTGAACTGGCAATTTATGATAATGCAATTTCAAATGATGGGATTTGGTGAGGGATTTATAAATACGATCAAAATGATATATAATAACCAATTGGCAAAGGTAATGGTAAATGGTGAGATGACAGGAAAGATAGAGATCATAAAGGGAACTAGACAAGGATGTCTACTATCACCATTATTATTTATACTGACACTAGAGATTTTGAATAGAGGAATATGAAAAAAAAATAAGTAAAAGGGATGAGGTTCAAGAAAGAAGAATATAAATTACAAGCATTCGCAGATGATTTGGTGTTTATTATGGAAGAGCCAATAGAAACAGGGCCAAAACTAGTTGAAATAATAGAAGAATATGGAGAAGTAGCGGGCTTGAAGATTAATAAGATAAAACAAAAATTCTGGTGAAAAATATGACAGAAAAACAGAAAAGAGAGTTGATGGGGAAACTGGACATGCAGGTGGTGAAAAAAGTGAAATATTTTGGTATTCAATTGACATCAGGGTGTGTAACACTAAAGGAGGATGACTATTATAAGGTGAGAAAACAAATAGAAATATATCTGGAAAGATGGAAAAACCTACAATTATCATTGATGGGAAGAATAGCAGTAGTAAAGATGAATATACTACCAAGACTGCTATACCTATTCCAAACAATACCAATAAAATTAGAGAAAAAATACTTTGAAAGTGGGGATGTCAGCCTTCCAAATGTCATGCAGAATTAAATCAGAGTCCAAGGCAGAGCTATCCTTAAAGTTCCAATTTAATAAAACAGACATGATGGCACATCTGTGGAATCCCGAATCTGAAAGCTTCCTCGGATTCCTACCCAGTTGAAAGTTAATGATCTTGTCCCAACACTCATAAATCCATCACATAGTCCAATCTTCCTCTGCCACACTGGCATTTCCACCCATCTAGTTCTGGTCAGATGCAGAGGTACAGAGACAAAGAATGACCTTGATTACTAGAAAGGAATGACAACAACACATTCCACAATTCTACTCTTTACAATCCCCCCTCCCAATTGCCCACTAATGAAACAGCATAGTAAAGAAAGAGAAAGTGTGGCAGGCCAAAGATTCTAAAAGGAATATAACTGCAGGTCTGACAGGCGGCCTCCCCTCAGAAGAAAAAACATTTCCTGAAAAGAGAATAACATAAAAGGTAACATAACAAAATTAACCCCCCCCGGGGGGGACCCTTTGGCTTATCGGGAAACTTATCATGGAATTGTTCTACTAACTTCTCCACTTTTAGGTTCCAACTTTTCACCCAAGTAGTTTCAGATAAAGGGTAACCCTTCCAATGCACTAAATACTGTAAGCAACCCCTATTCAGCCTGGAGTCTACGATTTTTTCCACCTCAGATTGTGTTTCCCCTTCTATCACTACAGGAGGAAAGAAAGCTTGGGTGGGTGCTCTTATGCTGGACCCAATTATTGGCTTCAACAAGCTACAATGAAATTCTGGGTCAATTTTCCCTAGACTTCTGGGTAGACTGAGTTGAACTGTAACTGGGTTACCTATCTTCAATATTGGGAATGGACCTAGAAATTTTGGACCAAATTCCTTACTAGACATTCTTAATCTTATGTATTTGGTAGATACAAAAACTTTGTCCCCCACACAAAAGGGGTTTTGGAGCAAGCAGTGTTTATCAGCTTGCTTCTTGTAGGCTTCTGCAGCATCTGCTAGAGCCTTCTTCGTATTTTCCCATCCTTTCTTTAGTGTGTCCATCCATTCATTCAGAGACATGAAGGTTCTCTAGGCAGCTCAGGCATGGCAACAAATTCCATGCCACTGGTGATCTGGAAAGGAGTTAATTCAGTGCTACTGTGGACCACAGCGTTTTACGCCCCTTCGGTGAAGGGTAGCAAGTCCGACCAGTTGTCTTACTGATAGTCCACATAACACCAGATGTATTGTTCCACCACTGCATTGGCTCTCTCTGCTGCACAGTTCATGCTGGGATGAACCTCTGAGCTCAGTTCTTGTGTGGACCCAATGGATCTCAGGACCACATCCAGAACTTGGCTGTGAACTGGACTCTGTGGTCTGAAATGATCCTCTTGGGCAATCCGTGCAGGCGATAAAAGTGTTTCACAAACATTTCTGCTAATTTCTTTGCAGATGGCAGCCCTGAGCAAGAGCTAAAATGCGCTTGCTTGGAACACAAATCAATAACTGTCCAGATTATTCTATTTCCGCTGCTGTCTGGGAGTTGAAACGCCTGTACACCAGATACTGGTTCAGACGCTTGAGGTCTAGAATGGCTCTACAGCCCCCCGAACTCTTCGGGACCATGAACAGATTGGAATAGTGGCCCCAGCCCCGTTCCAGTGGGGGAACGACCTCCACCGCCCGAATATCGAGCAGGTGACGGATCGCCTGATCCATCAGGTGACGGTGCTCCAGGTTCCAAGACGGAGGGAATGACCTGAAGAGATTTGGAGGGGTGGAGAGAAATTCTAACCTGAGACCGAGGCGAACCGTGGATCTGACCCAAGGATCTGACGTGATTGCGTCCCACTGATCCGCATAATGGGACAGGCGGCTGCCTATGGGACGACTCGGGTTCGAGTCATTTCCCTCTGCAGAAGGGATGACCGCCTCCGCCTTGAAAGGGCTGCGGGGACTGCTGCTGATACCTGTTCCGGTCCTGGAAGGACGACCTAGGGAACTGCCTGTCCGACCTGAAAGAGGAGAAACGCTGGTCACGGCCATAGTTAGAGCCTCTATAAGACTACCTACGATAAGGATGAGACCTAGACTCAGTCTTCTTGTCCTTGGACGGCAGGACCTTCTTCTTATCCTTATTCTCGACCAAAATCGGGTCGAGAGCCTCCCCAAACAGGTCCGGGCCCTTGAAGGGAGTCGCCACCAAGTCCCACTTGGCCTTGTTATCCATCTGCCAGTTACGAAGCCACAACAGGTGGCGTGAGGTAACTGAGGTGGCCAGGGCACTAGACACAAACTTGACTGTGTCCAAGGTCGCGTTGGCGGAGAACTGCGAGGCAGCTAAGATCTTAGTAAGTTCCTGGTGAAGCCGCTCGTCTTGTATCGGAATGCGCTCCTGGAGTTTGTGGAGCCACATGACTGTGGTGCGGTTGAAGTAAGATGCTGCCGCAGCAGACTTAATGGCCCAGGCCGTGGCATTGAAATTTTTTCTCAAGGTAAGCTCTGCTCTCTTATCCTCTGGCTTCAATTTGTCAGCCTCATCCCCGTAAACCACCGGTGAGGAAGCTACCAGTGTAGCTATTGGGGTGTCAATGGTAGGCAAATGAAGGGCCTGCGCAAAAGTCTTCTCCACATTATAAAACCTGCGATCACTGCTCTCCGGGTTAGAGAAATTAGACGGACGTGCCCACTGGTTCGTGAGCACTTCCATAAACAAAGGGGGAGCAGGAATTTCCTCCTTGTTGGTGGCCGTGTTGGAAAACATGGCCATATTGGGATCCCTAGGAGGTGGCACAGTGGGATCCCCAGTCCCAATTTTGGTAGTCTTTCTAGCCTTGTTCAAGAGAGGTTTGAACATGGCAGGAGGAAAAAGGCCCGAGGATCGAGGAGAATCAGGGGACGCAGCATCCTCATCCTCCGAAAACCCCATGTCCTGGGGTTTCTCCTCCCCCAAGATTGACCCCTCACTGACAAGGGAAGGGGAGGGGGCCCTGTAATGGGATCGGCCCACCCCTCCTTTAGACCTGGAGGAGTGAGTTCCCTTATCTCGCTGGGCAATGCCCCGTGATATGGCAGCAGCAATGAGCTTTTGAATCCCTATAGGCAGATTCTCCAAATCATCCATATCCTTATCAGAATGCCTGGGACCACGTGGTGCCAGCCGACGGCCATTACAGTGGTCTCTAGAGGAACCCTCCAGGGGATCATCAGAGCTGTCCCTCCTCGAACCCGGGGAGACCGAAGGAGAAGGAGAATCACACTCCCTTCTCCTGGAATGGCTGCGTGATCTGGCAGGGGAAACTGAAGGAGAAGAAGGGCTGAATCCTTTGAGGGAGGAACGAGCTGAGGCAGGCCTGTGTAGGGATCTGGACCTGCTGGGGGAAACAGGCCCAGCCGCCCTGGCCTGCCTCTCAGCCCTGGCAAAAGTTTTCTCCAAGGCCCTGTGCCTCCTGGCCTCCTCTCTTGTAGAGGACCTTGAAGGCTGACTAGAGGCCACAGGCCTGGTTGGGGGATCCCTGGATTCAGATGCCAGCCCCAGGCCTCCGCTCCCCTCCAAAGGGGTCTGCACTTGACCCTGGGGAATTTCCGATCCCTCCTCCATCGCCCCACTTACGTGTCCTGAAGCTCGGGCGAAGAAATGAGGCCTCTGTAGGTCCCGCTGGAACCTGGGCCTGAGAAGCTGCTGGTAGATCGGGGCCTGAAGGAACTGTGGTAGATCAGGGCCTGAAAGAGCTGCCGGTAGATCAGGGCCTGTAGAGCAAGGCTTCCTCAAAATGGCCGCCCGAGTTGAGGCCTAGCTCTGCACATGTGGCTCTCCAAAATGGCTGCCAGCCAAAAGGCCTCTCGCCCCCTCGGAGGGTCCAGAGCCAAGGCAGCTTCCTAAAGCCTCCCGGGGCCCCGCGCAGCAAAGCGCACCCCCCCGCCGAGGCCTCTGCTTCTCTGTATCAAATTCCTCCTGTGAAGCCCGGCTCTCCCCCAACACAGCCGGAAAGCCCGGGCTACTAAAACAGCCGCCCTATGGAGCTTGGCACCCCCGCAGCCCGGGGATTGGGCTAGAGCTCCAAGCCCGTGGAGGGGAGGAAGATTGCCCCATGCCCCCCCCAAAACCGCCCGAGGCAGAAAAGACTGTCCCTTTGGGCCGCAGCTGTTCAATTTAGAATTTAACAGAATTTAGAGTTAACAAGCCAATTCTCAAGAAAAATATTTCTAAAAGTACCTTTTCCTTAACAAACTATCTCAAACAGTGATTGGACCAACAGACTGAGAGGAAACTGGGAAGGAATGAGAAGGCAGGAGTATTTAAGAGTTTGCTCTCAGTCTTTGGACCAATCAGGCTTTGAGAATACCCACACGTGACCGCTCCCTCTCCCCCACAGGAAAATTGGAAATTAAATAAGTTACCAACAGATGAAGAGATAATAAAAAAGATATTAGATTGTGCAGAGATGAATAGGTTGACAATGAAAATAAAGGATAAAGAGGAATCGGAGTACTTCAAGACATGGGGAAGATTTTATGATTGGCTAGAGAAAGGAAACTAGAAAAGAAAATAGGGGGAAGCTATAGAACCCAGACGATGCACTTTTAAATGGAAAAGGGGGGGAGAAGAAGGGGAAAACAGAAAAGAAAATATTAAATATATAAGTATATATCCAAGAGTGAGACATAAAGGGGGGTGGGATATAGGTAGGATAGATTAGCGAAGGTAAGGGAATAAGAAATGATATCAAATTATATTTGGGTTTGTAGAAATACCATCCCAAGGAAACATAAACTGAGATCTGAAAGAGACACCTATAATAATAGAAAAGAGAGAGAGAGAGAGGAGGAGAGAATGAAAGGAAGATGGGGGAAAGAAGAAAGAGGTAAAGAGAGGAGGATGGAAGGGAGAGGAAGAGAAGGAGAGAGAGTAGGAAGGGAAAGAGGAAGAGTAGGAGAAGGAGAAAGGTAAGGGAAGAAGGAAGGGAAAGGAGAGGAGGAAGGTTACAACAGGAGGAAGGGATGGTAAACAAAGCAAGCCAAACTGTATATTATAACCTATTAAATGAAATAATAAATGTATAAGAATGATAAATGTAAAGAAGAATAACAATTATGTGACTGTATACTTAAAATGGTAAGAGAATAAAAAATAAAAAATTTGAGAAAAAATATTTTCATAATCCTTCATATAAGTATTCCCAGACATGTATATTTGCCTTTCATCAGCAGTTGGCACTCTCAACTTAAACTTCCGTGTTGCTACTAATCAATCTAATTTTAGTCTTTCAATCATAATTTTAATTGTAGTTCAATTACAAAAGTAGAATAAATTTTTTAAAATAGATAATTCCAGCATTTTATGATGCCTTCCCATTATCACGTCTTCCCAGTATAAGAGTCCAATTTTCTGTATTTTTAAAGATTTATTGTTTTTCTCTCTTTGCATCTTTTCCTTCTGGTCTGGTATTTTTCTCAGAATGCTTAATCGCTGCTTTAACAAATAGTTCTGAGCAATAGTTCTAAATTATTCCTTGGAATTAGGTTTTAAGCGAAAGTTAATCTTCTCCCCCAGTTCCAGTCACTGTTTACTTACTTCACTCAAACATCAGTCTTAGTTTTTCCTCGGTTGTCCCAGTTTCATGGCAGCCATCTTTAGGCTGCCTCTTCTGCTTGCTGTGTCTGAGAGGGAAAAAACCCCCCAGATCAGACAGGAGAGCTGTGACTCTCCGCAACCTCACAGGGTGCTTCTCTTTGCTTCACCGCCCCTACAGGGTGGCTTTGGCTCCTTTTGGAGCCCATTGATGGAAAGAACTTGGCACAGGAGCGTGGAGACCCACCCCACGTGTCCAATCCCATCGCGATGTCAACCAGAAGTCTATAGTTCCATTTGTTAAGACAGATGTACACATCTGGATTTTAGTCACCAAAGGTTTTAGAGAGATGATGAAATAGAAGTTACAGAAAAAAATAGATGTTGTTTTACATTCTACATTCTTTTTAATTGGTACTAAGGAAAGATATTAGTGGATATATAGTAGTGGAAAACTTTATAACCATTAATTTTATTTCTAAAACAAGATTGCTAATCTGCCTTACATAAAAGAGCTTTCATAGAATCTCAAAGAAGTTATAGTTATAGAAACATTTCCAAAATTTTCTTTAAAATATATTTCAACAGTAAAATAATTTGTACATATTTATTTCTGAAACATTTTAAATATTTTTATTATAATGTGTTATTTTAATTCTAAATTTTTGTACTAGAATGTAAATGTAGGATAGGCAGCATCACTACCAGATGGAATTGTAACTGGATGACAAACTGTATTCATTAGTGCTTAATTATACTACATCTACATGGAAGGAAGGATGCAATGGGGTACCAAAAGGTTCCATCTTAGGCCCAGTACTCTTCAATATCTTCATAAGTGACTTAGATGAAGGAATAGATGGCTTATTTGGGGGGAGGGCTTATTTTCAGGGAAACAGGGTAGCTAGACTCCGAATTCTTGTTTCTTAAGATCATGCATAAAAAAGAGTAAAAAATAAAACATTGATATGTCACATTTAGTTCCATTATCCTGACATTTTCAGAGATTACAGGAAGTAAACTCTAAGCTGCAAGACATTTATGTTTTTTTAATGACATGTTAGGTAGTTTTTTATTCTGGCAAAACATAAGAGGCAAAGCAAAAGATAAAAAAGAAGTATCCTCTTTGAATTGTGGAAGTAAGAAAATGGTCAATTACTCTTTTTATAAGAAAATACTTGCAGATGCTGATTAGGAAAGACAGATTGTATTTTCTAAGCAGAATTTTTTCTAATTGAAGAAATTGGTGGTGGCAGAATCAGAGGAGGAGAGAAACACAGCAGTAGAATCAGCAGAGGGGAGATCATAGCAGCAGTAGAATCGGCGCAGGGGAGATCATAGCAGCAGAGATAAGCAGCACAGCAGCAGAGGTGCATGGAGTTAGAGAGATCTGATCTTTAAAGCTGAGTGGTGGGCTGAGCGGAGCAGACTAGACAGAGGAGCTGAGTTGACTGGAAAGTTAAACGGCAGGCCAAGAGAGCTGATCAGAGCAGAGACGAGGCTGAAAAGACCCGAGCACTGAAAGGCAGAACTGAACTGGCAGAGAAAATGACAAGAGGCCGGAGAAGCGAACAACAGAAGTGAATGCAACAAACTAAGCCTGAGGTCCCAATAGTCAGGGAGGGAAGACCCCGGTAGAGAATAAAAATAAATACAGGACAGAAAATAAAAGACAAATAAATATACAAATAATAATAATGGAAAATTAGAAATCAAGGGAGAATAGTATTAATAAAGATCAATCAAATAAAGAAGGCAAATCTTAATAAGGTAGGCTCAAAAACGTTTTAAAAATATAGGGAAGAAAAGGATAAATAAAACTAACATAATAGTAAGCAAGTTACATAAATAACAAGATAGAAAAACAAGCACGTAGAGAAAAAGTATAGAAAAAATAGAGATAATTACCTAAAACAGAGAAGGTAGAAATAAGGCTAAGAGCAAAGCACATCCACCAACCAAAAAAAGGGATTTTCAAATTCTAAATTTTTAAACCTTAAAACTTTTAAACTTTGAAAACTTTAAATGAACTATTACATTTTTAAACGATTAACTTATATTTTTCTTCTAGAAAACTGTGGCAAAATCTTTTACATCCTTAAATAAACAACCAAAATGAAACATTTTTAAACCATTTTTTAATCTTTTTCTTCAAACATACCGTATTTTTCGCCCTATAAGACGCTCCGGAATATAGGACGCACCCAATTTTAAAGGAGGAAAATCTAGAAAAAAAAGATTCTGAACCAAATACTGTAGTAAAAAACCATGTAACATATTAAAAACTATCTTTACTCTCATTAACAGTTAGTAAAGTCAGTAAACAGTGAATCTAGTGGTCTCATACCCCCTCATATCTCATCTGGTGCTCTCTAACCCAATATTTCATCTGGTGGTCTCTAACCCCCTCATATGCATCTGGTTTGAGTGAATGCTGCTGGAAAGGAGATTGTAAAAAGGAGATCGTTCCTCTTCCCTTCCTCCCCCCCCCCCATCTCTCCGGATTCTCAGGAAGCAAAGCCTTTGAATCAAGCTTGATCGTATCCCTTTCTAGGTTTTTAACTTCCCAATCTAGCGTTCTGAGAAAAGCTTTTGTAAAAAGGAGATCGTTCCTCTTCCCTTCCTTCCCCCACCCCAATCTCTCCGGATTCTCAGGAAGCAAAGCCTTTGAATCAAGCTTGATCGTATCCCTTTCTAGGTTTTTAACTTCCCAATCTAGCGTTCTGAGAAAAGCTTTTGTAAAAAGGAGATCGTTCCTCTTCCCTTCCTCCCCCCACCCCAATCTCTCCGGATTCTCAGGAAGCAAAGCCTTTGAATCAAGCTTGATCGTATCCCTTTCTAGGTTTTTAACTTCCCAATCTAGCGTTCTGAGAAAAGCTTTTGTAAAAAGGAGATCGTTCCTCTTCCCTTCCTCCCCCCACCCCAATCTCTCCGGATTCTCAGGAAGCAAAGCCTTTGAATCAAGCTTGATCGTATCCCTTTCTAGGTTTTTAACTTCCCAATCCAGCGTTCTGAGAAAAGCTTTTGTAAAAAGGAGATCTTTCCTCTTCCCTTCCTCCCCCCACCCCAATCTCTCCGGATTCTCAGGAGCCTTAAAGCAGCGCCTCCTTAAACCAAAGCCTCTGAGTAACTGGGAAAGAAAGGCGTGCTTTTCGGGCGGCAGTTTTCAGCAGGTTCCAAGCGCGGCTTTCTTTCCCAGTTACTCAGAGGCTTTGGTATACTCGGAGCTCACCCTCCTCCTCCTGCAAGCGAAAGGTGCCTCAGAGATTCGGGGGGGGGGCAGCTCAGGGGAGACAATGGCCATAACAACTTCACTCCCCAGCAATGTGAGGAGCCGCTGCCCCCGCCCCCGCCTAAGCCCTCCCGGGAGCCCAGCCGAGCGGGAGCTCTGAAAGCGAAACCTCTCTCCTTTCGAGCCATCACGCTCTCTGCAACGCCCGCTTTGCCTGCCCCATTTTTAGATGACCCAGGTGGCTACATTCGGCTTACAAGATGCACTCAGATTTTTACCCTCTTTTTTGGAGTAAAAAAGTGCGTCTTATAGGGCGAAAAATACGGTATATTGAAATAAAATCTCATACTTTTACATATTTTTTTTACCCTAAAAAGAACCAGCAAAAAGAAACAAACTCATGGAACAGGTGACTGATACTATTGTGGTATGCAATATATGTTCCATGTATGTACCAAAGAACACCCAAATTATACATATATTACCATATTTTTGGACTATAAGATGCACCTTTCCCCTACTAAAAGAGCATATAAATGTCGGTGTGTCTTATACACCGAATACAGCCATTTTGGGCCTCCTGAAGCCCTGCCCCTGCATCCCATTTTTGCAAAACAAATGGGTGAAAAACGGTCTGATTTTTGCAAAACCTGAGGCATTTTTGCCTTCCTTCAGGCCCAGAAGCACTCTGCAGGCTTTAGCAGGGCTGGGGGATAGGCGTAAATGCCCCTGGTTTTGATAAAACTTGTCCATTTCTTGACTGTTTTTTGCCCCCAGACCTGCTGAAGTGCTCCTGGGGGCCAGGGAGGACAAAAACTTTTTTTCTTAGTTACTTCTTTGAAATCTTGTTGCGCCTTGTAATGCATCTTATAGTCTGAAAATTACATTAAATGTAAACTATGTGAATTCTTAGAGGAAAAAATAAGGGATTTAGAGGCAACTCTAGCCAAACTCCAACCTAACAAGAAAGCTATGCCCAAATCAAACCAAATAATGAACAAATAACTCCCAGAGGATTTGATAAACTCTTGGAGGAAGATAAATGGAGGTATGTCACACACAGAAGGAAACACAATAATCAAAGAAAAAAGCAGCACGCATCAACAAAACCCTACTGCCCAATCTAGCCCAACCAGAAGCAGCCCCATTAAAACTAAGCAATCAATTTCTCCCCCTAGATGAAAATATGCAGGCCCACAACCCCCCTCAAAGAAAACACACAGACACCTAGAAAAGAAACACAATCAAATACCCTTTAAAAATCACACCAACAAACACACCTGAGATAAACAGAAAAGCACCCCAGATTCTACCTCTTAAAAAAGGAAGGATAGTGTTAGAAATTCTATTCTCAAAGGAACAGAACCAGCCATCTATAGACCAGACATACAATCTAGGGAGGTATGTTGTCTCCCTGGAGCAAAAATTAAAGATGTGGCTGGGAACCTAACCAAAATAATTAGACCCACAGTTTACTAACCTTTCCTCCTCTTTCACACTGGGACGAATGACACAACAAAGAACCTAAGTACAATATTGAGAGATTATAAGCAACTAGGTGATACTGTTCAGGAGTTAGGAACACAAGTAGTGTTCTCATCAGTACTCCCAACGAAAGGCCAACACCCATTGAGGGGAAAAAGAATTCTAGAAATAAATCACTGGCTAAAGGATTGGTGTCACCAAGAAAACTTTTGTTTCCTGGACCATGGATTGCATTACCTACAAGGACTCTTGGCAAGGGATGGACTGCACCTCACGAAAACAGGGGAAAATGTACTAGGAAAAAGATTGGCCCAACTCATCAGAAGAGCTTTAAACTAAAATTGAGGGGGGAGGGTGGCCAATCTTTAGAATCTCTAGAACACAAAACCAACCATAAATCCCCAAAAAACAAATCAAACCAGTAGGAAGTGATGAAAAAAAAAGAAAAACTTAAACAACAATTAGGAGATGCAGGAATCATACCCATGGACAGGCATAACACTTAAAACTTGGGGAACAATCAGGGTGAATTAGAAGCAATAGTACCCGAGGGGAGGTATGACATAGTTGCCATTACAGAAACCTGATGGGACGAAACCCATGACTGGAATGTACTGATGGATGGATACCATTTGTTCAAAAGAAACAGATCTACAAAAAGAGGAGGTGGAGTTGCATTATATGTGAGAGATCTCTACATATCTACAGAAAAGCATATTATCAAAAATAAAACCCCTCCAGGATGTACAGTATATGGGTCAATATAAAAGGGAGAGGGAGTGACATTGCCATAGGTGTATATTGCAGGCCACCCAACCAATCAGAAGAAATAGATGAACACTTTGCAAACCACTTAACAAATGTATGCAGGAAGCATACCACAATAGTAATGTGAGACTTTAACTATCCAGATAACAACTGGGAGATCAACTTTGCAGTTTGTGGGAGATTAAACAGATTCCCAACTAACCTATCTGACAACTTTATCATCCAAAAGGTAGAGGAGGGAACTAGAAGTAAAGCTACACTACACCTAATTCTTAACTAATAGAGAAGTGATAGAGGAAATTGAAGTTGTTGGAAATTTGGGTGAAAGTGACCACTTCCTTCAACAGTCATGATTTATAATTATTTTTAAAAAGTCATTTTTAAATTAGAAAGTGGATTCATTTAGAAAAGCCATAAGGTTATAAAATACAATGAAGTTTTAAGACTATTTAATCACACTGTGCTACATAAATGCCTGTCCAACTCTGAATTTCTTTGCCATCAAAACTAGGCCAGGTCAAACTCTATGTCTAGTAGAGTGTTTAAATTAATACATTGACAGCCAGTTATCTCCAACTGCTGCCCTCTACATGTTAAATCTATTGTATGATATATGTGTTGGTTAAGATTGGTGGGAATTTGGGGAATCCCAACCATTGTAAGAGAGCTGGGGAAATTGCCCTGTACTGTTATAGACTGTAAAATTCTAAGTGATTAAAATCAAATTACTGTAAATCAAATATCTTTATTAAGTCTTTACAATAAAAAACACACTTAAAAAAACAGCTTAATACAACAATTAGTTGTTAGGGAAGAGAAAAATAATGGGATAAAGCAGCATGTCTAATTTAAAAATTTTTTTAACTTGTGTAACGGGGAAAAATAGCCATGTGATGTGTAAGTGTAGGTGCCCCTTAAAAAATAATAAATATAAAGTTTATCTGCAGGGCCCTCATAGTTGGAAATGATTGGTGCAATCAAAGCGCATCTTAGGGCATTGTAGACACCAAAGTCTAAGTGATTTAAAGTGCAGGGAAACAAGGTACTAGGTGAGAGTGGATACACATTTCTCTGCTGCTCTCACTGCTTCATATTTGTTTAGATTTGCAATTCCTTTAGTCACATGGAATTAACATGTTATCAAAGCAAGCTTCTTCTAAGTGTATACTAGGTTCTAGCAATCGCTTCATGTTTAAAAGGTGTGGTGTGATTTGTGGCACTTTTTTCAGATCCCAGACCACAAACTGAGTAGCAATGCTTTAAGCAGTGATCTGAAAAATATTTAACTGACCCAACTAGAGAGACTGTTCATCAAGAAAAATTCTAATGTGACTATACTATTTAGCAATCAATATTGTAGCTGGTCTGCATTATATTATGTGCATTCACTTACCAAGTAGTCCGTTTGCTAAAACCACTTTGAAAAGGAATTTTGACTCTTAAAAAATGCAAGTATAGACACAAAAATTCATCATGTATGTTTGCAAATTATTTAGTAATATTTATAATACTGTATATTTATTTCAGCAGAAGAATGTAACTTCTGTTTGTTTGATTCTTTGTTTGTTTGTTTATTTAATGTCTACACTGACCATCTCACCTAAGTGACTCTGGACAGTTAACAACATTCTTCTACAATATAGATAAAGATATTGGATAATACCTACCACCCATGTTATTGTCAGTTCTCTATTGCTTCCACCTCCTCCTCCAACCTCAGAAGGGGCCACATTTGGAGCTGAGTAATAAAAAATAATGATAATAAAGATCCATGTTTACTCTGCTTCCATGAAATAAAAACATCATTTAATTTCTCCATTATTAATTATATGCATTTGAGGTGATAAGTCTTGCATAATTTTAGGCCTTAACTAATGAAATATAAACTGCTACCGGCATAAATTTACCAATTTTCTTCAGTTACTGAATTTACACTTTTCCACAATGAATAGTTTCTCTTTGGAGACTATGGGTAAGCAGATACTAGAAAGATATATTGTTCTTAGCTCAAGAGTTTATACTCAATGGATCAGTGGGTTCCGGTCTCCGTCGCTACCGGTACACTGCACATGGGGCCGGGCATCCTAGTCGTGCACCTGCGTTGCACATGCATGCACACGCCACCGCTCTTGCAACACCCAGCTGCTCGCCAAGGTCGCACAGGCGCCGCATGATGTGTGTGCGTGCGCAATTGGCCGGTTGTGTTATAAACAGGTATGGAACGTGGGCAGGCGGGTGGGCCAAATGAGCCACCATACCGGTACGGTGGCTGCTGCTCCCGGCTACTACCGATATGGCCGTACCGGGCTGTACTGGCCGGAAACCACCACTGCAATGGATAATATTTTGGAATCAGATAATGTGCATGCTTATATCTTATGGTTTGCTTATAGTAGTCTTCCCCTCAAAGTAATATCTTCCTGAAGGGGTAAAATAGAACTAACGTCATTTTCAATCAGTATGGACATAGAATGTGCCTAATGAGAAATTTAGTTTTACCCATCAGGCAATACAGAGTTGGAGAAACTTGACCCACAAGATAGTTTGCATTACATTTGCCATTTGACAAATAATATTTATTTATTTATTTAACTTATTGTATAACTGCTCATTTTAAAACCAATTGTGGACAGACTGCATTCAATAAAACAAAATGCAGTCATAAAGCAAATGGTAAAAGTAAAAAAGAGATAAATAAAAAACTCAGAAAAGACATGGGTTAGAAATTCTCAAAAATGTTTACAATAAATGCAGAAAATTGGAATTGTTCAAAATAATATAAGAAATGGATTGCTAAAAAATCTATTTATGATTACTGTAATATATATATATAATAAAGAATCAAAGCTGAACTGGCTAGGCCTACTTGCTTCTGATGCACCCCTGTCTTCTACTCATGAAGACTTCGTAATTCAACACATCTGGAAAGTAGCAGGATAGGAAATGCTACATTTAAGCATTAGATTCTAGATATGCTTTGAACTATCCTACAAATAAAAATGTCATCAGAAGGTCTACATGCAAAAGCCAGAGGGGTAGGCTAGAAAAAGAGACTAACTCAGATAAATTGTGTATCATTTTCACAGG
The DNA here is from genome assembly GCF_964273705.1 of Natrix helvetica. Lineage (NCBI taxonomy): Eukaryota > Metazoa > Chordata > Lepidosauria > Squamata > Natricidae > Natrix > Natrix helvetica. The sequence goes on from NC_138553.1 coordinate 56,893,228, forward strand.
TTAAGAGCCTGGCAAAAGAAGAATACAGAACAACAAGTCAACCCTGGGCAATGTAACAATTTCTTTATACTAGAGCTGATTGCAACTAGAAAAAGCAAGATGCAACCTGAAATGTCAGTTCCAGCCAGGCGTATCATCACCCCTACAAGAAAATCAGATAAATCTGATGACAGCACCAAACCCCATATATCTTTGGAAGGCATATTCAAGCGTATGTTTGTGACTGCAGAAGAGCTTTTTTAGAACTGGAACTACGTAGAAACCCTGCCAGCCCTGACAATGCTGGAAACAATAGGGAGAGATAATATTCAAAAAGACTGATGCAGGGAGATGAAGCTTTGCAGAATTATATTTTGACCAAATCAAAGCTACATACTTTTAGCTGCATTTGGATATAGAATATAGAGGATTGTGTTAAGGTTGCACAGATGATTCATGCCTAATTGGAGAAAATTTATCTATGGTGCTCAAAGTCTCTTCAGCATTGCTGATACGAGCTCATATCAATTACTGTAAACACCAGTGATGGCGAACGTTTTTCTGCTTGACTGCCAAAAGGGTGCACGTGTGATAGCGTGCACATGCAATGCCCTCCCCCAGTGCATGCACGCACAACCCCCCATGCTCCCCCCCGGGCATGTACGCAGGCCTTACTGAAGCCTCTGGTCTTCCGATTTGCCCATTAGGCTATTTTTCACCCTCCCCAGGTTTCAGTAAAGCCTCCGGAACCAGACAATGGCAAAAAACAGGGCCAAAGGGCCTACGGGAAGTTCGGAAATGAATCTCCTGAAGCCTGGGGAGAACAAAAAATGGCCCAACAGGGCTACTGCAAGTTCAGAAACGAACTTCCGGTTTGCCGTTAGGCCATTTTTTCTCTCCCCAGACTTCAGGAAAGCCTCCTGAAGCATGGGGAGGGCAAAAAACGGCCCAACGGGCTTACCGAAAGTTTAGAAATGATCTTCCAGTTTCCCGTTGGGCCATTTTTTGCTCTCCCCAGACTTCAGGAAAGCCTCTTAAGCCAGTGGATGGCAAAAAATGGGTCCAACTGGCCTACCAGAAATTCGGAAACAAACTTCTGGTTTGCCCATTGGGTCATTTTTTGCCCTCCCCAGGCTTTAGGAAAGCCTCTGGAGCCTATGGATGGTGAAAAACGGGCCCAATGGGCCTACCAGAAGTTCAGAAATGGGATTTCCGGTTTGCCCATTGGGCCATTTTTTGCCTTCCCCATGCTTTAGGAGGCTTTCCTGAAGCCTGGGGAGGGCGAAAATGGCCTCTCCCTGCCCTCTGGAAGGCTGAAGATCAGCTGGCCAGCACACATCTGTGCACTGGAGCTGAGATAGGGCAATGCCTTGCGTGCCCTCAGATATGGCTCCGCGTGCCACCTGTGGCATGCATGCCATAGGTTAACCATCACAGGTATACATCTCATTCCTTCACATACTCATTCTTTGCAGCAGGGGTGGTATACACTTACCTTCCCTACTGGTTCGTAAATGTGAGTGTGCGCGTTCTTGCTCGCTTTGCTTGCACCCACCACCTCTGCACATGCATACAGGCTTCCCTCATGAACTTTGGATGAAAAAAGGGCCTAAATGGGATGCTGTATAGCCGTGATGGGTGGGTGAGGGTACCCACGATTTCCACTACCGGTTGGGGAAAACCAGTTTGAACCGGTAGAATACCACCTTTGCTTTGCAAGAATTGTAATACTATCTTTGTCTAAGTTTTTTCAACACTCATTCAACAATTCTAGTTTAATTTATGGTTTTACAACCTGGCTTAATAGTGACTGACTGAATGGCTATTCCATTTAACCCTGTTAGAATCTGGCAATATGTGAGAACTTCTTTAGTCAAGGGCTAATACCAGAATGACCGTTGTCTTACCTGAACGGTCGTTCTCGGGGCGCTGCAGGAGAGTCCAAGGAAGGGTTAACACAGCCTATCTGCCCAAGGACTGAGTTGATTTTTTCCCCTGGTCACGCCTCCTTTGCCTCCACAGGGTAAGTTTTAAAAACGAAGTCTTGACCGTCGAGGAAGTTCAATGCACCTGCAAGTTCACGGAACAGTCACATATTTGTCTATGAACCCTGGGTGGGTCTTGGATTCTCCTGCAGCACCCCGAGAACGACCGTTCAGGTAAGACAACGGTCATTCTCCATTGTGCTGCTTGGAGAGTCCAAGGAAGGGACATACCCAAGCTATATTGTCCCCAGGGCGGGAAATGTCGCTACTGGTCGGAGCCTCGATCACTTGCTGTAACACTCTCCTCCCAAATGAGGCTTCGGCGGAGGCAAAGGAATCTATTTTATAATTTCTAATGAAAGCCGTGGGAGAAGCCCACGTAGCAGCTCTGCATATGTCCAGGATAGACGCCTGGGTCGCCCATGCTGCAGTCGTGGCCGCGCTTCTCGTGGAGTGGGCCGTCACCCGGGCTGGAACCGTCTTGCCCTGGTGTTCGTAAGTCATTTTGATGCAGGCCCGTAGCCAGCGTCCAATAGTCGATGAAGAAACCTTGCGCCCCAATGACCCCGGTTGAAAGGATACAAAGAAGGCCTCAGAACGTCTGAGGTCCTTAGTCCTTTTCAAATAGATCCGAACAGCACGCCTCACGTCTAGCTTGTGCCAGCAGCGCTCCCTGGGGTGCTGAGGTTTGGGGCAGAAGTTCGGGAGTATCACCTCCTGAGCTCTGTGGAAAGGAGAATTTACCTTCGGCAAGAAGGTTGGATCTAGACGCAGAATGACACGGTCCGGGTGTATGATACAAAGCTCTTCCCTGACAGAGAAGGCAGCAATCTCCGACACCCGTCTAGCTGAGGTAATAGCTATCAGAAAAGCGGTTTTTAGAGACAGATGCCGAAGAGAGACCTTTCTCAAGGGTTCAAAGGGCGCAGAGGTCAAGGCCTGCAAAACAAATGGTAAGTTCCAGGTCGGGTATCTATGCACCACCTGGGGTCGTAAATTAGAGGCCCCTTTTAGGAAACTTTTGACCTGGGGGTGATGGCTCAAGGTCTGAGAGTGGTGTCTCGCCAGAATGGTAGACAAGGCCGCGACCTGCCTCCGAAGAGTTGCTGGAGCCAAACCTTTGTCCAACCTGGCCTGAAGAAAGTCCAGTAACTGAGGCACAGAAGCCTCAACACCAACGATGTTCCGCTGCTCACACCAAGTTGAGAATGCAGACCAAGTCGCTTCATATATGCGAGTCGTGGCCGGTCGTCTGGAAGCTTGTAAAGTCTGAATGACCTTGTCCGAGAGACGCAGGTCCCTCAGGAGCTGCCCCTCAAGTGCCAAATGGCTAGTTGAAGCCACTGGGGCTCTGGATGAGTGATTGCCCCCTGTGTCAGTACCACCTTCTCTGGGGGAATCCTCCATGGTCTCTCCACTGAGAGGTCGGTCAGATCCGCGAACCAAGACCTCCTGGGCCAATACGGAGCCACCAGGATGAGCTCCGCCCTCTCCCTCAGGAGCTTGGAAATCACCTGCGGAATCAGAGGTAGAGGCGGGAACGTGTACAAGAGCCCCGGAGGCCACTTGGACCTCAGGGCGTCCGTCCCCTCCGCCTGATTTGACCGGTACCGTGAGAAGAATCTCTGCAGGTGAGTGTTCTTTGTCGTGGCAAAGAGGTCGACTTGTGGTGGGCCGAACCGTCTCACAATCTGGTCGAACAGGTCCGGATGCAGCCTCCACTCCGAGCTGTCGAGTGTCTGACGACTCAGCCAATCCGCACTTACGTTGCTGGTGCCTGAGATGTGATCTGCTCTCAGCGACGCTAAGTGAAGCTCTGCCCCACGACCCAGGGCCTCTGCTTCCGACATGAGTCTCCTGGAGTGAGTGCCACCCTGCCTGTTCATGTGCGCCTTTGTGGCGATATTGTCTGTAAGCAGAAGCACGTGGTGGCCCCGGAGTTGTTTCCAAAATCGTCTCAGAGCGAGCCTGGCAGCTCTCAGCTCCAGCCAATTGATGTTTCGGGCCGCTTCTGCGCACGACCACCTGCCCTGTGCCAGCTGACCCTGGCAATGCGCCCCCCCAACCGAAGAGGCTCGCATCTGTAGTCACAACAATCCTGTCGGGCTCTTTGAACAGACAGCCCTTCTCCACTGCCCGTGACTGCCACCATCTCAGGGAACGGGACACTTTCAGCGGGAGTCGAACTTTCCTGGATGAGTTGCTTGCCTTCGCCCTCTGCATTGGCAGGAGGAACCATTGCAATTCCCTGGCATGAAGGCGAGCCCAGGGAACCACATTGATGCAAGATATCATTATCCCCAGTAACTGGGATAGATGGATGATTGGCAAGGTAGTAGCCCTGCGACACTGTCGGATTCTGTCCCTGAGATTGCGTAGTCTGTCTGGAGACAGGAAAACATGGCACGAGGCCGAGTCTATTATGGTGCCCAGGTGCTGTATGCGAGTGGCAGAGACCAGGTGGTTCTTCTCTAAGTTCACAGAGAACCCGTGGTCCTGCAAGGTGCGGATGGTGACACTTACATCCTTTGCTGCTTGTGATTGGCTCCTCGAGTGAATGATGATGTTGTCGAGGTAGCACTCCAGACGGATGGGAAGCTTGCGCAGGTGGGCCGCCACAGCTGCAAGAAGCTTTGTAAACGTTCGTGGAGCCGAAGAGAGTCCGAACGGCAGCGCCCTGTATTGATAGTGTCTGCCGTTGTAGAACAGTCGGAGGAACTTCCTGTGAGCCGGATGAATGGGCACATGTAGATACGCCTCCTTGAGATCGATGGAGGTGAGCAGGTCGTCTCGCCGAATGCAGCTGAGAATGGACTGGAGGGACTGCATCTTGAAATCTAATATGGCCCTCCACCCCCCCGAGCTCTTGGTAACCAGGAATAGAATGGAGTAAAATCCCTTCCCTTCCTGCTCTGGGGGAACGGGCTCTATGGCCCTTATCAGTAGAAGATGATCGATCTCTGCTTGCATGAGGGATCTTTTTATGGGATTTTTGACCACAGGGCAACGAATGAATGTTCGGGGCGGGAATGACAGAAATTCCAGAGTCAGCCCCTTCCTGATAGTGTTTAGGATCCACGAATCCGTGGTAATCTCCTCCCACCGTTCTGCATAAAGTTGCAGGCGGCCACCAATGGGAGCAGTCCCGTGGTGGTCACTTGCCATGTCTGAACTGTCGGTTGTTGGATCCCCCTCGAAAAGGCTTTCGAAAGGAACCCTGGTTATGCTGCCTACCCCTGGGGTTGAAGCTGCCCCTGTCCTGTGCCCTGTCAGTGGACTGGTTGTAGGACCTCTGGTAGGGATAGGAAGAGGTGGAGGCCTGGGCGGAATCCTGGGTACGAAAGGACTGTTTCCTGAAAGACCCAGAACCCTTCCTCTCATTCTTTTTGAAGGTAGACGGAAGGACCTTACGTTTGTCCTTCGTCTCTATTACAAACTTGTCTAATGCATCCCCAAAGAGGAACCCCCCCCCCCTTGAAGGGAGCTGAGGCCAGCTTCCATTTGGCCTTCATGTCTGCCTGCCAGTGCCGGAGCCAAAGCAAGCGACGTGAGGCCAGCGCCCTGGATGCAAATTTTGCAGCGGTTAGGGAAGCGTCGGCAGAATATTCTACGGCCGTAATTATTTTGTCCAGATCGTGACGCCAGCGAGATGCCTCAGAGGGAGGCTTGGATCCCAATTGGCGTTGCCATAACAAGGAAGCCCTCGTGAAGAAAGAAAAAGAGGTGGAAGCCTTGATCGTCCAGGCAGCCGCCTGGTGCGTCTTAAGACAGGCCTTCTCAGACCTCTTGTCCTCTGCCTTCAAACCCTCCAGCAGGTCAGCTGGGAGGGAGGAAGAGGAGGTCAGAGAAACCACTGGAGCATCCACTTCAGGCATTTTTAGCACATCCTCCAACTTCTGTTCCAGAGGGAACAGAGTCTTGTCTGCGCCACTGGGATTGGCCAGAGTCCCTGGCTGCACCCACTGACGCTGCACCATGTCCATAAACATGTCAGGAACTGGAATGAGTTCCAGATCTGGAGTGGTCTCACTGAATAGCCCCGCTTTAAGGTCCTGAGGAATGGGAATAGAGGCCTTATCCTTAGGCTTAGTCCCTAACTCTGTAGAGGTCCTGGCCTTGTGCAATATGGCCTTAAACAAAGAAGGCTTGAACAAACCAATAAAGGCAGGTTTGTCGGGGGGCATATCCTCATCCTCCGAAAGTTGAAACTCATCCGCAGTTTCATCTTCCCACGTGGACACCTCTGTGGTAACAGAAGTGCCTGGAGAACCAGGCTCGCGGCTCCTGCCCGCTGCTAGAGAGGAGGTAGGCCTTGAGGCCTTACCCTTTTTGCTCTCCATGTGGCACAAGGCCTCAACCACCCCCTGAGAGATGGCCTGAGTAATTATCTCCTGCATCTCTGCCAAAATAGCTGGGCCCTTGTCCTCAACTGGCCTGGGTCTAGAAGAGCCTGAACCCCTTGCATAGTGAGTAAGAGCTAAAGGCCTCTCCATGTGGGGACAGCCAGAGAAAGGCCCCAAATCATCCCTTACAGAGGAACTGGGGGAATCAGGATAACCCAGAGATGCAGAAGAAGAACCAGATCTGGAATCCCTACCACTAATGGAAGGAGATTGATCCCCTTGGTTAGAGAGAGAGTCCTCCCTCTCACGTCTGCTTAAGACAGGGCCAAGCTCAGCCTCACAGGTTTGAGGAAGATGAGGGGCCTGGGCCTTATCAGGCTGCTCTCTGGAGCCCTCAAGCCTCCTATCCCCTAGGTGCTTGGGGCCCTTATTTCCTGAGGAGTTATGGGGGGGTTTGCCCCCTGCCCCTTTACCACCCTTTCTCCCCTGGCCCGAGGGATCTGGCCTACTGCGCTTGGCGGATGGCCCAGCCAGCTCGTCCCTCTGCTCCAAACCTTCGTCTGCCATGGCTGCATGGGTGTGGATCAGTTCAAACTGTTGGAGAAGGTAGTCGACGCTGGCCAGCCGGCTCCAAAGCATCTGCAGATCTTCAAATTTTCTGGAGGCTGGAAGAAGGCACCAGGACACTCCACAGCCGCCCCTTCAGTCGAAGGGTCACTCTAGAGGCTCCGGTACTGCCGGTGACCCAAGCAGGACACTCCAAGCTCTCCGCGGCGATCTGCTGAGAGGCAGAGAGGTGCGGAGAATCCAAGAGCTTTCCCTGCTGCTTGCTGTTAAAGTTAGCAGAGAAAATGGCCGCCGCGACTTTCGCGCGCTTTTAAACGCGCCCAGAATGCAGCCAGATGTCTAAATTGGCCGTTGGAAAGCGCGCCAACACATCACTTCCAAAATGGCCGCCGCAACCTCTGGAGCCAGCAAGGACGCCACCGAAGGAGAGATCTAGCCGAAAATCTCCTTAACAAGCGGCCGGGGGCGTGCCGATGCTAGGATCGTCCCCGCACTCGCCGGCAGTCGCCACACCAGTGGCCACAGCTGAGCCTATATTGCCAGAGCAACAGGTGGGCTCCTCCAATGCCTCTGTATTAGTTGACTGAATTTAAATAAAAAGCCAATAATAATAATAATAATAATAATAATAATAATAATAATAAATATTTATTTCTTAGCCGCACCCTCTCCCGAAGGACTCGGGGCGGCGTACAATGAAACATATGAAATAAATATGGACAAAACAAACATATAACAGAGACATATACCGAGACATACACAAGGAGGAGGTTGGCTGATAAATAAAACAATTAAAATACAATATTTAAAAACCCCTAGATAATTAAATATAATTAAAATACCCAGTAAAAGCCCGTCAGGAGCGATATGGTTAGATCAAAGTTGAGCCAGGCCAGCTGCTTGGAATAGGTGGGTCTTAAGCTTAATACGAAAGGAGCGGAGGTCAGAGGTATTCCTAATATCCGGAGGGAGGTCATTCCACAGGGCTGGGCCCGCCACAGAGAAGGCTCTACTCCTAGGCGCCGCCCCCCGAAACTGTCTTGTGGACGGCACCTGGAGGAGGCCCTCTCTGTGCGAGCGGATTGGTCACAGGGATGTATGGGGCAGAATACGATCCCGCAAGTAACTAGGCCCTGAGCCATGGAGCGCTTTAAAGATTATTATCAAAACCTTGAAACGCACCCGATAGACCACAGGAAGCCAGTGCAGCTCGCACAGGAACGGTGTCACATGGGAGTACCTAGTACTCCCCATAATTACCCGCGCGGCTGCGTTCTGGACCAACTGTAGCCTCCGGGTGCATTTCAGGGGAAGCCCCATGTAGAGAGCGTTACAGTAGTCCAAGCGAGACGTCACCAGCGCATGAGTGACTGTGCGTAAGGCGTCCCGGTCCAGTAGGAGGCGCAATTGACGCACCAGGCGAACCTGGTGGAACGCCCCCCTTGCCACGGCTGTCACATGGTCATCCATGGACAGCCGGGCATCCAGGAGGACGCCCAAATTGCGCGCCCGCTCCACGGGGGCAAGTTGAATGCCCCCAATGGCCAATGATGGAATTAATTGGCTGAACCGGGGAGCTGGTACCCACAGCCACTCCGTCTTGGAGGGGTTGAGCTTGAGTTGGTTGTCATCCATCCAGATCCGTACGGCTTCCACACACCGGGACATCACTTCGATGGCCTCGTTGGGGTGGTTCGGGGTGGAAAAGTACAGCTGAGTATCATCAGCGTACAGATGGTATCCCACCCCGAAACCACGGATGATCTCACCCAGCGGCTTCATATATGTGTTGAAGAGGAGTGGCGAGAGGACCGACCCCTGTGGCACCCCACAAGTAAGGGGGCGTAGGGTCGACCTCTCTTCTCCTGCCAACACACGCTGCGTCCGGTCAGAAAGGTAGGAGCCGAACCACCGCAAAACGGTGCCCCGGACCCCCAGCCCCTCCAGCCGGCGCAGCAGGATACCATGGTCGATGGTATCAAAAGCCGCCGAGAGGTCTAATAGGACCAGGATAGAGGAACAACCTCTGTCTCTGGCCCTCCAGAGATCATCCACCAACGCGACCAAGGCCGTCTCCGTGCTGTGACCGGGGCGGAAGCCGGACTGGTGCGGGTCTAGATAATCATTTTCCTCCAGATGTCGTGGAAACTGGTAGGCCACCACACTCTCTACAACCTTCGCCAAAAAGGGAAGGTTGGAGACAGGACGATAATTGGCCAGCTCCAAAGGGTCCAGGGAAGGCTTCTTGAGCAAGGGTCTCACCACCGCCTCTTTCAAGGCGGCTGGGAGAGACCCCTCGCTCAGCGAAGCATTCACTAGGCCCAGGAGCCAGTCTCGTGTAACCTCCCAGGATGCCAGTACAAGCCAGGAGGGGCACGGGTCCAATAAACATGTGGTGGGTCGCAGTCGTCCACGCAATCTGTCCAAATCCTCGATGGCAACCAAGTCAAACTCCTCCCAGATCGATACCTCAAGACTCGCCATGGACGTCTCCATTGGATCACTGACAGGAACCCAATCCTTCCGGATTTGAGCGATTTTATCCTGCAGATATTTACCAAATTCCTCTGCCCTGCCCTGTAGGGGGGCCTCCCGCGGCCTCTGAAACAAGAGGGAGCGGGACACCCGAAACAGGGCGGCAGGGCGGTTCTCCGCGGATGCAATGAGAGTGGCACAATATTGGCGTTTGGCCACTCTCAATGCCACAAGGTACGTCCTTAAATGGGCTCGTGCCTGTGTTCGATCAAATTCGGAGCGAGAGGATCTCCAACGACTCTCTAGACGTCTCTTGCGGCACTTCATCACCCTTAGCTCCTCGGTAAACCAAGGGGCTAGGGTGGATCGTTGCCGCCGGAGAGGCCGCAAAGGCGCCACCCGGTTCAAGGCCCCGGTAGTTGCATTATTCCACGCAACTACCAGGTCCTCTACCCGGGGGCGGGTCAAGGTTACAGGAGGTGGCCCACGCTCCGTCTGGAACCCATCAGGTTCCATCAGGCGCCTGGGGCGGAACCATCTGGAACTTTCCGGTTCCGCCTCCCCGCAGCGGGAGGTAGCACCAGGGAAGTCAAGACGGAGGAGTGAGTGATCTGACCATGACAGGGGAGTGATGGTTAAGTCCCCTCCTCCCAGATCACTCAGCCACTGGCCAGAGACAAAAACAAGGTCCAGAGTGTGTCCTCCCTCGTGTGTCGGGCCCTGAATCATTTGAGTCAGGTCCATGGCTGTCATGGAAGCCATGAACTTCCGAACCCCCTCTGATGCTTCTCCCATCGATGGCAGGTTAAAATCCCCCATCACTAAAAGTTTGGGGGTCTCAACCGCCACCGATGCGATCAGCTCGAGGAGTTCGGGCAGGGCCGCTGATGTATAGCGAGGAGCCAGGTATACTATCAGCAGGCCCAATCCTTATAATAAAAAAACCGAATCAGTACTAGAAAAAAAAGGGGGGAAATCCTTATAATTATTATCCTACACTAAGAAAATATTTCTGGGGAACCCAGCCTATCTGTCCAAAGACCGGGAACTCCCCTGAACACGTCCTATGGGGCGGACTGAGTTTTTAAAAACTGACCCTGTGGAGGCAAAGGAGGCGTGACCAGGGGAAAAAATCAACTCAGTCCTTGGGCAGATAGGCTGTGTTAACCCTTCCTTGGACTCTCCAAGCAGCGCCATGGAGAAAACCAAATTCTTTGGGACAGCTGCAGTTGTCATACAATGCAGCATCCATTGAGTCATCTTAATGCTTAAACTCCTCCTGCCTCATTCTTTAATTTGCCTAAAATACCAAATTTGTAACACACAAATATAGGAAAGGAATCCAGAGATATTTACATTACTACATTTCTAATATGAAGTGATGTGTTCCTGAATAACTGATCTTGGGTTGAGAGCTTTACCAATTTTGGAATTATATAAGCATTTCCTTATGTCATGGGGCAGAACTCTTAACAAATTTCACGGGCTTTGTGAGGATGTTTGAAAATTCTTCCTCAAAGGCTAATACATATAGACCAGTGGTGAGTTGCAGGCGGTACAGGCATACGAGAGCCTCCCCAGAGCACCGGGTACCCCTCCGGTATGGTGCTTTGGAGGGCCCACCTGCCCACACTCCTTACCTGTCTTTAAAGTCTTCGGTGCTTCCGCACATGATGCATACAGTGCCTGTGCGATGCTCCGCCAAGCAGCTGGAGCATCACGGAGGCTCACGGAGGAGTCACTGGATGGCACGACGCATGCGTGTGTTGTGCATGTCCATGTGGATGACACCAGGCCCGTTCCAACCAGTTGGAATGGGACCTGGAACCCACCACTGAGATAGACCTTCAATGTTTACAAGACGGGCATAAGTCTGTGTTGAACTACTATATACCTACAGTATGGTTTTAGATTGAAGGCTGAATGAACCAGCATTAGTGGTCCAATTTCAGGAAAGCCTAATTGATTAAGTTATCAGGAATAGGCAAGACAATGTCCATTTTAGCTACTCATGTGGTTCTATTAGTATAAAATCAGTTGGAGGGTTGGAATTCAATTGAGAAAATGCCTATACATACACACATATGCACATACCTACATACTGTTATTCAAATAACATTGTGTTATTTAAAAAAACTTTGCAACTGAGTCTGCAGTAGCAGAGTCCATGATGCTGGGTGGAACACATCTATTATTTTCCAAAAAATGAAAAGATGTGGCACTGAAAAGGAGGCTTATTATGAGCTGCCAAAACAAACTCTATTCCATCTTTCAGAAAGATATGAATCTTTTAAGCCCCCTTTCTTGCTAATATTTGCACATTCCAGTTTTCTACTGCTGTAATACTCAGAGAGACGAACAGTTTTCCATTATTGCTTAGCCTTGATAGTTTCAGAGGAAAACTTCAGAGTTTCAGAGAAAAAGCCCCTCCAGCAGTCTAAGAGTCTATCACAACAAATCCCACCCTGAAACATCCATATCCCAGTATACTACTTCTGATAAAAAGGAAATATATCTGGAGCAATGCTGCTACACCTATACTATTTATAAAAAAACTCAATCTAGCTGAAATGAAATGGGATAAGGAATTTGTAGTTACCAAAGAAGCTTTAGAGAGTGAGCGAAGAACCCAATGCAGCCCCATTCATCACATCAAATCTTGGAAAACCTCTAAGTTGTAAGGAAACTCAGTCAAGACTGATTTGTCTCTCTCCCCCTCCCCTAAATTCTATTCTTTTAACTGGAAGAATTGAAAGGAAGATGCCTTATCACACAAATCAGAGTTTAGGGAGGTGTTGGTGGATGAAAGGTAACCATGATTTTATGAGTGGAAAATTTTGCAGCTTGCAAATTTGGACAATCATCAGTCCTAACCCAGGAAATTTAAAATAACCAAAAACACATGTCTTACACAGAATAAAGTAAAACAACAGAAGGATGCTTTTATCCCAGTCACTATTTTCAGTTCAACAAAAGACCCTGCTTTAATGAGGTTCAATCTATTTGCCATTCAATGAATTTAGAGGATATGTCCTGCAGGTGTGCTATATCAATCTGGAAGGAGAACATTTCATTCATTCAAGATTTAACACATTTTCTGAGAATTCTGAGGGGCTTGTATAAAGGCAGAAGTGCAGCGTTCCATGGAAATATACCTTACATACAAGAGTTTGAAGAACTCACCATTTACATTTACAAATGTATTAATCTTTTGGAACCCTGGGAGGTAATCATTTTGGACTTCTCCCAATGCACAAAGGATTACATTCCTACATACATTACTTTCTAGTTATAGTAAACCTGTTCTCAAAACTGAGTCATTGTCTTTCTTCTTTGATCATATGTGATCTTAGAAGCTAGCTCAATTATCACTTCACAATGTTTGGAAACTATGAGATCTATGAGACTACTGACATATGAGATCTCATAATTGGAATAGGGTGCATAGTTCACTGTGTGATTCTGGGAAAACTTTTGTAGGCAGAGTTGCTCTTTGCACTGTCCATTTTCCCAATTCAAACTGCACAGACTGCACAAATTGACCAAATCAAAGACATGCTTGTACAGTACTTAAGATGCTGTGTCTGTTACTAAGAAGATAACTGGATAATTCTATTCTCTTGATATAATTTAAATAAAACTCCCATAATCTGCCCACTGAATAACTACCTTCCATTTCAATTACAGATATTATCATTAGTTGTTTTTGTACCCCTATATAATATTTTTTGTACCTACAGTATACGGACAAATTAGTCCAGCAATTTCCAGATGATTCAGATTGAAGGAAATTGGAGCAGAGCACAATTACATCTTTGCAGATTGTTGATAATAATAATAATAGTCCATCTTCAGATGGACCAGTAAGTGTGTATGTCCACAATCATCTACTTGTGAATAGTAAGGCATAAAACCTAAATGAACTTAGATGAAGTCAGGTATAGAACCTAGATGCATCATACCATTCTGTCATGGTCCAAATGAGCCCAATGGAATTCAAACTCTTGCTTTACATTATTCATATTATACCATTCCTTTCTCTTCCCAGACTATCTAGTGCATTCATACGTACATCAACCTTTATGACCACCATCACTGACATTCCAGTTCAAGTGACAAGAAGAATATGAGGTGAATAAGATCTTGGATTTGTAGAAATCTATCTCTGTAGGGGAAGGAGGTTATAATGTTGGGAATACTATTGGCCAGAAGAGAAATCCTAGAAAACTGATAAGAATTCCCAACATCCCATCAGTGGTACTCAGAAAAACCAAGTCACATTTAAAGCAGAGGAAATGCTGCATGCCAAATATGTCATCATCCTTAGAAGAGTTTCCACCATTCCTGACTCTTAACATGAGCTTTTGCATCTGGAAAGTAAGGTTTTGTCATTTTCAAGAACATAAAATAAAGGTAAAGGTTTCTACTGTTCAATTGTTTTTTAACTGCAGGGGGCAGTGCTCATCCTCATTTCTTAGCCAAGGGAGTATGCGTTGTCTGAAGACATTTCCATAGTCATGTGGCTAGCATGACTATATGTTGAAATGCACAGAAAGCTGATATGTTCCACAGAAATGGTACCTATTTATCTATTCTCATTTGCATGCTTTCAAACTGCTAGGTGGGCAGGAGTTGGGGCAAATAACAGAAGCTGAACCATCACACAGTGTTTGGGTCTTCCAGCTGACACATTCTGCATTTTTAACCATTGAGCCACCATGGCTCCTCCTCAAGAACAAAGAAAACAGTAAAGGGAGATAACTAAATTGGCTCTAAATGACCTACTTCTCAAAAATGATTTAATTTGGAGAACTAAAGCTTTAGAGCAGGGGTGTCAAACTCATGGCTCACCATGCCCATCCCCATTTTAGCGAAGGGGGAAAAATTGTGATACATCATGTGATGATGTGATGACATGAATTTGACACCCCTGCTTTAGAGTATCATATCCTATCCTAATCAAGATTTCAGAGTTTCAGCAGCATTTGTATATGAAATAAAGAGGATTGCATTACAGTATTTAAAGCTTCTCAGAAGATTAATAATTTGCCAAAATAACATATTCTTGGTGCTGAAAATATCTTGACTGTTTCTGGTACTAGCCTATCACTTCCACCTCACCCCTTGATATTTGGATTTTCAGCCTCTTGCTGAAATTCTCATGTTTTTTCCAATAATGGTTAAGGATCTTGGATTGATTTTTGGTTTCACAGTGCAGCATTTTAGTAATGAGGTCACTAAATGGCTGCTCTTTTTAACTGCCTGCCCAAATAGGCTTTATTTACTTAGTTATAGTCATTGCCATTAGATTTACAACCATTTTCACTGGTTATCAAAGCTCTGCCTAGTTAAGTGTTTTTAACAATGGTATGAGAATACTAGCTTCTTGCTGAGTCTGACATAGAGACAGCATTATTGGAAGTCTTAGTGTGTATTGAATTTGGAAGGCTCCCAATTATTGGATTCAACAGTGTCAAAGTCTAGAAGAACCACTTCAGTGGTCTTTATTACTAACAGTAGTTATCTGTCATCCTAGTCAGTGTTCAAATCATGCTCCAAAGTCTGCATGGTGGTATGCATATTGCTAAGTCAAATGTACATAAACACAAAGCACATTAGTTGTAGGCAAAATATTAGGCATTTATACTATGTGCCTTTATCACTGCAATAATTACATGCAGAAGCAACAAATAACACATGTATGTGTGTGTCTATGGTTATAAACTAGGCAGATGAATCTTTGCTCAAATCCACAACCATTTGTAACAGTCACACAAGGATAAATGGATATAAACATTTCTGAACATCATAGGACAACATTCAGTATTTTATTACAAAGTTTGATATTTATAGATGTGTTAAAGAAAGGCAGTTCATCAACAAATTAAAACTTTAACATTAAGCCATTACAGAAAATACGTTATTTTCTTTGTTTCTGCTAATATTAAGACACAATGTTAAGTTTAGTTTATACTCTTAGGAAGTTTTAGGATATCACTGTCATAAACATACTGCTTTAAATTAAAGTCATGATCCAGATAATAATGTAGTTGGTTTTCTCCACAACTGTGCTAGAACTCAGTTTAAGAATGTATATATTAAAAAGTCTTCAATTGCTTATCTTCAATTCACTTAGCAGAACAAAATCTTAAACTATGGAGGAAATAGTGCACTTTAGCAAAATACAATAGGAGAGATGATGGAGAGATTATAGCTATTGTTTCTGTTCTACAGTGTTCTCAAAATTTGTTCTCACTGGTTCTCTTATAATCCTTTATCCATCAAACTATATTGCAATATAAGTAATAAATATGGTTTTTGAAATGCTATAATCTTGCAGTTATTCCAGTTATTTATCTCCTTAAAATAGCAACAATCTGCTACATTTTGTATAAGCTTCATCTACAAATGATTGCCAACAGTCAATGATGCTAGATGTTAACTTTGTTTAAGTTGTACGACTGAATCTTCATTATTTTGTTTAAAAATGTCTTCATGCATTATAATGCTTTTTTCTATTCATCAACTTATCATAAGCACTTATTTTTCACATACGCATTCTTAAAGTTTATGTATTCTGTATTTAATATTTAAGCTCTTACATTAAAGCAAATGTAGGAAAAGGAAATATAAATAACATTAGCTCAGTTTATTGGTTTACATTCTGTTTTACTTGGAATTATACAGATTTTCTTCAATGGATTTTTAATTACCCTGTCTAGCTAAAGCTTTCTTAGTCCTTAAAACAATGCTAGATACAATAGAAGGTTTTTGTTATTTATTTAGCAATGCCAATTTGTATTTCACAAATGCATTTATACTCAATAATGCAATAAAGAGCAAATACAAAGAATAATTTAGACTTTGTTGAAGAACGATATTCAAGCTTTTCTAGACATTTTTACAATGATATACGACTTCCTGGAGAAATGCTGTTATCTCCTTCATACAGTCAAAACAGCATGCATTATCTTGAACAATAGAAGCAGTGTTAATTCTTCATGTAGAGAAAGAATTACCTGTTGAAGGCAAAATAATATGCACATTCAACTATGTGCTAAGATCTAAATAAAACAAAGTTGGAAATGTGTTGTAGAGGATAAAGTCATGTGTCTGATATTGGACTTTAGAAAACCAGAGTTACAAACTTTCAATCTGGTATACATTTTCATTATCTAATCCAATGTTTTGACATATTTTCTTTATGGTCATAATTTAACAATTACCTGTAAGTTTTGTGTTCTTGCACTGCCAAACTAACATAAAAGCTAAGTCCTAGTGCAATATATCCACTTCACTTTAAATAGAAAATAGCTTCTAATCATGTGAAAAATCATTTAGAAACGTACCAAATGCCTTACAAAGCATAAATATCTGATTTTCAGCTATTTCACATACTATGTCCTGGAGGTTTCACATATGTTTTTGATTGAAACTTCAAGAACCCATAAAAACCATTATATTAGAGATTATAGACATTAATACATTACCTTGGATTTAATTTTTTTCAGTTGACTTTCTGGTCAGAAGATTTAAAGAGATGTTAAAGCCAAATAGTTTTAAATCAGGCTAAGTCAAGAAATAATCAGTTTTGTAGTAATGCAGTGTTGAAAGGAACAATTAAAAAATCAAATCCATTACGGCTATAAATCTCTATGTATTTCTAAAGTGATTCAATATGTAAGAGTAAATGATGAATATTTATTAAAAATCCTAATTTTAAATACACAAGGGGGTGGTTGAAAGGATCTATATTAGTGAAAGTAAAAGAAAAAGGACATTCAGAGGTTGATAGTAGCTTGAGTAAATATAGGCTTAAGATTTAGTAGGTATACCTTAAAATCAAGTTTGATATAGGAAATAATTGAAAAAACAGCTAAAAATAAAACTGGCAATGTTTTATACATTTCTATGTAAGGCTGCTAAGAAAGCTTATCACTTGCCAGCAGATTTCCAGGGGAAGTATGGTGAACTACCACATCTCTGTATGATTGGAGATGATGACCAAGGCGCAGACTGAAGAACAGGTGAGTTGATTGGTTCTAAGGAACTTCCCCAGATAAGGAGAGGATGAAATATTACCCACAAGTGCTTCAGACATCCATTAAAAAAAGTCTCCCAGAGATTTGCACACCGGGAGACAAAGGAAAAAGCCATCACGTCTCAACCATGGCACAGCCTATTAAAGGCCATTGGGTCCCTAATCTCACTTTCTAATCACTTTTGCAAATCACCTCTTTAATTATATTAAGGCTATTAGAGATCTTTGAAATGACAAGTTTCAAAAGCTACCTAGTGAGTTTAATCTTCATTCTTGAATAAAATAAATATTGACCATAAACTTAACAATTTAAGAAATTGGAAATACATGGCAAAAAGCTAAATAATTCTCTGATCCAAGAAAATTATAAATGAATTAAGGACCAGACAAATATAGAATATTTTACTATAGGTTTTTGGAATGAATATATACCATGTTTCCCAAAAATAAGACCCACCCTGAAAATAAGTCCTAGCCTGCTTTTTTGGAGTGGGCCTAATATAAGCCCTACCCCAAAAATAAGCGTGGGGGATGGGTACAGCCAGCACAAGAGGCAGCATGTGTGGGGGTCCAATGGTGTCAGGCAACAGCCATAGCCCACTGCCCCCTTGGTGCAACACAAATACCATTAAGTCCAAGTGTAGAGGCAGAAGCGGGAGGAGAAAATAGGGGATCCGGATGTACTGCGCAGCTGTCTGACTCACGGGAGACTCACAGGAGACTTGCATGGTGACACTGGCAGTAGGGGGAGGCAGAGGCGTAGGGGATGGGAGATGGGGGAGGCAAGCGATCCCAATACCCCATGCGGATGCCTGCTCAGTGTGGCTGCAGACAAGCTGAGAGACAGGGGGATAGAGAGGGCAGCGTGTTGGGATCACCCCTGCCTCTGCCTCGTTCTGCTGCACACTTTTCACCCAGACGGAGATGAAGCTTTGTGTGCTTGCAAAGGGCACACTTTGAAATGAAACTAATAACTCCATTTCAGACTATCCCCTTTGCAAGCACACAAAGCTTTGAGTCTCTATCATTTCTCCCTCTGGGTGAAAAGTGTTTGGGCAGCCATTAGCGCCACCCTTGCTGTCCCACTGTCAGCTTGTCCAAAGCTTCAATCATGGCCAAGCTCTCAGCATGCCCTGGACTGCACCCAGGCTGCCAGGAGGGCGAAGAGCCCCCACATGTCAGCAGCAACATGGGCAGTTTCTTGGCGGCCAGACAGTGCCCACCATGGCTGAGAAGTGTTCCAGCAGCAGCTGGGCCAGCAGGCAGAGGGTGGAGGTCGGGGCATGCCAAGGCCTCGGCCTGTTGCAGCCATGGGCAAGCAAACAATGTGATGAAGAGGGTGGGGGCAGTGGGACCTGTGCTCCCACTCCTGTCGGCCCCCACACTCACTGGCTCCTGCACTTAAAAAAAATAAGACCTCCCGAAAATAAGCCCAAGTGCTTACCATATTTTTCAGAGTATAAGATGCACCTTTTTCCCTCAAAAAAGAGACTGAAAAGCTGGGTGCGTCTTATACACTGAATACATTTTTTGCCTCCCTGAACCCTGCCCCATTCACCAAAAAGGCCGTGCATAGCCTTTAGGAGCCTTGCAGAGTGCTCCTGGGAGCTGGGGAGGGCAGAAATGAGTGAAACATGGGCCATTTTTTGCTCAATTCCCCCCCCCCAGTCCCCAGGAGCATAAGCATCCTAAAGGCTATGCATGCCCTTTTTGACAAAAATGGGCCCGTTTTTGTGAAAAACAGACCATTCTTCGCTCATTTTGGGGGGGGGGCACCCTCTAGGAGCCTCTAGGAGCACTCTACAAGCCTCCTAAAGGCTATTCATGCCATTTGGGGGGGATGGGCCTGTTTTCATGAAAAACAGGCCATTTTTGGGAGGTCTGCCAAGTGCCAAACTTTTTTTTTAATTTGCCTTTTCAAAATCTTGGTGCGTCTTATACTCCGGTGTGTCTAATACTCCGAAAAATACGGTATTTTCAAGTCCAAAAGAAAATAAGACTGGGTCTTATTTTCAGGGAAACGGGATATATACACACATACACATACTTACACACAAACACAGAGAGAGAGACACACACAGAGAGAGAGGGGGAGAGGAAGGGAGGGAGGGAGGGGGAAAGAGAAAGAGAGAGAGATTTTCATGGAAACTACTCTATATTGTTTTGTCTATCCAAAGTCTTAAAAGACATTCATTCAGGACTTCATGATTTTGGAAACTGATCACCAAAGGTGAGCAATGATGTCTGTTCCTATGGATAGACTTATGTCCAAAAGATGTTAGTGAAGGAATGATAGGTGTGAAAGAAAATATTTTGAAAAATTTACAGGATAAACAGATGGGGATTTTTTTTTGTCTGATGTAAAAATATTAGAATCAGAAATACTGGATAATAGAGAAAGTGTGGATTAGAAGAAAGAGAAGATAGCTAAATTGAAAACAGAAATCACCAGCCAGGGGAATGACTGGGATAAGGACTTTCTACTGGCTATACAAAAAAATTGGTTAAGGTGGAAATACAAATCCTATACCAAAAGAATGACCTGGATGTTGGCTTTTAATTAGGTTCATTAAAGAAGTTTGTTAAAACTTTTTTTTTGTTAAAGAAGCCTTTGGGATGGAGAGGGGAGAAAAATTAACTTTGGTAAAACAAACAAGCTTTATATTATGCCTTTCTTACATTCTTGATCTTTAATTTATTCAAATATTGTGGGATTCTTTTTTTCCCTTCCTTCCTTTATTCTTTCTTTTTATCTCTCTTTTCTTCCTCTGAGATCAGTTTGTATTTGTTTTACCATTATCATCAGAATTTTCAATTCATATTTTAATAAAGAAAACTTATCATTTGTCAGAACAATTATATACTTATATTGTAGGACACAAACCTATTCAGCATACCTACAAAAATTAAATTTAAAAGACCAAAATAATTATTCAATAGGTAAAAAAAATACATTTTGAAGCTAGAGAAAAGGCTAGTGAGATGTTTAAATTATAGAGAGTAAAAAAATACTGGTCATCCAGAATTGTGAAGATTCAGAACATATTTTTTTAAAAAAACATCTGAATACATATACAGGTAGTCCTCAACTTACAACAGTTCATTTAGTGACTGTTCAAAGTTATATCACTGAAAAAAGTGACTTATGACCATTTTTCACGCTTATGATCATTGCAGCATCCCCATGAGCACATGATCAAAATTCAGATACTTGGCAACTGGTTCATATTTATGATGGTTGCAGTGTCCCAGAATCATGTGATCCCCTTTTGCAACCTTCTGACAAGCAAAGTCAACGGGGAAGCCAGATTCACTTAACAATCATGTTACTAATTTTAACAACTGCAGTAATTCATTTAACAAATGTGGCAAGAAAAGTCATAAAATGGGGCAAAACTCAACAATCATCTCATTTAGCAATGGAAATTTTGTTCTCAATTGTTCTAAGGCAAGGACTTCCTGTAGTTACACTAGAGATACCTAGTGTATATCCCTGATGTGTGTTACTCATTCAAAAGAAGTCAAGTGGCATTTTTTAATGGAAGATGGATTGTTTAGATTGAAATAAAATAAAAGCTTTATAAAAAAAAAGAAGTCAAGTGGCTGTACATACACAAACCTTCCCACTTCCTGGATGGAATGAAAAACTTAGAATAAAGGTAGGTAAAGATTTTCATGGAGAAGATTTCTATAGAAATATTAGATATTACTTTGGAATAATAGAAAATACTTGTAGCTTGGGTTTTAGATATTGACAGTGGTTTGTTCTCCAAGCTGATCGCATCGGTGGCAGTTGAGACCCCCAAACTTTTAGTGATGGGGGATTTTAACCTACCATCGATGGGAGAAGCATCAGAGGGGGTTCGGGAGTTCATGGCTTCCATGACAGCCATGGACCTGACCCAATTGATTCAGGGCCCGACACACGAGGGAGGTCACACCCTGGACCTTGTTTTTGTCTCTGGCCAGTGGTTGAGTGATCTGGGAGGAGGGGATTTAACCATCACTCCCCTGTCATGGTCAGATCACTCACTCCTTCGTCTTGACTTCCCTGGTGCTACCTCCCGCTGCGGGGAGGCGGAACCGGAAAGCATTAGATTGTTCCGCCCCAGGCGCCTGATGGAACCGGATAGGTTCCAGACGGAGCTTGGGCCACCACCTGTAACCCTGACCCGCCCCCGGGTAGAGGACCTGGTGGTCGCGTGGAATAATGCGACTACCGGGGCCTTGAACCGGGTGGCGCCTTTGCGGCCTCTCCGGCGGCAACGATCCACCCTGGCCCCTTGGTTTACCGAGGAGCTAAGGGTGATGAAATGCCGCAAGAGACGCCTAGAGAGTCGTTGGAGATCCTCCCGTTCCGAATTTGATCGAACACAGGTACGAGCCCATTTAAGGACGTACCTTGTGGCATTGAGAGTGGCCAAACGCCAATATTGTGCCACTCTCATTGCATCCGCAGAGAACCGCCCTGCCTCCCTGTTTCAGGTGTCCCGCTCCCTCTTGTTTCAGAGGCCGCGGGAGGCCCCTTTACAGGGCAGAGCAGAGGAATTTGGTAAATATCTGCAGGATAAAATCGCTCAAATCCGGAAGGACTGGGTCCCTGTCAGTGGTTCAATGGAGACGTCCGTGGCGAGTCTTGAGGAATCGACCTGGGAGGAGTTTGACTTGGTTGCCATCGAGGATTTGGACAGAATGCGTGGACGACTGCGACCCACCACATGTTTATTGGACCCGTGCCCCTCCTGGCTTGTACTGGCATCCTGGGAGGTTACACGAGACTGGCTCCTGGGCCTAGTGAATGCTTCGCTGAGCGAGGGGTCTCTCCCGGCCGCCTTGAAAGAGGCGGTGGTGAGACCCTTGCTCAAGAAGCCTTCCCTGGACCCTCTGGAGCTGGCCAATTATCGTCCTGTCTCCAACCTTCCCTTTTTGGCGAAGGTTGTAGAGAGTGTGGTGGCTTACCAGTTTCCACGACATCTGGAGGAAAATGATTATCTAGACCCGCACCAGTCCGGCTTCCGCCCCGGTCACAGCACGGAGACGGCCTTGGTCGTGTTGGTGGATGATCTCTGGAGGGCCAGAGATAGAGGTTGCTCCTCTATTCTGGTCCAATTAGACCTCTTGGCGGCTTTTGATACCATCGACCATGGTATCCTGCTGCGCCGGCTGGAGGGGTTGGGGGTCCGGGGCACCGTTTTGCGGTGGTTCGGCTCCTACCTTTCTGGCCGGACGCAGCGTGTGTTGGCAGGGGAGGAGAGGTCGACCCTACGCCCCCTTACTTGTGGGGTGCCACAGGGGTCGGTCCTCTCGCACTCCTGTTCAACACATATATGAAGCCGCTGGGTGAGATCATCCGTGGTTTCGGGGTGGGATATCATCTGTACGCTGATGATACTCAGCTGTACTTTTCCACCCCGAACCACCCCAACGATGTCCCGGTGTGTGGAAGCCGTACGGGTCTGGATGGATGGCAACCGACTCAAACTCAACCCCTCCAAGACGGAGTGGCTGTGGGTACCAGCTCCCCGGTTCAGCCAATTAATTCCATCATTGGCCATCGGGGGCATCCAACTCGCCCCCGTGGAGCGGGCGTGCAATTTGGGCGTCCTCCTGGATGCCCGGCTGTCCATGGATGACCATGTGACAGCCGTGGCAAGGGGGGCGTTCCACCAGGTTCGCCTGGTGTGCCAATTGTGCCCCCTACTGGACCGGGACGCCTTACGCACAGTCACTCATGCGCTGGTGACGTCTTGCTTGGACTACTGTAACGCTCTCTACATGGGGCTTCCCTTGAAATGCACCCGGAGGCTACAGTTGGTCCAGAACGCAGCCGCGCGGGTAATTATGGGGAGTACTAGGTACTCCCATGTGACACCGTTCCTGCGCGAGCTGCACTGGCTTCCTGTGGTCTATCGGGTGCGTTTCAAGGTTTTGATAACGATCTTCAAAGCGCTCCATGGCTCAGGACCTAGTTACTTGCGGGATCGTATTCTGCCCCATACATCCCTGCGACCAATCCGCTCGCACAGAGAGGGTCTCCTCCAGGTGCCGTCCACCAGGCAGTGCCGGGGGGCGGCGCCTAGGAGTAGAGCCTTCTCTGTGGCGGGCCCAGCCCTGTGGAATGACCTCCCCCCGGATATTAGGAATACCTCTGACCTCCGCTCCTTTCGTGTAAAGCTCAAGACCCACCTATTTCAAGTAGCTGGCCTGGCTCAACTTTGATCCAACTATATCGCTCCTGACGGGTTTTTTATTTGGGGTATTTTAATTGTATTAAATTATTTAGGGGTTTTTAAACATTGTGTTTTTAATTGTTTTTTATTCATCAGCTCACCTCCTCCTTGTATATGTATATGTCTTGGTATACGTTTTTGTTATATGTATGTTTGTTTATATATTTATTTCCTATGTTTTATTGTACGCCGCCCCGAGTCCTTCGGGAGAGGGTGCGGCTAAGAAATAAATATTTATTATTATTATTATTATTATTATTATTATTATTATTATTATTATTATTATTATTATTATTATTATTATTATTATTATTATTATTATTATTGATTCAATTTAGTTTCTGAATGTATCAGAGTTTGCAGCAGACAATCACATCCAGAAAGCACACACAGATAACTGATTCAGCACGATTCATTAACTTCTTTATATACATAATAACACATGAGTAAATGTACAATACCAATAGTGGATTCTCCAACGTGGTAGTAGTTACAGGCAAAACACAGGCAAAGGAGAGATTGGTTTCAGTTCAGAGTTCAGAGCTACAGACAGACAAGATTAGTTTTAGTTTCGTTTCAGAGCTGAGCACAGCACTCAGTTAAGCCATGCTCATACTCCAAACTGTTTCAGAACCCATTGGCTGACCTTGTTGCTATGCCTATTCATTGGCTGACCTTGTTACCATGTCTCTGTTCCAGTTCATGAATATTCTGACACTCTTCCCTTCATGACTGGAATAAATATGAATCCAATTAACTTAATATTCTTCCTAATTGTCTTCTGATGCACAGTGAAGCAAGCTGATTAATTTACACTTGTAATTTACGCTTCCCTGACATTACAATATTTTTCCCTGACATTTACAACATCTTTCATGTTATATCTCTCCAACAGCTGTTCAGTTTTTCTTTATGACTGAGAACATAACCACCTTTCTCAGTTTTTTGTATTTCTACACTCAGATAATGTTGTATTTCTCCCAAATTCTTTAATTCAAATTTCTTCTCCAACTTATTAGCAAATTCTTTTACCTGTGATACATCCTTTGCAATGAAACAAAGATCATCCACAAATGCTGGTAATTGGCAATCCCCACCTTTTAACTTTCCAGTGTATATGCAACCATCAGCCTTGCAACTCTTGAACCCAAGACCCTTCAATGCAGTATCTAGACAGATATTCCAATTCCTGGCTGACGACTTCAGCCCATATACAACCTTGTTCAATTTATACACCATGTTAGGCTTTTTACTTTCATACTCTGGTGCTGGAACAATATAAATTTCTTCCTCTAATCTGCATTGAGGAATGCAGTGGTTATGCCAAAATTCCAAATTTTATAGGAAAGTCTTTGGAGGCTGGGGAGGGCAAAAGCAGGGGTGTCCTGCGCACATTCACAGGGATGTTGCATGTACAGGTGGGAGGGGCGCATTGAATTGTGGGTGTGGGCATGTACGCATGCACGATAGCACACACACACACATAATTTTGGCACACCTTTACAAAAAGATTTGCCATCACTGTCCTACATTTTGCTACCCTGTGGCAAAGACATAGATGTGAACACTTTATCTTCATCTATAGCAGTGGTTCTCAACCTGTGGGTCGGGACCCCTTTGGGGGTCAAACGACCCTTTCTCAGGGGTCACTTAAGACCATCGGAAAACACATATTTTTGATGGTCTTAGGAACTGAGATACCAATTTTATGGTTGGGGTCACCACAACATGAGGAACTGTATTAAAGGGTTGTGGCATTGGGAAGGTTGAGAACCACTGATCTATAGATTTCATTTCTTTGTCCATGGCTTCTTTCCACTTTATTTGTTCTATTTTTAGTAATGCCAATACTTCCTTATAGTTTCTTGGCTCATACCGTACATTACACACCTTAATTTTACTTGCAGAATACCTGTCAGGTGGAATCCCCTTGTTCCATTGTTCTGACCTGTGTGGCATTGACTGCTCCTGTGTTTCAACCCTCTCTTGCTTCATATCTTGTTCAACTTCTCCTCCCTGAACGCTGAATTGCATCAATTCTGTTCCAATTTTGCTCTGCAAAACTAGCAGACCTGGAAATTACTATTCTTTTGCTCCCATCGCTAAAGCAATAGCTTTTTGAGCCTGGCTCATAGCCCATAAACCTGAGCTTTCTAAACTCTGGTTGTGCCTTTTCTGACTGCTTTTGGAATATGCACCTACACATTGCTTCCAAACACCAACCACTGTTGAAAACTTGCTGACATGAATTCTGAACTTCTGTCAGTTTGTAGCTGACATACCTGTTGTTTATACCTTCTTTCTACAAAGCTTACCCTTTTCTTAAATTTCTGTTGCACCTCTATTTTGGTAATGCCAATACTTCCTTATAGTTTCTTGGCTCATACCATACATTACACATTTAGTGAATAGCAGAACCCAAACCTGCTATAGTCATCTACAATGACCAGTGCATACTTTGCTCCTCCCAAACTGGCTTGCATTGGCCCCACCAAATCTGCATGTACCAGCTCCAGAGCTCTTGTTGTCTGCCTTGTGCTACTTTGCTTACTGGGAACTTTGATGATTTGCATACTGCACAATCCAAATATGCCTTACATCCCTTTAAATGTAACCCTTCTCCAAACTCTTCCATCTTTTGCACAACTCTGAAACTAGCGTGGCCAAGCCTTCTGTGCAAGAGATGAACACATGAATCATGCTGTGCCACATTCCCAAATGTTTGTGCATACTGAACCTTTGGACCTTGCAACACATAAAGATTATCCTCTTTTATACTCTGTGCACATACATTCCCATTTCTCTTTATGAAACACCTCCCATTTGCAAATGTGGTCTCAAATCCTTGTGTCAGGCCTGTCATTATCTTTCTTTTAGGATCTTTGGCCTGCCACACTTTCTTATAATTTCCTATGTGTTTTAGTAGTGTAGTAGTTGGGAGGGGGGAATAGAAAGGAGTAGGATTTGTGGAATGTATTGTTGTCATTCTTTTATAGAAGCTCAAGGTCATCTTTTGTCTCCGCACCTCGACACCTGACCGGAAGCAGAGGGGTGTAGATGCCAGCGTGGAAGATGATGATTGAAACATGTGATGGATTTGTGGGTGTGGGGATAGATCATGAACTTTCAACTGGGTGGAATTCCAGGAAGAACATTAGAGTTGGAATTCCATAGATGTGCTAACTTGCCTGTATGATTAAAAGGGACTTTAAGGATGATTCTGCCTTGGTTTCTGATTGATTTCATACATGGTATTTAGAATGCTGACACCTTGCTTGTCTAAACTAGCGACACTCAATAAATTATGCTCCATTTCAGTCACACATAATATATCATTAAACCTCTTTTCCATATATGGAATTTGCACACTGCCTCTTCCAATGATTTTAGCCTTCTGGCCATTTGCCAAGGCTACTGTATCTCCAGCAGCTGGATCCATCTTGTAAAACAATTTAGAATTATTAACAATTGTTTGTCTTGCCCCACTGTCATCAACCATTTGCTATTGCAATAGCTGACTTTTGCCACAAAACCTGTTCATCGGTGGATTGTCTTCCTTGCAAACAATTTTTGTTTTGCAAATAATTTTTTCTTTGCAAACAGTTTTTTCTTTGAAAATAGTGTGGTTTTTTTTTTTACCACAAATGAAACACCTCTGTTGTTGCTGTTCTTTCTGCTTAAAAAGAGTTTGCTGGGCTGTATTATGGTCTCTTCTACTACTTTTCCCTTTGCAGAAATCTTGTCTGTTGTTCTGCTTCTTGGAGACAGCCAGTCTGTGGAACTTTCCATTGCTCTTCTCTCTCTGCTCCTTGAGCCCACACCTCAGGAATTTCTCCTCGTGGCTTTTCCTAAAATGGTGCTTGTTCTCCTCAGCAATCAAACAAGACTTTAGGGCCCCAAACGCAATTCCTGCTCTGGTTTGCACTCAAATACTGCAGAAGCAATGTCCCACATTTCATCCAGACTGTCTGACACCAACAGTACTTTTTGAGATTCAGGGATCTGAATTCCATGCTGTTCTAACTCCACAAATAAAGCTTGCATTTGTAAAAAAAAAAAAACGCTGCTCCACAGAATCACCTGGTTGCAGATGGGCTCTGTATAATTTTCTTGATAATTGCACAATATTGCATGTAAACATACTCACATGCACACTTCTTAATTTCAGCCAGACCTCCTTTGCAGTCTTTAAATCAGTTACATTCAAAAATTGTTCATCTTCTAAACGTAAGATGATATAAGCTATTGCTTTATTATGCTGCCTCTGCTCTGCAGCTGCTAAAGGTCCCTGTGTTGGATTAACAATAATGTCCCAGAGCTCATTAGCCCAAATTTGTCACTGCGTTAATTGTTTGCTAGCTGAACTGAAATATACTGGCATGATCCACAAGCTCCACTCGCAACATTGGCCATAACCAACATTCCACAACCTGATCCAGAATACGACAAGACGTCTTTAGTGGACTTTAGATAGTGGCGCAGCTGTACACGTTACCTACAGAAAGGAACTTTTCACAGAGATGGGTGAGCCGGAGCCCGAATATCGAGAATTGTACTCCTTCTCCAACCACACTTGTAAGGTCATGGGAAAAGGAACTGTTTACATTGAAGAGCTCGATACATTCATCCCTGATGTTTATTACATACCTTCAGCAATCAGTAAAGTTCCAGGTTCACCACCTCGAGAAAGCAAGTTACATAGTTAAAGATGGAGATATTGTTGCTGAAACCATGCTGATTGGTGGTGTTTATTACTTAAAGCCAAAAGCACAGGCAAGTATGCAAACTCCAAAAAGGGACAGCACGGGCCCAGAGAGAGTTGTTTCAGAGAGAGAACCCGTTACTGTTCCAAAGGCTCCTAAAGCCAACAAACAGAGAAAAAAGAAGCAGGTTGCTCAGAGCAAGCCTGAGGTTCCTCATGAAACTGTTAATGTTCAAAATTCACTAACTGGTAAACCTTTGCATTCCAGGTGTATCCACAAGTGGCATAGAAGATTGGGGCACGCCAGTTTCTGTGTTCTTAGAAAGATGCCGGAGTTCGCAAAAGGTTTGGATCTAAAGGGGTGTAAGGTGTTTTTGGATTGTGCAGTTTGCAGGAAAGCTAAATCCAAAGCAGCTGCAATTCCCAAACACGCTACACGCCTGTCAACACGCATTTTTGATTTGGTACACACTGACATAGTGGGTCCTTTCCCACCATCATTTGGTGGTAGAAAGTATTTTCTAACAATTGTAGATAATCATTCTAGATATGGATTTGTATATCCTATGAGAGAGAAATCTGAGACCTTTCAGATCTTTAAAGACTTTGCAGCTTTTGTTTCTACACAATACCAAGTCCGCATCGCCAGAATCCAGAGTGACCGTGGTGCAGAATTCATGTCTCAGAGTTTCCAGGACTGGATGCGTAAGAATGGAATTCTTCATCAGACATCCGCTCCATATACACCGGCTCATAACGGAGTCGTAGAAAGAAGACAAGGAGTTCTACAAACCATGATGCGTTGTCTCCTAGAAGATGCCAATCTCGGTAGCATATACTGGGGTGAAGCAATCAAATATGCAAATTACATTGTCAACCGTACTTGGAGCAGTGTAATCAATCAAACTCCTTTCTAAATGATGTATGGCTACAAGCCTGATCTCAAGAACCTCCACATTTTTGGTTCATATGCTATGGTGAACATTCCCTTAGCTAAAAGAAGAAAGGGAGATCCAGTAGCAAAGAGACTGAGATTTATGGGTATTGATGATAACTCAAAATGGAGCAAATTTATTGATCCTAAACATGTGATTGTCATTTCACAATCTGCTAATTTTGAGGAAGATATTGACTGGTCCAGGATTCATTCCAATGATCCTGGAGTTTATTTTCCTAGAGATGATATTGCAGATGCCACGCAGCCTGATGACCAAGATTCACAGGCAGATATTCCTTCTACCAGTTCTTCACAACCTGATGTTCCGTCTTCACAAGCCGCGGATGCTGATGCTAGCGACAAACGTGAGGACGAGGACAAAGAAGAAGAAGAAGACTGGACTGTTGTTCTGAGACGTTCCAAGAGGGTCACAAAAGGAATCCCTCCACAACGATATTCGTGGCAACTGACAAAAACACCCTTTCCTTTGATTTGCAACATTACTCTTCCTCCTGAGACATTCACACAAATCAAACAGCTTCCTGATTCCGAACAAGACAAATGGTATGATGCAATGCAGGATGAAATGGACAGTTTAAAGAAATTTAATGTATTTACACCTGAAAAACCTCCAGCAAACAAGAAAGTCATTGGTACTCGATAGGTCTACAGAATCAAGAAGAAACCGAATGGTGAGTCTTTATACAAAGCCAGACTTGTAGCACAGGGTTTCGCTCAACATTATCCTGAGGACTACACAAACACTTACTCATCAACAGTCAGAACTGAAAGTGTAAAAATTGCTTTAACCACTGCAACTATTCTTGGTTTAGAAGTTTTCCAATTTGATGTGGACACAGCTTATCTACATGCAGACCTAGATGAAGAGATCTACGTGAGAAGCCCTCCAGGATTCCGAAAGCTAGTAGGGGATACCTGGTTCCTGAACAAACGTCTTTATGGTCTGAAACAGTCAGTTTCAATGTGGTACTTATGTCTTACTGACAAACTAAATTCAATGGGCTTTATTAAGTCCGAAACTGATGAATGCATGTTCACAAAAAGATCTAACAATGCATATGAGATAATTCTTGTTTATGTTGATGACATTGTTTACATTGGTCCAAATAAGAAAATGAGTGAGATTTTTGCTAAAAGTTTGCAGAGATACTTCACACTGAAATCTTTAGGACACATTAGCACTTATTTAGGTGTTCAGATTGAAAAAACACAGAAGGGGTTTAGTCTTTCACAAGAGGAGACAATTGACCACATTTTGCATCATTGCAACATGAAAGATGCTAACACAACAAAGACACCCATGCAAACAGATTTTCAGAACTTTACACATGAACCAAATCCTGAGTTCAAGGACCAAACACTTTATCGTTCAGTCATTGGTTCACTATTATACATTAGTAGTTGGACCAGACCCGACATTGCACTTAGTGTTAATCTCTTATCACGACACGTAGGTAAGGCAACACAATTTCATTGGACATGCATTAAGAAGTTGTTGAAATACCTGAAACACACTAAACACATGAAGTTATTGCTAGAACCAACACACACTGATCATGCAAAATTATGTTGTTATGCAGATTCTGATTGAGCAAGTGATAAGAAATCACGCAAAAGTACTTCTGGTTACATGATGTTCCTGAATGGATGTCCTGTTTACTGGCAAGTGAGAAAACAGAGTTTTGTTTCATGTTCATCTACTGAAGCTGAATATGCTTGTGTTTCAGATGTTTGTAATTCTCTAACGTGGTTTGATGCTTTGATCACAGATATCTGGACAAGTCCGATTCGCCCAATCACCGTGATGGAAGATAATGAATCGGTGGTTTATATTTCTGAGTCACATTTTACAGGTTCTAGGTCCAGACACATTGACATTCGTTATCAAAACACAAAGCAATTAGTTAAGCAAGGCTTTGTTAAATTGCAATATGTTTCTACACATGATCAGATTGCTGATATGCTCAACAAACCACTTGCAGCAGCTCAACACGAGCATCTGCGAAAGAAGATGTGCCTTATTTGATGATTTGATGACATCAGCCCAACTAGCAAAAGAAGGGGTGTCACTGCGTTAATTGTTTGCTAGCTGAACTGAAATATACTGGGCAGGTCATAGGCCTTATCAGCAATGATTTACTGTGCATGCTTCTTAACACGTTTCATAATACATCACACATTCCAGAGACTTCTTTACTTTTGATCTTCTTTTTGTCTGCCAAGAAGGTGGACGATAATTGCTCTTGCCAAAATGTAACAATTAGATAGATTTGTTTATTTTCTTATTTTCATATTAAAAGTTTTGTTTTTTAATTAGAACATGTTATTGGGTCTTACTTTCGCTTTTTCTGAAGATATGCTGTTTGGAAAAGCCGACGGTCTACACCTCATTAGCTCAGGGTGAAATTTCCCCTGACAAAATTATGGGCAAAGTCTCCATCTTTGCAGCTCAAATTATACAGTTCTTCTGTCTCAAATGAGGCAGAGAACTCTCCTTAAATTCAACAGCCATTCTGCAAAGCCTTCTCTGCCTGGTTCTTTTAAAACAGCAGTCTCTCAGCTTAATTACAATTTAGTCTTTCTGTGCACTCTGGGCCCATAACCTGTCAGAGTTTGTAGCAGACAATTACATCCAGAAAGCACACACAGATAACTGATTCAGCAGAATTCATTAACTTCTTTATATACATAATAACACATGAGTAAATGTGCAATACCAATTGTAGATTCTCCAACATGGTAGTAGTTACAGACAAAACACAGGCAAAGGTGAGATCGGTTTCAGTTCAGAGTTCAGAGCTAGACAGACTAGATTAGTTTTAGCTTCATTTCAGAGCTGAGCACAGCACTCAGTTAAGCCACGCTCAGACTCCAAACTGTTTTAGCTTCCATTGGCTGACGTTGTTGCTATGCATCTTCATTGGCTGACCTTGTTAACATGCCTCTGTTCCAGTTCATGAATATTCTGACAGAATGTTTCATTATCTGTTATGTATTGAAATGAGTAGCTGAAACTAGTTGCTGAAGTTCTCACTCATGTCCACTATTGAAGCGGGAAAATACTTTATTCTGATTGGTTGACTGGCTGACAGCTTCCTATAAAAAAAGCACTGTCAGTCAAGCTGTTGCTGTTGTTCGTATGAACTAAATAAAAAGATCTTTGCTGAAAACACTCTGGCCCCGTCTCCATTCTCACCCTGAACCTAACACTGGCAATGAAGGTAGGATAGGATGGAAACTGAGGCTGAAAAGAACTGATCACAGATCCACTCAAGAACTAAGTACTGGAGATGATCTGTTGTTTATTGTAATGCCATTCATCAACCATAGACACATCAGCCTACATTGCCTGGTCCATTGGAAATGACTGCAGTAACACTGTTTATTCTGTATAAACCAGCCACTGAAACATGGGACATACATTGTTCTCTTCGAATGTGTCCTCGAAGCCAATGGGTTCATCAGAATCTCAGAAACAGAAAAAGGGCACTGTTCCTAAGCTACTGTGGCCCAGACATCTTCGAGAAGGCCAGAGCATTCCTCGCTCCACAGGCCGTTCAGACAGTACTATGGGACACAACATGCAGAACAAACTATTGAATCACTATGCACCAAAACTTTCATTGATTGCTTGCTGACATGCTTTCCATAATAGAAACCAGGCAGAGGGCGAATCCATCAACTCATGCATTGCAGCCCTTCAAAAAGCAGCATTGTATTGCAAGTTCATAGACTTAGATGATGTTCTTTGGACAGATTGGTTTGTGGAGTGAGGTACGTTAAGTTACAGTGGCATCTTCTTGTTAAAACAAACCTCACCCTGCAGATGGCGCTTGACAAGGCACAAGCAGCCGAAATGTCAAATCAAATGATGGCTGAAATTCAGAAATCAAACAGCCCTCCATTATCGTGCAAAGCATGATGATTTGAGTTTCATACAGTTTCTTTGACAGACAATACCCCAATCAAGAAACTGCTAAAGAAGCCAACAGCAAATAGCCCAATCAAAGAATCTCTATGACTACCCCCACCAACACTGACAGGAAAGCCACTAGAATATAAACTGACAGCAAACTGCACTCCTTACTAGCACTGATGATGTTACCTAGTTTGGGTAAACATCTGCAAGAAAACAAGTAAGCTCAGAGCCACCAAAGACCCCTCACAGTGCTTTGACTGCAGAGGTAAAGTAACAAAACAATATTAGTTAATATGAAATTAATTCCAGAGAATATATATATTCAATCCAAAAACCCAGAAGGAACAAAAGGAAGATAAAGCAGCAGTCAACAGCAGACTAATCATTATGGAAAGTGCTATACTAGAAACACAATAGCTCCCAGAGAGAGAAAAGAGCTAGTGTTGCTGGGAAAACCAAAGGAGTTGATAGGATCAAGATTACAAGCATGTCAACTATTCTCTACACCAGTGGTTCCCCAAGTGGGCGCTACCGCCCTCTGGGGGGCGGTGAGATGGCTTAGGGGGGCGGTAAGAGGCAAGGGGGGCGGCAAAGGAGTGCTGGAGGTGGCCTCCTCTAGCGAGCTATTCAGAACAAGTTTGCTCACTCACCCCTGCCCATCCAGAAGCTGCTCGATCGCTCACTTCCCACGCCCATCTGCACTATGCTAGCCCTGCCCACTCACTGATTGGCTGGCTCACCAATCGCCCCGCCCACCTCTAAGAGCCCTATCTAAACCCAGTTAACTTTTTTTCTGCTTGACTTTCTATAGATAGGGCTCTTAGAGGTGGGCGGGGCGATTGGTGAGCCAGCCAATCAGTGAGCTCAGGGCTAGCATAGTGCGGACAGGCGGGGGGAGCGAGTGATCAAAGGGAGGCCATTTCTCCTCCCTTCGCTCCCACTTTGTCTTGATGAGGTCGCTGCAGTTGCGGGCGCGCACGGACGGAGGTAGCCAGAGTTGTGGGGAAGCCCGGGGGGGCGGGCGAGCGAGCAAGCGAAAGAGCTGCCTGATCCTCCATCGCTCACCCGCCCGGGCCGCTCTGGTTACCTCCGTCCGTCCGCGCCCGGAAGTTGCAGCGACCTCATCAAGACAAAGTGGGAGGCGAAGGGGCCTCAGTGCCCTGCCTGATCCTCCTTCGCTCGCTCGCTATTTTGCCTGTGCCTCAGTGGAAGCCCTTTGCTGGCGGCCAGACCTCCCCTCCCCGGGGTGACAGCACATCCATGATCACCGTCCCAGTAACACTGCGGCCGCTCGGCCTGTGAAGAGAGGGAGGGAGTAAGAGTGAAGGGTGAGGGAGAGCAGCAGGGGCTCTCTGCAGGGGCTCCGCATCCCCCCCCACTGTAGCCTTCCCAGAGGAGGTGGGGCTGGGGAATGTGGCGCTGGGGAATGTGGGGCAGGGATGCAGTGTCTGGGGTGGGAGTAGATGACCTCTGGGGGTCCCAACCGGCCCTTCTGACTCTGGAGACCAGAAGCAAGCAAATACACACACACACACACACACACAGCAAAAGTGTCTGGTTTTGAATATAATCCTACCTAGTGCTTGGGGAAAAATAAGAGAAACATTTGGATATACATTTTGAATTAACTTGGGAAGAAAATTGCTAAAATCACTTTTAGCTGTGTTCTGCATTAAGAATTCATGCAGTACCATTTCTTGTTGAATTAGCAGAGTAATATTTACAACAGCCAGCTAAGATAGTTTTATCTGTCTTATAATGTGCGTGGGTAGAGGATTTAGGCATAAGTGCAATGTTTGCCTGTGATTATATAATAAATTCACAGCTTATACATTTGAATTAGATGTTATTCAATTCATGTTTAACCTATACTTGATATACTTGTATTCAATACATAAGGTGTTAATTATGTCAATGGAAGAGATAGGAAATTGCATTAGTGATATATATGTCAATGGGTTGATTTGTACTAAAAATGTTTAGTTTAAAGAAGTTATAAGGAATCACAAATATGAGTGTGGAAAAATGTAATGTAGTTGTGGATGACCCTTTGCCCGATTAGTAATTAATGCCAAATCTGGCGAAACAACTGGCCGCTGTGATACACTTCTGTTGATGCAATAATAATAATAATAATAATAATAATAATAATAATAATAATAATAATAATAATAATAATAATAATAATAATAATAATAATAATAATAATAATAATAAATGATTCCTCAAAGAGGTAAAAGGCTACATTTTGCTAGAGTTATTCTTTGCTTCCAAACTGTTGAGGAGGGGGATTGGACTCCATTGTCTATATTTCCCTTTCCATCCCCATGGTTCTTTAGTGAAAATTATAACCTAAGAACATATAGATCTGTTAAAATGTTCCCATTCTCACTTTCCATATTGGGAATCCCTAGGTACCATGCAATAATCTCATCAAATAGTTCAAGCAAATGTTGGTGACATTGAGCTGAAGTCAAAGTTCAAGAAATTGTACCAAGAGTTTTAGTTACAGAAAGAAATTTCTAATTGCAATCCTGTACTATGGGCAGTGGTTAAGAAGCTCCTTGTTGCATTTCCAACATCATATTTGGTGGAACATGGCTTCAGTGTGGTCTCCAAGCAAAGAAAATGACTCCAGATTACTGAATGTGGTGATTTAAGACTCCTGCTAAGTGACTTAAAACCAGACATTGGGAAACTGGTATCACTTCATCAAGCCCATCCATCACATTAACAATTTACTGAACAGTGAAGTAGTTACTAAATTTTACTAAGTTTACTAAGTTACTAGTTACTAAGGTTCTTGATAAATGACTATCAGACTTTGAAAACCTGGCATCACTGGATCATGTTCAACAATTTTGTTGAATTAACTAACTACAAAGATTTTTAAATTGGATTTTGAATAAATGTGCAATTAATTGTTACAGTTTTGAATTTTACTGTTACTATCTTTATTCCTTCATGCAAACCACCCAGTCACATGACTCCCCCAGCCACGCCCATCAAGCCACGCCCACATAACCGGTTGTAAAAAAATTTGAATTCCACCACTGGGTGGGGGGCACTGAGGATCAGTTTGTAGCACCAAGGGGGCGGTGGACTGAAAAAGGTTGGGAACCACTGCTCTACACATTGTGTCAGGATGTTCAAAAGTAATTGCATCAGGTGTGGGTTTCTGCTGGCATTACTGCCAGTTCGCTATTAGATCTGTTTCAAAATGAGTTTGGCTTTATATCTTCCAGTAAAGTTATTTAAAGTGATTCCAGTATAGAAAAATTTCAGAAACACAAATGCTTGAATGTATAGAAAATGTGTTCAACTTTGCATAAGTAGTAATTCATTGAAGTTATCAAATAATCATTTTGAACCTCAAAACAATAATTAAATAAAATGCAACATTTTTTGTACGTACGAGATCCTTCTGTTCTAATTTTCTGTGATGGTATACTAGGATCTCCTGTCCCTAAAATATTAGTGGCCATTATACGAAATTCATATTCCATCCATGGAATTAAATCAATAACTTTTGCTGATTCTGCATTTCCATCAACAATGGAAGGATCTAAATACAAACAGAGACAATAATTAAAACAGCACTGCAACAAAAATAATATCATAACATCTAATATTTGCTTCATCAAGTGATTTTAATTGCTAAATAATCCAGTTTAATTTCTTGAATGAATGCAGAAATATGGATGGAGAAATCTGTTTTTCATTTTGTCCATTTTGAATTATTTTTCTTCATTTATTCAGCAGGTTGCAATTTTTTAAAACAAAATATGTATGAAACACATTTATTTGAAAAAAATGTTTCCTTTTTCTTAATAACCACATTATTTAAAAGCTTCATTCCATATATGTGTTTATACATTTTTCACTAATGTAGATATTATTTTTGTACATTTCTATGCACCTTTTGGAAAGAAATGCAAAATTCTGAACAGTGTGAATATGAAGAGATATCTGCATTCACAGTTGCACATCCTTTAGGAAAGACTTCATGATATAATAATGGGCTGATTAAAAAAATATAGTATAAAATGAGTAAAACAATTACTTGAAATATGAGTCAAATGAATTGGCAATCAGTGTGATTGGTGTAATGAATATTACACCAGAACCATTGCGCAAAGTATAACCAGTACTAAGATAATATTTTGGCACAGTGGTTGAATGCAGTATTCAAGGCTAATTCACTGCTCACTCCAGGAGTTTGATTCTGAACCGCTCAAGGTTGACTCTCAGCCTTCCATCTTTCAAAGGTCAGTAAAATGAGGACCCAGATTGTTGGGGGCAATATGCTGACTCTGTAAAACCACTTAGAGAGGGCTGTAAAGCATTATAAAGTAGTATATAAGTCTAAGTGTTATTGCTATTGCTATTTGTGCTTGCTGATATAACAAAATTGTTTTTTGAAAAGCAGCCCTGCAAACAGATATTAAAATAATATTGTTTTGATATTACAAGCATTTTCTTTTATATTACTCTTACACGAACATCCTATTAATAATAGTCTAGTACAGAGGTGTCAAACTCACATCAGGGTTGTGGTTGACCCCAGGGGCTGGGGTGAGCGTGGCCAGGTTGGATGTAGCCAGGGTGGTTGAGGGCAGGGTGGGCAGGGCCAGCCTCCTTCCTTCTCATTTCCATCTCCCTCCCTCCTTCCTCCCTCCCTCCCCCCTCTCTTTCCTATCTCTTTCATTCCTTCCTCCCTCCTTCCTTCTCCTTCTCATTCCCATCTCTTTCCTTCCTTCTTTGCCCTCCCTTCCATTTGCTGGGGGAGAAGGTGACTGTCAGGTGTGCCTCCATTCAAAACCCAAGAAAGGAAACCCCCATCTCCATGTTTGTTAGAGAAGAGGTACTTTTACTGAGTTTGAAATGATAGTATAGCAACCAAAAAAAAGCAAGATCTGAGACTAAAGGCACGAAAGTTACATATTGCAAATATTCCCAAATCCTTCCCCCCCAAAGACCCAGGCTGAACATCCAATCCCCAACCCTTATGGTGTCATGTGGGGTGCATCTTCAGGTGTTTTCATCCATCTGGTATGCTGGGACGGTTGACCTTGACTGGGTATAATGTATGCTACACTGCGCTGAATGTACTTGTTGCGATGATGAGAGCAAACCTCCCTTTTCATTCACACCTCCTCCTCCAGCTTGCTTCCCTACCCAAATGCCAATGCTGCCCCCTCCCCATTACTATGGCAGCCGGTAGCAAGCAAGCATCATAGAGGCTGATATTTAGTCCTTCTGCAGTAGAGGCGTTAGCCCTGGGGGAAAAGAACACAACACAAAATAGACAAGGTAGAAACAACCCCAAAATACAGGAACATTTACAACAATAATGTTAAGGCTTATTAGGATATTTGGAGTGAAACAACTGTAAAAGCCTCAGGGCTCTGGCATCTTGCTCATTTACCCATTCAGACTGAGAGGAAGAGAAATGTTTCCAAGCAACCAAATACTGTACTTTCCCCCTATGTTTTCTGGAATCAAGGATCTCTTTGACCTTGAAATACTGCTCTCCTTCGATGAGGAGGGGAACAGGAGGGGGAGGTTGGTCTGGTCAAAGTGAGGATGTATGTTCAGATTTCAGTAAGCTAACATGAAACACAGGATGGATCCTTCTAAGGGTTTTAGGTATTGTGGGTACCTAGGTAAATGTACCGTGACTGGGTTTGCATTTCTTTACAGTTTCTCTGACTTCTGGGTAGTCTGTAGGTATTTAGTGGACAGGAAAACCCTATTCCCAACTTGATAATCCTTCAGCATAACTCTTTTCTTGTCCATCTGTTTTTTATGTGCTCAGTGAGCCTCATCTAGCGCCTTATGAATGACGGGCCAGATAAGCTGAAGCTGCTCAATCCACTCCATTAGGGAAGGGATTTGTGGCATCTCCTGCAGCAGTTCTGGGATGGGTATAAAATCCTGACCAGAAATCACTTTGAAACCAGTAGCGAAATCTACAAATTTTCCCTGCTGGTTCTATGGGCATGGCTTTCTGGATGTGGCTTGGTAGTCATGTGACTGGGGTGGGAGTGGCTTGGTGGTCATGGTCATGTGACTGGGTGAGCTCAAAAACCAACACTTCACACATAAACAACACAAAAGCCACACAACTGACTCACACACAATGCAAAAGCACACAAAACGGTCCCTGCAACAACAAGCCACAAAGAGCTCAAAAATCAACGTCACACTTTACACAAAAATAACACAAAAACCACACAACTGACTCACACATAATGCAAAAGCAACTGGACTTCACACAAAATGGCTCCTGCAACAAGCAAGAACCTCAGAGAGTCACGGTTAGGACTAATAGGTAGTAAAAAATGCTTTTAAAAAGTAAAAGAAAAAAGAAAAAGGTTCTGACATCCCCCAGGACAGCTAATTGTCAAACAGCTGATAGTCAGAACCTTTTTTTTACTTTTTAAAGCATTGTTTTACTACCAGTTGGGCGAATGGATAGTAAATATACTTTTAGAAAAGTAAAAAAAAAGGGTAATTAGCTGTGACAATCAGCGCGATCACGGGAACCGTTTTTTTTTTTTTAAAGCATTTTTTACTACCTGTTTGGGGAACCAGAAGCATTTATTACTACCGATTCCAGCGAACCAGGCAGAACCAGTAGTATTTCAGTCCTGGGTGAAACCAGTGTTACTATGTATGGAATTATTATAAGTGACCTCTGCAAATGGCAGTAAGTCGGCCCAGTTATCTTGCTGATGAATTACGTAACATCTGAGGTATTATTCTGGAACTGAGCTGGCCGATTCACAAGCCCTGTTAGTCTGAGGGTGATGGGAGGAGCTTAGGCCTTGGGTGGAACCTAACAACCTCAGAAACTCCCTCCAGAAGTGGGAGGTGAACTGTACCCCCTTGTCTGAAATTATGTATTTGGGCACACTGTGTAGCCTGTATATATGTTGAATAAACAGTTTAGCTAAGAGTTTTGCTGAAGGAATCTAGGAGTAGGGTACAAAATGCACCTGCTTGGAAAACAAGTTTATGATCAGCCAAATGACTGCATTTCTCCCACTCTCAGGTAGTTCAACGATGAAGTCCATGGATATTTCCTTCCAAGGAGCACCAGGTCTAGCAATGTTCTGGAGTAATCCAGGTGGCTTTCCAGGTGGCCTTTTTGCAGAAGCACACACAGGACAACTAGTGACGTAGGCTTCTAAGTCCTTTTTCAAAGAGGGCCACCAGAACTGCCATTTAACTAGGTGTAATGTTTTCACAAACCCAAAGTATCCAGCAGATTTTGAATCATAGGCCTGTTGTAATACAGTTGCCTTAAGACTGGCAGGGACATACAACGTAGCACCCACCCAAGTGATGCCATCACAAATAGTGCACTCATTTGAGTGAGACTTCAACCAGTCATCAGTTTTTAGCATTTTCTTTAGCTGTTTGCTTAAATCGGTAGGTAGATCCAGGTCCGCCTTCCCCTGGGCTCTGGTGACAATTGCTTGGAGGGGATAACCAGGCAGATTACATCTGGCCATATTGGGGCAATCTAGAAATAGCATCTACCATAAAGTTCGTTCCCCCAGGAAGGTAGCGTAGAGAGAAATTAAACCAATTAAAGTATTTCACCCAACGGACTTGCATGGGCAACAATTTCCAGGGTGTTTTTAAAGCTTCTAAGTTCTTATGGTCTGTCAACACCTCAAAAGGGTGTTTCGCCCCTTCGAGGAAATGCCTCCAGGTTAACAGGGCCCATCGGACAGCAAATGCTTCCTTCTCCCATATTGCCCATCTTCTTTCGATTTCCGTTTGTCTTTAGGAGATTTGTAATGGGCAATGCAATTTTAGCAAAAGCAGGGATGAATTGTCGATAAAAGTTAGCAAAACCTTGGAAACTTTGCAGCTGCTTCTGGGTGCATGTGTCAGGCCTGCATGGAGGCGCCCCACTCCATGACCGCCCGGACTTTCTCCGGGTCCATTTAAATCCCCTCATGCAATATGTGGTAACCCAAATAGTCAATTTTAGTCTGGAGAAATTTGCACTTTGACAATTTGGCATACAGTTCAGCAGTCCTGAGTTTTTTCAGGACTGAATGAAATAATTTTATATGTCCCTCCAGGGTTTCACTGTGACTGAGAATGTCATCTATGTAAACCAGAACCTCCTTGTAAAGATGCTCATGCAGCACCTCATTAATCAATTGCATGAGCACAGCTACTGCTCCCTGTAACCCAAACAGGAGCACTCTAAACTGGAAACAACCCAAAGGGCAGTTGAAGGCAGTTTTCCATTCATCTTCTTCCTTAATTTGAACCCTGTAGTAAGTTTAACTGAAGTCCAGTTTAGTGAAAATCTTCCCTTTGGCCAGATGAGCTAACATGTCCTTCATTAAGGGCAAGAGGTAAACATTTTCTATGCAAATGGCATTCAAATTTTTGTAATCCATGCACAGACAAAGGGACCCAACATTGGAGCAGCCACTCATGGCTAGCTGGTTGGATGAAGCCCCATTTTAAGTTTTTAACAATAAAGGTTCACAGTTCCTCCAGTTCAGGCAAAGTAATCAAGTAGATCTTTGGCTTAGGGACTTTCACCCCTGGGAGGATTTCTATACTGCAGTCAGCGGGGTGATGAGGTGGAACCCTCTTGCTGAATGCCTCCCTGAGGTCCCAATATTCCTTGGGGATTTTCTCCTCCTCAACAATGTGTTCACTGCCAGCTCCTTCACAACTTTGGCTATGCAGGGGGATTTTTCTCCCCCCCCTTCCCCGGCTGGGTGGAATGGATGCACAAGCCCTTCCTCCAGTTCACATGAGGGTTCCATTTCCAGAGCCAGGGTAATCCGAGCAATAGGGGCTGTTCCATTCTGGGGGTTAT
Organism: Natrix helvetica; assembly: GCF_964273705.1. NCBI lineage: Eukaryota > Metazoa > Chordata > Lepidosauria > Squamata > Natricidae > Natrix > Natrix helvetica. The sequence goes on from NC_138553.1 coordinate 56,935,287, forward strand.
GATAAAACTCAAAGTTTCTTGGTGATTTTCCATCCACCTCTCAACTGGTTCTGTCACAAAGTGGGCTTTCCCCCCAGCTACTGACCCATCCAACTGCCAAAATGCTATGGACACTTTCATTGTCTTCTGTCTCAGTCCCATTTTTTCCACCACCTCTGGACTAATTATGTACCTGGTATACCCAAAGTCCAAAAGGGCTAGCATCTTCCCTTGGGTGCCAGATAAGGCACCCTTAACTTCACTGGAATGTTCATGGGGCCCATATTCTGACTTACTGGGGGGGGGTTGTCATTGTCGGAGTCAGTTTCACTTTCCCAAACTCAACAACTTCCACACCTTTCAGAGCCGTTTCGTGGTTCTTTGCTCATGGCCTCTTGGCTTGCTTTCTTCCAGTTGAGGTCAGTTTGGAATCAGGTTTGGTGAAGCAATCAGCAGCTCAATGTCCCTCCCTTCCACAACTGAAGCATGCTGTGGACGTGGGCTTGGCTGCTGACCTCCCTTTGGCAGCTCTAGGGGCCTCTTTTGGGACAGAGGGGGAAGTCTTGTTCCAGCTGTGGCCATCATGGTGCCAGCCCCTGGCCAGGTCAATTTCCACATCAGCTGCCTCCGTATTTTACTCCTAGCTGAGAAACCTTTGGAATTCGGTGCCTCCGGGGAACTACCCCCCCACTGGGGAATTCCTGCTGCCTGGGCTTGTCTTGGCTGAGCACTAGGAATCACTTTGGGGTTTACAGGGGCTTCCGCTCTCCCCACTATTTCCTCAGCCTCCTCACACCCATAGCTCTCATGTTCTCTCCAACTTTCAAGAGCTTTGTGTAGGAGATGGAGGGCCTGAGTCAGCAGGAGGTCTTCTTTGTCATCTCCTGCCAGGCAGCCTCTCTACACCGGTTTCTGGTAGCTGTTATTCCAGGGGGAAACTCCTCCAGAATCGCCATCTATCCTATGCCCATTTGGCTCAGGCTGGCTTCTCCTCAATTTGCAGCTCAGACATCTACTCAGTCTCCTCCCACCACAGCGGGACGGTGGGGGGGAGTGGATCCAACCCTTATGATGTCTTGTGGGGCACATCTTCAGGTGTTTTCACCCATCTGGTATGCTGGGACAGTTGACCTTAAACAAGTCCATTCAGCTGTGCAATACGCGATGAGAGCAAACCTCCCTTTTTGTTCATTCCTCCTCCTCCAGCTCACTTCCCTTGTGTTAGATACTTACATAAACCGCTGTAGTCTCCACTCAGGTCCGCCACTAGGGCGGGAACAAGGGGATGTTCTGATTGGACGGGAGGTCTGCCGGCTCCCCATAAAAGGGGAGCTGCACGACCCCGTATTCAGCCGGATCACTACTACCTGACTAATAAAGAGCTGTTATGTCACTATCGTCTGGAGTCTGTCCTCTCGTTGCCCGAATCTAACACTGGCGATGAAGGTGGGATCGAGAGGCAGATAGGACAAAGATCTACTAGCAAGAATCCACGGATTCGATCCAGCCCCGGATTTCAGCGGAAATTCCGGCAGCCATCTCAGCGCGGCAAATTCAAACGCAAGACAAGATGGCGATGCACGCTCCACCAACCCCGTACAACCCAGTAGCCGAACATTGGGAATCCTACATGCTGAGATTCGAATGCTTCCTCGAGGCAAACGATCTCATGGGAGTACCGGACTCCCGGAAAAAGAATATGTTCCTGAGCTACTGCGGTCGAGAGGTCTTCGAAACGGCCAGGGATCTATCGGAGCCAACCCCCATCCAGGCGGTAACATGGACGGCGCTACAACAAATGCTGCAGACGCATTTCGCGCCAAAACCTTCCCGCCACGTTCACCGCCACGAATTCAACATGAGGAACCAGAAGGCGGACAAATCCATCAACCAGTACATTGCAGCGCTCCAAAAAGCAGCAACGCATTGCGAATTCAGGGATCTGGGTGAACACATCCTAGCACGCCTCATATGCGGACTATGGGACATTGGGTTGCAGAAACGGTTGTTGGCCAAACCCAACTTAAACCTGCAAATAGCACTGGATGAGGCGAGAGCTTCGGAATCAGCGGACAGATCTACAGAAACGCTGCAACGCGGGTACAACGCACCCCAATCCGGAACCAGACAGACCCGGGTGCATCACGAGGCCACCGACCAGGAGACCGAGGACAGCGACTGCGAAGACAGCCATTGCATGCGCAGCAGCCACTCAAACCCGGTGCGAAAATTCGAATCCTGTTTGCCGCCCTGCGCAAGCTGCGGAGGGAATCATCCCCGGTCTACCTGCCATTTTAGAGACGTCGTTTGCCAGCGTTGCGACAAGATCGGACACATTGCAAAGGTGTGTCGGAGCGAAGTCCCTGCTACAACATGGCAACCGCCATCGTATCGCCGACAGAAGCCCACCCCAGGGGCTTGGCGAAAAAACAAAGGGCGCCCAGAGAGAGTATTCCCAGAGAACCGAGAGAGAGTATTCCCAGAGAGCAGAGAGAGAGTATTCTCAGAGAGAACCACTAAGAACCTATCTCACAACGATAGGACAGGTCCGCACAAAGCGACCTAAAAAGCTGAAACTCACTGTCCTCCTGGAGGACTCCCCTTGCGAGCTTGAAGTCGACACGGGATCATCACTGACGATCATCTCGTGGTCAGCGATGAAAAAGGCGATTCCGAGCCTAAAGAAGCGCCAACTATGAACACCAGACATCCTGCTTCGAGACTACCAGGGGAACAGGGTCTCCATCGTGGGTCAAGGCACGTTCCGAGTCCAGTTCAAAGACATCACATCACAGCTGCCCGTGACCGTAGCCAGCGCGCCCCTGCAAAGCCTCCTGGGACTGGATTGGTTCGAAGCCCTGGGGTTGGAAGTTACCGGAATCAATGCCGTGGGTAACAGCAGTGCTGAAGGGATTTTTAAGGAGTTCGAGGATGTGTTCAGCCCCGGCCTGGGTAAGTATGTGGGCAAACCAATCTCATTTAATTTGTATCCAAATGTGGCGCCTATCAGGCTCAAACCTAGGAGAGTGCCTTTTGCACTCCGTCTAAAAATAGATAAGGAAATTGATAAGCTGGTAGAGCAAGGAATCCTCGAACCAGTGGATCACGCTCGCTGGGAAACCCCAATCGTGACCCCCGTTAAGCCAGATGGGTCAGTCCACATCTGCGCGGACTATAAATGCACAATTAATGTCGCCCTACAACAAAGCGCATATCCTGTGCCCGTAGTACAGCACCTATTGCACTCGTTGGGGCCAGGAAATTTTTTTGCAAAACTAGACATGGCACAGGCTTATCAGCAGCTGCCAGTGGATAGCGCCACGGTGGAGGCCCAAACTATAGTGACGCACAGGGGTGCTTTTAAATGCAAACGTTTACAATTCGGCGTAAGCATCGCTCCGGGATTGTTCCAAAGCATCATGGAACGGCTTTTGCAGGGCATACCAGGAGTCGTCCCGTATTTCGACGACATCTTGGTATCGGCTGCAAATGAGGAGCAACTATTAAAGCGTGTTAGGACTGTTTTGGCCAGAATTCGAGAAAAGGGTCTCCGCCTGAAAAAGGAAAAATGCCAAATTAACGTGCCCAGCGTAGAATTCCTGGGTTACAGGATCGATGGACTGGGGATACACCCAACATTGAAAAAAATTAAAGCAATTCAGGACGCCCCCACACCACGAAATCAGACCGAGTTGCAGGCCTTAATTTTTAATTTAATTTAATTTAATTAGCACTTCTAGACCGCCCCCTCTCCCAAAAGGGACTCGGGGCGGTGTACAGTCCATATCAAAAACATCATACATAATAACAATTAAAAATTATTAAATGGATAAATACATAAATAAGAGGAGGATAAAATAGACAGAACTGTAATTGCTAAATAAATAATTTAAAATATACAAAGTTTAAAACCTCAGTGTCTTATAAAATTAAGTCCCCTAAAAAACCAGTAGGAAATATATATGCCAGGAGGTAGACGTTAAGAATTATGCCAGACCAGCCAGTCGGAACAGGTGAGTCTTCAGTTTCTGCCGGAAGGAGCGGAAGTCAGTGGTGGTTCTAATGTCGGGGGGGAGGTCATTCCAAAGGGTTGGGCCCATCACAGAGAAGGCCCTACTCCTTGGTGTCACCCGTTGGCATTGCCTAGTGGACGGCACCAGGAGAAGCCCCTCCCTGTGAGAGCGAATTGGCCGCAGGGATGTATGTGGGAGGATGCGATCCCGCAGGTAACTAGGCCCTATGCCATGGAGCGTTTTAAAGATGGTGGTCAAAACCTTGAAACGCACCCGAAAGACCACAGGTAGCCAGTGCAGCTCGCGCAGGAGCGGTGTTACGTGGGAGTACCTAGTACTCCCCATGACTGCCCGCGCGGCTGCGTTCTGGACTAGCTGCAGTCTTCGTGCGCGTCCCAAGGGAAGCCCCATGTAGAGAGCATTACAGTAGTCCAGGCGAGACGTCACCAGTGCATGAGTGACCGTGCGTAGGGCATCCCGGTCCAGAAGGGGGCGCAATTGGCGCACCAGGCGAACCTGGTGGAACGCCCCCCTAGCCACGGCTGCCACATGGTCGTCCATTGACAGCCGGGCATCAAGGAGGACGCCCAAATTGCGCGCCCGTTCCACAGGGGGCAGTTGTTCGCCCCCTATGGCCAGCGTTGGAGTCAGCTGACTGAACCGAGGTGCCGGTAGCCACAGCCACTCAGTCTTGGAGGGGTTGAGTTTGAGTCTGTTGTCTCCCATCCAGACCCCGACGGCTTCCAAACACCGGGACATCACTTCGACAGCCTCGCTGGGGTGATTTGGGGTTGAAACGTACAGCTGAGTATCATCAGCGTACAGATGGTATTCAACCCCAAAACCACGGATGATCTCTCCCAGCAGCTTCACATATGTGTTGAACAGGAGGGGCGAGAGGACCGACCCCTGTGGCACCCCACAAGTGAGTGACCTCAGGGTCGACCTCTGCCCCCCTGTCAACACACATTGCGACTGGTCGGAGAGGTAGGAGCCGAACCACCGTAAAACGGTGCCTCCGACTCCCATCCCCTCCAGCCGGCGCAATAGGATACCATGGTTGATGGTATCAAAAGCCGCCGAGAGGTCTAATAGGACCAGGATAGAGGAACAACCTCTATCTCTGGCCCTCCAGAGATCATCAGCCAGCGCGACCAAGGCTGTCTCTGTGCTGTGCCCGGGTCGGAAGCCGGACTGGCGTGGGTCTAGATATTCGGATTCGTCAAGGTGTCATGGAAATTGCTGTGCCACCACATTCTCAACAACCTTCGCTAAAAAGGGAAGGTTGGAGACTGGACGATAATTAGCCAGCTCCATTGGGTCCAGTGAAGGCTTCTTGAGCAAGGGCCTCACCACCGCCTCTTTCAAGGCAGTTGGTAGGAAGCCCTCACCCAATGAGGCGTTCACCAGGCCTAGAAGCCAGCCTCGTGTCACCTCCCAGGATGCCAGTACCAGCCAGGAGGGACACGGGTCCATTGAACATGTGGTGGGTCGCAGCCGTCCACGCAACCTGTCCAAATCCTCGGGGACAACAGAGTCAAACTCCTCCCAGAATGGTCTCACAAGACTCACTGTTGACGGCTCGTCCGGCCCACTGGAGGGGGCCCATCCGCTCCGGATCTGAGCGACTTTGTCCTGCAGATATTCCCCAAACTTCTCTGCTCTACCCTGCAAGGGTGCCCCCCGCGTCCCCTGTGAAAGGAGAGAGTGGGTCACCCTAAACAGGGCAGCAGGGCGGTTATCCGCAGACGCAATAAGAGCGGCACAATGTCTACGTTTGGCCGCTCTCGATGCCACAAGGTAGGTCCGTAAATAGGCTCTTACCTGTGTTCGATCAGACTCGGAGCGTGAGGATCTCCACCTGCTCTCTAGACGTCTCCTGTGGCGCTTCATCACCCTTAGCTCCTCGGTATACCAAGGAGCTCGGGTGGATCGCTGCCGCAGGAGAGGTCGCAAAGGCGCAACCCGGTCCAAGGCCCCAGCCACTGCCGTATTCCAGGCGGCCACTAGGTCCTCCGACCGAGCGCGGGTCAGGGCTACAGGTAATGGCCCAAGTTCCGTCTGGAACCTATCTGGTTCCATCAGGTGCTTGGGGCGGTACCAGCTTGGAGAGGCTGGCTCCGCCTCCTCGCGGTGGGGGGTAGCAGAAGGGAAGTCGAGCCGGAGACATGAGTGATCTGACCATGACAGGGGAGTAATGACTAAGTCCCCTATTCCCAGATCACTCGTCCACTGTTCAGATACAAAAATAAGGTCCAGTGTGTGACCGCCCTCGTGTGTGGGGCCCTGAATTAATTGGGTCAGGCCCATGGCTGTCATGGAAGCCATGAACTCCCGAGCCACCTCAGATGCTGCTCCCGTCGACGGCAGGTTGAAGTCCCCCATGACCAAAAGCCTGGGGATCTCAACCGCCGTCTCTGAGATCAGCTCGAGGAGCTCGGGCAGGGCCGCTGATGTATAGCGAGGAGCCAAGTATACAATCAGCAGGCCCAACTGCCTCCCTGGGCCCCATTTCACACCTAGGGATTCACAACCGGGTATCTGAGGAACAGTGAACTCTCTCGGTTCCAGACCATCCCGTATAACTACCGCCACCCCACCACCCTTACCCAGGGCCCGAGGCTGATGGAATGCACGGAAACCCGGTGGGCACATTTCCACGAGGGGTAAACCACCCTCGTGGCCCAACCAGGTCTCCGTTATCCCTGCAAGGTCCAGCTCCCCCTCCGAGATCAACTCGCTAATGAGGGGGGCCTTGTTGGTTACGGACCTTGCATTGCAAAGCATCAGCCGCAGGCCCTGGCTCTGTAGTTCCTGACCACCTAGGCTGCGGGGGTTGGTACAAACGACCGGGCGTAGCCAACAGCCACGGTCTCCCAACCGACCTTGTGATCTTCTCTTGTCCTCGCATCCCCCCCTCCCCGCGACCGATGTAATAAAAAAACCCTCTACCGGAATAATTTGTTCCCTCTCCCCCCCCCACCCCGCTCACTTCCCTCCTGGACTCACCTGTTCGACTGGCGCTGGCTTCCCTCCCGGCCTGGTTAACCCACCCACCCCTCCCTGGAACCCCCTAAAAACAATGTAAAACATTTAACTAAAAATCCCCTCAGCTTCCGTTTCTTCCACCTCTCGGGGTTCACAAACCCGTCATCAAGGCAGGCCCTTGTAAGAGCCAAGGGCCATACCTGCGAGAGAGGGGCCTCCCGCAGGCGGAGCAGGTCTAACCTTGAATAAATTGATAAAATATTAAAGCCCAATTGGGTAAGGGTGCAGGTAGTAAAAGTCAATAGCCGGAGGGCTAAGGTCTTAATGGGATACTAAAGCTGGAGGCTTTAGTATCCAGATAGTACTTGGAAAGAAGGCGGGGGGGGGGAATGTTCAAATATTCCCAAAGTGGAGCAAGGCAGAGATGTCATAAAAATGGGAAACAGTCTAAGGTGGTTAAGGATAGATATAATTACAGATGTGGGATCCTTAGTGGGTGGGTGGGGCATTCTGAGCCCAGCTGTTTTTAATCTAGGCAATCAGTCAGGCCCATCCATAGCCCTAAAACGGGCCTCCAGTGGCCTCTGAAGTTCTAGGCCATCCCCAGCCGTTATTTTAGTTCCTCTCCTCACTTCTGGTTCCCCAACACATTCATCTTGGTCCCCATCCGGCGCCTCAGTGATCATTGCAATTTGGGTAAAGCTCTCAAAAATTATAGGAACATTCTCCAGGTTCTCCAGGTTCCCGGGAGCATGGGAGCAGCCAGGCTACAGCCAAATGTCAGAGAGGAGTCCCTGGCTGCAGCTCTTTCCACATCTCCAACGCTGTAGCTATCTCCCTTTGCCGTTCCTGACTGTCTCCCTGATCTGCTCACCTCTCCGGAGCCTCCAGTGCCTCGTTGTCTTCTCTGGAGTCGTAGGGAGAACCTTGTTCTCTTTGGTGCCATTCTCTTCCTTTTTTACCATATTTTTGCATTTTTTTCCGCAACGCAGTTCAAATTTCGCGCCTTCGCGCCACTGCGCGTGCCGCCGCCATTGCCTCCCGGCTTCCTCCTCAGCCGCTCACAGCCGCTCCGCTCCTTCCACTCTCCGTTCTTCTCCGACCAACCCTGGTGGGCTAAAACGAGCCCAAAACAAGCCAGGGTGGTCGGGCTACCCAATTCTCGGCCCTCCGATGACATGAGGGCCGGCAGCAACCTCCTACCCAGTCGGGACGCTCCATGGTAAGCTTAGGAGCTTAGGAAGGCGACCGCCATCGCCGGAAGCTCCTCCTCGGACTTCTTAACTTATACAGCGTCTTTCTCAGACAGAAAGCTACCGTCGCTGAGCCGTTGCACCGACTTCTAGCAAAGAATGCAAAATGGACCTGGGGACGTTCCGAGGCAGATGCTTTCGCCGCAGTCAAGCACCTGACTCTCTGCTAATCCAGTACAGCCAAACCCTACCGCTGGTGTTGACCTGCGATGCCTCACCCTTCGGCGTCGGCGCAGTACTCAGCCACAGAATGCCAAACGGAAACGAAGCCCCCATCGCCTTCTACTCAAGAACATTGTCTTCGGCGGAACGCAACTACAGCCAACTGGACAAGGAAGCGTTAGCCGCTGTGGCTGGAGTCAAGCGATTCCACGAATATCTCTACGGCCGCGATTTCGAACTTATAACAGACCACAAACCATTGCTGGGTCTACTGGCGGGAAACCATCCCACACCGGTCTCCCTCTCCCCGCGCATGACCAGGTGGACTGTTTTCCTGGCTGCGTATTCCTACAAACTGGTACACTGACCGGGTTCCACATTGGGGCATGCAGACGCGCTCAGCCGCTGCCCGTTACCGGAACTGTTGGCCGACCCCACTCCAGAAATACCGGTCCTTTTGATTGACTGCTTGGACACAGGGCCAGTATCTTCTGTGGACGTTGCTAGGTTTTCTGCTAAGGACAACGTAATCAGACAAGTACAAACTTAGGTATGGAGGGGGTGGCCCAAGGGGATTGTGGGACCCGAATTCAAACTGTTTTGGTCTAGGCGTGATGAACTATCGGTTTTGAAAGGTTGTTTATTGTGGGGGGATCGAGTTGTTGTACTGCACAAACTGCGGAGAAATGTATTAGAAGCTTTGCATGTAGGGCATCCAGGGATCGTAAGGATGAAAGCATTGGCTAGGAGCTATGTGTGGTGGCCTAACATGGACAAGGAGATAGAGGAATGGGTAGCCACTTGCAATCCGTGCCAGGAGTCCAGGCCAGCCCCCCCTGAAGCGCCCGCTACGGAGTGGGACAAACCACAAGCACCCTGGTCGTGAATACACATAGACTTCGCAGGACCAGTTCAGGGACAAACATTTTTAATAGTTGTGGACACATACTCCAAATGGTTAGAAGTAGTCCTGATGACCTCGACCACGGCAGAGGCAGTCATCAAGGTTCTACGGCGACTTTTCGCCACGCACGGCCTGCCCGATCTCCTGGTATCCGACAATGGGCCCCAGTTCACGGCCATGCAATTCGAATCCTATTTAGCTAATCACGGAATTCGGCATGCCCTCGTCGCGCCATTCCATCCAGCATTGAATGGTCAGGCGGAAAGAATGGTGCGCTCTGCAAAAGAGGCCCTCGCTAGGATGGGCCCAGGTGATTGGCAAACACGAATCAATCACTATCTGTTAATCCAACACATTACCCCTAGCGCCACGATGGGGAGGAGTCCCGCTGAACTCCTCATGGGTCGCCGGCTAAGGTCTCACCTAGACCGTCTACACCCAAATTACTCTGCCACATCGCCCCCAGACTCCACACGCAAAATTCGGAACTTAGGGGATTCCGTACACGCCCACAACTATGCAGGGGGGACACTGTGGATTCCAGCAAAGGTAATAGGCATCACCGGACCTCGTTCCTACTTGTTAGAATTGGAAGACAGTAGGAACTGGAAAAGACACATCGACCAACTCTGAGGCCGCCTGACACACTCCGACCTACGATCGAGGAACTCATACCATCGGGAGGATTGCCGACACAACCACCCGACACGCACATCGCAGACGACTACGGCACAGCAGAGCCAGGGGGGGAACCTGAGACCGACGAAAGAACGGAGCAGTCCCCGAGAGAAGGGAACCTACAATCCCTAGCCAGGACAGTGGAACAAAAAGGACACTCCGATCCGGTGCCCATTCCGGCACAACCAGAACTACGCAGGTCCACCCGAACGAGGCAGAAACCCGCATACTTACAGGACTTTGTCACTAACCGGAACACTCCATCTAAGAGGGGAGGGGTGTTGGATATTTACATAAACCGCTGTAGTCTCCACTCAGGTCCGCCACTAGGGCGGGAACAAGGGGATGTTCTGATTGGACGGGAGGTCTGCCGGCTCCCCATAAAAGGGGAGCTGCACGACCCCGTATTCAGCCGGATCACTACTACCTGACTAATAAAGAGCTGTTATGTCACTATCGTCTGGAGTCTGTCCTCTCGTTGCCCGAATCTAACACCTACTCAAATGCCAATGCTCCCCCCTCCCCGTTACTATGGCAGCTGATAGCAAGCAAGTCTCATAGAGGCTGACAGTGACCCCCCCAGCATTTAAATGTGGCCATTATCAGGTTTGCCCACTCAGATACCTGCTGCTTGTTTTTCCCCCCCCCAAAAAGAGAAATTGCTGGCCCAGGGTTGGCATTATAACTTTTTATGGATTTCAAAAGCCGTTCTTTTAATTTTGGAACACCACCACCCCTCCTCTGTGCACCTCCTTTGTTTCAAAAAAAATCAGAGGAAGGGAGAATAAGAGGGGGATAAAAAAGCCACACAACACCTCCCACGTAACACCTCTCCTGCGCGGGCTACACTGGCTGCCTGTGGCTTTTCGGGTGCGTTTCAAGGTGTTGACCATCATCTTCAAGGCACTCCATGGCACAGGACCTAGTTATTTGCGGGATCGTATCCTGCCCCATACATCCCTTCGGCCGATTCGCTCACACAGAGAGGGACTCCTCCGGGTGCCGTCCACTAGGCTGTGCCAGCGGGCGACGCCTAGGGGAAGGGCCTTCTCTGTGATGGGCCCGACCCTCTGGAATGACCTTCCCCCTGACATTAGAATGACTACGGACCTCTGCTCCTTCCGTCAGAAACTCAAAACCCACCTGTTTCAGGGAGCTGGCCTGGCCTAATTCCAGCTTTCCCACCTCAGTTTTATTTTTAAATTTTTATGATTGGTTTTATGGTCTAAGTTTTTAATTTTTATAAATTCGTACAGGGGCTATTTAATCTAATTTTAGCTATGTGTACTATTGTTCATATGGTTTTTTAAATTTATACCTGTACACCGCCCCGAGTCCCTTCGGGGAGAGGGGGCGGTCTAGAAATCTAATTAAAATAAATAAAATAAAACAAACACACAGACAAGATGAATCCAAAGTTGGAGAAGGGACCCTTACAAGCCTGAGTGACTGCCTCCTCTACTCCCACTGCCTTTTCTTCTGAAGGAAAAAGCCCCCAGCCCATAAATGACGCTCCTAAAGCTGGAGAGCCATGCTGCAAGGCAAGGAAAAAGGGGAAGAAAAACCTCATGATTAAAAACCCCAAGTAGAAACCCACCCACCCCAGCCGCCTCCTCCTCCCCCATGTGGCTGCCTCTGAACTAAAGGAAGCAAAGTTTGGAACTAAAGGAGGTGAGCAACCAAGGAGGGAAGCCAGAGTGAGAGAGATCAATTGCCAGCCGGAGCAATGTCAGCCTCATTTAGCTTTTGGCTCCTCTTTTTCTTCCTTCTTTTCCTGCAAGCAGCAGGAACTACACTTGGTTTGCAAAGTCTGAGGTTTACTTTCCCTTTCTCCTTTTGCCTGCTTCCTAGTCAAGGAATGCTGCTTCTTTTGCTGACTCGCCACAAAAAAACCTTGCTTTCTTTCTCCATCCTTCTTTCTCATCTTCCTTCCTTCCCTCCCTCCCTTCTTCCTCCCTTCTCTCCCTTCCCTCTTCTCATTCCCATCTCGTTCCTTCCTCTACACTCAGGAAAGAACGAGAGAGGGGGCGACACTGGCAACTCTGCTGATGGCCGTGCTTACCACAGCTGTGGCTTTCCCATGTGGGGTGGGGTGGGGACAATCCCAGTGAAAGGGAAGCTGCATGGGCTGCAAAACCAGGCCAGCGAGCAGGCCACTGATGGTGGGTGCAGCATAACTGAATGGCAGCCCTCTGACCTGGAGCACTGTGAGCATTAGATCTGCAGGACAGCCCTGCAGCCAACTAGGGGCCAATCCTGAAGTCTCATCTTTGCCCCATGGGTGTATGCAAAGGAGGTGGTGAGCACCAAGGGGGCAGGGCTGAGGCAGTGGGGCACTACCTCAGTGGCTCCAGGGCAGCCCACGGATTTAAGGCTGATTGTGTTCTGGCCCTGATGGCTGCCATCAAGCTATAGATTAGCGCCTGGCCAACCTGGGCGCGGACTGAGGTGCCGGGGGCCAGTCCTTCACTGTCTCAAGAGTTAGTCCTGCGGGCCTTGAGTTTGACACCCTTGGTCTAGTAGGATCTTTAGCTATTTCATCCTTCTGAGAAAATTTTCACACTGCCTAAATCAGTGTTTCTCAATCTTGGCAACTTTAAATTGTGTCAATTTGAACTCCCAGCATGTTGGCTGGAGAAACACTGGCTTAGATGTTCTCTGTATTCTGTACAATACTGATCTCCCCCGCTCCCAAAAAATATGATGTGTGTGATTTACACAGGTTTAGTTTAATGATAATGATAATCTTTTTTTTCTCCAAAGAATTTTATTGGTTTTTTTAACATTTATAGGGAAAAGGGTAAATGGAAGGGTATACAAATTTTGGCAGTTGCAAGTGTGGCAGGCGCCCCCTCCCTCCAAACTCATAAAATACATATGGGTATAAAACATTAGTACATAATCATATAAAGTCAGCATATTAATTCTAAAAATATTTTCAACCAGTTTATATATTGTAATATATAATCTACGTATAATTTCATTACTACTTTCGGTCTGTTTATAACAATGTGGTTTTCTTATTCATTTTTGTGATCTGAGCTTTCTTGGTGTTGCCCCTTCTCCCCCCGCTGGCAGAGCTCCGGCCCCTCCCGTGTCCTGCATAACCGTTGTAGAGTCTTCTGTTTTTTCTAGGTTTGCTTTATTTTTTTCCATAAAGGCCTGTGCCTCTATGGGTGCATTGATTCTAATTCTTGTCTCCTCCCAGAATATCAGCATACCTTCAGGCATCAACCATCTAAACCACACCCCCTTCTGGTATAATTTATTCGCCAATTGCGAATAATTTTTCCTTTTTTCCCTAATTTTTTTGGGGATCTGCTTCAAGATGGTTATTTCCCTGTCGTGGTATGTCCCTTTTGGGAGAGGGGGCGGTCTAGAAGCATGAATAATAAATAAATAAATAAATAAATAAATAAATAAATAAATAAATAAATAATGCTTGCCCCCTTTGTACACCCAGAATTTCGTCTCTTGTGCTTTTTCTAAGGAATTTAATATGGACCTCCCTGGGTACATTGTGTGTTCTGGCATAAGCTGAATTCACTCTGTAGACCAGGTCTATCTCCCATTCCATCTGCTGTTTTTCTTTATGTATGTATTCAGCTAGAATGTTAGTCATAACATCCCTTATATTTTCCCCATCTGCTTCTATAACATTTTGAAATCTAAGATAAAAGGACATTCTCTTAAATTCTGTTTTCATTTGCTGGATATTAAGTTCTTTGTTTCCCTTCTGCACTGCTTCTACCCCCCCCTCACCTCCGCCACCCCACCCTCCACAAGGTCCAGTCTCTGTGAGTTCTTATAGATTTGGACTTGATTCTCTTTAATTTCTTCCTTCATTTCCTTTAATTGTTTCTTAATTTCTTCCTGGCCCTGTATAAGTTGCTGAAGCATTTGTTGCAAATCCATCTCTGTACTCTTAGGTTGCATCAGTTCTGTGATCTTTGACTGTGTGGCAGGACTGGATGTTGCAGATGTCGGGGCAGAAGTAGCAAAGCCAGGTTTTCCAGGGGGTGGTCTTTTTGGAGACATAGTTTATAAAGTAGAGAGATCAGTCAGTATGGAGAATGGACAACTGGAGAAGTAGAGCAGACAGATGAGTCCAGGAGGCAGAAGATCCAAGCAGAGGGGAGTTTCTTTAGTCAGTCTGGCAATAGAGAGGAATTTTTCCCCCAGAGAGTTCAAGAAAGTAACAATCCACAAGAGATTCTTCTGGGTGACACGGAGACAAAGACCGGAAGCCTGAATTTTAAAGGTGGAGTCAGGTTTCACAGTTCATGAAGACAACGGAAGTGTGCCATCTTGCCCTGCCAGCTTTGGGCTCAGAGGCATAGTAAAGTTTTAAAAGTTCACAAAGTTCTCAGCTCATCAATAAATTATGGAGCTAAATCCAGTGAAAATCACTTTTACAGGGGTGAGGCATCATTGGTTGGCTCTCCCCCCCTCCTCCTTCCCCTGAGGGCGAAAGCAGAATTTTTCCAAGCCGCTTGTCCAAGGGGGGGAAAAATCCCCCTCCCTCCAGCCGCACCTCCAAAGAAATCCGAGAGTTTAATGTTTTAAATTGCTGAAAGGTCCATCAAATCAAGAAAAAGGGAATGAAGAGAGGAAGCGCCTCACCACACCGCCGCTGCTTCCTTCAATTTTACATCGTCCGATCAGCCTGAAGCGAGACGCACGCGCGCCCTCCGAGACTGCTCCTCGATGCCTGGAGCGAAGCGGAGAAGCCCCCACCAGCCGCCGCCGATGCTAGGGTCCTCCGCGAAGCCGCTCCTTCGGCAGGACGCCTCTCCGGGGCGTCCTGTGCCCCCCAGAAGCGGGGAAGCCCACCGGGGAGCGGGAGCGGGCAAGGGACTTGCCTGTCGCCGTCAGCCGCCGGAACCGGAAGTCCAATGATAATGATAATCTTCATGTTGATAATCATGGAAGTTATTCCTCCAACCATAATTTCAAAACTATGTGGTTTCTAAAACTTATATAAATAGATAGCTGGATGTCGCAGCGAGATCAGACACGGAGAGTGGGTCTCAGTGCTCCTGTGCTGTGTTCTCCCCATTGGTGAGCTCCAAAAGGAGTCAAAGCCACCTTGGAGGGGTGGTGAAGTAAAGAGGGATGCCCTGTGAGGTCTTGGAGAGTCGCAGCTCTCCTGCTTGACCCAGGGCTTACTTTCCCTCTCAGCCACAACAAGGAGAAGAGACAGTCTAAGATGGCTGCCATGAAGCTGGGACAGCCAATGACCACCTAAGCTTTGAGCTGGAGTGGATTTTGGTGAACAGTGAGGAACTGGGTGAGAGGAATTCTTTTTTACCCAAAAGTTAAGCCCAAAAGAGAAATCTAGGATTTATTCAGAACTATTGAAAGTGGCAATCAGACACTTTAAATTGGACTTTCAAATTGGGAAGATGTGACATTAGGAAGACAATTTAAAATATTGGAATTATGGATTTAAAAGTTAACACTGGTTCTATAACTGAATTACAATTTAAAATAATTAAAATCAGAGTCTATGGACTCCCCTCTGCGACGGACCACCGTATCGGGAAATGGGGGAAGCCCGATCTGAGGGAGACTTCGGGTCGTGCACAGGCCGGAACAGAGGTGGAGGGGCCTCCACGGCATATGATTTTAGCAGCGCACAGTCTCTTGTCGGGTAGTCCGCAGGGAATTCCAGCCCATGCCTTGGTCGATTCCGGGGCTACCACACACTTTATGGATGCAGCGTTTGCTGCTAAATACAACGTCCCTCTGTGTCCGGTGGACCCTCCGATGCGGGTGGAGACCATTGACGGTCGGGTGCTTCTGTCTGGGCCTATCAAGGCCGCCACGCAGCCTTTGCGCTTGATCCTCGGGGAGCATGAGGAGGCCATCCAATTTTACGTGGCTTTGGGCCTGCATTTCCCCGTGGTGTTGGGCTTGGCTTGGCTGCGGGCGCACGACCCTCAAATCTACTGGTCACAGAACTTGATCACGTTCCCGTCCTTGCAATGCGTCGACCACACCCATCAGGTTTGTGCGGCCCAGGTGCCCAGTTTGGCCGAGGTGACAGTGCCGCCGGATTTAGCGGAGTTTGCAGATGTCTTTAGCGAACAGGAGGCGGATCAACTGCCGCCGCACCGGCCTTATGACTGTCCCATTGACCTAGTACCTGATGTGAAACTCCCGACGGGTCGTTTATATTCCATGTCTGAGCCAGAGTTGGCCACATTGCGGGACTTTATTGACAAGAACCTCGCCCGGGGGTTTATCCGGCCTTCGTCTTCACCCTTGTCTGCCCCAGTTTTGTTCGTAAAAAAGAAGACCGGGGATCTGAGACTTTGTTGCGATTACCGGCGCCTGAATGCCATCACGGTATGTAACCGTTACCCGTTGCCCCTGATTCCTGAGTTGTTGGAGTGGCTCTGGGAGGCAATGGTGTTCACAAAACTGGACTTGTGTGGGGCTTACAACCTGGTCCGAGTCAGGGCGGGGGACGAATGGAAGACGGCCTTTGGCACCCGGTACGGACATTTCGAATACACGGTCATGCCGTTCAGGTTGACCAATGCCCTGGCTGTCTTCCAACATTTCCTGAATGACATCTTCCAGGACCTTTTGGATCAGTTTGTCGTCATGTACCTGGAAGACATCTTGATCTACTCCACGTCCCGGACGGATCATCAACATCATTTGCGTCTGGTCTTGCAGCGACTCCGAGAACATCGTTTATTTGCCAAGCTGGAGAAGTGTCAGTTCTGGCAGACTACCATCGAGTTCCTGGGGCACCGTATATCCCCTGAAGGAATTGCAATGGAGCCAGGCAAGGTGGAGGCGTTACGTAGTTGGCAACCTCCTCGACGTATGAAGAACTATTACCGGTCCTTGATCCCCAGCTTTGCTTTCTTGACTGCGCCCCTCACTTGGCTCCTGCAAAAGAAAGTACCGTTTCACTGGGGGCCCACGGAACAACAGGCGTTCGTGGCCCTGAAGCACGCTTTTACGAGAGAGCCGATCCTGAAGCACCCTGATCCCCATCGCCCCTTTGTAGTAGAGCCGGCCGCGTCTGTCAACGCAGTGGGGGCGGTGTTATAGCAGGCTCATGCCCCTGATGGTACCCTTTTCCCTTGCGCTTATTACTCTCGGAAACTCAATCCTTCCGAGTGCAATTATACCATCTGGGAGAAGGAGTTCTTGGCTATCAAGGTGGTGTTCGAAGCCTGGAGACATCACCTGGAGGGGGCCAGGCATCAGGTCGAGGTCCGGATGGACCATCGGAATTTGGAGTTCTTGACGACAGCGCATAAGCTGAACCAACGCCAGATCCGGTGGTCTCTGTTCTTTGCCCGTTTCCATTTCAAGGTCACGTACATCCCCAGTGCATTGAATCAAAGGGCGGATGCCCTGTCTAGAAAGCCGGAGTACTTGGACCCTGCAGACTCACTTCCCCCCCGGACGGTTCTACCCGTCAAGTCCTTCGCTGCATTCAGGAACCCATGGATTTACGGTCTCTGATACGGGAGGCGCAGCGGAACGATGAGTGGGTGGAACGACGGCGGGCAGAGGTAGGGCCGACATCCCTTGGACCTTTGACAAGGACCTTTTCAGGTATCGGGATCGGCTCTATGTGCCTGCAGGACCCCTCCGTGGACTGGTTCTCTCCCAGTGTCATGACACTCCAGCAGCGGGACATTTTGGCCTTTTCAAAACATTGCACCTGGTTTCCTGTACTTTCTGGTGGCCCTGCTTGCGACACGACGTGCAGACGTACGTCACGTCGTGTGTACAGTGTCGACAGGCCAAATCAGCAACAGGAGCTCCTCCAGGCTTGTTGCAGCCATTGCCGACCCCGGACAGATCCTGGGGGGCTGTGTCCATGGACTTCTTGACAGAACTGCCTTCGTCGTCAGGTTTTACCATGGTCCTGGTGGTGGTGGACATGCTCACCAAGATGGCACACTTCATCCCCTGCCGGAGATTGCCAATAGCCCGTGCCACTGCCCGCATGTTCATCCAACACGTGTTCCGGCTACAAGGCCTGCCTGACCGGGTCGTATCAGATCGTGGGACACAATTTATGGCTCAGTTCTGGAAAGGGCTGATGGCCGCTCTAGATGTCCAGGTTTGTTTATCCTCGGCGCACCATCCCAAAACCAATGGAGGGACGGAGAAGGTGATTGGGATTCTGGAACAATATCTGCGCTGCTTCGTGAACCAGCAGCAGAACAATTGGGCAGAGTACCTGGCCGTGGCGGAGTTTGCGTTTAACAACTCGCAGCACACCTCCACACGGACGCCTTTCATGGCGAACGTCGGGTACCACCCTCGTTTTTTCCCTCTCACCCCAGTGGACTCTCCGGTCCCCACAGCGCAGGACTTCCTCTCTGAGCTCCAGGTGGTTCACCAAGTGGTGCGCCGCTATCTGAATCAGGCTAAGGAGGATTACAAACGAGTAGCGGACAAGTCTCGACGTGCGGTGCCGGAATTGGCTGTGGGTGATCGAGTGTGGCTGTCCACGTGGCATCTTCCATCCCACCGGCCGACGAGAAAGTTGGACCAGCAGTATCTTGGGCCATTCCCCGTGGAGGCCGTTATCAACCCGGTGGCCTATCGACTGACCCTCCTGCGCTCGATGCGAGTACACCCGGTGTTCCATCGCTCGCTCCTGATCCCTGAACAGTCGCCTTGTCCTCTCCGACATCCCTCTCTTCCCCTGCCGTCGTCGCGTGAGGTACACACACAACCATCACACAGAGTGACCCGGATCCTTGACTCGAGATGGCTCAAGGGACGGTTCCAGTATTTGGTCGACTGGACGGACGAGGGATTGGATGGGGGGACCTGGACGGATGCAATGGCTGTGCATGCCCCTGCTTTGCTGCGGGCTTATCATGTGCAATTTCCCTCGAGACCGCATCCCGAGCGTCAGACCCTGCGGTGAGGGATAGTGTTGTGGCCCAGCAGGAGCCGTTACAGCTGCCACCAGACTCCAAGAGTGAGGGTCCCTATGAGTCGGCTCTGGAGAATGAGGAGGATCTTGGGCAGGGTTCTGACTCTGAGCAGGGATCGGAGAGTCTGGTCGGCCCCCAGGAGGCGCCTGAGGCATGGAGCAGCGGTGAGAGCCAGAGGAGGGGGGCTCCTGATGCCATGCCTTGGAGCAGTGGGGAGGAGTCACGGGACAGTGAATCAGAGATCAGCAGGGAGTTCTTGGACGCCCGTTATCGCCGCGCCCATAGACGCAAGGAGCGAGGGCGCAATTATCGGTGGTAAGTGCTCTCAGCTGCTGATAAGTAGACTCCCCTTCAGGCTATAAAAGGGTTGACTGAGCATACGCCCTTTGCAGCAGTCAACAAAGAAATCCTGCAAGAAGTTTGGTCTTGGAAACGTAGCAGGCTGGATAGCTGCCTTGTGTCTTGTGTTTGTGAGCCTTGTCGTGTTGGTTTACTGCCAAGGATCTGTCTGTCTGTCTGTGAAATAAACCCTGCTAAAATAGTATTGTTCCGGAGCGTGTTCTGTGTGGGCGAAGGACTTCCTTCGGGGGTCAGAACACCCTACATACAGTATAAAATATAGAGTTGTACTCTGTTGGTTACCTTAGATACATACAATCTTGCCAGTAACAGGCATAGGCATTATGGGGCATATGCAAATATATTGCATTACACTTTACTTTAAAATCTATATAATGATGTTTAGTGCACAGTATCACACCAGTCCATCTGTTCTTTACTTCCCATTTTTCATGTTTATCTTACTTTCCCAATTTATATTCTACTTTGTCTAGGCTATGGCAGTTAATGTTAGTTATGTATTTTAACCAATACTGATTTTATAAATTGAGCGAGACATCTTACATTCATACAGTATAATAATGGAAAAAAGTTAATGAGAAAAAGCAGCAGAAGTGTGAACCCATTACACACTATTACTAAGCTGGATAGCTTTGGAGATCACATGGAAGACCTTTGCTTGGGACTAGTTGATTGTGAATGTACATTACAAACCGTAAAATGTACAGGTTGGGAGGGGATTTGCAAAAGAATCTGGCAGGGAAAAATAGTTAATCCTTCTTAAAAATAAGCCATTATTCTGGATTTACAACAGGCAGTTGCTATATTCTTATAACATGCCCAAATAAACAAACTGCCCTTTGCTCAACACATCTTGCTAATGCATGCTAGAAAAATGGCCAGGTTTATACAACATGCTAAGCTATGCAAGGTAAGCTATGGAAGTGTGCTATGCAAATATAGCAATTTTGTCTTAAGATGTACAATTTAGCAAAACAATTGCTAATTTAGAAAATTATTTTGCTGTTGTTGCAGTAATAAAATGTTTTACAACACTTAACAGGCTTGAGAAAATCATATGAAAACCTGCTACACTTTGGGCTTTGAAGTGTATTTCTAGTGGTTAGACAATTGTTGAGCCTACATGTTTGCCAAAAGGCAAGTAATATTGTGGGAAACCACCCTCGTCCTAGAAGAATGAAATATTTTGAGAAATATTTTTTTAAAGGCAGGATAAATATGTCAGGCCTGTAGTTATGTTCTTTTTAGGATCTTTGGCCTGCCACACTTTCTTATAATTTTCTATGCTGTTTCACTAGTGTAGTAGTTGGGAGGGGGGGATAGAAAGGAGTAGGATTGTGGAATGTATTGTTGACATTCTTTTATAGAAGCCAAGGTCATCTTTTGTCTCCGCACCTCGACACCTGACCGGATGTAGAGGGGTGTAGATGCCAGCGTGGAAGAATATGATTGGAACATGTGATGGATTTGTGGGTGTGGGGATAGATCATGAACTTTCAACTGGGTGAACCCACAGGATGCAAATCAGAGTTGGAATTTTCCATAGAGGTGCTAACATGCCTGTAGAATAAATTGGACCTTTAAGGATGTTTTGCCTTGGACAATGATTTATTTCTGCATGGTATTTAGAACCCTAACAAAATATTTCCCCTAAAAGAGAGATAAAAAAATCTTAAGGGAGACAGAAACTCAGAGCCCCAGCACCTTGCCCCCAGCAGATATTTTGTGCCCATTAAGAAAGACTGGACCAACCTATCTACAAAACAAAAGACTTTCCAGGGTGAAGGGATTAAGATGTTACTCTTTAGGACATAATAGGATCAACCCACTAAGACACAGAGCTCACTACATTGTACAATATCCTAAGGACATTGCATCACCCTCAGAAACTTCAACCCAATTTCGCTCAGACAACCTATAGAGCCAGCTATTACCCAGGGACATGCGGTCAGGGGAGGCAGGGGAGGTAGAGCCTCACCTCTCATCATGAAATAATAATATATAAAATAATAATATCCACGAGGGAGTTTCATATATATATAAGAGGAAGAGGAGGGAGGAGGAGGAGCGCGCACGGGGCGGTGCCAGCTGGACAACTGGCGGAGGCAGGAGGGTTCTCGGAAGCGCCAATAACCTTCCTGCCTCCGCTGTACTTTGCGTGCTCCTCGCGACTGCAATTGACGTCCAAAAGTGGCAGGGGCTTGATGACGTCACCGCAGCTGCCATGCGCGGACGGACGGAGGTAGCCAGAGTGACGCCAAGGCAGTCCGGCGGACGAGCGACCGAGGATCAGGCTTCCTGATCCTCCATCGCTCGCTCGCTCTTTTGTCCGCCCGGACCCCTCGGCGCCACTCTGGTTACCTCCGTCTGGCTGTGCCCAGCAGCGACGTCGGCGATGTCATCAAGACGAAGTGGCTTGGAGGCGAAGTGCTTATCAGTGCTTTTCTGTGCGTCTGGCGTTTAGGTAGATGCCAGATGCACAGAAAAGCACTGAAAAGCAGCTGCTGTTGGGGATCGTGGAGCGTCCGCGATTCCCAACAGCAGCTGCTTTTCTGTGCTTTTCTGTGCGTCTGGCGTTTAGGACATCCGGCTATCTACCTAAACGCCAGACGCACAGAAAAGCACTGAAAAGCAGCTGCTGCTGGGGATTGCGGAGCGCGAGCCAGCGGAGCGCGCTCAGGAAGGCGGGGAATGGGATCACGTGTGCTGGAGACTGAGACAGCTTCAGCCTCCAGCACACGTGGTCCCATTCCCCGCCTTCCTGATGACGTCACCAGCCTCACCAGGCATAAACCTCACCGCACGTCACTGCTATTACCCCTACATAGCCTCATGGGAGTCTGACAACAGCCAATAAAATACATGTTCTTGCACAGGAACAGGAAGTTCAAGTAAAAGCTCCAGAAAATGTATAAAAACCCATCACTCTCAATTCCATGTGGTCAGCTGCCCAGAATCACACGTGCTTGGTGGTTCTGCTTCATCAATAAATGAACCGTCTTTCCAATCAGCCTCCATTTTGTCTCCAGTGCCTTTCTCCCAGCTTGGAACTAAACCAGATAGATATTTCTTCCCACACTACCTATATAAATTCATTCATTTTGTTGTTGTTTCTAGTTTGTAGCACATTATCAGGAATTAAAAGAGTGTTCTGCTGGTAAAAGTGTCTCATAAATGAAATTATATCAAGAATGATATTTTATTATTAGGCTCCAAACTAATATTTTTATAAGATTCTTACCTGTTTTCATGTCTTTCCAATACTCGGACAGAAAGGTCCTTGACTGAATAGTGTAATTTGATATAGGACTATGATTTTCTATCCCACGGTTCCATGTAAGAATTACAGATGTATTTTTAATGTCTTCGACTTTGAGTCCACCAGGGGGTCCTGGGGGACCTGAAAAATAATTCAATGAAAAATTATGACATAATCTTGTCAAAAAGTGAACCAATGTTTTAAACTGTATCATCATATTTAACTGAGTTAAATTATTTCATTACAACTTTCTGTAATCTACTATTCTCACATATTAAAATTTAATCTGCAAAATCTGAGGTAGCATGGCCAAATGAAATGTTGGAAATTGAACAATACTAGGGAATACTAGATTGGAAAGGGTATTTCATAAAGTAACATCATACTTTTGGTCTCATACAAATCTCATACACTTTTGCGAGCAGACAGCGAGGTCGATATGTGAATGGCAGGCATGCGTATGTAAAGTTCCATTGGTGTGAATGGCATCTGTGTGCACCCTCTACTCGCGCAAATGGAGCTTTGCATGCAAGCAGAGGGAGCTTGGACTCGTGCACAAAGTTCTACTGACATGAATGGTGGGCATGAGTGGTGGACATTTTTTCACCTCACAAGAGCAGAGGGAACTTGAGCTGAGGGTGCTCGTAGTGAATCTTCATTCATCGGAATGAAGCATTACACGTGAGCACTCTATGAGTGCATTTACATGAGTAAATGCTCATACCAATGGAGCTGTGCATGCACATGTGCATGTGCTTGCCACTCCCACATTGGGTCAGGTTGGGACCGCTGTCTTAAAATACAGAATACAATCTCTTTTTCTTGAATCCCATCTCTTACTTATAAACAAATCCTTACTGTCTCAGTGTTTCAGTCCTGATCAGGAAAAATCCATTAAGGGTTACCAGAGATATCAACATATCTATTTTAATCTTGATCAGATATGTCAATTTTATATTCCTTCCTATATTTTCTTGTAATGATCTTCAACTTAAGTCCACTCAAATAATGTCCTAGAACTTGATTTATTTTTATTTTTCTTTATCCCTTCTCACAAAATTTTTCAAAGCTTTAATAAGCCTATTTCATAAATCCATTACAGGAAAATTATGTAAGTCACTCCATTTATTGTTTGTATATCCTTTCAATATTAAGACATCAGTTGCTTTCTTTTAAATGTCCAGTGCAACATCTTTTTCCATGTCATTCTTGTAGCCTATCTTCTGTAAATCCACTTTCAAATCAGTCTCTATCTTGTCAGGTAGAATATGTTCCCTTTCTATAACATAACTTACAAATAATCTTTCTATTGAGACAGATGTCTCTGTGGGTACTATTAAAATTTACTTCTGAGTTCATTGTTAAAAATATTAATCAATATGTCCAATGTTAAAAAAAAATGCTTCATTCTGTAACTGTACAGTTAACAGTTCTTTGTAATTTTTGTAGTTGTGATATTTAGTTCCCTCTATTCTCTGATTTTCAAATTTTCATTTTAATTGTTGTTAAAGAAAATTCAAAACAAAAGCATTTTCCCATAGGAAGAATTTTTCAAATTAAATCCAGAATCTTATATCAAATTTATTTGGACCCTTAGTCTATTTTTTACTTTTTGAATTAAAAAAACAACTTTTTTGCTGCTTATCGGCTCCTAAATTTTTTAAAGTTCTTAAGTAACACTTTCCTTCACTAAAGATTGAAAAAACAGTGAAGTAAAATGTGTGGATCCAAAACCTTCTAATAATTTTACAAGAGTTTCAGTTATAAAAAGTTATTAGAAAAAGTATGCAAAGTTAGTGTCCTTTCAAGGATGCTAACTATGGTTTGAGCAATATGGCTATTTCCTCATCTCCCTGAGTTGTAAACTTGTCAGAAACAATAAGGCTGCTGTCTTGTGAGGGCAGCTATCTGGATATCTATCTTGTGGGTGATATCAGATAGGTGATCTACTCACCAGCTCTTCATTCCATCTCAGTTGTTGATTCTAATTTTTGTACAGCTGCCTTTAGTTCACCATGTCTTTCTCTTGAAACCCAGCTGGAATAAATTTTCAAAGTTCTTTCCAAATTATTGGAAGTTGGAAAGTGAAATATAATTGAGATTTGCTTCCCTTTGTCATATTACTAGAGATGATTAATTCTGGGAACAGGATCTGATTCTCAATTGTTAATTCCTGTTCGAAATCCTATAAACCCATGATGGGAAACCTATGGCAGGTGTGCCGGCAGAGCCATGTCTCTGGGCATGCAAGCCATCGCCCATTGCTCTTCCAGGTTCCAGTGCACCAGCCAGCTGGTCTTCACACATGCAGGAGCACCAGAAACCAGAAGAGTAGCTGCCCGATGCGCATGCGTGTGCCAGGAAGATGATCTTCCGGTTTCTGGTGCATGCATGCACACTGGCCACCTGATCTTCCAGTTTCTGGGGCGCAAAGACCAGCTGGCTGGTGTGCACGTGCATGCAGTAAATTTAAAAAATTTCCAATCATGCGCGTGCGCAACAGGAGCCGTTTCTTCCAGTTTTCAACATGCATATACGCACCGGCCAGCTGGTCTTCTGGTTTCTGGTGCACATGCACTTGCAAAGACCAACTGCACATGCCGTAAACCAGAAGACCATCTTCCCAGCGCGGGCATGCGCACCAGGCTCTTCTAGTTTCTGGAAAGCGCTCCCGTTTCAGAACTAGGTGCCGAAAAGGTTCACCAACACTGCTATATACCCTCCCACCCACCCCTATTTTATGTGATAGTGTTATAATGAATAATGTGTAAAATACCCTAACGATGCCTGCTTCATAATAAGTGACCCAATATTGTAATACAAAAAGCAGTGATTTATTAACAGCTTCATTAGGCATTCTTCATTAGGCATTTCTTATTTGCAGCCATCTTTTTTGCTTTCTTTATCTGCTTTTGAACTTTGCCCGTGTTTCTGTCCTCCCTTCATCTCTTTGTCATAAATCAAGTTATCCAATAGCTTCATTCATCTCAACCCAGCTACTGTAATCTGAGATCTGGCTCCACCGATGCTCTGCATGGAATGTCAACACAGAGAGTTGACATCTGGCTCCCCTCACTTTTCAAAGGCAATCTGTGCAAGCAAAAACAATTTGAGTACCAGTATGGGATTCAACGCTATGTCCTCCCCCCAGGCTTGTTTGGATTTTTTTCATGGAATCTCTCTATAAGGCGATCAGCCTGGATATTTCTACTCTTTATCCAAGATGCTCTGACAAGGGATAGCGCTTCTACTAAATTAAGTACTGGAGTTGCCTCCTGTGCCACCTCAAATCAAGGATGTGTTGCACCTCATAATGGGTTTGGCCCCCTATGACCACAGGGCCTGGGAGTGGATCCGACTCAGGGTGGATGCGACCATGGATTTTAAGATGGCTACTATGGAATACTGGGTGTACCTTCCTTAGCAGTCGGGGCAGTTTCAGTTGCACTGAGACTGGGTTGATGATCTTTACTATGGGGAATGGTCCCACAAACTTTGATCCCAGTTTCTTGCTAGGGAGTCTTAACCTCAAATATTTTGTGGAGAGGTAAACCTTCTCTCCCACCAGGAATGGTCATTGTGGAGCTCGGTGTTTATCTGCCTGTTTCTTATAGGTTTGTGCTGCTTTAGCTAGCGCTTTTTTGACATTCTCCCAGGCTGCTTTTAGCATTGACATCCAGTCAGTCAAGCTGACTGACAAAAGGTGATCCCTTGGATACTCAGGCATTGGGACAAAGTCCATGCCGCTTACTACTTTGAATGGTGTTAGTCCTGTGCTGCTGTGAACAGCATTATTGTACGCAACCTCAGCAAAGGTCAGAAAGTCTGCCCAATTGGACTGCTGATAGTTCACGTAGCACCTCAGGTACTGCTCTACCATAGCATTCAATCTCTCTGCCCCCCCCCCATTGGTGCTTGGGTGAAAAGCCGAGCTAAGGCCCTGGGATGACCCAATAGACCGCAGGAACTCCTTTCAGAACTTAGTGTGAACTGGACCTCTCTGTCTGAGATAATTCTTCAAGGTACTCCATGCAGGTGGTAGATGTGCTTCAGGAACAGTTTGGCCAGCTTGTGAGCTGAGGGTAGTCTGCTGCAGAGTATGAAGTGTGCCTGTTTGGAGAACAGGTCTATTACAGTCCAAATCACTGTGTTTCCCCCACTTTTCGGCAATTCTACTATAAAGTCCATTGTGATCTCCTCCCATGATCTCGTTGGCTCTGCTACTAGCTGCAGCAATTGGGGGGAGGGGGGTTCCTGGTCACCTCTTCATTATGGCGCAGATGGTGCAACTTTTCATGTAACTGTCCACGTCTTTCTTTATTTTGGGCCACCAGAACTGCCTCGGGGCTAAGTGTAATGTCTTTAGGAATCCAAAGTGGCCTGCTGATTTGGCGTCATAGCTCCTCTGGAGAATTGGGGTGCGTAGGGATTCCGGGACATAGAGTTTTGTCCCCTTCCATGCAAGGTCATCTCTTTTTGTCAAGATGTGTTGGTTGTTTTGGAACCAAGGGTCTGCTAGCAGTTCAGTTTTGAGTCACGTGGTTAGGTCGCTTGCTGGTTGGTCATGCTGGTCATGGTGTTGTCACCTAGTGGTCACTTGGGCAGCTATTGGGTAGAGGGAATGATGGCATCTACCACCTGCTCCTGTTCGCATTTGTACTGGGGCATGCGGGAGAGGGTGTCAGCTAGAAAGTTCCTCTGCCCTGGAATGTGCTTTAGTATAAAGTCGAAGCGGTTGAAATATTGAGCCCATCGGACTTGTTTGGGTGATGGTTTCCGTGGGATCTTAAGAGCCTCCAGATTCTTATGGTCAGTCCAGACTTCGAATGGTTTCCCTTCCAACAGGTGTCTCCAGATTAGCAGCGCCCATCTCACTGCTATGCCTCCTTTTCCCATGTGGCCCATTGTCTCTCTGTGTCTGTGAGCTTGCGGGAGGTGTAGGTGCAGGGTTGTAGGTTTCCTTGGTTGTTTCTTTGGAGTAGTACCGCTTCCACTGCCATGTCACTGGCATCTGCTTGGATCATGAAGGGTTGCTTGGGGTCAGGATGCTTCAGCACCGGTTCCTTTGCAAATATTTATTTTAGTGTCTCGAATGCCTTTTGGCATGTTAGGTCCCACTGTAGAGGTTGTCCCAGGTGAGGTTTTGTTCCTGGGCTTCCTGTCTTTAGGAGGTCTGTCAGGGGTTTGGCGATCTTCGCAAAAAAGGGGATGAATTGCCTATAGAAGTTCGGGAACCCTAGCTTTGTAGCTGTCTGCAGGTGCGAGGGGGTTGCCAGCTTAGGACGGCTTGCACTTTGGCTGGGTCCATCTCTATTCCCTCATTTGACACTCGGTAACCTAGGTAGTCTAGTCACTCATGGTAAAATTAACATTTTGATAGCTTGATGTACAGGTTGGCAGTCATTACTTGATGGACCAGGGGTATGTGGTCGTCCATGGTCTCAGTGTAGATGAGGATGTCACCAGGTAGACGAGGATCCCCTTGTAGAGGTGCTCATGCAGCACCTCGTTTATTAACTGCATGAACACTGCTGGGGCTCCCTGTAGTCCGAAAGGCATCACTTTGAATTGGAAGCTCCCTAGAGGGCAGTTGAACACTGTTTTCCACTCACCTCCTTCCGTGATCCATATTCAGTAGTATGCCTCTCTGAGGTCTAATTTGGTGAAGACTTTTCCCTTGAGATAGCATATCTTTATTGACGGGGAAGGGGTATAGGTTGTGTATGCACACAGCATTTATCCCTCAAAAGTCCACACACAGTCTCATAGTTCCGTCTTTTTTCTTGTGGCTTGGCTGGCTCGATGAACCCTTGTGCTAGGTTTTTGTCTATGTATTTGCGCATTTCTTGCATTTCCCGGGCGTACAGATTGGGTTTGGATAGTTTTTCCCCGAGGATGATTTCGATGACACAATCTGCCTCATGGTGGGGAGGGGGGCAGAATGTTGCATTCTGTCTCGCTGAATACTTCTGTGATGTCCTGATATTCCCCTGGGATCTGCTCAGTCTCTGGGATTTCATCGGATGTGGCTCCCAAATGTTCTGGTGTGCTCTTTGGGGGGGGGGTTTCCCTGCTTGGTGTTTCTGCTTGCTGGCGGAAAAGGGGTTGGTTTCCCTTTTCTATCCTAAGCCTGAGGGTACCCCTTGTCACCAGATGGTTGGTCCCCACTTGTCTAGCCAGGAGAGTCCCAGTATGTTTGTTTGTTTTGCTTGTTTTTATTGGATTTATATGCCTCCCTTCTCCCAAAGGACTCAGGGCAGCGTACAACATTAAAAAACACACATCCCAAAAGTTAAAAAGAAATTTAATACATATCCAACCCCCCCCCCCCGAATTTATAAGACAATACATTTAAAAATGAGTTAAAATTAACATCTGTCTGCATCTGTCATTTTGAGGGCTATTATGAATCAAATTACTTCCCAGTGATCCACTAGCTCTAATCTCACTGGCTTAGTCAGGTGGGTGGCATAGGCTCCCCCCATTAGGGACCCGTCGACCTGTTCAAACCGGATTGGGTGGGCCAGTCTTTTTGTTCTGATCCCCAGTTTCAGAACTGTGGTCAGGTTGATCAAGCATTTAGTGCAGCCTGAGTCTATTAGTGCTTGAAAATTCCTCTGGCTTCCTGTCTTTGGGGCTGTGAGGTGTATTGGAAAAAGGAAAGAATGAATTGGTCCTCTCACCATTGGGTCATTTTCGCCCTCGTCATCACTGTCGTAGGATTCTGGTGACTGGTTATTGTTGCCTTGGGTTCCCCCCCCCCCTTCATCTGGTTGGGGAGGGACCACTGCAGCCTGGAAAGCCTTCCGGGATGCGTGGGTAGCCCGTTTGTGGCCACGTTCCTGTCGTGCCCTGGGTAGTAGCTCTGGCCTCGGCATCGGGATTGGGGTCGTGCACACAGATGCCATATGGCCCATCACCTCGCATCTGTAGCATTTCAGCGGACTTTGAGGGAGGGCTGGTCTCAGGACCCGCTGTGGTGCTGTGGTTCCGTCAGCTGGGTGATTTCAGGTCAGGTTGACCTCTCTCTTTTGTGTCCAGTAGCTTTCTCATGTCGTTGTCATGTAGCCCACTGTTGACTTTTATTGCTACTCAGAACCACTTGGAGAGTCGGTTTGGAATGTCGCGATAGTCAGTTACTTGGGCAATCTGCTGGTCCAGACTTGTTCTGAAAAAATACACTAACAGATGCTCTGGTAAAGGGGGTAGCTTTCCAATGACTCTCCTAAATTCGTGGATGTGCTCTTTGAAGGGGCTGCCCTTTTGCTTTAGATCGCTGAGCTCATCTTCCACGTTCAGGTCCTCCTCCACCTCCTCAAACCTGTCTCTAGCGGTTGTAGGAAGTCATCTATGCCTTGCAGTTGGGGGGCTCTCCTCTTGTGGAGGTCTGATAGCCATTCCCTTGCTTCTCCCTCTAGTCCCTCTGCGATAGTATTCACTATGGCTCTGGGGATGAGTAGAGGTGTCCATAGCATTCCAGGTGGATCTCAGCTGAGTCAAGGAATAGGGCTAACTGGTCTGAGTTCCCATCAAACTTTCCTCTGAATCGGGGTGGTTCAATCAGCAGTTCCCTTCCCTCCTCCTGTCGGCCTCTGTATGCTTGTGTTTGATATGTCTGAAGATACTCCTCAGTTCTAGTTCAGAGGGAGGGTGGAGATTGTCTGCCCTGGGCAGCCTGCCTGCTACGTGGGAGAGGCACTGGCTTCATCTTTCTTCTAATGGGTGGAGAAGTGGGGCTGTGTTCCCATGTGCATCTTGTCACCTCAAGAGGATCCACTGCTCCTCCCCTCTCTTTTGGCATGCATAATGGCCTTTCTGGAGGGTGACCCAGTCAAATTCCTCCCTCTGTTGCTCTATGGAACTCCCC
Source organism: Natrix helvetica (assembly GCF_964273705.1). Lineage (NCBI taxonomy): Eukaryota > Metazoa > Chordata > Lepidosauria > Squamata > Natricidae > Natrix > Natrix helvetica. The sequence goes on from NC_138553.1 coordinate 56,965,677, forward strand.
TGGGGCTCCATTTGGGGCTTTGGGGGCCTGGCTTGATTCCAGTCCAGCATCCTCTCCACTCCAGCTCGCTTAGGGCTTTCCCTTTTTCTGGGCTTAGGGGTGGGGTGGGGGCTCAGCTTTAGCTGTTTTTAGGGGTTGATTACTTATCTCCTCTTGCTTCGCTCATCTCAGCTTTGATGTCTGATGGCTGCTCTCCAGCTCTGTTCGGATAGCTGGCCTTTTGCCATGGTCTTCTGAGTTCCCCCTCGGCACCCCCGATATTTAAAAGCAAAAGATGGCTATCTGTAAAGTACCCTAACTATGCCTGCTTTATAATAAGTGACCCAATATTGTAATACAAAAAGCAGTGATTTATTAACAGCTTCATTAGGCATTCTTCATTAGGCATTTCTTATTCGCAACCATCTTTTTTTTGCTTTCTTTATCTGCTTTTCAACTTTGCCCGTATTTCTGTCCTCCCTTCATGTCTTTGTCATAAATCACGTTATCCAATAGCTTCATTCATCTCAACCCAGCTACTGTAATCTGAGATCTGGCTCCGTCAACGCTCTGCATGGAATGTCAACACAGAGAGTTGACATAATGAGGAAATAGCTTAATTTTAAAAAATAAAAAAAATATTTTACCTCTCACAACAAGATCAGCTGAAGCTGTGGCATTATCAACAATTGTCTGAGCAACACATGTGTATCTTCCAGCATGGCGCAACTGGGCATTCTTGACAATAAGTTCACCATTGTCTTTTATCTACAAATCAGAAAAAAAATCTGTAATAGTCCTTTAAATTTAAATTTCATATAGAAGTCAAAATACTCCTAAAAAGTAAAGTAAATCAGTAAAATGAATGACATCTATTTCTGAACTGCCTATAGCTCTTAAAAATAATATAAATATTTCTTATATCAATTAATTATATTGCATTTAAAATACACATTAAAATTGTGAAATCAGATAACACTTTCAAATGCAGCAGTATTTAATCTTACAACATAAATTGATATTATGTATCAATATAATATTTTGTATTATGAACAATAAAATGGCTTTTAAAATCATTATCTCCCCATTTTGGCAGAATACCAACCTTCAGTATTTGTAACACTTGTTGCAAAGAACATACTGACATAGTGAAAGTTTTATTTTTGTAGTTGTCTCTCAATTACAATTTACTTAAATGCTTAAATGTATGGAAGTAACCTTAAATCAGATACTGACCATATATATATGCTGGTTTTGTTGTATTCGGGTCTTTTCCCGTGTAGGATTGAGATTGTCTTGGCAACGTTTAGACAAGATCTCACTTGCCATCTTCAGGCTTGGGCTTAAAATGTGATCGGAGCTGCCGTCTTTCTGTAAATCTTGGTGGGAGGGGATGGGGTGCTGGCTTTATTTCAGTAAGTGGAATGATTGGTTGTGTGGTTGTATCATGATTGCTAGATTGGTTCTGATTGGTGTTGGCTGTGTGTGCATTGTTGTTTTGTATTGTAATGGCCTGGGTGGTGGGTGGTGTTCGTTTTTTGACTAGGGCTGGTTTCCAGATGTTTGGTAGGCGGGAGGTATCATCATGTTTATTCATGTAGTGGGGGTGTTTCTCTATTTCGATGGCTTCCATAATTATTCTCTTGTTGAGGTGTTTGGGTTTGTGTTCAGATTTGTCTAAGGCATTGGTTTCAAAATGTTCCATGTATAAGTTTGCAATGACAGGTGAGAGGGGTGATCCCATGGGTGCTCCTTCTATCTGTTTGTATCTTTGTCTATTATGGATGAAGTATGTGTTGGTTAGGCAGTGGTTGGTCAGGTCCAGGATGTGTTTGGGGGGTTATGTTTGTTCTGGATGGCTGTCAAGGCTTCTTTTATAGGCACTTGGGTGAAGAGGGATATGACATCGAAACTTACAAGTAGGTCGCTGGGTTGTAGGTTTTGTTTCTTTATTGTTTCTATGAAGTGGAGTGAGTTGTGTACGTGTGAGGTGATGGATTCTGCGTAAGGTTGGAGTTGTTTGGCAAGGAATTTGGCAAGATTCTGTAGAGGTGAGCCTATGGAGCTGACTATGGGTCTGAGTGGTATCCCTTCTTTGTGTATCTTGGGGAGGCCATAGAGCTTGGGGCATCTGGAAGATTTCTCTCTGGGGATGATTCTTTGCTGGATCTCTTCACTGATGGCAGAGGCTTTTATTTTGGATTTGGTGGTTTTTTCCAGGTAGGTGGTGGGGTCGGTGTTTATAGGTTTGTAAGCAGGGTCTTGGAGCAGGTTGGATAGTTTGGCTTGGTAGTCAGATGTGTTCATCACCACCAGGTTGATCTCCAAAACAGAACACCTCAACAAGAGATTAATTATGGAAGCCATCGAAATAGAGAAACACCCCCACAACATGAATAAACGTGATGATACCTCCCACCTACCAAACATCTGGAAACCAGCCCTAGTCAAAAAACGAACACCACCCACCACCCAGGCCATTACAATACAAAACAACAATGCACACACAGCCAGCACCAATCAGAACCAATCTACCAATCATGATACAACCACACAACCAATCATTCCACTTACTGAAATAAAGCCAGCACCCCATCCCCTCCCACCAAGATTTACAGAATTATTCACTTATTTCAAGGTATTCAGAATCCTAGTGAGGAACATGAAAATAAAAGATCTCCTGTGGTTATTGTAATGCTCATTTAAAATTTGTTTTAGAAGCATTAGCACTTTAACACGAGGAGTCTTAATATTTTTCAATGGTAAAAAGTGAAGTTACCTCAGTAATCTACCATGTCCAGGATATAAATGTTCATTCATGAGGCAACCATGTTCTGTTTGGCACTATTTTTAAATCAGTCTATGTTTTATAATTATGTGTGTGTGCACCTTCAAGCCAGTATTACTCATCAAGTAAAGTTTCTTGATATGCATCAAACATTTTCCCAATGCATTTAATTTTTTAAAATCAAAATGCACTGATCATCAACATGAGCAATTCTGATACTGGTATTCTGAGTACTTGATCTGAAGCATTAAAAAAAGCTCCTGGGCATGCATTAGATACGTTGGAAGAGACAGCTGGAGAATACAAAGTAAAGTAATACAGCACTTCTGATCTACTGTTTCAAGGGAGAACACCCTTGCTTAAAGAGCAAGGTTTGAAGTTTGTTTGGCTCAAGGCATTTATTAAAAAAATTTAAAGCAAGAATTCTCTATGGAAGTTCTCCTTCTTTGGAACAGCTGTCAAACCTCTGATGCATCATGCGCTGGCCATGCCCATGCTGAGAATAGCAAAGGGGGGGAAGTCCTACTATGTCATGTGACACCACTGTGATGATATGAGTTTGACACTCCAGCTCTAAGGCAAGAATACATATGATGATCTCTTCCAAACTTCACAACTGTGGTTGTTCCAAAAAATTTTCTATTATTTTTGCATAGGAAGATCCAGCTCTGGAGTCTTTGGATAGGTTTTTGAAGAAATCAACAGATAACATTTATATAGAGGATAGTAGATAATCTGTCAAGTTTCCATTTAGCCAGAATGTCATAATAGTCAGATGATCCAGTAGTAATTTGTTCATGCAGAATCCTAAACTCACAATATGATGTGTTTTACCCCTCTTTTAATTTATTTCCATATAGCAATAAATTAAAAGAGAAAAAAATGTATGAATTGTTGTGTAACTAGGTGAGTCATATGGATGTATGAATCAAAAACTAATCTAATGTATTAATTAAAACTAATCTCAATTATGTAGGATAATATACATTATATTCTATATTATAATTTATTTTCCTATATTAGGAAATTCTGGTTCTTATAATAAGTCCAGCAGACATGTTGCAATCCACCCACCCCTTGAAATTCTAAATATGCCTGTCCAAGGTCTAAGCTTAGGTTCAAATCTGTACTGGTACTACTGTGCAGATGGAATTAATATTTTCATGTTCATTTTCAAAAATGGACTCTCGCCCCATGATCACTGTAGTCAGGAAAAATGCTTCAGCTGGTCCAATGGAAGCTTTCTACCTTTCTTTAACTGTTAAGTTAAATTGGGAAGTGATCTTTCAAAATAAAGTGGTTGAAAAGGGGATACCTTCTATGTATAGTCCTGAAAATTGGACAACTCCAAGGACAGAAAATAAGGAAGTTGCACATTAATTAATATACAGCTTGATTCTCAATTAATTAATTCATGCTATTTGTATATGCTGGTTCCACATAGACTCCCAGTGGTTAATATGAACACACATACCATGTTTCTCTGAAAATAAGACCCACCCAGAAAATAAGCTCCAGCATGATTTCAGACTGTTCGCAATATACACCTTACCCCCAAAATAAGTTCCAGCTAAGATCGTCAGCCAGATGGACGCATTTACATTAGTATTGTGGTTGCCCGGGTATGTGTGGCCCGCTCAATGTTGCTCGCCTGTGGGGGGAGGAAGATTTCTTTAGGTCCCCCCCTTACCTTCTTTTCTACCTGGACATTTTCTGATTGGCTCTTTCAGTGACTGCAGAAGTCACTGAACTCCTCAGCTGTCTGTTCTTCCCCAGATCAATTTCAGAAGCTCTCATTGCTGTATGGCCAGCCCTGAGGCCTGGCTGCTGGGCCTGCTGCACCTGCTGCTGCTGGGGGCTGCTCTTTGGCAAGGCTGATGGATGGAAATGGGAGCAGATCTCTGTGCTCGCTGTGTGGCTGCTGCACAACCTGCCTGAGCTTGGCTCTAATCGCCACCCTGCTGCTCTTGTGGTCAAGCTCTTGGTGCAGCTGGCCTCTGCCAGTCCTGCCTGCTGGCCCTGATGCTACTAGGATACTTTTTGGTTGTGGCAGGCCTCATGGTGACCGCCAAGCAGCTGCCCATGCTACTGCTGGCCTCATGGGGAGTCTTCACTCTCCTGGCTGTGCTGCTCTCGGCCACCCTATTGGGCTGCTCCTGCCTGGCATGGGGCAAGTCAGTCCAGATCTCAGCAGACTTCTGGTCTGCTCTACTGGCTGCCTGCCAGCCAGCCAGGACTCCTTTGCCAGTGGCTGCTGGTGGAGCCATGCTGTCCACATTGCTTCACCCACTGCTGACTTGGGCTGCTGAGCTTGCTGCAGGCACTGGGCTATGGGATGAGCCAGGCACTCTTCAGGCTCTTCTGGCCTGACCCTAGTGGGTGCTGCAGTTCCCGTGCCAGCTATGTGAAGTGGGCATGGGCGGCCCCTGGCTGCCTTCCAGCCTCTACTTCACTTGTGGCTGTTCTGCTGCTGGCGACTGCCGCTGCCTCTCCTTCTACCTGGTGAGGATGGTGAGGCAAGGCAGGGGGTGGGGGTAGAGTTTCCTCCCTCTTCCTGCCAGACACCTGCCAAAGCCATGCAGGGCAGAGAAGGGGAACACTGCCTTGCCTGCAGGGTGCATGGGGCAGCTCCAGCAGGAGAGAGTCAGACTGGCTGAGGACCACGGCCTGTTTCTCATGCCCAGTGGAGGCTGCTAAGTAGCAGAAGGGGCTTAGCAGCAAGCCAGGCCAGGCAGGAGGTGAGGCAGTAGCCACAGGTGAGGTAGAGGCTGAAGGTGGCCAGAAACAGGGCCTGCAGGCTGGCACTCAGCAGCCTGAAGGCAGTGGTGGGCAAGGTGGCACAGGTGGTGTGGTTCCACTGGCAGCCGCTGATAGGGGCGCTAACAGGGTGGCAGCCAGCGGGGTTCTCTAGAGTTATAGATCTGGGCCGACTTGCACCAGACCAGGCAGCAGCAACTCAGCAGGGAGGTTGAGAGCAGTGCAGCCAGGAGAGTGATGAGCTCCTGCGAAGCCAGCAGCAGCAGACAGCCACTCAGTGGTGTCCACCATGGCCAAGAAGTGTCCCAGCAGCAACAGAGCCAGCAAGCAGGGCAGGCAGAGAATGGGGCATGCCAAGAGCTTGGCCTGCGGGCACTGTAAGAGCACCATCAGGGCAGCAGCCAGAGCCGAATTCAGGCAGGGCAGTGGCAGGTTGTGCAGCAGCCATGTGGCCAGTGCAGGGAGTTGCTCCCACCACCACCCTTTGGCCTGGCCAAAGAACAGCTCAGCTGGGGTGCCACTGGCCTCCAGCAGTAGCAGGCACAGCAGTACAGTGCCTGCTGCAGCCGAGAAGTATCCCGGCAGTAGCAGGGCCAATAGGCAAGGCAGGCAGAGGCCAGGGCACTTGGCCCATTGCACCCACAGGCAAGCAGATGATAGGACAGAGAGGGCTGCTCAGACTTCTGTGGGCCCCTACACTCGCTGCCTCCTGTATGTGAAAAAAATAAGACATTCCCCAAAAATAAGCCCTAATGGATTTTTCAAAGCAAAAATAAATATAAGACCTAGTTTTATTTTCGGTGAAGCATGGTAGAGCCTATTGTCACTAAAAACACAGCACAGAATCCAGGCTACCAGTAGGCAACATTTACATTTAAATCTTTAATATAATTCATAGAATAAGTTCTTTAAAACTCTGTGAAGCACTCCTTTTGACTCTGAACACTGTTAGGGAAGAGGTCATCCATATTTCTGGAGACACGGTATTCCACAAGGTGGGAAGTGTCTAAAAAAGAAACTGTGTGCTTGCCCACCCATTCAATTTCTTATGCATTTGTGGAGGGAATCTTAATATCTTAGCTCGAAACAAACACACCAGATGGGACAGTTCTGTTTGAAGGACCCATAGAGTACTCAAAGCAGCACTTTGAGAGGTTCTTTAGTAGCCATGAAAATGAATGCTCCAAGGCTTTGCCTTAACAAAAAAATGACAGTTACTATAAATGCAATAATAAATAATACATGTGGTCTGACACTGAACACAGTGGGCTGGATTCATCATAGTGGGGCTGATTCATATCAATCATTCTGCTGTCCCAGGTGCACTTTTTCATTTTTAGTTGCAGGAAGAACATTGAAAGAAGACATTGCTATGGATAAACAACATTTTCAATTGCTTGAAGTCAGGACATGAAAATAAACAATTTTTGGAATAACTTGTTTTGATGCTGGAGTGCTACTAATGAATTTATAAACAATATGTTTATAGGAGGTTTTAATATTGTGGTTCATGAGACAGTAACTTTCTTTTCTTCTAAGATAGTAACTTTCCCTTTTGAAGTAAACTGTAATATGGGGGGAAAGAAATACTTCATAATAATTATTCCCTCTTTTCTTTTCTCCAAAATACCAACAATATTTTTACACCCAAATGTAAATATTTCAACAGGAAATGTGAGGCAACTCACCATGATAGATCTTTCATAATAATCACTCTCTTTATCAACATTTACTGGATATCCATTTAAGAGCCAGATAAAAGTCAGGTCTAAAGAAGGATCATGGGATGCAAGACATTGCATGGTAGCATTCAATCCAACAATGACATCAACATTAGTTGGTGCTAATGTTATCCTTGTTGCAGCTTTGCAGTTAACAGAAAAAATGTGGTTATATATTAGCAAGTCATTAAATATGCAACAATTGAAGCTCTGATCTACTTAAATCGTGAAAAATACACAACTTTACTATGGATGATTGTATTTCAATAGCAAAAGAGATATAAGTAAAAATGTTTTAAAAATTTCTGGTTGTTTTGATAGACTTTTCTTTGCAAATTCTGATACAGAAATGGTTTTTACTTAACCTTTGTTTCATTGATAGTATCTACAGTTCTAGATCAATCTTAGGGTCAAAGGTAAAAATTACGGTAACAGCCTGTGTCAAAGATTATTCATAAGAGAGCGGTTTGGGGACATACCCAAATAATATACCCTATTTGTATCCTACTGATGAGATAATGATCCAGCGGTAGGAGTATCATGTGAATTTATCATTCAATTGCCAATTTCTTGGCAGGAATTTCTTTAGAATAATGACACAGATCATAGCTGAGACTAGAATAAGCAAATAAAAGCAGCAGATATTTAATTTTTTGCAAGAGGTTACTTCTAGAAATTTAATCTTCATAGGGACTTTAATAAAGTGTGAAAATTTGCATTTGTGTCAACAAGCATAATATTTCTGCAATAAAAATGTAGGATGGATTATATTCAAATCCTCCTCAAACCAAATTTGTGGTGCGAAGTCATGTTAGTACAATGTAAATTTACTGCAGGGTACATAAGTAAATAACAGGTTGAGTGTCTGCAATGTAATTAGTATAATATGGAAGTTCAGAATTAAATGAATTTATCTATAAATAAAATACTCAAATTGCTACCTTTGTATAAGAGTACATGAGATTCTATTCTTAGTACTATAAAGAATGTGCACAAAATATTTCCTATTCTTCAATAATATTTAAAGTAACTTCTATGATATACTCCAACATTATTTGAATAATAGTGCTATAAACAGTCACTTGTTAAATGGTTAGGTGCCTATGATTTGAATTTAATCATGTTTAAAAAATTGACTCAGATCTAGCTTAAAGTTATATAAAATATTATTGTATAATGCTATGTGTTTCACTGAAGAAATAATTATATCATTTCTATTTGACTAGTGCAGGGGTGTCAAACACCAGGCCCACGGGCCGGATCTAGCCCATGAGGTGATTAGATCAGGCCTGTGGAGCTGCCCTGCAAGTAGGGAAAAATCGGCTTGCAGTGCCCAGGCCGACCAGGTGCCAATTTACAACCTGCTGGCAGCCATCTGGGCCAGAATATGGCCAGCCTTAGATTCGCAAGGCTGCCCTGGAGCCCACAAGGGGCTGCCCGAGCCCTGCCCCCTGAGCATGCACACAGAGGATGGGGCTGAAGTGGCAGAGCAGCCCCACGGGTTGGATCTAGAGCTGGACGCAAGAAACAACACCATCCGTGTCCCAGGTTCGCTTCTTGCTCACATGCACCAGCCTTATTGTTTGAAGGCAGGAATGAGATTTGGCCTGCAAGGCTGCCCCAGAGACAGTGAGGGATTGGCCACCCCTGCCAGATGCTCCCCTGGAGCGCACACAGAAGGCAGTGAGCATGCAAGGGCTGCTGGTGTCTGGCAGCAGCCCGCCAGCTGAGGGACTCTGAGATGCACAGAGCAGATGGGTCTGGGGCACTGTGACTGCCAGGCTGGCCTTAAGCAGCAGGCAGAGGCCTAGGGAAGGAGGCACATTATCCGGCCTGTTGGAAATGCTGGGCGGCCACCTACCCGCATGCTCCATCCACATTATTTCTTTGCTTGCCCCTAGCCACCTGTGGCCACCACGGCCACCGTGGCTGGGATGAGGCAGGCGGCTGGGCAGCCACCCAGCATGTCTGGTGAGATGGATTGTGTTCCTCCCAACCATCGTCTGCTACCAGTGCTGCTGCCACAAGGTGATGGGAAGCAGGTGGCGGGGCGGGGGTAAAGCCATCCAGCTTCATCTTCTAACTGCACTGCACATGCGAGATGAGTCTTACATCCACTGTCCCACTCATGAAGGCCCCAGTAAAAGAGAGAAAAAGAAAGAGAGAGAGAGAGAGAAGGAGAGAGATATAGCTCTTAGCTAAATTCCTTTACTGTCCTGGGGCTTTTTTTTTAGGTTTTTCAGCACAACCTTGCAGGCTGCAGTGAGGAAAAAAGGCTGGCTTGTGAAAGGGAGAACTAGAACCTATAAAGCCTTGTGGTTCATGGTAATCTGATGTTCCAGAGACCAATGCTATTCCAGCCTTGAACAGATCACACGACCAGGGATCCATTCCTTGATACCAATGAAAATGCCTCAGCCCACCAAAATCCCTCCAGGATCTGTGTTGAAAGGCTTTCAGTTCATCTCTTTGCCCCTCCTCCACTGTCAATTCAACTTTACTTTGCTCTTGAAATTCAGTGCAATGTAGACCTTCTCAAAATCCATCCAAACTTCTCAAAGCAGAAATAAATATCCTACAAAACCCAAGTTCCTGGTAACAATTGACTCTCCCTCCCACTGCTATTATGACAAAAAATGGATTGCTGCTTGACTTGCTGAATGCAGGATCCAGTGCGGAAGGAAAGGTTTTGGCTGGCAGAGGGCTATCAAAACAAAACATTTGAGCATGGAAAAAGGGACAGAAAAGGAGAAAGGGAAAGGGAAAGACAAAAAGAAGAAAAGATGGGAAGAGAGCAAGGAAGGAAAAATAAGGAAAGAGGGAAAGAAAGAAGAAATTAGAATGAAAAGGGAAGGAAAATGAAAAGGAAGGAAGGAAATTATAATGAGAGTGAGGGAGGGTCTCAGGAAAGTCCTGCCTTAGCACTGGGCTACCACAGGTGCCCCCCTTGGCCATGCCCCCCTTAAATGTGGCTCTTCATGAAATTGAGTTTGACACCCCTGGACTAGTATAAATTGCACTCTGATACAAATCATTTTGAGCAGTGGTGGCACCGTGATTAGAGTGCAGTACTTCAGGCTACCTCTGCTACCTGCTGACTGCCTGCAATTTGGCAATTCAAATCCCACCAGGCTCAAGGTTGATTCAGCCTTCCATCCTTCTGAGGTAGGTACAATGAGGACCCAAATTGTTGGGGGCAATAGGCTGACTCTGCAAACTGTTCAGAGGGGACTGTAAAAGCACTATGAAGTGGTATATACGTCTAAATGCTATTGCATTTAGAGGGGGCGGTCTATAAGTGTGAATAATAAAAAATAAATAAAATTATGTGTCTGACATAAAATATTATTCCTCTCACTTATACATACAAATAAATATCTATGTACCTGATTTTAACTTTTAATATATGAGTAACTATGCATCTAATGAAGCAACCTATAGTTTATGCGATAATAAAAATGCCAATTGTTACAAGACTCTGCTGAATGCTTTAGATCAGGGGTTCCACAACCCCTGGACTACAGCCCACTGCTTGGCCATGGCCTATTCAGAATTGGGCCATGTGTGTGGCTGCCTGGAGTGTGTGTGTACAGCTTAACATGTACAAGCAGCAGGCCGGCGGGTACTCATGCACAAGCACAACAGCCCACCACTGGCACAAGTCAAGCTGCATGCCTACATGTCAGCCTGCCGCTTGCGCAAGGGTTGCATCCACGCTTTTATGCACCAGCCCACCACTCACACAACCCACTTCCCCTCTCCCGCTGCAGGTGGGCTGCCAAACTGAAATGGTTGGGGACCTCTGCATTATATTAATACAGCTACTCTTCTGTAAAATGTAAGCTCAGTGATCCACATACAAAAAGTCAGTAACCAGAAACAGAAACAAGATATAAGAAATATATATTATTTTGTTACATACAATGACTAAATTAATAGACTTATCAAATTCACCCAAATTTATTTAGAAAATCAAAAAGGATTTCAACATATGTAATCTGAAGTCCATGCTATTCTTAAATTTGAGAATGTAGAGAAGTTTGAGAATTACCTGTGACTATAAGAGTAGAAGAACTATTAGCTTTTCCTTTGTTGTTTTCCACAAAACAGGTGAAATTGCCTGCATCTACTGCTGTAACATTAATAATTTCTAGGCTGCCATCATACCATATATGTATCCTATTGAAAAAGAAATCGTTAGACTGAAAAATGTTTGGAGAGAATTACATGGTAATCAAAAGTGTTATACATATTTTTCTGGCAGACATAAAAAATCTACAAGAATAAACTATGTATTTATTACATCGGAAATATTATTTAAAATAATGAGAGCAGAGATAAAAATAATTAAAATATCTGATCATGCGGTGGTAACTATGGATATGGAAATGTGATTATAAACAGGCAAGTAGATGGAAAATGGATTTCAGATTTTTTAAAAATAAAGAGTTTTAGAAAAAATGGAAAGGGAATTAAAAGAAACATGGACTATAAATGAAAAGGGAGGTAGTAATACAGGTGTAATACGGGATGCAATGAAAGCAGTAGTGCGAGGTTTATAGATAAAATACTCCTACAATATTAAAAAAAATAGAAATATATAAAGTGTTTGGAGGAGGAAATTAGAGAACTAGAGAGTAAATAAATTAGAGAGAATAGAACTAGTAGAGAGAATGTTAGAACTATCAGCTAAAAGAAAAGAATTGCAAAATATTGAGATAGAACAGGTTCAGAGAAATCTAATATATTTAAATAGGGTATTTTATGAAAACAGTAATAAAAATTCTAGAATGCTGGCTAAAAGGCAAAAAGCTAAAAAGGCAAAAAGCCTGATTGGAATAATAAAGAATGATAAGGGGGAAAAGATGTAATATGATGAGAGAAAAATTGTTGCTATTTCAGAAGTTCTTTGAAAAGCTATATAAGGGAAATGACATAAATGTGAATGAAATTCAGGCATATATAGAAAAGAATTTAAATTATAAAATTCAAGAATACGATAAAGAAATAATGGCATCACAAATGGAAGAAAAGGAAATAGTGGAAGTTATCAATAAATTGAAAATAGGTAAGGCACCATGGTTAGATGGATTAGGTATAGAATATTATAAAAATTTCAAAGGGCTACTGGTGCCGAAGATGAAAATAATGTTTAATACATAATGAAAGGGGAAAATATTCCATGTTCCTGGAAGCAATTGTTGATAATGCTGGTAGCGAAACCAGGTAAAGATCATACAAACCCAGGATCATATAGACCAATATCACTTACTAATCAGGATGCTAAGATTTTTACAGCAATATTGGCCAATAGATTGAATATATTTATAGAGATTATATTAAAAATGACCAGTGTGGATTTATAAGAGGCCAACAAATGTCAGATATAGTAAGAAGGGTATTAAACATAGGTTATTACATAAAGAATCAAAAATTAAAAGCAGGTGTATTAGCATTACATGTATTTAAGGCCTCTGATTGTGTGGAATGGTCTACATTGAAGATATTAATAGAGAAGTTAGGTTTTGGGGGGAAATTTAGACAAGTGATAAATCAACTACATTCAGAGAATAAAGCGAGTATAGCCATAAATGATGGTATTACAGAGACAATAATCTTAAGCCGGGGAACGAGACAGGGTTGCCCTCTATCCCCATTATTGATGGAGGTTTTGGCAAATGCAATTAGGGAAGATTCAATGATTGAAGGAATTGGTGTACAGAAGAAAACTAAAATAAATTTATTTGCAGGTGATACATTATTAACATTTCAAAATCCCATAGTTACTATAGAGGGGATATGTTTACACCTGAATGAATTTGGGAAACATAATGGATTACAAATAAACTGGGAAAAATCAGAAGTGATGTTATATAACCATAGTAAAGAAGAAGTGGAGGTATTGAAATGGAAATATAAATTAAAAATAGTAGATAGTATTAAATATTTAGGTATTGACATCCCAGGGGACATGGTGGCTCAGAGGCTAAGGTTGTCGATCAGAAAGGTTGGCAATTCGGTGATTCAAATCACCAGTGCCACGTAAGGGAGTGAGCTCTTGTTATTTGTCCAAGTTTCTGCCAACCTATCAGTTCGAAAGCATGTAAAAATGCAAGTAGAAAAAATAGGAACTACCTTTGGTGGGAAGGTAACAGTGTTCTGTGCGCCTTTGGCATTTATTCATGCCGGCCACATGACCACAGAGATATCTTCGGTCTGGCTTTGAAACGAAGATGAACACTGCCCCCTAGAGTCAGGAACAACTAGCACATATGTGCGAGAGAAACCTTTACCTTTATCTTATTGACATCCCAAAAAATATTCAAGAGTTAAAAAAAATTATGAAATGTTAAAGAAAGATATAAAAGATAAAATAGATAAATATGAGAAAATAAAATTATCATGGTTTGGAAGAATTGCAATAATAAAAATGAAAGTTTTACCTAAAAATTATTTTTTGTTTTGGATGATCCCAATTCAATTCCCAGATCAAGAATTAAAGCAAACACAGAGGCTGCTGGAGGTGTATTGCAATGGAGGTAAGAGAGCAAGTAAAGCATTATGGTACAAACCATTAAAAAAGGGTAGGCTCGGTCTTCAAAATATTAGAAATTATTGGGTAGCTAATCAATTAAAGGTGGTCCCAGATACTAAGGTGACCAACCGTCCTCCTTTAGGGAGGACAGTCCTTCTTTTGTAAGTTCTGTCCTCCCTTGAAAAGTGTCCTCCTACATGTCCTCCTTTTTGATATTTGAAGGCTAATCTGTTGCGCGTTATGTGACGTATTTTATTAAACAGTTTTTAATGGTGTTTTTTTTACTTCATCGCAAGTATATTGAACAGATATTGAATCTTGTGTTGAATTTTTATCTAAAGAAATGCTAGACATTAAAATAGACGACAATTGTCTCTTTGAAGAAATTAGAAGACTGAATGTATATTTAAATTCTGAAAAATTAATACAATGGGAAAATCAACATGTTGAAATTGATAAAAGATGGGTGGATATTTTCAGCCATTTCAAAAATGAACATATTCCATGTGAACATTTAGTTATACTTGTTCAATTTACGTTGTGCTGCCCTGGAACTAATGCAGCAGTTGAAAGAGTTTTTTTCAATTGCCAATGATTTTTCGACAAGTGAGAAATCGAGATTGAATGTTGATACTCTAGCTGCAGCACTTGCCGTAAAATTCAATATGAAGGATATTTCTTGTTCAGATATTTCCAATATATTGTTAGAAGATGATACATTGACAAAAAATATTAATTCAATGGAAAAGTACTCATTTAAATAATAATTAACAGGTATGTAAGCATAATTACAATATAAAATGTTGAAATGTTTTTATTATGCATATATCATATTTTAGTGTATTATTGTTGCAATGAATAAAATATTTCTTTTATTTACGATATATTTTTTCCAATTTATTTGTCCTCCTTTTCATTGTAAAAAAGTTGGTCACCTTACAGATACTATAGTAATAACTAGAGATTTAATATGGGGGGATATAGAGTTTAAAGAGTTAAGGGAAATAGGTGATCCTATAGAAACACATTGGTTTAAAAAGAATATTTTAAAAATAGGAGGATTCAAAATCCCTTTTTAAAAAAATTGATGGAATTATGGAATAAATGGAGATACCGGCTAATGCCAGGAATTTCTCATTTAATACCGGTGGTGGAAATGGAGAGAAGTTCCCTAAGATTGGATTGAATTGAATTGAAAGAATGCATTAGTAAACCAAAAGAAAATCAGATATATAAATGGGAAGACTGGAAGAACAAGATAAAGAATATAATACAAATAAAGAAAGTTTTAGCAGATATTAAATTAAATTGGTTGAATTTAATACAATTAGAGAAATGGATAAATGTGGAAGAAAGATTCAGGAGAAAGATAGACAGTTAACATACAAATATTTGTTGGAGGTGCAAGAAAGATTGGAACATATAAATATATTTGGTGAGATTGTGATTGTGCACAAAAAATATGGGACATGGTGTTGAGAGAAATTAGAGCACTGTTGAATGTAAATTTAGATATGTCACCAAGGATTGCATTAATGTTGCTGGTGGAAAAATGGGATATAAATGAAAAAAAAAGGAATTGATTGTAAATTTGATAATGGCAGCTAGATTAGTGATGGCTAAATATTGGGGATGAAATTGGGATATTCAGAGAAATGAGTGGTATAATGGAGTATGGCAACAAATGATAAATTAACAACAGAAATTAAATTTAAAAAAGGGATGATTAAACTAAATAATTATAATGAAAGGATTTTATAAAATCAGTGTTGGTGGAAGGCAACACTGATATATGTTGTTTTGGAGGGTATATGGGCACAATTGGAATACATTGTATAACTTTTAGTTGTTATAGATGATAAAATATGGGGGGGGGAGAAGGTCCCCGGTGGGGAGGGGGCACTATAATATTTGCTTTTTTCCCTTTTTCTTTCTTTTTTTGTGTTTATTATGTTTGTATTATTTGTATTTAAAAAAAAATAAAAATTAAAAAAAGAAAGAAAAAGAAATTGTTAAGAAACTTGAGAATCAACAATAGAATAATAAGAAAATGTGGATGGAAATGGAAGTATGGCATTACACATTTTTTCTCTCCTGCCAATTACACAAAGTATTTTCATATCTATAATAATCATTGCCATTTGTTCACTTTGTGCTGCTTAACTCCAGGAAAGAGGGAGAGTTACTCAATTGCTCAAGTAGAACAAACACATTTTCCAATATTACACAGCAGTTCAATGGTGGCAAAAAGTTGGGAGGAACATCTTTTTATATAGGCAACCATCTAGCTTATGCTGAACGACTGGAGGAAAAAAAACACTTTCTAGGAAGCAGATGGCACCAGAAGGACACAGAAGGGTTTGCTTTGTTTTAATCCCAATACACAGATAAACACAGTGTGATGTGTGAAAAAAATGCAGCTACTTTAAAGATTGTATTGTCCATAAGGAGTAGACCCCTTAAAATAGTTGTACACTTTTTTAGATTCTTTGAAAAGCAACCACTGTCTTGAATGACAAGCATATAGGCATATAGGGTTGGGTTCATTCATTTCTTGTCACTCTGCCTATCTTTGTGCAATGAACAAAGCTCAAATGAATAAACTAGCTATAATGATGGAACTGCAGAATTTGAAGGGAAGAAAAAAAAAAGCATGGTCCTGCTTTCCTTTAACAATGTTTAACAATGTTTCCCCACAAACCTTAACCATGAAGAAGGCCAATATGACCAACTAACCTAAAGATTTGTTCTGTAGTATTAATAAAATTTCCCATTTCTGTGGCACACTTATATTCAGGCCAAACCATGCAGAAGCACAGGGTTTTTTAAAATTTGAGACTGAACTCTGAAATAATGCTTTGTAGATTATTTACTATACTCAGCAATAATACTAACCTAGTTGAGTTTTTAAGAATTTCTGTCCCTCTACTCCAGGTAATTTTTGGTTTAGGAGCTGCTCTAGGCTTGCACTCAATTATAGCCTGCCCTCCTTTTGCAGCCAAAACTTCTTTCTTCATTGGGTAGAATTCAAAGGTTGGAGGTAACACTGTGAAGAAAAACATAATTATTAGACATGTATACAGAACTTTACAGTACAATGCTACCGTGTTTCCTCGAAAGTAAGACAGGGTCTTATTTTCTTTTGACCCCCGAAATAAGCACTTGGCCTTATTTTTCGGGAGGTCTTATTATTTTTGAAGTGCAGGAGGTGGTCATCTCATGGCTACTACTGTGTTGCAATATTTTCAGGGAGGGCTTATTTTCGGGGGAGAGTGCATGTGCTTAACAGCCCAATTGGGCTTATTATCCAGGGAGGTCTTATTTTTAGGGAAACAGGGTACCACTACCAGTATGCTCCTATGTTCTGACAATAGCATATAATAGTCAATTATACTGAAAACCTAGAGAGATTTTGCAGAATAAAACAAAGTTGAACCATAATGTTGAATTTGTGAGATGTTAAGGTTGCATCTATTCTCAAAAATAGAGAATTTAAGTAAATAAATGATTTTATGCATTAATTCTATTTGAGATATCATATTTAACTCAGTCCAGAAAATAAGAAACAATTTCCTCTATATGTTGAAAGATTCAAAAGAAACAAGTTATATTTGATATAGCAGACTAAAATAAACATCAATGCTTAAAATACTATTGGTTGACAGAAGTTTTCCATCATTACTATAACTCAACAGAACCAAAAGAGAGAAAAAATTATGTCTGTCTCTGTCTGTCTGTCTTTATCTTAATATATGCCACTACAGTTTCTACAAGTTTCATTCTAATTCTGAAAATATTTCCAAAGAATTTTACAATAATTAGATAACACAATAACAATTTAAAATACTACAAATTAGGAAAATAGAGTTCCACTGTACAAGAAGAATCTTTTTCCACTTTCCATAAATCTCTAAATAGGTAATAGAATCTTCAGATCAAACATGGAGTTTGTATAAGGCTAATGAGGAATCAATTTGTTTTCAATGGAACAGAAATGTTGCGGCAGACTGGGGCAGGAAACCTCAGTCAGCCAGAGATTGGGACGTGAGACCACAAGGTGCAAGAGAAAACAGGTTTTAATGATGCATCAGAGTTCAGAGCGTTAACACAGCAAAGTCTGAACTGCCCTGGCTAGGCCAGGACAGGGCTTTAATACCCCCCTAAGTTTAGGGGGTTTACACAGGCGTGTTCTTCCAAGGAAAAGGAGGTGCGAGGGGAGGTTACATATCGGATTCATCATGATTACAGCGTTTTCAGTAAGATGTTACAAATGTACTTCTTTGGAATATTACAGAAAGAGAAGTAAAACTGTTGATTACAGAAAGAGAAGTGAAATGTTAGCATTAGCAATCTCTCCATACTAAAGTTTATTAAAACGCTAAATGGCAGTTTCATATCTTACAGTTTCCTCCTATGTCCAACTGTGAAGCATATTGCAATTTATGTTCCAATAAGATTTGTAATACTTCCTATGCAAGCTACAGAAGTCCTTTTAATATGCAGACTTAATTAATGCTTTTATCAAGGAGTCTGGGGGCTCCTATACCCTTCAGGTAAGGGGGTTATCTACCTGCTGCCTCAGTACCACAGCATAAAATGCAATAAACTATCACATATTTATATCAAAATGTAAAGCCACCATGGAAAAAATATTCAAATTCTTCAAAAAGATAAAATGTGGTTATGTGACTCTAGAAACATGCAAACAGCTGTAAATGCAGGCTGATTAATGAGCAACTGATATGTGGTGACATGACCAGAGCTCAGCTGAATGTTGCTATTGTATTTTCTACCTAAAATGTTTTATAATAATGTAGTGTAATACACTTACCAATAACTTTTAATTCAGCATTTGAATAAATCATTCCATGTATATTTTCTGCTACGCATTGATACATGCCTGAATCTTCAAGCTTCAGGCTAGAAAATCTCAATTCTCCTTTCCAATACTGTGAGTAAAACACATAGCAAAAATAGATAATGATAAACTTCAAGATAATGATTGCTGCTTCAGAATAAGGTTGTAATTTTTTTTCTTCTCCTTACATCTTACCCTACCTTACTTTTTAAAGGCAAACATAGATTTTTTTTAGTTTGGTTTCATTTGGATAACAGCTTTTGTCAGATTTGCCCCAATCTGATACATTAGGAACGAAAAACCTTCAACTCCATTTGGTTAAAGCAAAGGGTTCCTTTACTAAGAGTGGTGGCTGCAATAAAGTCAAGCCAGCTCTGACAGTACCTCACTTGCTAGATACAAAAATAAGATATAGTCCATTTCCAATCCGTTTCCAGCCAACCAGAGCTCATCAAGATGTTTTGAGAATTCTGGGATGTTTGAAGAGTAATATACATTTTTCTCAGGGTGCCAGACCATAAGATGCTAGTACAAACAAGATCCGACTGCTCTGATTCTTGTTATTTGTCATTCCCCCCCTCACGATTTCTTATCAGGTACACACAAAGCTTTATTGCCCTTTCATCCATCCGTCTTTCATCTTTCCCCCCTTCTTCCCCCTTTCATCCTACCCCCCTTCTTCTTTGTATGTCAGGATTCCTGTGAGCCCCCCTCCCAGCCGAGCCAGGCAGATTTGATATTCTGCCCCCCTTTGACAGAGACATTAGTCCTGCAAAAAAAAAAAAAAGAGAGAGAGAGAAAGGGGGGGGAGGGAGAGATACACAAAACTTCCCAATTAGTAGACAGTCCAACTTATTTGGATAATGATTATGGATTTTTTAAAGCAATCTGGAGGCTTTAATATGTTGGGAGTCAACCCATTCAGTTTCTGAGGGGAGGAAGTCTTTCCAGACTACCAAATACTGAGTTTTTCCTGATGTATGCAAGAGTCCAAAATGTCTTTGACTTCAAAGTGCTGCTCTCCCTTGATCATAATGGGGTTGGGAGGTGGTTGCGATTCGTGACACAGAGAAGATGTGATATCTGATTTCAGTAGTCTACAATGAAATACAGGTTTGCACATCTGAACATTTTTGGCACCTCAAGTTCTACAATTACTGGGTTAATAATCCTCTTAATGGGGAAAGGTCCCCATATTTCAGCCCCAATTTTTTTGACTGTTGTAGATTGTAGGAATTTGGTAGAGAGATAGACCCTGTCTCCCACCTAAAAATCCTTTGCCTTGATGCACTTTTTATCAGCCTGTTTTTTGTATGTTTCTGTAGCTTCATCCAAAGCTTTTCTCACCACTGGTCAGGTGTTCTGTCATGGGGCAAGCCAATCTTTCAGCAATGCAGTCAATGGGGTGACCTGAGGCAGTTCAGGGATAGATACCAAGTCTTGTCCTATGGCCTTTCGCAACTCATGTTAGTAACCAGATGATGCAAGAATCTGAGCCCCTGAGTGGTCCACAAACATTTTCGGAACTCCTGCCAAAGCCACCAAGTAAATTGGACTCCGCAATCTGAGATTATTGTTTCTGGAGCACCATGCAGCCAATAGATGTGCTGCACAAATAGTTTAGTCAAAGCATGTGCTGAAGGGATTTTTTTGACAGGTATAAAGTTCACTTGCTTGGAGAACAGATTGTTTATCATCCAGATCACTGTATTCCCTGAACGTTCAGACAGTTCTACAATAAAATCCATTGATAACTCTTTCCATGGGACTTTGGGCTCTGCTATTGGCTGGAGAAGCCCAGGTAATTTCCCTTGTCGCCTCTTGGCAGAAGCACAAATGGGGCAGCTAGACACAAAGCTCTCTATGTCATTTTTCGGTGATGGCCACCAAAATTGCCGCTTGATTAGGTGTAGGGATTTTACAAAGCCAAAGTGTCCCCGGTCCCTGTTGAATTATGGCTTTTTGTAAAACCATTAATTGTTGGCTTTGTGAGACATATAGTTTAGCTACACCAAGCTACACCATCTTGCATTGTACATTCCCCCTTGTGCATTTGGAACCAATCATCCTCCTCCAAAGCTGCCTTTTAAATCATCAGCTAGTTCAGTTTTTATTTTGGCTTGTGCCCAGTAGTGAACTGGGGCACAAACTGCCCATCTCTGCTCTGTCTCATTTAGCTTTTTAGAAGTTTAGGCGCAGGGCTGCAGGACCCCTTGCTCGTTTTCCTGTAAAAGCACTGTGCCTATTGCAACATCACTGGAATCAGCCTGAATGACAAAGGGGGCATTGGAGTCTGGGTGTTTCAGCACTGGCTCCATTACAAACAAGCACTTACAGTTTTTGAATGTTGCCTGGCATTCCATTGTCAATTTAAGCAGTTGGCTGGGTTTGGGTTTCCCCTTCCTTTCTGTCTTTAGCAGGTTGGTGAAGGGGAGGTCTATCTGGGCAAATGAGGGAATTAAGTGGCGGTAAAAGTTCACAAATCCCATGAATCTTTGTAGTTGCTAGTGTGGGGAAGAGCCCACTTTAGCACTGCCTGCACCTTTTTAGGGTCATCTCTAGCCCCTTGTGGGAGATGCCGTAGCCTAGATAGTCGATTTTACTTTGGTGGAATTAGCATTTGGACAGCTTGGCATATAGTTTGGTTGCTCAAAGCTTCTTGAGCACGGCTCTGATTAGTTTTATGTGTTCTGCCATTGTCTCAGTATAGATTACTGATTCTCATTCTGCCTCAAGGCCCTGTTAACTTGTTAGGAAAGGATCTATTAGGAAAACCTGGAGCTACTCTTAAGTGCTCTCCTGAGGGAGTACAGCTAAATCCCCCCCCCCCCCCCGATCAAGCATATTTGTGTTTCTTGAGTCTGAAGGACATTAAGTCACCTTAACCCTGTGTTGTACCAGGGAACGCCTGGATATGCTAAATTTGCTATCCCCCATTTAGCACAATTGAAAAATGATTCAGCCCCCATTTCAATAAAACAGTATCCAATAAAAAGGGAGACTTGCATTGGCATAAAAGAAAATATTCAAATCTTTTTGAACTTTGGCATTCTTAGGGAGATTCAGTCCCCGTGGTCTATGCCAATTTTTCCAGTCCCAAAACTAGACGGGACTTGGAGGGCAGTCCAGGATTTTAAGGAGACCAACTACAGGATTAGGCTTTATGTCCTGTAGTGTCCAATCCTTACACCCTTTTGACCACTCTATCACATTGCCAAGTGTGGTACACCATAATAGACCTAAAAGATGCCTTTGTCTGTATCCCCTTGGTCATAGAGTGCCAAGATTACTTTGCCTTTGAATGGTCCAATCTAGATAATAGACGCTGCTAATCAGCTGACATGGACTAGATTACCGCAGGGATATAAAAACAGCGGTACAGCCTTTGCTGCTGCTCTTTCTGTGGATTTAAAAGACTTTGATGCCCCACCCATAACACTTTTACAGCCGATAATGAACAACAGTTGGAAGAGAAATCAATTGGTTACTGAGTCATCTGGCTAAAAAGGGATACACAGTGTCCCAAAAGAAAATCCAATGGACTAAGCAAACTGTAAACTATATAAGTTATGTGCTGGACAAAGGAACTCGATGCTTACATGAAAGTAGACTCCAAGCACTGATGGCCCTGCCAATGCCAACCAATGTGAAACAACTTAGGTCCTTCTTGGGTATTACAGGATATGCCAGACTTTGGATCCCCCTCTGTTCTGTAATAGCCAAACCATTGTACCAACTGAGCCAAAAGGATATGGCTTGGGAGTGGACAGGGGAACATACCCAAGCCTGGAAGACCTTAAGGAAAGTTTTAGTGAGCACAGCTTATTTGGCTCTACAAGATCAGCCCCAGGGATTTGATTTGTACCTCACAGAACAAAAAGACTGTGTGAATCTGATGGAAGGTGTCATTTGTAAATGAGCATTTATCCATGTTGTATGTACCTAAACTGAAATTTAATTTATTATCAGTAAGGGGTCTAGTTAATATTGGCTAGGTAGTAACCTTTAGGGGAGATAACTGTATCATTGAAAAGGAAGGTAATAGGGTTACTGCCAAATTAACAAATGGTTTATATGTTATACAGTATCTGATGCCCATACAGCTAACTCAGTGTATGATAATGTGAAACCACATGATGAATGCACATTTGGTTAAAGCAAAGTGTTCTTTTACTAAGAGTTGCAATAAAGTCAAGCCAGCTTTGAAAGTACCACTCTCACTAGATACAAAATTAAGGCATATTTCCTTTCCCACCCCACTCCTCCCACCATGACCAGTCTGTTTCCAGCCAACTGAAGCCTGCCAAGATGTTTTGAGAACTCTGTGGTGTTTGTGGAGTAATCCACATATTTCTCAGGGTGCCTGGCCATGGGATGCTGGTACAAACAAGATCTGGCTGCTCTGGTCCTTCTCATCTGTCATTCCCCATCCTGATTTTCTATCACATTCAAAGCTTTATTGCCCTTTCATCCTTCCCTCATTCATCCCCCCCTTTCATCCTCCTCCCCTTCTTTTTATGGCAGGATGCCTGTGAGGCCCCCCAAACTAAGCAAGGCAAATCTGATAGTTTTCATAACACTACAGTCACATTATCCAGTTAGGTGAAATGGAGTTAGAGGAACTGGAGGAACAATTAGGCACAGGCCAGAGGTGGGTTCCTACCAGTTCGGACTGGTTCAGCCGAGTAGGTAGTAACTCGGCTGCCCATGCCTCTGAACCAGTTCTATCGGCTGTGCCATTGGTGCTGCCATCTTGTTTTTTGCTTCTACACATGCGCAGAAGCAATTTTTGCACGTGGGAAGAGAACTTTATTCCCTCCCTTTCCAATTACATAATTTGCAAAATAATAAGTTTGTTAAACAAAATCAAGTATGCATATGTTTTCATTTTTGTGTAAGCTTCTGCCCAGGATGAATGGAATTAGGAAAAACAAGCAGAATTCACCCTGGTCTTCACTTTAATAACTACATTCCCCATAGTTTGGCCATAGAAAGCCATAATAAAGAGTTTTACAAATTCTTGTAAACATTTTCACACAAAAATAAGATGGTTTCAAAAATAAATTAAATAGAAACACATGTGTTTCTAAAACAACATTTATGCTGAAAATGTTCGTTTTTGGAAACTTATTTCACTTGGACATTATTTAACAAAAGAACTGTATCAATTTATTCTTGCTTTTTAACCATTAAAGATAGTATTTTGTAATTTATAAATAAGTTAAGCCTACCGGTAATCCATTTCTCAGCCACCGGACTGTCGGAATAGGCTTGCCTGCAGCTATACATGGCCAATGGAATTCACTGCCAATATCTCTTTCGGTATCATTAATATGTTCCACCCATTCTGGATATGCTGAAAGACAAGAGAAACAGCTTTTCTTGTATTGTATGCATGGTTAAACCAGTTTTTTCAACCCCTAACAGTCAGCTTAATTCCTACTTATTATATAAAACTCTTTTAGGGGTATCGAACTCAAGGCCCGTCAGCCAGATCGGCCCACAGAGTGCTTAAATCTGGCCCATGGGGCCACCCTGGAAACAGTAAAGGACCAGCCCACAGTGTCTCCGCCAGTGAAATTGGAGCTCGGGAGAGCCACATGAGCTCTGTTTTTGCTGGTAGAGGGTTGCAGGAGGCCATCCCAGCCAAAAATGTAGATTGGGAGCCCATTTTCACTGGCAGAGCGCTCAGGTCTCCATAGGCACCCCCGACATGAGTGACATCAAGCTGGCCATGCTTGGCCATGAGGTTAAACACAATCCTGATGTGGCCCTCAATGAAATTGAGTTTGACACCCCTGCTTTAATTAATAAATAACTGCACAAAACCCAAAAGCCAACATTCCTGCTGTTTTGCTGCGACAGTGACAATAGTTCATTTAAAAGCAAATATTTATGTTTTTCCATTGAAGCACATCAAAGAATGAATAGAGAATATATGAGTTTAAGTCTTGATGCTCATTCACACAGTGGGTAATTATGATTTCCTATTTCATCCAAACCAGATCTGGTGACTGCATGTTAACAAATGGGATATAATGCCATGCTTAATGACATGTCCTTTTTACTTCTGTTTCTACCCCACCAAGTCTGCCACAGATTCCAGACAATTAACAAATGGAAATTAAAATACTCATTATACAAATACCCACAGTCAATAAGCTAATTAAAATTATGAATTTTAAACATCATTTTTAATGAACAGAACATTAACGATCAACCCAGTAAGAAGCACAGCAATAGAAATAACAAGGGTGGCAAAAAGGTTGCTCTGTTCTCATTACACCTTAGTCTGTGTACAGCTCAACATACAGCTAAACCCACCTGTCCTCCAGTAAAACAGACCATGTGTCTAGTTCTGTATGCTTTACTAAAAAAACAGAATATGGAGAAACTGGGGAAAATAGAAATACATACAATGAGAACCAAATACAAGATATTTGACTGGGCCATCCTCCGTGCGCATGACCCCAACCCCAATGCCAAGGCCAGAGCCACCACCCATGGAATGACTGGAAAGGGGCCCTAAAAGAGCCACCAATGAATCCTGGAAGCCCCTCCAGGCTGCAGAGGTCATTCCCCACCCAGGGCAGACGTGAAGGGGGGGACACCAAGCAACAACGACCAGTCACCAGAATCCTATGACAGCGACGATGAGGGCGAAAACGACCCAATGATGAGAGGACCAGTTCACCATTTCAGTTTTCCAATATGCCTTACAACCCCAAAAACAGGAAGCCAGGGGACTTTTCAAACACTAATACATTCAGGCTGCACTAGATGCTTTTTTAAAAATATATATTTTTATTATTTTTACATTTAAAACAATGCAATGCCGCGGAGTCGGAGTGACCGTACATTCACATTATATACAGCTAGTTTCAACCATTGACAATTAAACTACTAAATACATTGTCTATCCTTCTGTCCAATCGCAATATATACATTTGTTCCAGTCTTGTCAACTTGTCTTATACCAATCATAAAATCTATTCCATACTTCAAAATATTCTGATTCCCCTTTATTTTTAAGTTCAAGAGTGAGACTATCTGCTTCTGCACAGGCCAACACTTTTCTGATTATATCTAGCTCTGATGGTGTATTTTCTTTTTTCCAATACTGTGCATAGATTATGCGCGCTGTAGTTAGTATATGTATAATTAGATAAAGTGGATCTTTCTTAAACCCCTCCGGTATTATGCCTAGGAGAAAAATTTCTGTTTAAACATAATTTGTTTTCCCACCATTTGTTCTAGCCATGATTGAATCATTTTCCAATATTTTTTTGCCTCATTCCACGTCCACCACATATGATAGAAAGTGTTTTTTTACACTTCCAACAGTTTGGGGCCAGATTTTTGAACATTTTGGAAAGCCGTGCTGGGCGGAGATGCCATATGTAGAACATCTTATAAAGATTTTCTTTATACGCCGTAGCCAATGTTAGTTTCTGATTTAGTATCCAAAGTTTTTCCCACTTAGCCAATTCCACATTGTAACCCAAATTTTTCGCCCAGGCGACCATGGTTTCTTTGACATGTTCCTCCTCTAGCTTATATTCCAACAAGAATCTATACAGCACTTTGATCAGTCTGTTTTCTGTCCGTATCAAAAGTTTATCTAATATTGTGTAGTCTTTGGCAATACCTTCGTTCTTCCTATCCTGTGCATACCTTGATTGTATCTGTAAATAAGACCACCATTCTACTTGTACTCCTAGCGATGTCAATTCTGATCTAGTTTTGAGCTCCCCCTGTCTGTTCAATAACTCTTTATATGTGACTATATTTTCGATATTGATTAAATTTGGGTGTATATATGCTTCCATCGTAGATAGCCAAATAGGTATTTTGGTATAGTGGTTATGTTTAATTTTGTTCCATATTAGTAACAGAGATTGTCTGATGTAATGTCTACTAAAATATTTGTGTGCAGATCCTTTTTCATACCAGAGGAAGACATGCCAGCCTGCTTTGAGTAAAGATTACTCAAATTGGAAGGCCATGACCTGCTTGGAGGTCATAGCCTTCCAATTTGAGTAATCTTTTCTTTCTCAGCATTATCCATTCCCTTAGCCATGTCAGTATGGCCGCAGTATAATAGAGTTCCCAATCTGGTACGCCAAATCCTTTTTCCTTAGTGTCTTGCATAGCCTTAAGTTTTATTCTTGGTTTTCTTCCCTGCCAAATAAATTTCAAAACCAGTTGATTCAAATCCTTGAAGACACCTTTTTCTAATTTAATGGGAATATTCTGGAATAGGAAAAGAAATTTTGGTAATATATTCATTTTTATAACTGCGATCCTACCCATCAGGGACAGTTGTAGGTTTTTCCACCTTTCTAGATCTTTCTTAGTTTTATTAATCAAATTAGTATAATTATCTTCTTTGATGGTCACACACCTCGCAGATAACTGTATACCAAGATATTTAACTTTTTTGACAATTTGGATACCCAATTTCTTCGTTAACTCCTCTTTTGCATTTGATGTCATATTTTTAGTCAGCATTTTGGTCTTTGTCATATTTATCTTTAAACCCGCTATTTTCCCATACTCTGTCAGTTCCTCAATGAGTTTCGTACCAGACTTTATAGGATCTTCTAACACAAACACTAGATCGTCTGCAAAGGCCTGTAACTTAAATTGCTCCTTTTTGATTTCTAGTCCCTTTATCTGTACCTCTTTACGTACATTCCTGGCTAATACTTCTAGGGTTAATATAAACAGCAGGGGGGATAGGGGACAACCTTGTCTTGTACCTTTCTGGATTACAATACTTTGTGTTAATTCACCATTGATTATTACTTTGGCTTTTTGATTTGTATAAATTGCTCTGATCGTGTTAATAAATTTATCCCCACAATCCATGTATTCTAATTGTTGGTGCAGAAATTCCCAGTTGACATTATCAAATGCCTTTTGAGCATTGAGAAAGATTAGTGCAACCTGTTTTTCATTGTGCACTTCATAATATTCAAGAATGTTCAGCATAATTCTCATATTGTTTTTAATTTGTCTTCTGAGGAGGAATCCGTTTTGATCTGTATGGATGAATGATGTAAGAAATTTTTTCAACCATTCTGCTATTATTGAAGCAAAAATTTTGTAATCTGCATTTAGCAGTGATATTGGTCTGTAGTTTTGTATAAACATCTGGTCTGTGTCTGCCTTGGGTAATAATACAGTGTTAGCCTCCGTCCATGATAACGGTGTCTTCGCCTCTTTCAACACAGCGTTATATACTTCCAACAATGTTGGAACAAGCATATCCTGGAATTCTTTATATATTTCCGCTGGCAACCCATCCGGCCCTACAGCTTTATTATTCTTTTACCTTTGTATGGCCTCGATTATCTCTGATGTTTTAATGTCCTCATTGAGCATGTCCTTAATCTCCTCTGGTACCTTTGGCAGATCTGACTTTTCAAAGTACTGTAATATTCCTTCCTTTGTATGGTCTTGGTTTTCTCTATATAATTGTTCATAGAACTCTTGGGTAATGCTTGATCAACCTGACCATAGTCCTGAAACTGGGGATCAGAGCAAAAACACTGGACCATCCAAAACGCTTTGAACAGGTCAACGGGTCCCTAATGGGGGGAGCCTATGCCATCCACCTGACCAAACCAGTGAGACTAGAGCTAGCGGATCACTGGGAAGTAATTTGATTCGTAATAGCCCCCAAAATGACTTAGGATAGAAAAGGGGCCCCAAACCCTTCCACACCAGCAAGCAGAAACACCACCCAAGCAGGGAACCCCCCAAAAGAGTTCACCAGAACAACTGGCAGCCACATCCGACAAAACCCCAGAGACCAAACAAATCCCAGGGGAATATCAGGACCTTGCAGAAGTATGCAGCGAGACTGAGTGTGACATTCTTCCCCCCACCGTGAGGCAGATTGCACCATCGAAATCATCCCCAGGGCAAAACTATCCAAGCCCAAACTGTATGCCATTATGCCCTGGGAAATGCAAGAAATGCACAAATACATAGACAAAAACCTAGCACGGGGGTTCATCGAGCCAGCCAAGTCACAGGTTGCAGCGCCAGTCCTCCTCAAAGAAAAAATGGATGGAAATATGAGACTGTGTGTGGACTTTAGAGGAATCAATGCTATGTGCATACACAACCTATAACCCCCGCCCCCTCATGTACATGCTATCTCACCTGCCAAGGAAAAGTCTTCACCAAACTAGACCTCAGAGAAGCATACTACCGAGTATGGATGAGGGAAGGAGATGAGTGGAAAACAGCATTCAACTGCCCCATAGGGAGCTTCCAATTCAAAGTGATGCCTTTCAAGCAGTTAATAAATGAGGTGCTGCACGAGCACCTCTACAAGGGGGTCCTCGTCTACCTGAAACGGCACTTTCTTTTGCAGGAGCCGAGTGAGGGGCGCAGTCAAGAAAGCAAAGCTGGGGATGAAGGTCCGGTAATAGTTGGCAAACCCGAGAAGTCTCTGAACATCCTTCATACGTCGAGGAGGTTGCCAACTACATAACGCCTCCACCTTGCCTGGCTCCATCGCAATTCCTTCAGGGGAGATACGGTGCCCCAGGAACTCGATGGTAGTCTGCCAGAAATGACACTTCTCCAGCTTTGCAAATAAATGATGTTCTCAGAGTTGCTGCAAGACCAGACGCAAGTGATGTTTGGATTTGGATTTGGATTTATTGGATTTATATGCCGCCCTTCTCCCAAGGACTCAGGGCGGCATACAGGATTAAAAAACACACAGTACAAAAGTTAAAAGGAAATTAGAAACAGTCCAAAAAACAAACCCAATTTATATAACACTCACATTTGAAAAATTAAATAAAATTAACAGGCCAGGCCGTCTTGCTGGAAAAGCCAAGGGCACGTTGGAAGGACCGGAGGTCAGGGATTATGCGAAGCTCCAAGGGCAGCTCATTCCAGAGGGAAGGCGCTCCCACAGAGAAGGCTCTCCCCCTGGGGGTCACCAGCTGACACTGTCTGGCCGACGGCACCCTGAGGAGGCCAACTCTGTGGGATCGCACTGGACAGTGGGAGGCTATTGGTGGCACTAGGTGGTCTCGCAGGTACCCTGGGCCTAAGCCATGGAGCGCTTTAAAAGTCATAATTAGTACCTTGAATCGCACCCGGAAGACAACCGGTAACCAGTGCAGGCCGCCTAAAAGGGGTGTAACATGGGAGCACCTAGGTACCCCCATGATAACCCATGCGGCCGCATTCTGGACCACCTGAAGCCTCCGGGTGCTCTTCAAGGGCAGCCCTATGTAGAGAGCATTGCAGTAGTCCAGGCGAGAAAGGACGAGGGCATAAGTGACTGTGCACAGAGCATCCCGATCCAGGAAGGAGCGCAACTGACGTACCAGGCTAACCTGGTAAAAGGCCCCCCTGGTCACGGCCATCAGATGTTCTTCTAAACTAAGCCACGTATCCAGGAGGACTCCCAGATTGCGAGCCTTCTCTGAGGGGGCTAAAATTTCTCCCCCTATCATCAAAGACGGAACAAGATGCACAAATCGGGATGACGGAAACCACAGCCGCTCAGTCTTGGAGGGATTGAGCCTGAGCCTGTTCCTCCCCATCCAGATCCGCACAGCCTCCAGGCATCGGGACATCATGTCAAGGGCATCGTTTGGGTGGTTTGGGGTAGAGATGAAAAGTTGGGTATCATCAGCATATTGATGATACCGTACCCCAAAACCATGGATGATCTCGCCCAGCGGTTTTATATATATGTTGAACAGTAGGGGTGAGAGAACCGACCCCTGGGGCACCCCACAAGTGACGCGCCTGGGGGTCGATCTCTGCCCTCCAGTCAACACAAACTGCAACTGATCCGATAGGTAGGAGGAGAACCACCGTAAAACGGTGCCCCCCACTCCCAACCCCCCGAGTCATCGCAGTAGGATACCAGGGTTGATGGTATCGAAAGCCGCCGAGAGGTCTTAGGACCAGGACAGAGGAGCAGCCCCTGTCCTGGGCCCGCTAGAGATCATTGACCAATGTGACCAATGCCGTCTCCGTGCTGTACCCGGGCCTGAAACCCAACTGAAACGGATCCAGGTAGACAGCTTCATCCAGGTACTGGGGAAGCTGACGTGCTACCACACTCTCGACAACCTTCGCTACAAAGCAAAGGTTGGAGACCGGACGGTAGTTGGCTAAAGAAGCTGGGTCCAGGGAAGGCTTCTTAAGGAGGGGCCTCACCACCGCCTCCTTCAAGGTGGTGGGAAAGAACCCCTCTCTCAATGAAGCGTTGGTAATCGCCTGGAGCCAGCCTCGTGTCACCTCCCGGGAAGCCGAAACTAACCACAAGGGACACGGGTCCAGCACACAAGTGGCAGCACTGAGTCTCCCCATAATCCTGTCCATGCCCTCGGGAGTCACAGGGTCAAACTCATCCCAGATTGTCTCCTCAAGATTCATCCCCGTCGGCTCGCCCAAATCTACCCAGTCAGAGTCCAAGCCTGTCCGTATCTGAGCGATTTTATCCTGCAGATACTGAACAAATTCTTCAGCCCTACCCTGCAAGGGGTCTTCCCCAGTTCCTTGGTTAAGTAAGGAACGGGTCACCCTGAACAGGGCGGCTGGGCGGTTATCTGCGGACGCGATAAGAGCGGAAAAATGTTGCCGTTTTGCCGCTTCCATCGCCACTAAGTAGGATTTAATATGAATTCTTACTAGTGTTCGATCAGATTCGGACCGGCTGGCCCTCCAGCCACTCTCTAGGCGTCTTTTCCAGCGTTTCATCTCCCGGAGCTCCTCGGTAAACCAGGGAGCCACCTGGGATCGACACCGGGTCAGAGGCCGCAAAGGCACAACACGATCCAAGGCCCCAGCGGCCACCCTATTCCAGGCTTCCACTAGGGCTTCGGTCGAGTTGTGAGCAAGGGATTCAGGAAAAGTCCCAAGCTCCATCAGGAACTTTTCGGGGTCCATCAGGTGCCTGGGGCGGAACCATCTGGTTGGTTCCGCCTCCCTGCGGCGAGGGGTAGGGGTATAGAAGTCAAGCCTGATGAGGAAATGATCAGACCATGACAAGGGTTGAATAGAAATATCTCCTAAATCTAGATCATTCATCCACTGCCCAGAGACAAAAATCAGGTCGAGCATGTGTCCCCCATTATGGGTGGGGTCTTGAATTAACTGAGTTAATTCATGGAAGCCATGAACTCCCAAGTTGACTCGGATGTCTCGCCAATGGAAGGCAGATTGAAATCCCCCAGGACCATGAGCCTGGGGAAATCAACCGCCAATCCAGCTAACACATCTAGCAGCTTCGGCAGGGCCGATGAAACATAGCAGGGAGACAGATACGTAACAAAAAGGCCCACCTGAGCTCCAAGGCCCCACTTCACAAAGAGGGACTCACACCCGCCTATCTGAGGCACAGTGACCTCCTGAGGTCTGAGAGTTTCCCTAATAACCACCGCTACCCCCCCGCCCCTGCCCTGGGCTCTCGGCTGGTGAAACGCCCGGAAGCCTGGTGGGCATAGTTCGCTAAGGGGCACACCCCCCTCATGGCCCAACCAGGTCTCCGTAATGCACACCACGTCCGCTCTACCCTCTTGTATGAGGTCGTAAATGAGGGGAGCCTTATGTACCACAGACCTGGCGTTAAGCGACACCAGCCGGAGACCAGGGTCCTGTAATCCCGGGCACCCGGGGGTGTGAGAAGGGCGATGAGGGTCGGAACACGCGATCGCTCTTAAACAGCAAACCCGCGTCCTCCGAACATCATTTGGCCCTCGGCCCCCACCATATCTGCCTCTCCCACAAACAGTAGAGATGGTGAATCCCCCAATGGAATGGCTTAATGTCTCCCCCAGAATCCCAACTCTTCCTAGCCCTCCCAACCCGCGCCCATTAGTTAGCGCTGGCCTGTGCCCTGGCAGACTCCCCCCCCAAGCCTGTCTGAGCCATCCGAATCAACCCACCCCTCCCACCCCTTAAAATTTGGTTTAAAAGCCCCTGTAAAAAACCCTTAAGAAGTCTCTTCTTCGCATGCCACCTCTCGGGATCCCAAGATCCGTCATTAAGGAAGCGTCTTGATAGGCCAGAAGGCCATCCCCGGGAAAGGGGGAGTTCTGTCACAGTATAGCATAGAGGAGAGTGTGGCATCAACCAAACGGGATGACATCATGGGGAGATGGAATGAGGAGATGACATGTCCACGGGGGGGCAGCCGGCAGTGTTCAAGGGGGCAGCAGGAAGCTTATGTCCATCATAAAAATTGTCGGTGTTGGGGACAATATGTAAGGGTAACAGACAGCTGTCCAAAATTGCAGCAGATGCTAGCTTGCGAGGTGGTAAAGCGGCCAGTGATGGCGGCAATGAGGACAGCAGCGGCATCGCCGGCTGCTCCAACTCTGACTCCAACACCTAAGCTCCGCCCACGCCAGCCGCACTCACATCCATCGCCAGGGCCGCACTCCGTTGACCCAGTCCATAATATCACAGGAGGGGGGGGCCAAATGGCACAGTACAGTGCTCAGGCAATGGCAGTAATACCAGGGGGGGCACAATGAAGGACCCTCCCACTCCAGCCATGCCCACGCCAGCTCCCGAAGCCATCTTCCGTTGGCTTTAGTATCCATGCCAGCTGCCTCAGCCGCTCCCTGCTGATCTAATTTATCATGTTCACAAGCAAGGAGGACAGGGGGGAGCAACCGGGATAACACCACGGCGTGGGGAGCGGCAGCTGTAGAGACCCCAGACCGGACGTCCTGCCACCACCACTGACCATACCCGCGCTGGCTGCAGAGACCCCAGGCCGGGCATCCCTCCGGGCATCCCGCCGGGCGTCCCACCTCAGCTGCTGACCACACCCACGCCGGCAGCCGACCAACGCTCTCCATTCTCCTTTCACTGCCCCATTTCACTCACGATGTTCCGGCTATAAGGCAGGACATCGCAGCTCAAGGGTATCCCCCGAGGTCCCAGGAAGTTCTCATAGCTAGACCTGGAACCAACGATGGAACAGGGTACCCCTGCAAGCCCCAAGAAGGACAATCATCTCCCCGAAGCTCTCCTCAAACGCGACAGGACACCATCTTGGGCATGCGTAGTTGAAGGAAGGCTGATGATCCCTCTGGGACGTGGAGTAGATCAAGATGTCAAGATGTCGTCCAGGTAAATGATGACAAACTGATCCAAAAGGTCCCGGAAGATGTCATTCATAAAGTATTGGAAGACTGCCGGGGCATTGGCCAACCCAAACGACATGACAGTGTACTCAAAATGTCCGTACCGGGTGCCAAAAGCCGTCTTCCATTCGTCCCTCGCCCTGACTCGGACCAGGTTGTAAGCCCCACGCAAGTCCAGTTTTGTGAACACCGTTGCCTCCCGGAGCTGCTCCAACAACTCAGGAATCAGGGGCAGCAGGTAACAGTTACGTACCGTGATGGCATTCAGGTGCCGGTAATCGCAACAGAGTCTCAGATCCCCGGTCTTCTTTATCATGAACAAAACTGGGGCAGACAAGGGTGAAGATGAAGGCCGGATAAACCCCTGGGCGAGGTTCTTGTCAAGAAAGTCCCACAATGCGGCCAACTCCGGCTCAGACATGGAGTACAGATGACCCGTAGGGAGTTTCGCATCAGGTACCAGGTCGATGGGACAGTCATAAGGCCGGTGCGGTGGCAGTTGATCCGCCTCTTGTTCACTGAAGACATCTGCGAACTCCGCTAAACCCGGCGGCACGGTCACCTTGGGTGAGCTGGGTACCTGGGCCGCACAAACTTGCTGGGTGTGGTCGACGCATTGCAGGGACAGAACGTGATCAGGTTCTGCGATCAGTAGATCTGAGGGTTGTGCTCCCGCAGCCAAGCCAAGCCCAAAACCACAGGGAAATGCAGGCCCGAAGCCATGTAAAATTGGATGGCCTCCTCATGCTCCCCAAGGATCAGGCACAAAGGCTGTGTGGCGGCCTTGATAGGCCCAGACAGAAGCACCCGGCTGTCAATGGTCTCAACACGCATCGGTGGGTCCACTGGACACAGAGGGACATTGTACTTTGTAGCAAACACCGCATCCATAATGTTCGTGGTAGCCCCGGAATCGACCAAGGCATGGGCCGGAATTCCCTGCAGACTACCCGACAAGAGGATGTGCGCTGCTAAGATCATGTGCCGTGGAGGCCCGTCCACCTCTGTTTCAGCCTGCGCCCGACCTAAAGTCTCCCTCAGATCGGGCTCTGCCCATTTCTCGACACGTTGTTCCGGAATTGAGGGAGAGGCCGCAGGCTGCGCCCTTCTTGGGGCAAACCAAAGCCAGGTGTCCAGAATCCCCACAGTAGAAACACTGTCCCCCTGCATGCTGTCTGTCCATCTCCGTGTGCGACAAGAGGGGTTTGGCGGCACCCAACTCAATGTGCTCCTCCCTTGCAACTGTAGTCTCCCCTAGTAGTCTCCTGGGGCACGCGGCGAGGCTTCTGCCTCTGCAGCCGGGCGTCTATCCGGAGGCACAAGTGAACCAACACGTCGAATGTCGGAGGCCTGTCCACCCTCACCAGCTCATCCTGCAGGTCATCTGACAGCTGTCCTGAAAAGTATCCATGAGGGCTGGCTCATTTCAAGCTGAGTCCTGACTAAGCAGCCAGAATTCACTGACATAATCCTGCAAGGAGCCACGGCCCTGCTGCAGCAACTTGAGTAGTCAAGTGGCTGTTTCCCCTTTAATGGGATCATCATACATCAGCCTAAGATGGTTACAAAAACCCTGGAAATCATCCAGCAAAGGGCTAGGCTGAGATAGCAACAGAGTAGCCCAACGAGCTGCTGTGCCTGAGAACAAGCTGATAATAAATTCCACCTTCGTCCGGTCAGTGGGAAAGTCCTCCGCTCTCAAGCTCATAAACAGCTGGCATTGTCCCAAGAACGCTGCAAACATAGCTTATTTGCCATCGAACTTGTCTGGTGTAGCCACTGGGCATTTCCTCCTTGGCTGGGGGTGGGTGGGTTAGCAAGCCCCTGGAGCTGAGAGACCTGACGAGCCAGCAAAGCAATCTGTTGAGCCAACTGGGCATTTTCAGCCTGTAGTCACTCCATTGCAGCTTAATGGAGCTTCGTTTGGGGCAGGAATCAATCTGTTCTGACTCCCCCCTTCTTGTATACCAAATCACTCCAAAACAAGGTCTCTGCAAGATGTTTTATTTACATACAGTTTAAATCTTGGTAGTAATCCAGGTAGAGAGAACACTTTGGCAGCAATCCAGCCTGCCGAGGTATGACACAGATTTGAGAGCGTCTCCAACTCTAATGATCAGTTGATTCCTGCAAAACAACTGTCGGAAAGTCACTCCTTAAATAGCGGTGAGAGGAGCCTGATTACGATCACCTGAATCCAATCATCTCTTGTAAAGGCGTAGCTGTTCTCTCCGTCTATCAGCTCTCTGTTGCCTGGCATCCAGAAACCACTCCCTTGTCTCCTCCCCACTGCTCCAAGGCATGACATCAGGAGCACACTCCCTTTGGCTTTCACCACTGCTCCATGGCTCAGGCGCCTCTTGGTGGCCAACCAGCCTCTCTGATCCCTGCTCGGAGTCGGAACCCTGTCCAGGGTCCTCCACATCCTCCAGAGCCGACTCATAGGGACCCTCGCTGTCGGAGTCTGGTGGCAGCTCCAATGGCTCCTGCTGGGCCACAACACACACACACACACACACACACACACACACACACGCACATGGAGTATGTGAATTTTTAAAAAGATTAATAAAGAAATAGGATAAATTGTTTTTAATAAATGAATATACAAGAAACAGAAAAAGCATAAGTCAATAACAGAATAAAGAACAGACTAGAAACAAATCTCTAAGTTCTATACTACATAAAGAATTGATTTTCTGACTTCTGGTTTGGCATCGCTGAGGGACAGTCATAGGGAGCGGGTTCCATGAACCTAGGCTGAACCCTTTTTGTTGGAGGGCCCTTAAGGGGCTAAAGTCACCTTGAAGAGGTGACAAAGAAAGGAGGGGCGCTTTGCAGGTCACAGAGAGTAGCAGCTCCCCTGCTTGATCTGAGACTCCCTCCCATAAAGAGGAGAGAAGCTGGGACAACTGAAGAAAGATATGTGCAGGAGTGCTTCATAAACAGTGACTGGAACTGGGTGTGGTGATTTTCAACTTCTGTACTAGAGATCTGTTCTGACCCCCTCCTCTTGTATAACAAGTCACTCCGACACAAAGACCCTTCCAGAGATGTTTATTGACATACAGGTTCAACCTTGGCAGCAATCCAGCCTGCCAAGGTCAAGATAGCACTCTGGGCAGCAATCCAGCTACCAAGCTCCAGATAATCACCTTAGCAGCACTCCTGCCTGCCAAGGTCCAGGGAACAGATTGGCAGCAATCCAGGTAAACCCTTTGGCAGCAATCCAGCCTGCCAAAGTACGACACAGATCTGAGCTTCTCCAACTCCAATGATCAGTTGATTCCTGCAAAGGGTGTGTCCACAAGCAGTCCCTTTATAGTCTGGAGAGGAGTCTAATTATCAGCAGCTGAGAGCAATTACCTCCTGTAATTGCTCAATTGCTCCTTACGCCAGGAAGCACGTCGGTAACGAGCATCTAATAGCTTACTGCTGATGTCTGACTCACTGTCCTGTGACTCCTCCCCACTGCTCCAAGGCATGACATCAGGAGCCCCCTTCCTTTGGCTTTCACCACTGCTCCATGCCTCAGGCGCCTCCTGGTGGCCAACCAGCCTCTCTGCGCCCTGCTCAGAGTCGGAACCCTGTCCAGGGTCCTCCACATCCTCCTGAGCCAACTCAGAGGGACCCTCGCTGTCGGAGTCTGGTGGCAACTCCAACGGCTCCTGCTGGGCCACAACAGAGATCTAATCTGAACGAAAAGAAACTCCGAAAAGATAGACTCTTTAAAGCAGTGGTAGTCAACCTTTTTCTACCTACCACCCACTAATGGATCTTTCTCGATGGAAAAATTTCCTTACCACTCACCAGTTTTTGCGCAAGTGCGGAATATTTTTTAGAAAGGAGGGTGTTTTTTTAAAAAAGAAATGTACGTACATTTATCTTTTTATTTCTACTTTATGCATGTTTATAATGTTTTTAACTTTATAAAGTTTAATTAGAAAACAATAAAGTAAATTGAAATTAGCTTTACTAGTGATTAATAAGATCTTTGAGGCTGATGCTGCAAGACTAAATATTTGATATCTGGTTCGATTTTCGTAAGGAACAAATGAAGGTCTCCTCTTTCGGTGATATTCAGACGCTTTTACTATTTGCTCATAATATGATTAACAGCACTAAAGTCTGATTCTACAAGATATGTGGTAGGGAAAGGTATCAATAAATTGAACATCATTTTCCACATATTTGGATATAACACAGGCATTTTTTTATTTTGCCAGAGTTTTTGGTATCCACCACTGCCAAAATTACATTTACTCTCTTCGTCATATTTAAGTTCTAATAGTTCTTCTTGGCAAGTTATATCAACCTCAGCAACATTCGGTGTAAAAGGATTTATCATCCAGTCATGCACCTTTAAGTTCAAAATATCTTGAAATCGTTTTTCCATATCCAATTTGAGTTCGTTGAGGTGGCTACTGAACCTCTCAATATCCCCTGGAGTTACATTATTGTTTATAGAGGACAATTCAGGAAACTGATGAAATTCTCTCTTGAGAATATTATGACGGAGAAGATCAAGCTTTTCAATAAATAATGACACAATATTTTTGCAACTTATAAGAGTTATATTGGCTTCTTGAAGCTGCAAATTAATTTCATTAAATCTCTTGAAAATGTCTGCCAAATAAAAGGCATCATTCTTTACGGTTCATAGAGACCAGCCTCTTTATCACTTTCAAAAAACTGTACGACACTATCAAATAATGCAACAAAACGAGACAAGCATGTACCCTTTGAGAGCCATCGAACTTCTGTGTGTAAAAGTAACCTAATAAACTGCTCGTTATTGTCCTGGCACAGCTGTCGAAACATTCTATCACTTGGCATTAGATTTGCTCTTATTTACAGCTTTAATTATTATACTTAATGATGAATGGAGGCTTGTACTTAAATGTTTTCCTACAATATGTTGTCTGTGCACAACACAATGAATACACAAAACGTTTGGCACTTCTTCCTTCAGGTAAGCAACAAACCCATGATAGCGGCCTACCATTGATGGTGCTCCATCAGTAGCACTTGCAACAATATTTTTCAAGGGTATATTATTTTTTGCAATGTATGATTTCACAGCATTAAATATTGATAATCCTTTTGTATCTGTAATCAGATTGACAGAGAATAGCATTTCTTCTTGCAATGTATTGTTTTCATTAAGG
Source organism: Natrix helvetica (assembly GCF_964273705.1). Lineage (NCBI taxonomy): Eukaryota > Metazoa > Chordata > Lepidosauria > Squamata > Natricidae > Natrix > Natrix helvetica. The sequence continues at coordinate 57,004,626 of NC_138553.1, forward strand.
TACCATACATATGTCATCAGTAGAGCATTATTATCTGCAATGACAGACCTATCCAATTGTATGGAAAATTAAGAATTTTGGAGAATACCTATAAGTTTATTTTCAACATTAGCAGCCATTTCGTCAATGCGTCTCTTTACTGTGTTATTGCTAAGGGGCAATGTTTTTAAAACTTCAGGTATATCCTGATGCATTACTGTTGAGATAAATTCTTTGATGGAGGGTATTATCAAAGTTTCTCCAATATTATGACTTTTACCACTTTTTGCAATTAAGTGTGATATACAATAAACTGCAGTTAATCCCTCCTCATTTTTTGCATGTTGTTTTTGAAATGATGCAGCTATTGTTGAACGATTTTGAAATCTTTTATAGATTTCTTGAAAATATTCAATGGGCTTATCTTTATCTTACGAATGCTTTGTAGCAAGATGTTTTCGCAATCGACTTGGCTTCATTGCTTCATTAGATAATGTCTTGTGGCACAGTAAACACATTGGAAGCTGTTTATTTGTAACAGATTCAATGAAACCCATCTTCAGACACTCTGGTAAATAGCCACGAGCATATTTCTTTTTTTCAGACATGGGTTCTAAATTTGTTTCACAATTTAACAACTATTTTTACTCTTACATTTTGATCTGCACTCCACACAGTGCTTTTCCTTTTTATCTCCTTTTTTTTACCTTCCTTAGGGCAATGTACAAAAGCAAGACTGAGCTAGTTAGCCCACTTATTATTATTAGCCAACAACAATTCTCTCCTGCATATAACTTTTCTTTCTCCTATTTTGCAACTGCTCTGCCCCGCTTCTGCTTGCCCCTGCTATCAGTTTCCACTCCTCCCCTTCCTCTTCCCACGTGTTTGCTTGTTTGTGTGCACGTGCACATTAGTTCATTGATTTGTGCGCTTACGCCCGCCTGCCCACTCACACAAAAGGAGGTTTTAACCTCCGAAATCCCTAACGCATGCATTCTCGCGCACGTTAGTTCAAAAGGAGGTTTTAACCTCCGAAATCCCTAACGCACGCATTCTCACAAACGTTACTTCAAAAGAAGGTTTTAACCTCCGAAGTCCCTAATGCACACATTCTCATGCACGTTAGTTCAAAAGGAGGTTTTAACCTCTGAAATCCCTACCACCCACCTGGAATCCCGAAACACCCACTAGTGGGCGGTAGGGACCAGGTTGACGACCCATGCTTTAAAGTGTAAAAAAGTGGCAAACAAACACTTAGAGAAAGATTGCACACCTGAAAGAAAGTGAAACCTATGGGAGAATACAATTTTTTTAAAATACAGTAATTATTTGCTTGATTATTAGAAGAAATTGCTTGAAGTAAATCAAAACAGATTTTCAGCTGTCACATTGGGTGAACATTGAAATGTTAAGCAATGGTGCCATCTACTGATGAAAGAATATATATTATATTTTTACAAGACTAGGTATGTCCCTGAAATAATCTGAGGACTGATAAGCCAGAGTGGAGACAAAAAACAGCTGGAAGACTGCCCTTTTGCATACCATTTTATATCTATTTGCTTCACAGCTAAGGAGGAATAAATTCTGAGACTTTTAAAGATTGCTAAGTAGAGTGGCTTACAAATACATGGAATTATCATTGAAATCAAAGAGTTGACTATGTGGTTTACGAAGACATGGGGAAACCTGATGGATCACTTAGGACAGTGTTGGTGAACTTTTTTGGCACCAAGTGCTGAAACGGGAGCACACGTGAATGTGTGTGCCAGAAATAGGAAGAGCAGCTGACCAGTGTGCATGTGCATGCCGGAAGGCTGCTCTTCCATTTTCCAGCATATGCATGTGTACTGGCCACCTGGTCTTCTGGTTTCTGGCACACATGTGTGTGCAAAGACCAGCTGGCGGTGAGCATACATGCGCCAGAAACTGGAAGATAATTTTCCTAGTGCACGTGTGTGCACTGGACAGCTGTTCTTCCAGTTTCCAGCACTCCTGTGCATGTGAAGACCAGCTGGCCAGCACACCAGAACCCGGAAGAGCAACAAGCGATGGCTAGAGTGCCCGGAGAGATGGTTCTGCACGCCACTTCCAGCACGTGGCATAGGTTCGCCATCACAGACCTAGGATTATAATTGTTGTCTGATAACTACATAAAGAGATGAAAGAAGGGGAAAAAGACTTTTTGGAGAACTTGGAAAGAATAAACTATAAGGTCTATAAAGAAATATAAATATTATGCATCCTGAGGAATAATTTTGGAACCAAGTAAATTGCTTTAATACTGGCTTTTGATGTTATAGACAACCAGGAATTTGGGACCTTGGAAGCTTATTGAGTAACCTTTTGACTCATCAAAATAAGACAAAATGTTTCAACATGAATGTATTCAAAAAGAAATATTATTGATGTTTCAAAGTATTCATGAAACTATAACAAAGAATCACAGGGAGATAAAGAACTTAATACATGATATAGTTGTGAGACCAGAAAATGTTCCTGAAATGACAATGAAAAATGAACAAGAAACCCAAGAAAGAACAGAGCAGATAAAACAACAAATGAATCCAAAAGATAAGGAGAAGAAAGAGATAAATAAAACAGATGAAATAGACCAGGCAGATTATACATTAATGTATAAAGATCAAAAAATATAACTGGATAAACAGAAAAAAATTCCTGAAGTGAGGATAGAGACACTGAAAGGTATAGTGAAGGTTTGGCAGTGAGAGGTAGAGGCAGAGATAGAGGAAACATTTATATCAAACAAGAATGATGTATGAAGATACAAAATCCCAAGGGGATGTATGGAAAACATGCCAAAAAAGCAACAAGAATTGAAATACTAAAACGGGCAAGAGATGATGGATAGAAATAGAATACCTACAAATATAAGATTTGTTCTATTAAGAAATAGAATAGAGGTAGAAACTAGATAGGGGAAAATATTAGTATGCATATTTCTATATAAATTTTGTAAAATTACCGTATTTTTTGGAGTATAAGACACACCAAGGTTTTGAAGAGGCATTTTTTTTTTAAAAAAAGGTCAATAGATGGATAGAGAGAGAGAAAGAGAGAAATACAGTAGGTAGGTAGGGAGAGTGAGTAGGCAGATAAAGGTAAAGGCATATATATATACATACATACATACATACATACATACATACATACATACATACATATATATATAATGTTGTATTTGTACTGATAAATAAATAAAGGGAGACTAGTATAGATCTATTTCGAGCTAATTAGCTCTCATCAGCTAGCCATACCCTTACTGGGATTTGAACCTGGGCTGTATTATATCTTAGGCAGGAGTCTTAGCCACTAAGCCACAGGCTCACCTCCTTATCAGTTGAGCCAGGGAAATAGGTATGTATTTGTGTTACAACCCAAATACAACCCAAATATATATATGTCTGTCTGTCTGTCTGTCTGTGTGTGTGTTGTATTTGATAAATGTATGTATGTATGTATGTATGTATGTATGTATGTATGTATGTAAGTATGTATGTATGTATGTATGTTACAACCCCTGGTATGCCCAAAATATTTATTTATATAAATATTTATTATAAATATTTAAATATTTAATATTTAAATATAAATAGATAAATATTTATTTATCAGCACAAATACCACACACACACACACACACACACACACACACACACACACACACACATATATATATATATATATATATATATATATTCTGAGGTTTTCGCGGGTGTTTGTATGTATGTCTTTGGTTGTTCGGGTTTTCTCCCGCGTAGAATTGGAAGTATCTTCACGACGTTTAGATGAAGTCTCATTCATCATCTTCAGGCTGCTGCTTCCGGCTTGGTGCTTCTGGCTTGGTGCTTCCAGGAGCAAAATCCAATTCTACGCGGGAGAAAACCCGAACAACCAAAGACATACATACATACATACATACATACATACATACATACATACATACATATATGCTAGCTGATGAGAGCTAAATAGCTCGAAATGGATCTATACTAGTCTCCCTTTATTTATTTATCAGCACAAATACAACACACAGACATAGATGATAGATAGATAGATAGATAGATAGATAGATAGATAGATAGATAGATAGATAGATAGAAATACAGTAGGTGGGGGGGAGAGAGTAGGTAGGTAGGCAGATGTTTCCAGGTGTATTCATCCATGTGCTGGAGAAGGAAATTGCTGACAATCTGCAGCACCTAAGACTTTGTTTCTGCTGGCACAGCACTTGATCAATGTAATTCTCATCAACAACTCTAACTAAAGTGCTTTCCAAAAGGGAAAAAAAAATGTTTGCACTCTGCAAACCTCCCAAAAATGGCCCTTTTTGTGAAAATTGGCCCTTTTTTTGTCAAAAAAGGCATGAATAGCCTTTAGGAAGCTCATAGAGTGCTGCTGGGAAAATGGGCCATTTTTCGCTCATTTCTGCCCTCCCCAGCCCCCAGGAGCTCTCTAAAAGCCTCCATAAGGCTATGCACAGCCATTTGGTGAAGGGGCTGAGTTTCGGGAGGCAAAAAATGCTGTATTCAGTGTATAAGACGCACCCAGATTATCAGCCTCTTTTTTGAGGCAAAAAGGTATGTCTTATACTCCGAAAAATACGGTAGTATGTAGATGAAAGAATCAGAAGTTGAAAGATGATTGTATTATATACATTTAAACAACATTATTATGGCTATTAGTATTGTGTATTAAAATACTGAATAATTAAATGATGTAGGATTATATACATGGAAGAGCAAATACTAAAATGTTAACTTTAATTGTAATATTTATAATGTTATTATAATGTGTTTATCGATAATCAAGATTATCACTATTATCTGGTTTCAAAATTAATGATATCCAGATGCCACACTGTTCATATATTCAATAACTATATACTATATATTTTTAAAAAAGAATTATATACCAAAAGAATTACTTTTCTATACTTGAAATTATAAATTAACCCAAATTAATGCTTAAGTCACATGCTGCTAATTAAAAAATGGAATAATGTTTGCTGGTTCAGTTTATTATTCAACCTATCCTTACTTAATTGATTTGTTCTGAATTGTGCCACAGTGCAACATGTTGCATTAATTTATGAAATTTTGAAAAACCAACCTTTTAAAATGATATGGGATAAATATGTATTTTTCTGTGAGGAAATGCATGAAGAAATTCTACTTACCTTGAACATACACTTTTGCTGAATGTTTATCCTTTCCTCTGTAATTTTCAGCTTCACATTCATATATTCCTTCATCTTCAAACTGAATATTGAAGATCTTTAGAACTGCACCAGACATGCTTATATCTGCACTGCTTGGCATTGGTTCAAGATATTTACTCCATCTAAGTTCAGGAACAGGGCTAAAAGAAAATAGGACACATTTTATTTCCAGGTTAAGTCTCTCCTTGTTCAGTTTCCATCCATTATTCCTTATCTGGTCTACATGTGCTTTGGAAAATAGCTTGACCCCATCCTCTCTGTGGCAGCCCCTCAAATATTGGAACACTGCTATAACTTTGAATACTGGATAGGCTTGGAAGTTATCCTAGATGATATATCTGTATTGCACCCTCAGTCCATAGTGGTATTACTAGAAGATTTGAATGCTAGGTTGGATCCCTCTTTGTATGAACTCACCCAGAAGAAGGGAGTCCCAGGCACTGTTCCCTCTAAGGTGTGCGCCTGCGCGCCTGCGCACGTGCCTAGAGTACGCCGCGCACTAATTTCTAACTGCTGCGCAGCGCCAGCGTTGCGTATTTGGTGTGGACACGCAGTCTCCAGCCAGCTCCAGCTAAACGCAGTTCATTGCCGCCTGACTTGTGACTTGAGAAAACCAAAAAGTAAAAGATAAACAGTAACAGCTTTTTGTTTTACATTGTATCAACTATACGTTCAATCATCTCTTGTGCCATTTCCAGCAATTACATTATATCAACAATTGCAATAATGTTTCAAATGAAATGAAATGAAGCAATTTTTGTCTGTTGCGTAGTCGGGCTAGACGTAGAAGATGTCGGCTCCGAAGATGCCTTCCCAGGCGGTGGCTTTTTGGGCCCCATGTTAAGTTCAGAGATACCTATAAATCTTATACAAAAGAAATGTCGTCTGTGGAATGCACAGCTGGGGGAGATCGTGGAGGCAAACAAGCCCAGAAGTTAAAGTTAATCCTCAATCACAGCTCCAAGCCAAAGGATAAGAATCAAATACTCCAAATCCAGAGGGACCACATAACAAGAGAGGCTCCAGGAGATCTTCAGGGTATAATAATAATATAAAGCCAGAAATTCTTTCAAAGGGGAAACTTCATTCATAAGAGCAAAGAAGAAGAAGGAAGTTGGCCATCTTGGCTCCACCTTCACAGGGGACCAGGAAGCAAAATATCCAAAGTTTCCATAAGGTTATTTAAAAAAGCAACTCAGCAGTCATCTCTTGCAATTGTGATGAAAGTCATTCTCCCATAGCTAGTAGAAGCGAGCAATTAACTTTTAACTCTCTCTCCACTCCAAGATAGAGAGATGTTCCAAATGCCACCTTATCCGAGAGGGGGGTGGGTGGAAAAGCCTCCCTCCAATCTTGCAACTTCAAAAGATTGAACCCACAACTTAAGAAAAGCTGCTGTTCGTCAATTAGATGAAATTAAAGGAGATTGAGGTAAACCTCTCACCTCCCGCGCTTCAGCTGTGACTTCTAATTAATTCTTTCCTTCCAGAATCCTTTCGGCAAAGGCACACAGCAACGCCATGCACCCCCCACGCTCCCCGGCTCCTGGGGCGAAGCTGGAACCCCCCCTGTGGCTGCTGCCAATCCCAAGGGCTCCAACAAGCCACCCTATGGCAGGGGCCCCTTCCAAGCCCCGCTGTGCTCCTAAAAGGAGCCCGCCGGAGAGACGAGCAGCGGACGAGAACGTCCGTTGCCTTCGGGGACCGGACGTCATCTCACTTTCTATTAATTCACTATGCTGTTTCATTAGTGTGGTAATTGGGAGGGGGGAATTGAAAGGAGTAGAGTTGTGGAATGTGTTGTCATTCCTTTATAGAAGCCAAGGTCATCTTTTGTCTCCGCACCTCTGCACCTGACCGGAACCAGCTGGGTGGAGATGCCAGTGTGGCCAAAGAAGATTGGACCATGTGATGGATTTATGGGTGTGGGGAAGAGATCATGAACATTCAACTGTGTGGAATCCCAGGAAGTTTTCAGATTTGGGATTCCACATTCGGTGCCAACATGTCTGTCCTATTAAATTTGAACCTTAAGGATAGCTCTGCCTTGGACTCTGATTTAATTCATGATATTTGGAATGCTGACATTATCCCAAATCTGCCTTTAAAATAAATCACCAGCACCCCAGAGAGGGGCTGGTGAGGGGGGTGCTGATTTCCCAACACTGACCATATCAGTGTAAAATATCAGTGAACAATTAAGAGAAAAGAAGCTAATGATGAATTGCTTCTCTGAAGTTCTTCCGAAGTGCAAATGAATTTGCGTGGGAGGAAATTTTCATCTTTATAGCATCTGGGAAGATGCACGCACAGCCGGAGGGGGATGCCTGGAGGGTGCTCCCAGACCAACTTCTTCAGCCAAACGTGAGTCAATCTTGCCCCCCCCCTTCACCAGTGAAAGTGGCAATGGACTGGAAGACTGAAAATGGAAAGTTCAACCCAGCCAGCAAGAAGGGATTTGGCCAGCATCTTTCACTTGCCAGCCACCGGAAATTGGGCTGCAGCTTGTGAATGAAGGACCACAAAATTGGGCTTTCTTCCCAGATTATGGATGGAAAAGATGCCAGTGCACACCTGCTTGGCCATCAGCATGGGAAAATCCTCCAAGCCAGCAGAAGGGGCCTTGGCCCATAACTCCTCCAAGCCAGCAGAGGGGGCCTTGGCACACCACCCCCCCCTGCAAGCCATTGGTGGTTGAACTGCAACCTGTGAATCAGGAAACCCCGGGATGGGTCTTAACCCCAGATCATGGATGGGAGAGATGTCAATGGGCACCTGCTCTCCCTCAGCAGATGGCACCATGGCAGATAACTGGGCAGTGGCCAAACCAGAGATTGACCACCCCACTGGTTCCAGTCTCACCTGCAATGCCCCAACAGGTTCTTACTCGAGCTTCCTACAGAGAAGAGTTCTCAACAGTGGAAGAAGAGGTGAATGAGGGGATTACTGCAGGATGGGTAGCTGAACAATGTGATGAGGCAGTTCCTATGGTAAGAGATGCAACTAGGTTCTGTCCCTCGGGGAAGCCAATAAAATGCCAGCGTTGCTGTCAATTTGGCCACAGAGCGTCAGAGTGCTTGGCTTCTGCCCCAATATCACAAACGTGTGCACCAACCACCAGGGTGGTAAAGAGAAGGCTCCAGAAGCTACCACAGAAGACTCATCTGGGCCAACAACCTCCGGAAGAGGATCCCCAACCTAAGGTGACAAAGAGTCCTACCAAGGGGAAGGTCTCGGAGGAGGGAAATGCCGAAGACGACCCAATGATTAGTGCACCCATCCGCCCCTTTACAATAAAATGCAACCTCCAAGTGCCAGAAACTGGAGTGGAAGGGGAAGTTGGGGCAATTGTGGACACCAGCTGCACCCAATTCTTAATCAGCATGTCGATTGTGGAGCAACATACAAGACCCCTAAACCCTCCCATTTGGTTCGAGCAAGTGGATGGAACACTGATTGGAGGGGCCCCAGCCACTAAAATTACCGAGTTGGTAAAGTTGATGATAGGCCGCCACTATGAATTCCTCAGATTCATTGCAGCTCCAAGAATGCAGGAATCAATTATATTAGGGCTTGCATGGCTGGACAAGTGGGCACCTACAATAAAGTGGGAGGATGGCGTTAGAAAATTGATTATCGTCTTTGGGCCGCTACCACCGGTGGAGCCAAAAGGGCACCCAGGAACGATGGGACCCAACAGCCCAGACCATCCGGAACCTGTGGCACCTGCAGCAGACACCAAACCCCCAGGGATCCAACAAGTACCAAAAGACTACTGGGACTTAGCGGGGGTGTTCAATGAGGAATATTGCAATGATGTCCCCCCCCACCGGCCCACAGATTGTGCAATAGACTTCGAACGGGGGGCTAGCTTACCGAAGCTGAAAATGACCCCCAAAGAGATGGTTGAATTGAGGAATCACATAGACATCAATTTGAAACGGGGCTTTATTGAACCAGCGAAGTCGAAAGTAGCAGCCCCACTGCTCTTCAGAGAAAAGAAAGATGGTGGGGTTCGTCTCTGTGTTGATCTGCGAGCCTTGAATGTGGTATGCGAAAAGAACACTTATCCCCTTCCCCTCATGAAAGATATGCTAAACCACTTGGCAAAAGGCAAGATCTTTACCAAGCTGGACTTAAGAGAGGCATATTACCGCATACGGATCAGAGAGGGAGATGAGTGGAAGACCGCTTTTAACACGCCCTTGGCAGTTTTCAGTACAAAGTCATGCCATTTGGGCTACAAGGAGAGCCTGCAGTCTTCATGCAGTACATAAATAAGGTGCTACATGACATCTAGATGACACCTTGATCTTCTCTGAAACCTTAGAAGAACACATGAAGCTGGTACAGCAAGTCCTAAAAAAACTTTTGGCTGCCAAGCTATACGCAAAGTTGTCAAAGTGTGAGTTTCACAGGACCTCACTAGATTACTTGGGTTGTCGCATCTCCAATGAGGGGATAGAGAGGCTTCCAGAGTGCTCCTGGGGGCTGGGGAGGGCAGAAATGAGTGAAAAACGCACCATTTTTGCTCAATTTTGCCTCCCCCCCCCCAGCACCCAGGAGCACTCTATAAGCCTCCTAAAGGCTATGCATGCCCTTTCCTTTTTTGACAAAAAATGGGCCTGTTTTTGCAAAAAATGGGCCATTTAATGCTCATTTTTGCCCCCCCCCCCCGGAGCACTCTACAAGCCTCCTAAAGGCTATTCATGCCTTTTTTTGGATAAAAAACAGGCCCATTTCCGTGAAAAATGAGCCATTTTTGAATTTGCCTTTTCAAAATCTTGGTGCGTCTTATACTCCAGTGTGTCTTATTCTCCGAAAAATATGGTATATTTGTTAGTTGGTTGGCAAAAAGGACATCTAATTTTTCTGCTTGATTGGGTAGCCTATGGCCATGTCATTCTTTTTTTTTCTTTTATATTGACCCATATGGATTCTAGGAGGTTTTCATCTTTGTTTTCATGCATTTCTGTAGCAATGTTGGTTCATGTAATTCTGTAGCAATATAGTGGTCCTTTACATACAATGCAACTCCATCTCCTCTTTTATGGTTTTTTTGAACAGTTTGTATCAGTAGTGGGTTTCAAAAATTTTTAGAACCTCTTCTGTAGGTGTGGCCTGCTTTGTGGAAGTGGCTTGCGGGCCATGTGACCAGGTGGGCGTGGCTTGACAGTCATGTGACTGGGTGGGCGTGGCCAACTTGTAAAATGTGGTGAAACTCACTTAACAACCAAAATGTTGGCACAGAAACTCTGGCATTTGAAGCACGCAAGTCTTAAAGCTGTCAAGTTACAAGAACATTGCACCCCTAACTCTTTAGAAAAAAACCCCAGGGGTGTTCAAACTTGACAGCTTTAAGACTTGTGGACTTCAACTCCCAGAATTCCTTCTCTCGCTCTTCATCTTGATGATGTGTGGATGGGCGGGGGGAAGGAGCTGGAACCGGTTCTAAACGGCACTGTAGATTTGTAGAACCTCTTCTATAGAAGAGGTTAGAACTGGCAGGAACTCACCCCTGGTTTGTATCCTTCTATCAGTATGTTCCAGATTTCATCCCACCAAGTTTCTGTTATTCCAACTATATTATAACCACCTTCATGTATTAGCAGTTCTAGTACTACATCGACTACCACTCTGATCGTATCAAACACAATATCATCGGTCTGCATCCCAACAACTGTCCCCCCCAACAACCAAAACTAGACATGCATGCCCCCAACTTCCTCCAGCTCCACCACACTGCAGCCACGTTCCATCAAATATGATGTTGGAAATGCGCTTCTTAACCACTGTTCATAGTGCAGGATAGCAATCAGAAATTTCTTTCTGTAACCAAAACTCTTGGTACAATTTCTTAAACTTTGGCTTCAGCTCAATGCCATTTTGCAGCTCTATGAGTTGTTCCTCCACTACCCCATCTTCCTCAGTATCTGAAAATGGATTTATCACCCAATCTAGAATTTCCATCAAAAGAAGATCCTGATATCACTCAGACATCTAAGTCTTAGAATGTCAAAGAAACAACTTTAGCTGGATAGTCACATACCTGCAATAACATCATTGTAATTTTCACTTTCATTAATTTCAACAATATCAACACTAGCTTTGCTACTAACCCCTTCCAAATCATCTGCATAGTCTTTAAGATTTGGTGGTCTAAATATCAAAAACGGTTGACTCACATCACACATCTAAGCAAAACTGAAGTGCAATCTATTTTTCCTTTTAAAAAAAAAAATCTCAATTTTAAGATTTGCATTACTGTTTTCATCCAGTCCCCACCCAAAAATGGCAAGAAACTCTGGTGTCATTTTTTAAAGCAACCATGGACAGATAATTGATCATACTTGCCTTAATATTATTGGCCAAGTTTCTTATTGGCTATGCTAACCAAGAGGTGCTCTGGTCATTGTTAACCCTGCTGCAAAATTTATGTCTGCACATATCCACACATACAAAGGCATACAATATAATCTTATCTCCTTCAGATTGCCAATTATTTTGCATGACACAAACATTCTGCCTTTAAATGCTTACGTGGTTTCAATGGCTAAACTTCTGCTCGCCGAACCAACTATTCAAAACCAGTAATTCTTCAAGGAGAGAGGATGGGAACTAAAAACTAAAAACATATCCTAAAAGAAAATCCACCCGCGACCAGCATTGAGTGGAGCTTTTATAAACTTAGAATAAATGAGCTGGAAGGGACCTTGGAGGTCTTCTGGTCCAGCCCCCTGCTCAAGCAGGAGGACCTATACCAGAGGTCTTCAAACTTGGCAACTTTAAGACTTGTGGACTTCAACTCCCAGAATTCTCCAGACAGCTATGGACTTCAACTCCCAGCTATGCTGGCTGGAGAATTGTGGGAGTTGAAGTCCACAAGTCTTAAAGTTGCCAGGTTCGGGGACTCCAGACCTATACTATAGTAGTATATACATATAGTATACTATACTATATCAAAGAAAGCTCCCGTGAGTTTAACAACACCCGTATTTCCAAGGCTAGGAATGGAAGATTGCAATGCGAGCTCCCTCCTGCTGGTAATCCAAACCTCCCTAACCAAAATCCACACCACCAAAAGGGAGTGACCACACTTCCGCTCATCACCCCCCTCCCCCCAGTTACTTTTACCCAGCAGCGTCTCCATGCAAAGGAAAAGGATGGCACGAAATATGTGACCATTTTTTAAACCAGTGGCAAAGAGCTCTCTCGCAAGCTGAACTAGAATTCAATTGGTGGGTTTTTTCCCCACTAACAACACCGTGCACGATCTTCCCACCCACCGACCGTTTAAAAAAAACTTTTCACAAGCCAAGCCAGTCGGTTAAGACGCCGGTGGTGATGGGGGGGCGGGTGATTGAAGTGGCGTGCACCGCTCTCCTGCGAGGAAGGCAGTGATTGGAGGGGAGGGTGGTGACGTTGCTTAAAGGGGACCCGCAGCTATTTCCAGGTTTGTTTGGGTAATTTCGTCCTTCTGCCCGCACTGATGGGCTTTAAACAATCCATCCTCTGCTCAGCAAGTTTCTCCTTTCCATCTGAGAATTAGCTAAGGGGAAGCTACCAACACAATACATGATCTTTTTTTCCTCGCCCTCTTAGCGCCCCCCTGCTGCCCCCCTTGCCTTTTAGCATCTCGCTGCCGCCGCCCCTTACCTCTTAGTGCCCCCCCAAGTCATCCCACTGCCCCCCAGAAGGCAGTACCATCCACTTTGGGAACCACTGGTCTACAAGTTAAAGAACCCTTTTCCAACATTGACCACAGCATGATTGATTTTTGTCTCAATTTACATCCTCGAGAAGAAGGTCATATTAGTGGGACACCAAATTACAACTTTAAAAAGCCAACTATGATCTCATAGCTGCCGACCTCTCATCTCTTGATTGGCACCTTCTGCTCACTGGCTGTAATACTGCAGAAGACCATTATAACACTTTTGCTCAAAGTCAATAAAATCATTAAACTAAATGTATCATTAATAACCACTAAAGCAAAAAAAAAAAAACCAAGCTACCCATAACAATAAGAAAGCTTCAATTCCCCCCTCCCCCAATCTCTTTGCTAAGAAAACAAAGCTGGCTATGTAGCTAACTTTAAACATTGTTACAAAAGCTTATGCCGCCAGATAAAGGCAGAATGCACCAATTGCCATTACAAACAGAAAGAAGAGCTGTTACACTTGAAATCCACCTGAGCCTTCTATAATTTTGTAAATGTCAAACTTAAAGACTTGAAAAGTATCCCACCCCTAAAAGGGCCTAATGGGAAAGACTGTAATGATGAAGCTGTTAAGGCCAACCTCTTCAACACGTTCTTCAGCTCAGTCTTTGTCAACAGAAATGGCTTCTGCCCCACATTTCCACAACTAATTGCAATGATCTGCTACATATTGATTTTACAGAAGATAACGTTAAAAAGTCACTATACAACCTAAAGCCATCTCTATCTATTGGCCCTGATGGATTATCTGCCTACGTCTTGAAAAAGCTTTCCACTGCCTTAGCCAAACCTCCAAGCACAATCTATGAGGTATCTTTCAGAACCAGCTCCTTGCCTGACCTATGGTCTTTAGCCACAGTCATACCTAACTTCAAAAAGGGAGACCCTAGCACAGTAGAAAATTACAGACCAATCTCACTGTGTTGCATCGTCATGGAATCAATTACAAACCAATCCATCACCCTCCACTTAGAAACAAACAACCTGCTTTCTAACAGTTTGGTTTCAGGAAAAATTTGTCCTGTAATCTGCAACTCCTACACTGCAGAAACATTTGGACCACGCAACTAGACCAGGGTAAAGCAATAGACACAATTTACATAGACGTTTGCAAAACCTTTGTTTCAGTGGTACATGACAAACTACTGTTAAAACTAAGCTCTTACAGCATTTCTGGATCTCTGCACAAGTGGATAACCGCACTCCTGTCAAACAGGCAACAAGTAGTCAAAAGGATCGCCCTATCAAACCCGGCACCAGTTAACAGCGATGTCCCCCAAGGCAGCATTTTAGGACCCACACTCTTTCTGCTTTACATAAATGACCTCTGCGATCATATTATAAGCAGCTGTGTCCTCTTTGCGGATGATGTAAAACTATTTAACAATGCTGCTACCCTACAAAGTGACCTTGACTATGTGTCAGAATGGTCACGCAATTGGCAACTCCAAATCTCATCTAACAAATGCTCTCTCCTACACATTGGCAACAAAAATCAGAACACCAAATACAAGCTGGTCGGATATGACCTTGTAGATGACCCTCACTCTCTCAAGGACCTAGCAATACTCATCTCAAACGATCTAAGCCCCAGAGCTCACTGTAGCAGCATTGTCAAAAAGGCATTAAGAGTTGTTAACCTAATTTTGTGAAGCTACTTCTCCGGTAACACTGTACTGCTAACTAGGGCATACAAAACCTTTGCCAGACCAATTTTCATATACAGCACATCTGCCTGGAATCCCCACTGTTTATCGAACAGTAATACAATTGAGTGGGTCCAGAAGTATTTCACGAGAAGAGTACTCCCCTCCTCTGCTCTCAGTAGAATCCCTTATGGCACCAGACTTGAAATTTTGGGCTTGGACAACCTGGAACTACACCACCTATGGTCTGACCTAAGCATAGTACACAAAATTGTCTGCTACAATGTCCTAATACAAACTCAAGGTAAATAGCTCCAAACTCGATTGCAGAAAATACAACTTCAGCAACAGGTTGGTCAACACCTGGAATGCTCTATCTGACTCCATTGTTACATCCTCAAACCCCTATAGCTTCAACCTTAAAGTGTCTACTGTGGACTTCACCCCATTCCTAAGTGGGGGCATGTATAAGTGCACCAGCGTGCCTAATGTCCCTGTCCTCCTGATCCCATTTATTTGTACTCATTTCCTTTGTTCATGTCCCTGCTTATACTTATATCTGTTATCTTGTACATGTTTGACAAACTAAATAAATTAATAAAATAAAAATAAATAGTTCATTCTGTTGTTCCCCAGACTTTCTGCATCTGTATATAGTGCAAAGAATGAGTGATAGGATTGCAAAGAATGAGTGATAGGAGGCACTGACAACTCTTCCAAATTCATGTTTTGGGATTGCTTCTGATAGCAGAATAAAGCTACCCATCCTTGGCCAAAATAGATCACATTTTGCCATGTATATCACTAAATTCAAGCATACTTACTTTCCAAGCGCAAAGCATTCTAGTGTCATATTTTGTCCTAAAAGTGCAAATGTATCTTTGAACTTCACTCTGATATCTGGTACGTAGCCTTTTGATCCTAATAAGAAAAAAACAATAAAATCAATAGTTTGTTATAAAATGAATGCTTGGTACACATAATATTTGAAACGTTTATTTCCTTAAAAAAAATTTAAGAGAGTGTGTGAACAGAGATGCATTTCTAAAATGAAACAGTTGTAGGAAGCAGGAAGAAAGGATCACATACATTTATCTACTATCAGTTAAAAAATGGTTTTGACTTGTCATAAAATATCACTACCAAACCTGGGCCATAAAAATCTGGACAACACTGGAGGCTAAGAGATTACAAAAATTCTAACTGCTTTTTTGATAACTTGTATAAATGCACATAATGTACAAATTGAAATATTTAACCAGAACAAAATATGAAACTCTTTAAAATAGATCAAATCCCAATATTTCATTTAACATCTACATAATCTATTTCTTACCAGTTAACCAAAAACTGTTTTGAGAAAGTTAACTATTATATTGTTTCCTATATTCTGCAACATGTCAAAAATGTAAACATACTCATATTTGATATTCCAAACATGGGAAAAGCAATGTCTGTTTCATATCCTTTTATATATTTCTATTTTTATAACCATATATTTTTATATTTTATAGTTTTATATCATACATTTCTGAGACACACATTATTCAGTCAAGCAAATGAGTTAAATTTGAAAGTAAGCCATAGTCAAACTTGGCTCCATGATTATTTACAACTGTTGTGTTCTCTCTCTGTCTCTCTCTTTCTCTGTGTGTCTCTCTCTCTGTTTCACATGCACACATACACATAGAGAAAGAGACTGAATGAGCGAGTATGTTTTGGATAACAAAAACAAAACAGTTGGATTCATGAGATAAGGTGTAAAATCTAAAATTCAGAAATAAAAAACAAGCTGAAAACAGAATCTAAGCCAACATTTCTTTCATATACTGTTTCACTGAACTGGATAAAATATACAAAAGGAAAGGAGACATTATTTAAGAAGAACATCTGACATACATAAGACTTTTGAGGAATACTTACGATCTGCTTGAGGGATGAGTGAAATGAAACTGCTGAATACACTCTTAGTAATTGAATTACTGGTCACACAGCATGAATAGTTGCCTTTATCAGTAGGTTCAACTTTGGCAATGTAAAGATTACCATTTGTTTGTGACACATATCGCCGTTTATCCAAAGTAATGAATTCTGGGAAATCATTCAGAAACCAGCGATAACTTAGATCATCTGGAGATAGAAAAATGTATTTAAAATTTATTAATAGAGATTAAGCTATTGTTTAAAGGATATGGTAACACCTAGCTAATTTTGTTGGAAGCTAAGCAAGATAAGCACTGGTTAGTCTTGGAATTAGGGATTACCAGTAATATCAGTGCTCTTGGCTATACAAATAGTCCTCAATTTACAACTGTAATGGAGCCTGCCCATTAGGATCATGAGTCGTGATAGTCATAAAGCAGACCAATTTTATTATTTTTATTGCATTATGCAAATACTGTGCTTGTTAAGTGAAGCCATTGTTTGCAATGGGCCATTCCCCCCCCCCCAAAAAAAACACCCAGTCATAAATGCCAGTTATCAGCATCAATGTTGTAAAAAGCAGTCACATGACCATGGGACATTGCAAAAATGCAGGCTGGTTACTGAGTGCCCAAAATGAGATCACATGACTGCAAAGGGGTAAGGTGTTAGAACTTTGGAACAACTTTTCTTCATTTACTTATCACTCCATGCTGTATATGACTGTAAGTGGGCACTGAAGTTCACATTTCTTAAATTGTCAAGTTTAACAAACACTGATATGTGACCTCTATTTATGCACACTGTAGGCTTAGGCTAGGGAACAGTATGGGTAGTCCTCGAGTTTCGAATGTAATGGAGCCTGCCTATTCCATCCGTAACCCGAGGATTCGTGGGAGTGAATTTTGTACCTTGAACGTGATCACTCCTTCCTTTCACTCACACATTCGATAACTGAATGCAAAGCTTGTTAAGTGCGTATGAGGTATCTCGGAGTGGGAAAGGTGGGGGGAGGGGTAGTGATGGAACAGGCCACCTACTTCAAGGCCTATGCCAATCCACAGATACCTCATTCTCCTTCCCCTGGAGATTGCTTTCCCCCATCCTGCCATGCTGGGTGTCTTACTTTATGAAGATCTGTCTTTTCTCCAGCCTCTTTCTTTGCCTTCTTCCTCCTTTCCCATCAGCAAAGGGCTTGACAAGGCCTCCAGTGGTGAAAAAGAACGCCTGGCCTCCTTAATGGCCTCCTTTTTCATCACCTTGTCAAGTGGATTGCTGGTGAGAAAGGAGGCCCAAAAGACCATGCATGGCCCTCCATGCCTCCTTTCTCGTTGCCAAAGCACTTGAGGATTGCGTCACTTTAGGCTTCAGCAGTCGTTTTCAAAAAGCCTTTGCCTGTAGAAACAAAGCTTCAGAGGGACGCACCTGCTCCTCTCAAGCTCTGATGATGCAAAAGCTTTTTGCAAAGAGCTGCCAGAGCCTCCAGGAACACAATCTCTCTGCAGGCTTCGGCAAGGAAATGATGAACGGAAGGAAAGCCTGAAGGAAAGTTTCCATTCATTTGCAAATGTCCAGGCCTTAATTGACAGAGAATAGAGGCCTAAAGTGCGAGATCACACAAGATCAGTAGCACAAGATCTCGCGTTACTGATCTTGCATGATCTTGCAGTACATTAGGCCTCTGTTCTCTGCTAATGCACTGAAAGCCTGAAGTAATAAAGCAGGCAAAGAAAGTGTGACAGAGAGGAGATCTTCTCAAGGTAAGTGAGTCTCTACAAGTAAAGTCCCTGTGAAGACCCGGCCAGGAGGGGGGGGGGGAGAATGTTGCAGAGCCTCTGTGGTCATTCGTAAGGGTGAACAACTGCAGTGGTGGGACAATATTCATAATTTCAGGAGTTGTTCATAAACACTAGGGGGTGCTAATCACATAATTTTGAACATTTGCTAAGGGAATGCTCATAATCCGAGGATTACCTGTAAAAAATACATTAAATATATACTTGAAAAAACTGGTTTCCATTTGTAAAATACATACAGCATTTCTCTGAAAGTTTTCAGCTGTTTTCAACCTTGAATAATCAAATCTTATAATAGTAAACAGATTTAATTACTTTATAATCTGAAGGAAGACAACCATACTGTAAGGAATTTTATTTTTTTATAAGGCTTATTAAGAGGCTTAGGTAACTTAGTCACAGTCAACATTAATGCTATTCTAATTGTATTAATTCTTATGTCATTGTTGCAATTAAAACTGAAATATATAAATTTAATTACCTGGATAATGAGGTGGAGGATCGCAGAGAAGAACAGCACCTACACCTTCTCGTACTTTTACTGCATGTCTCTCTTCCGGAGGAAAAGGATATAAATCTATGCAAGATAATATATATATATATATATATATATATATAGATAGATAGATAGATAGATAGATAGATAGATAGATAGATGATAGATAGATAGATAGATAGATAGATAGATAGATAATGACATCAGTCTTTGAAAGTTCTCATCTTTTTATCTCTATTCACTGAACTAAAGAAGCAAACAGAAAAAATGTTCTAAAAGTAAAGATTGCAACTATAGTTCTTGGCTTTTTCTTCAACTTCCAAGAATGAGATTAAAACATAGGTTGCAAAAACCTGAGGTGGGTCATGTGCATTAATGTATAGGGAATTAAATTTGAAATATTTCAATTCATTTTAATTATACCAAAGTCTCTGATTTAACTTAAGTAATATGTTTTTAATATTAATAGTAGCCCTAAGGATTACACCTATCTTTGGAATCATTCACTAGAAACAAAATGTTGCATTTATTCTATAGGGAAAATGATAACCTTTTAAATATGAATATTTTCTATTCATTTCTTTTCTGTTAAGTTTTAATACAGTGCATGAACATTGTTAATGTCTTCAAAATGAGTAATAATATGTAATCAAAACAAGAAACAAAAGGAAATAGTCTATCAATTCAGTGATTGCTGAACAAGCAAATAATCATTTTTCATAAATGAATTTCTATTATGCTACTTAATATTACAAAACTACAGAACTATTGCAGGCAGGGAACTGCAATGGGTCTAGGGAGAAACACAGTCATAACAGTATATTTAAATTAGGTTAACCTCTTTTACCCATGTAACAGGGAGATTTCTGTGAATAAACATATCTATACATTAGCTCATTAATTTATGTTTGATAGGGCTTGGTATGCCATTGCAATAATAAAAGTATTTTACCGAGTAAAAATTTCTATTGTAAATTTACAATGATATTTTTCTGTTATTGATTTATCTAGCATCCATAGGCATGTGGAAAAGGATAATTATCTTTTCTTTTTATTAGGATAACAATAGCTCCCTTTATTTTGTTTGTTATTGTTCTTTCCAAATTTCATTTAGATGTTGAATTTAGCTCTTTTAAATGCAAACTGGATAATATCACTAAGTATTCTATCTAATGTTTTATGATGAATGAATTTTTACAATGACTATGATAATCATCTATCACTATTGTTGTATATATACTGAGAGCTTATGCAACGTAGACAAATTCCTTGTGTCTAATCGCATTTGGCCAATAAAGAATTCTAATTCTAATTCACTGCTTGGTAGCACTGAAGTGGAAATTAAGGCCTCATTTACACAGCACTGATAATATGCTTTCCGCCTCTCCTTAAGCTGTAGAAAAGTATGTCACTAAAAAAAATCATGCACGTGAATGCACACACACACACACACACTTTCTTTTTTGCTTTGTCTCAGTAACAAGGCCAGCAGTATTGCTGCCTTCACTCAATAATGCAGAGAAATAGTCGGTAGCTGGGAGACTCCACTGTTAAAAAAACACTTTCCACAAATGCTGGGAATTACATAATTCAATAGTGTTGCAATAAACAAGAATTTCCACACCTGTTACTCCAATAGGAGGAATGCTATATAGAAACATTACAAAAATACTGGAGGGGGGGGGGCAGACAACATGTAGAAATGAGTAAAGTAGTAACTAGAAGCCAGCACAGGTTTGTTAAAAATAGATCATGCCAAGCCAATCTTATTTCATTCTTCCACAAAGTAACTAAATTAGTAAACCAGGGAAATGCTGTGGACATAATACTGCATATTTAGACTTCTGCAAGGCATTTGACAAAGTAGACCACCACCTACTTCTTGGCAAGCTAGAAAAAAGTGGGATAGATAGCATCACCATCAGATGGACTTGTAACTGGCTGACAAATGGAACTCAACAAGTAGTGCTTAATGGGACTGCATCTACATGGAGGGAAGTAAGCAGTGAGCTATCACAAGATTCTGTCTTAGCCCCAGTACTCTTCAATATTTTCATAAATTATTTAGATGAGGAAATAGAAGGGGAACTCATCAATCTGCAGATGACACTAAGTTGGCAGGATAGCCAACACCTCAGGATCCAAAAAGATCTTGACAGACTTGAACAATGGGCCTAATCCAACAACATGAAATTCAATGTGGAGAAAAGCAAGGTTTTATACCTGGGCAGGAAAATCCAAAGGTACAAGTACAGATTAGGTGCAACCTGGCTCCAAACCAGTAACTCTTGGAGTCTTAGTGGACGATCATTTAAACATTAGCTGGCAGTGTATGATAGCAGCCAAAATAGTTAATACAATCCTTGGTTGTATAAACAGAGGCATAGGATTAAAATCACATGAAATATTAGTACCACTTTATAAAGCCTTAGTAAGACCTCACCTAGAATACTGCATCCAGGTTTTGGTCACCACATTACAAAAAGATGTTGAGACTTTGGAAAAAGTACAAGAGCAACTAAGGCCTCAAAACTAAAACATATAGTATCAAGAATGGTTGCAGAATTGGGTATGTCTAGTCTAGAGAAAAGAAGGGCTAGAGGGGACATGATAGCAGTATTCCAGTATTTGAGAGGCTGCCACAAAAAGGAGGGGGTCAATTTATTTTCCAAAACACCAGACAGCAGGACAAGAAACAAGGGATGGAAACTATTCAAGGAGAGAAGCAACCTGGAATTAAGGAGAAACTTCCTAACAGTGAGGACAATTAACCAGTGGAATAGTTTGCCTTCAGAGGTTGTGGGTGTTTAATCATTGGGGTTTTTAAAGAAGAAACTGGATAGTCACTTGTCTGAAATGGTATAGGATCTCCTGCTTGAGACCTCCAAAGATGCTTCCAGCTATATTCTGATTCTAAACAAAGAAAGCAAATAAAAGTGCAAGTCCCTCTGCTAACTGTAACAATTGCAGGCAGCAAAACCAACTGGTAGAGAATGGCCATTGGCTTACCTGAAGGGTCCTTTTCTGCGCACTGCGTGAGAGTCCAAGCAAGGGTTAAAGTCTGTCCTTCTGCCCAATGGACTGGATTGAAATTTCTGACCATGCCTCCTGGTCTCCCGGTATCTTCAGTTTTTCAATGAAGGCATGGTCCTGAAAGGTAAGTTAATGTCAATGTTCCATCCTTCCCAACAACGTCCACAGACAAAAAGTAAGAACAAATCCGATGGAAGTGAGATAACCTCAGGGTGGGATTGGACTCTCCCGCAGCGCACAGAAAAGGACCCTTCAGGTAAGCCAATGGTCATTTTCTTGTGTGCTGCTTGGAGAGTCCAAGCAAGGGACATACCCAAGCAAAAAAATGTCCAAGGGCGGGAACAACAAAGAGTAACAGAAGGAATGGGCCTGCCCTGCTGTTCATAGGCAAGGGAGATGCAAGCCTTGATCCATCTCCCAATGGTAGACGAGGTGACCTTTCGACCTAACGAGGTCAGTTGAAAAGCGACAAATAAGGCCTCTGACCAGCGAAGGGTGGCCGTGCATCTGATGTACCTCTTGACTGCCCTCCAAACATTGAGGGAGTGCCAACGATGCTCCCTTGGGTGATTCGGGCGTGGACAAAAGTCTGGAAGGACAACTTCCTGGGCACGGTGAAAATATGAATGAACCTTTGGTACGAAAGACGGATTGAGACGGAGTACAACCCTGTCTGAGTGGATGGTACACAAATCGTCTCAGACCAATAGGGCTGCAATTTCCGAAACCCTGCGGGCTGAAGTAATGGCAACAAGAAAGGCAGTTTTAAGAGACAGGTGTCGTAAAGTTGCATGATGTAGTGGCTCAAAGGGGGGGGGGTTGTCAGTAAGCACCCTGAGCACAGTGGCAAGATCCCAGGAAGGATAACGATGGATGACCTGGGGATTCCGGTTGGAGGCTCCAAGCAGGAAGCTGCGTACTTCCAGGTGCCTGCTGAGCGGATGATGGTTGCCATATGAGAGCATTGTGGACAAAGCTGCTACTTGGCATCGTAAGGTATTAGTGGCTAGCCCTCTATCAAGGCCCTCCTGTAGAAACTCTAGAATTTGAGGAAGGGAAGCAGCTGTTGGTTGAAGATGATGCAGCAAGCTGCACTGGCTGCCTGTGGTCTTTCGGGTGCGTTTCAAGGTGTTAATTACCATCTTTAAAGCGCTCCATGGCACAGGACCTAGCTACTTGCAGGATCGCATCCTACCGCATACTTCCCTGCGACCAATTCGCTCTCACAGGGAGGGACTCCTCCTGGTGCCGTCCACTAAGCAATGCCAACAGGCGGCGCCTAGGAGTAGAGCCTTCTCTGTGATGGGCCCAACCCTCTGGAATGACCTCCCCCCCGATATCAGAACCACCACCGACTTCCTCTCCTTCCGACAAAAACTGAAGACTCACCTGTTTCGTTTAGCCGGCTTGGCCCATTTATAGTCTTATCTTACCTCCTGGCAGATATTTTTAATTGGGTATTTTTAGGGGTTATTTTAAACATTGTTTTAATTGCTTTACTTTAGGTACAGTTTTTTACAGCCTCCTCTTTTAAGTATTTAGTATTTATTTATGTTTGTATTTATTCCCATGTATTTATGTGTTTTAATCTGACTGTACACCGCCCCGAGTCCCTTTTGGGAGAGGGGGCGGTATAAAAGTTTGAAATAAAGTAAAGTAAAGTAAAGTTTCGTGCACCAGCTAGCAAAGGTGGTCCAGGTGGCACCATAGATCCATATGGTGGAGGCTCGTCTGGAGGCTTGGATGGTGTTGATCACCTTGGTAGAATAGTTGGCTCTCCTCAGGAGGTCCCTCTCAAGTGCCATAAGGTTAGCTGGAGCCACTGGGGCTCCGGGTGCGTACCGCTCCCTTGCTGAGAGAGATCGACTCCTGAGGAATCCTCCAGGGATGTGCGATGGATAGGCAAGTCAGATCGGCAAGCCAAGTCTGCCAGGGCTGGTATGGAGCCATCACAAGAACCTCTGCCTGCTCCTCCAGAATCTTCCTGATCAGTCTGGGAATGAGTGCCAGTGGCGGGAAGGTGTAAAGTAGCCCCGGGGGCCAGGGGCATCGGAGGATGTCAACCCCTTCCACCCGGGGATATTGGAACCTGGTGAAAAATGGGGGGAGTTGAGCATTCTTCGGAGTGGCAAACAGGTCAACCAGGGGATGACCGAACCTCTGAGATAATTGGTGAAAGAGGCGCGGATGGAGACACCACTCCGAGTTGTCTAGCCTGGTACGGCTCAGCCAGTCCGCCTGGACGTTGTTCACCCCGGAGATGTGCTCTGCCTGAATGGATTGTAGGTGACGTTCTGCCCACCGGCCAATCACCTCCACCTCCATCATGAGGGACCGGGACCTGGTACCCCTTGGCAATTTATGTGCGCCTTCGTTGCCACATTGTCAGTGAGGACAAGGACATGGTGATGCTGGATGTTGTGCTGGAACTTCCGAAGCGTCCTTGGGGCTGACGACAGGCTGTATTGAAAGTGAGACCAGCATAGAAGAATCTTAGGTAGCACCTGTGCTCGGGTCTGATGGGGATGTGAAGATACGCCTCTTTCAAGTCTATTGATGTTAGGAAGTCCTCTTGATGAATGCAGCCCGATGGATTGGAGGGACTGCATTTTGAACTTTTTGTAGGCCACATATTGGTTCAACTTCTTCAAATCTAGTATCGCTCTCCACCACCCCCCTGAGCTTTTGGGCACTAGGAATAGAATGGAATATCCCCTGCCTTCCTGCCCTGGGGGGACCGCTTCTATGGCCCTGATCTCCTTGAGGTGATGGATCTCGGCCTCCATGAGGCCCCTCTTGGTGGGACACCTAGGAATCGGTCATCGAATGAAGTGGAGAGGAATTCCAGAATGAGGCCTATCCGAATCGTTTGGAGCACCCACGCATCTGAGGTAAATCTCCTCCCACCGGGCGGCAAAGAGTTGGAGCCGCAGCCCTATGGGAGGATTGGGATGGTGGTCACTTGTTCCGATGGAAGGGTTTGTTTCCAGACCCTCCCCGAAAAGGATGATGGGAGTAAGGCTGCTCACGAGCCCTGTCCCGAAATGGCTGTCGATCCTGATTGCGATCCATCCCGAGCATAGGAACACTGAAAGGAGGAATTGCTGTTCAGAGGATCAGCTGAGTGGGAAGTCTGCCTGCGGGAGAAGGAGGACAACCTGCGGTCTGGTTTCCTGGAAACAGAGAGCATCACCTTCCACTTATCCTTGTTCTCAACCAAAACTGAGTCAAGGGCCTCCCCAGATAACTTGCCCCCTTTAAAGGGTGTGGAAGCAATCTTCCACTTCAAATGCATATCGCATTCCAGTACCATAGCCTACAAGAGGTGACATTAGAGGCCATGGCGCGCGAAGCAAACTTCGCAGCATTAAGGGTGGCATCTGCAGAATATTCCACCGTGGCTACAATTTTGTTTATGTTGTGCCGCAGTCTGGCGTCCCCTGCCGGGAGCCTAGTGAGTAACTGGCAAAGCCAGGCAATCATGGCCCTATTAAAGAATGAGGTGGAGGTGGCCACCTTAATGGTCCAAGCTGTGGCTTGATGGGTCTTCTGGCAAGCCTGTTCAGCTCTTTTGTCCTCCGCCTTAAGTCCTTCTAGGATGTCCGGTGGGAGCACTGAAGAGGAAGTGAGAGCCTGAACTGGAGGCTCAACGGAAGGGAGCTTAAGAAGCTCTTCCATGGAAGGATCCACTGAGTAAAGCCATTTGTCATTACCCCCAGGGGTGGCCAGGGTGCCAGGCTGGACCCACTGGTGTTGGAACACGTCCTGAAAGAGTTTGAGAGAAGGAACAATTTCCTGGATGGGAACCTTCTCATCAAACAGACCTTTACTAGGATCCATAGGATCCACAGCTGCCTGATCCGGAGGCACCTTCACCTCCATGTGAATGGACACCTTGGCCTTGTACAGGATTGACTTGAATAAGGATGGTTGAAACAATCCAGCAAAGGCTGGTTTATCTGGAATGGGGTTCTCATCATCTGATAAATCATGACCCCCAACATCCTCATCGTCCCACACCGATTCAGCACTGGCCACCGATGGGGACGGAGATGAAGGCCTGTGGGGGCACTGACGCTCTCCAGGGCCCTGAGGAGGATGTGGAGCTAGAGGGACCTGAGGAACTGGAGAGGTCTGAGGAATGGGAGGTGCTGGCTGTGGAACCTGTGGTTGCGCCTCCCGCCTTTGGAGGCCCTCAGCTATCCCTTGAGAGATTGCTGTAGCAATGACCTCCTTCATTTCTGCTGAGAGGCCTGGGCCCAGGTCTTCTACTGGGCGGGTCCCCGCCACATTAGGCCTGAGATTGAAATCCCTGGTCAGAGGAACAGGTGTAGGGGAACCCTCCCTATCAGAAACCAGGTCACACTTGAATAGGTCAGCACCCCCCCCCCAAGGAGGGGGAAGGGAACCTGGACCCCTCAGAGAGGGAAACCTCTCTGGAAAACCCCCCACTCTCAGAGATAGAAGGAGGAGGAGGGGGCACCAACTGGATCCTGACCAATAGGACTTCCTGGCTGATCTGGCTGGTGGACTTGTGCCACTATCTGCCTTTGGGCCTTTGTGAATTCCTTCTCCAGGGCCTTCTGGCACCTGGCTGCATCCTTTTCTTGCGCCTTGGAGGGCTTCTTGGAATAAGGCCTGCTGGCCCTGGTCCCCCCAATGGCTTCCCTAGCAGTCCTGCCTGCCTTCCTAAGATAGGGCCCTGTCAGATTAGAAGACTGGCCTGCCGGAAGGGGATCCATGGAGATCTCATCCGCCATGGTGGTAAATCAGCTGCTGCGTTCGTCTGGCAGAGGTCTGGCATGTAGAGTGATTGCTGGTAATCCGCTGGGAAGCAGGGCAAGCATGTGCCAAAAGGACACAAATAAACGTTGCCGGGGGAGAGGATTGTGAAGAAATGCATCAGAGATCGAAAGGCTAGACGTGGAGGGTTGCCACGGCCAGAGAAACCTCCGAAATAGCCCATATTCTTGCTGCCTTGAGAGAGTGCTCCGATCGTTGCCCTCCCTCTCTCAAGCCGCCGCTGAGAAGACTGCGAAGGGAATAGCCGGCTGTCACTCCGGTTCGAAAACTCACCTCTGCTGAAGACTTTGGCATCTCGCCACGCGGGTCACCTGATGGACTAACCCCAGAGGTAGAGAGCCAGCCGGCTAATGGCTCCCAGTGCCCGGTTAATCCTGGGACGCCTGGAGAGCCGAACCTCTCTGTCATAATGCAGAGAGGTGAACGAAATAATCAATGCTGGCTAGAAAGAAAGAAAAATCTAGGCAAAGGAAAATAAAGATAGGAAGGGAACCTAATGTTTTTAAAAGGATACAGGTAATAAAATGAAGAAAGTCTCTGGAGAGACTATAAAAGACGTCCTAATGGGCAATGGACTGAATTGAATAACTGAAGATACCGGGAGACCAAGAGGCATGGTCAGAAATTTCAATCCAGTCCATTGGGCAGAAAGACAGAATCTAACCCTTGCTTGGACTCTCCAAGCATCGCACAGGAAAATAAGGAGAAAAGCCAGTGAACCAATCCAGGTGCCAAGCAGGGAGGAAAATCAACTACGATGCAGAGAGGACAGCAGACCAAGGGCAACAGAATGACTGGCAGAGAAAAAACAGGACAGCAGACCAAGGGCAACAGAATGACTGGCAGAGAAAAAACAGACAGCAGAGGAGGGAGGAGGAAAAGAAAGAAAGAAAAAAGAGTGAAGAAAGGAAAAGGAAAGGAAAGATTGAAAAAATAGGAGGAAAATGCCACTAAGGGCAGCGATCTACAGTGAACTTGGCCTGCTGAGAGAAGCCCAGCTACACCCAAGAGGCTTACCTAAGAGCCCAAAGGTCTATTGAAGTGAGGTGAGTGGAGAGATAAAGCAAATCAACAGAGACAAAGGGAGTGAGCAGGTGAGTGAGTGAGGCCAGCTGTGGAGCAGGGAGGAAAAGCATCTGTGGGGCAGGGAGGTGAGCTGACTGAGGGCAAAGCAATAACCAGCAGAGAACAAAAAGGAGAGCCAGCATGAAAGCAGAGCAAAGAGGAGGAGAGCCAGCTGCAGAGAGGAGAGGTGAGCTTACTGTAGGCCAGCAAGGCCCCGTTTGCTTGGACCACACTGGTGTGATGGACCAACAAATGGGAGCCACATGGCTGAGGAGAAAGAGCAGCAGCAGCGCAACAGAAAGGAGAGCCAGCAGCAAGGGGCAGCACAGCAAACCAGAATTTGAGAGCAATGCAGAAAGGAGCCTGGAAAGCAATGGTAGAGAATTATAGAACATTCCATTACAAGCTAAGAACAAATATTGCAGTTAAACTCACTGAACACTGAAAATTGCTGGAACTTTAAATTTTTAGCTATACTTTCCCCCCTAAATTTGAAATTTTAAATGATCTATTAGAATATCAAAATTCTAAATTGGACATTTTCCCTTTTAAAAATCTATGGTAAAAACTTCTACACTTTCATTTTCAATTTTTAAAAAATCCACTCATGGAAAAAGAAACTGTTACTATTGTGATTTGCAAAACATGTTCCATGTATACACTTATGCTCACAGAAGACCCTACCTATATATATAGGGTTTTCTGCCTGGATGGTCTTCTGTAATGAGCCGAAGGACAGAAAGGGGGAGTAGTGAGCTCCCTCCCATATTTGGGCATACCAGGGGTTGTAACACAAATACATACCTATTTCCCTGGCTCAGCTGATAAGGAGGAGAGCCTGTGGCTTAGTGGCTAATACATCTGCCTAATATGTAATACAGCCCAGGTTCTAATCCCAGTAAGGGTATGGCTAGCTGATGAGAGCTAAATAGCTTGAAATAGATCTATACTAGTCTCCCTTTATTTATTTATCAGCACAAATACAACACACACACACACACACACACACATACGTATGTATGTATGTATGTATGTATGTATGTATATACATATACACACATACATACATACATACATACATACATACATACATCAGTGACGTGCAGTCAGGTGAGGCAAGTGAGGCACAGCCTCACCACTCTCATCATGAAAAAAAAAAGTAAAAGGAAAAAGCTGAGCTAGTTGCTGCCACCCCGTGGATGACTTTGCTTAACCTCACTGGTGCTCTCCCTCCCCAAGTGTAGTGACTTCCTCCCCAGGTCCCCATTCATTTCTCTCTCACACACACACAGCTGGATAAAACTATATAAAAATCTAGCCCAGCTTCACTGATTACAAGTTTGAAAAGGCAACGTGGCTCCACCTGCAATCAAACTACACTTGGGGAGGGAGAGCACAAGTGAGCACTGAGGAGACCACAGGAGGAGGCAGGAAGCCAGGCAAAGAGCCATGCTGTAGTACACACACTTCCCCTCAGCCTCTTTCTTTTGGAAGGCTCAGCTCAGCTCCCCTCCGGCTTCTCTGCCTCTCCTCTCACCCCAGCCTGCCAGCAGGAGGTGGTGGGTGGGCTTTATTGTGTTCCAGGCATTTCCCACCCAGACAGCAGGCTGCAAGGCACCTGAGGGTAGAACAAGAAGCAATGGGTGGAAACTAATCAAGGAAAGAAGTAACTTAGAACTGAGGAGAAATTTCCTGACAGTTAGAACAATTAATCAGTGGAACAGCTTGCCTCCAGAAGTTGTGAATGCCCCAACACTGGAAGTCTTTAAGAAGATGTTGGATAGCCATTTGCCTGAAACAGTATAGGGTTTCCTGCCTAGGCAGGGGGTTGGACTAGTAGGCCTCCAAGGTCCCTTCCAACTCTACTATTTTATTGTATTGTATTGCATTTGCAATGGTGGAGGTGTTTGGGAAAGGCAGCAGGGGAATGGGGGGGTGGATGGCAGAGGAGCTGCTTTCAAGCCACTGGAAAAGATATCCAATCCAACTTTTGTGTGTGGGGGGGGTTTGTTTGAGAGTGAGTGAAGAGGGAAGGGGAGAGATAGTCCAATCCAACTTCTGTGTGTGTGTGTGTGTGTGTGTGTGTGTGTTTGAGAGAGGGGGAGGAAGGGAGAGAGGGAGGAAGGAGGGGAAGGAGAAGAAAAAGAAAAAGAAAGAAGGAGCAAAGGAGAAAAACAAATGCTGTCCCTTTAAATTGGAACTGAGCATGCCTGGCTGTGGAATTCTGGGAGTTGAAGTCCACAAGTCTAAAAATATTTGAAACTCAGCACTGTGTCAGTGCCTCCCCAGTCATAAACCTCACCGCACGTCACTGACATACATACATACATACCAAATGTAAACTAAATGTTTACTAGAAGAAAAAGTAAAGGGTCTAGAGGTAACGCTAACTACCCTGAAACTCAACCTATGAAATGAGAAATCCCAAACCTTGCAAGACGAATATGCCCAAATTGAACATAATAATAATCAAACAACTTCTAATAGAATTGACTCCTTAGAAGAAGACAGATCGAAACATGTCACTCATAGAAAAACACACAAACCTAGTACAAAACCCCTGTCCAATCCAATCTACTCTGATGCAGCCCCACTGGTGCTAAGCAACCAATTTTATGGACTCTCCATGGAAGAAAACATGCAGATACCTAGAAAAGAGGCACCATCAAATGGCCCTTAAAAAGTAGCACTATCAAATACCCCAAACTTCCCTAGGAAAAAAAGGTGTGTGTTGGTGATAGAAGATTCAATTCTCAAGGGAACAGAACCAGCCACCTGTAGACCAAACAGTTAATACAGAGAGGTATGTTGTCTCCCTGGAGCAAAAATCAAAAATGTGTCTGAGAATCTAACCAAAATAATAAAACCCACAGATTACTATCCTTTTCTACTACTATATGTAGGGACGAATGACACAAAAAAGGACTTGTAAACAATATTGAGTGATTATGAGCAGCTAGGCAAGAAAGTTAAAGAGTTAGGTGCACAAGTAGTTTTTTCATCTGTACTGCCAACGAAAGGACAACATCAGGTAAGAAAACAAAGGATTCTCTTGAATCCTTGATTGAACAAAGGAAGAAACAAAGGAGTCCTTGATTGAACAAAGGAAGTGAACCACTGGCTAAAGGGTTGGTGTCACCAAAAAACTTTGGATTCCTGGACCATGGTCTGCACTACCTCTATGATGGGCTTTTGCCAAGAGATGGACTGCACCTCACAACGCCTGGGAAGAATGTTTTCGGAAAATGACTGGCTCAACTTATTAGGAGGGCTTTAAACTAAAATTGAGGGGGGAGAGTGATCAATCTCCAGGACCTAATTCCAAGCGAAAATCTCTAGAAAACAGGTCAAATAATGAGGTAAGGAGGGATAGGAAGGAAGACAAACTCAAATTCCAAATAGGAGTCTTAGGAAGCATACCAAGAGTCAGACATAAAGACCTCAAGTTTCTATATACAAATGCACAAAGTTTGGGGAACAAACAGGGTGAACTTGAACTATTAATAAATGAAGGTAGATATGAAATAGTTGGAATTACGGAAACTTGGTGGAACAAAATCCATGACTGGAACATACTGATAGAAGGATACAAACTGTTCAAAAAAATGAGACCCCATAAAAGGGGAGGTGAAGTTGCACTGTGTGTAAAGGACC
Organism: Natrix helvetica; assembly: GCF_964273705.1. Classification (NCBI taxonomy): domain Eukaryota; kingdom Metazoa; phylum Chordata; class Lepidosauria; order Squamata; family Natricidae; genus Natrix; species Natrix helvetica. Next base: position 57,035,982 of record NC_138553.1, read on the forward strand.
ACTACATTGCTACAGAAATGCATGAAACCAAAGACTAAAACCTCCTAGAATGCATATGGGTCAATATAAAAGAAAAAAATAACATTGCCATAGGTGTATACTACAGGCCACCCAATCAAGCAGAAAAAATAGGTGTACTTTTTGCCAACTAACTAACAAATACATATAGGAAACACACTACAGTACTAATGGGGGACTTCAAGTACCCTGACATCAATTGGAAGACTAATTCTACACCAAATGAGAAATTGAATAGGTTCCTGACCAACCTAGCTGACAACACAAGCAATAGAACATAATGACACCAAAACCTTAGATTTTAAAAGAGCTGATTTTAACAAACTCAGAGAGAACTTGGGAAAGATTCCTTGGATAAAAATCCTAAAGGGGAAAACAACTCAACAAACTTGGGAAACTCTGAAAAAATATAATCATAAAAGTCCAATGCTGACAATACCACTGTAAAAGAAAAACAAGAAATCCAATAAGAAACCACCATGGCTGCACAAAGATCTTTCTGACAGATTGAAAGACAAAAAGGACATGTAGAAAAATGGAAAGAAGGACACATAACAGCGGATAGCCAGAATTTGCAAAGAAAAGGAAAGCAAAGGTTTAGAATGAACAAGGACTTGCAACAAAAGTCAAAGATAATTTTAAAAGTTTCTTCCAACATATAAATTACAAGGAAAAAAATCAAGGAAACAGTTAGTCCACTAAAGAGAGAAGATAGCAAGGAAGTAACAGGCAGTAGAGAGAAAGAAGAGCTGCTTAACTCATTCTTTGCATTGATCTTCACACAAAAAGAAACTATAGTCAACCTACCAAAAACGTAACTGTAAAAGACAGACTAGAAATAATAAGCAAAAAAATAGTAAGAGAACACCTGTCTGATCTTGATGAATACAAATCACTGGGACCTGATGGATTACATCCCATAGTTCTAAAGGAGCTGGCAGAGGTCATCTCAGAATCACTGTGCCACATCTTTAAAAAAAACGGAGCTTGAGGGAACTACCAGAGGACTGGAAAAGAGCTGATGAGGTTTCCATCTTCAAAATAAAAGGTGGGGGGAACAGACCCAGGAAACTATAGACCAATCAGCCTAACATCAATACCCAGGAAGATATTGGAAAGATAATAAAAAACAGATCTGCCAACATCTAGAAATGAGTAAAGTAATAACTAGAAGTCAGCAAGGGTTTGTTAAAAACAGATCATGCCAAACCAATCTTTTTTCATTCTTCAACACAGTGACTAAATTAGTAGACCAGTGAAATATCGTGGCTATAATATACTTAGACTTTAGTAAGGCATTTGACAAAGTAGGCCACCACCTACTTCTTAGTAAGCTAGAAAAAAGTAGGATAGATAGCATCACCATCAACTGGATTCACAACTGGCTGCCAAACCATACTCAATGAGTAGTCCTTAATAATACTACATCTACATGGAGTGAAGTAAGCAGGGAGTACTGCAAGGTTCCATCTTAGGCCCAGTACTCTACAATATCTTCATAAATTACTTAGATGAGGAAATAAAAGGGGAACTTACCAAATTTGCAGATGATACTAAGCTGGCAGAAATAGCAAACACCCTAGATCAGTGATGGTGAACCTTTTTGGCATCGCATGCCAAAAGGGGGGGAGGGCAGCGGGGTCATGGCCATGTGTGCCAAACCCATAATCCTATGCCTGCAGACCCCCATGCGCATGTGCATGTAACTACCACCCCTGGGCATGTGCGTGCAACCCCCGCCCTCCCCCTTACTTTTGTTACGTGATGGTCCGGGTTTTTTCACCCTTCCCAGGCTCCAGAGGATTTCTGGGAGCCTGGGGAGGGTGAAAACGCCCCCCATGCAGGCCCTCCGGAGGCTTCCAGCACCTTCCACTCACACCCGCAGGACCTGCTGCAACCTGCCGCCTTCAGAGCACTGGCCTTGGCAGCAGGAAACTGAGCTTGGATAACTAATTGGAGGTGGCATGTGCTCTTCCTCCCTCCCTGCCTCTCTCTCCAGGCATACTGCAATTTGAGAAGGGGGAAAGGGGGCTTTCTTTCCCCTCAAGTCCATGGAAGGAGCAGCGCTGCACTGAGGTGTCCCACCAGCCGTTTTGATTCTGAAGGAATTCTCCCTCCGTGGACTTGAGAAAAAGGGAGGGAGTGTGTGTGCTCACTCTTGCCTCCCGGATGGCTTTTCTGGCAGAGTTCCCAATGGGGAAGATGGGGTTCCCTCCTCCTCCTGCAGCCCATTATGAAGGAGAAGCCCTGGCAGCCACGATGGGCGAGGAGGAATATGTGCCGGGGCGATTGCTGCTTCCTCCCCCCCCCCCTCCAGCTCGCCTGTCTCTTTAAATTGCACCTCTTTGCCTAAAGTGCCGGAGCGGGACAAAGCAATTGGGAAAGGATTTTTCTGTGTGTGTGAGTGAGAGATAGAGAGAGAGACGGTGGGTGGGTGGGGGAGAATAAGACAAGGAGGAAGAACAGAGGCATTTTTGCTCGCCTCCCGGACTCTGTGTCCCTCCGCCCAGCTAGGCTTCATGGGTGTGCTGCTCCTGGGCTCATCAGTCTCCGGACAGACATCAGATTCCCACCCTCCAGCCACACTATAAAAAAGATGTTGAAACTCTAGAAAGAGTGCAGAGAAGAGCAACCAAGATACAATGAACGGTTGCAGGAACTGGACATGGCTAGTCTAGTGAAGAGAAGGACCAGGGGAGACATGATAGCAGTCTTCCAATATTTTAAGAGCTGCCACAGAGATGTGGGGGTCAAGCTATTTTCCAAAGCTCCCAAAGGCCAGACAAGGAATAATGGAAATAAGGAGAAATTTTCTGACAGTGAGAGTAATCAACCAATGGAACAGCTTGCATTCGGAAGTTGTGGGAGCTTCATCACTGGAAGCTTTCGAGAAGAGACTGGATTGCCATCTTTCAGACATGGTGTAGGGTCTCCTGCTTGGGTGGGGGGTTGGACTAGATGATCTACAAGGTCCCTTCCAACTCTGTTAATCTGTAATCAAACCCATTATTCCTCACAGTTAACACATTCACAGCTTCAATTCCAGACAAGCAATGTTGAATCCCAATATTAGGATCACTAACATGTCTTCATGAGAGATCTACTTTTGTGGATGGAAACAAAACCATGCCTTGAGGCTAAAATATCTAAATATCATACCTTCTTATCAATAGGCTAGTAAGAAAGCAGGGCTATATCATGAAGACATGTTTTCCACCAATGATTGGCAGGGTAGCTTTGCACTAGAAAGTTGTGAGAATGGTCCTAAAGCAATACTGTTTGGGAAGTTATTCAGTTTTAGTATAAAAAAAACTGAAATAAGTTTTTTTTTATTAAAGTCATGTTGCAAAAATACCATTATTTTGGTAGCACGAGGTTTGTTTTAATAAACTGCTATGTAATTGACCAGGACTGATAAAATTCATCATTAACATATAAGCAGATAGGTTTATCTAGAAGATATAATAAATGTCCCTAAATGTTTTTTATCTAGAAGAAAATGATCCATTCATATTCACTCACTTTTCTCACTCTAATCACAGTAAAAAAAAAGAAAATATTTAGAGAAGGTGTCACTTTCATACTGTTCCAATCAGCATGGGTCATGACAATAAGTCAAACTAAATTAAGTCAGTAGACTTAGGTTTGGAATAATTTTATTGTCACTTTGAATGTACACTACATTAAAATGAAATGTTGTTGCATAAAGCTCTCAAAGGGTCACCACATCCATTATATACTACATAAACATGACAAAAGAAACAAATAAATACAAAATTATGCATATACCAACATATATTATTTGACACGGAGAAACAACACAGTCTAACATACCAATCTACTGAACACCATTTCAAAGAGTTTGTGTAAAGGTAAAAGTTCATGCAAAGAGAACTTACAACCAAAGTTTAAAGTTGCTTCCCGGCTCCTTATAGTTCCATGTATATTGTATGCTATGCAAACATATGTTCCTTCATCTCTTGACTTCTCAGGATTATTGATTTCCAGGTTACCTCCTACCATACTGTAATGTTCTTTTGTCAGTTTAATATCAACATCCCAGTTGTTACGTTGCCACCTATTCAAGGAAAATATTTATTTTAAAAAAAATATTAACACCTTATTTCAGCACTTCGGTTGCCCACATTACCTCCAAAACATTGGTATCTTATACCTACTGAATGAGATTATGGCAATAAGAGTATCTAATTGAAACTGAAATTGGAAATTCAGTTTGAATTTTACTGTGTTTTTAAATCAGTCTGAATTTACTACAATTTGATAATTTAAAAGATCTTCTGTGCATGTAGGAAAAAATATTTTTCCCTGAATCAAACTGGATTTCCAAATGATGTAATTTTATTAGTTAAAGCATCAAACTAATTTTCCAGATTGAGTAAGATATTGGACCTGAATTGATCAGAATTGACAATAGAAATCTGATCTTATTGCATACTACCATTCCTAGTGTAAATTACAGATTCCCTGAAATATATTATCCCTTGTGCTAGTTACAGAATGACAGTGATTCCTAAATAATGTAGTTATAGAATTTAAAATAATTATTTGAATATTTTTCGCAAATATATAGAATTTAATAAAAAATAATGTTTCTCACAGTTCATTCAATCATACTACCATATTAATTAGCCTATCCTGAGTTACAATGAACAGTTACATAATGGGCTGTCCTGGATGCTATATTTAATTGGGTTTTCAGCTTGATCCTACTGAAACTGAATTAAGAATGTAGTTTCTTAGATATTAGCCACCAGGAGGAGCATCTTCCTTATATATAATCTCTTCCATACAACAGATAAATATAATATGGATTCAATTTTTACAATGCTCTATGAACACTGAAAAGCAGATTTGTCCCCCAATTAATTGTTTTATTACATTATAAAAGCAAAATAATGCACTGTAGAATATAGATAATAGCAGACTACGGTGATATTTTATAATAAAAAATTAGAAATTGTTAACACTATGATGTTTGGGGTAAGTTAAACTTTTAAAGATGAGAACAAAAGCTACACTGATGTTAAATATAATGCCTATAGTGTTATTTAACATAAGATTGTTTGAAATATATAATTAATGCTAAGTATGACATTATGTCAGAACTGCCCCAGTCTGATCCTTTATGGATCAGTAAAACTCTCAACTCAATTTGGTTGAAGTGAAAAGGCACTTTTACTAAGAGATGCTGATTGCAGTAAAGTCAAGCAAAATCTAAAATTCCCATGAGCCAATTCAGAACTAAACCCCTGGTTTCTCCTAGCCCTCTCCTGTGGCCTGTCCATGTGGAGCCAATCCGGCACTGCTGAGATTTTTGGGAAATGCTGAAGTGTTTGGGTTGGTGAAATTCCACTCTCACAGCAAACGGCCCTGAAGATGCCAGTGCACCAGTATGAACCGGATTCCAAAACCCTCTGTTCTTTCTCAACTGTCAATTCTCCCCTCCCAATTTCCCATAATAAGAGTATATAGTGTTTGTCTCCCCACCTCTTCCCTGATTGATGGCAGAATGCTGGCAAAGTACCAGGATGAAGCTGGTGGATATTACATGGTGCCCCTCTTGACAAGGACATCAATGGAAACACACAACAGAGAGAGGGGGGGAGGGAGGGAGGGAGAGAGAGAGAGCGAGAGAGAGAAAGAGAGAGAGAGAGAGAGAGAGAGAGAGAGAGAAGGTAGATATATGGTTAGAATAGGGAACTATTTTGGTTTATAAGGATATTGCTTATGGAAACCTTTGAAGAGTTTGGGTGCTTTAATGTATTTAAGGCCCACCCATTCAGTCTCAGAAGGAGGAAAGTCTTTCAGCGCCAGTAGATACTGGAGTTTTCCTCGGTGTTTATGAGAGTCTAAAATATCCTTAATTTCAAAATGTTGTTCCCCCTGAATCATGAGTGGCTCAGGTGGTGGAGGCAGCATTCGGCGCACAGAGGACTGACTTTCTGATTTTAGCAAATCACAATGGAAAATTGGGTGAATGTTTCTAAGGGATTTCAGCAGGACAAGTTCCACTGTGATCAGGTTGATTATTCTTTTGATAGAGGTCAACGTACTTCCCAGGTTTTTGATCCCAGTTTTTTGGAACACTGTCTGGATTGCATGTATTTAATGGACAGGAAGACCTGGTCTCCTATTTTTAAGTCTTTGGGCTTTGTTCATTTTTTGTCTGCATGCTTTTTATAAATTTAAAAATTTCCAAAGTACCTGAAGGCCAGACAAGGAATAATGGATGAAAACTGAACAAAAAGGGATTCAACCTGGAAATAAGGAGAATTTTTCTGACAGCGAGAGCAATCAACCAATGGAACAGCTTGCATTCAGAAGTTGTGGGAGCTTGAGAGGAGGGGCCAGCGTCTCAACTGTACGCATGCAAACTTCCGTTCTCTTGAGGAGCGGCGATATCCTACCACTTTGGGGATCTCTTCGGAGATTAGAACTGTCTTGGAGGGACAGTGAAGAATGAGAGCATGGGCAGATGTGAAGGGGGGTGCTGCAAACCCCCTGGAACGTCTGCAATAGCTTTCGACCCGGTTGGCCAGGAAGACAGCCATTGCAAGCTGTCAGAGTTGAGGTGACTTCATAAAAAGAGAGAAGAAAGATGCTTGGAACATCTGGGTGAGATCATGATAATACCCTGGGGCACACTGTATTCAAAAGTTTGTTTTTTCTCCCTGATTGATTGACTGAGAACAAAGAGAGAAGGCAAAAGGTGGCGGGAGTGGATTACCCCTCCAGGAAGCGAATGCCAATACAAATAAATGATTCATCAAATAGTTTGGGAAGGATGGTTTGAGAAATAAATAGCAGTCTGGACAGAGTTGATTACTAGTGCAATTTTAAAATCTTGATATTTAATATTTAAAGAATTAAATTCGCAACTCTGAGGTTCTTGGATTTTTGTTTCTTTTCTAACTACTCTTTTCAGTAACTGTTCAGTAACAACAGTGCCATCTAGTGGCAACAGAGAGTATATTACAAAAAACAAAGTAAAATTAGAAATAATAGCTTTGAACAACACACAGTGACTTGATAAACAGAGTGGTGATAAAAACTGCCACATAAGACAAAACACCAGCTGTGGATTCATCTTTTGTGCTTTTGTTTTCCACTTTCCTGATTATAACTTTGGAGCTCTGGAATTGTTTTGGAACTGTTTGGAACTGTGGAGCTTTTGCTTATATTAAGAATGGAAGTTATTTTCTTTAGGTGGATCTGTACCTGGTTCCTTTTTTAAATCAAATTCTTTCTTGATTTTTCCCTGTAATTTTCCACTCAGTGGGTACTTACTGGGTTTTTCCTTTCCCTTTTTATTTTCCCTCTCTCCTTTTTCTCGCCTCCTTTTCTCTCCTATTTCTAGAGTTGGAGGGAATAAGGGGGATTAAAGATATATTTTTATTTTACAATTGTGGTCAATTTTTTACTATTTTTTCTCTCTTTGTTCTCTTTGTTGGAATTTGGTTTTTTTTTTTTTGTCTTTCTAGCCTTCACTGCAAATGGACTAGGGTAACAAGAACCTGAAGCTTGGAGGAAATAAGGCATAAAGACATATTTTCACTTTACAATTGTGCTCAATTTTTTACTATTTTTCTTTCTTTGCCCTTTTTGTTGTAATTTGGTCTTTTTTTTCTTCCTCTCTTTTTATTTTACTACTACAATTGGATGAAGGTAACAAGAACCTGAAGCTTGGCCCACCAGACTTGGAGAGGTGACCTTCAAAATTTGGATTTTTCTTCTTCTTTTCTCTCTCTCTCTCTCTCTCTTTCCATGAGTGGATTTTTTAAAAATTGAAAATGAAAGTGTAGAAGTTTTTACCATAGATTTTTAAAAGGGAAAAATGTCCAATTTAGAATTTTGATATTCTAATAGATCATTTAAAATTTCAAATTTAGGGGGGAAAGTATAGCTAAAAATTTAAAGTTCCAGCAATTTTCAGTGTTCAGTGAGTTTAACTGCAATATTTGTTCTTAGCTTGTAATGGAATGTTCTATAATTCTCTACCATTGCTTTCCAGGCTCCTTTCTGCATTGCTCTCAAATTCTGGTTTGCTGTGCTGCCCCTTGCTGCTGGCTCTCCTTTCTGTTGCGCTGCTGCTCTCTCTCTCTCTCTCTCCCTCTCTCTCTCTCTCTCTCTCTCTCTCTCTCTCTCTCTCTCTCTTTTTAAACAAAGTTTTATTGGTTTTTCTCTCTCTCTCTCTCTTGATATTTAGATTATAAAAATAAATCAACAAGATGAAGAAGAAGATAACATCCAGCCCTACAGCACAAAAATCATCAAATACAACAACACAACAAGATAAAGCTAGTATGGAGTTAAAGAGTATGCTACAGGCTATGTAGGAAGACCTAAAAGAAAGTATGGATAAAGTAGATGAAGACCTGAAAGATGTTAAAGAGATAATGGGAAAAAATGAGCAGAGATTGCAGAAAGTGAAGGAAAAGGTGGAAATAACAGAGAAGAAAATGGAGGAGATGGATTATAGACGGACAACAACAGATAAAAATCAAGAAAAAATAAGGCTGATTTTTATTTAAGATTCCAAAATATCAAACAGGAAAAGGAAGAGAACCTAGCAGAAAAAATCACCAACATATTGCAGGAGCAAAGACATAGGCTAGATACAGTAGAGAAGGCAGAGTTATTTTATGAACAATATTTTGGACCACAAGAAGAAGAGAGATGAAGAGAGGAAAGAGGAACAAAACTACAAGAAGAGAAGGAGAAAGAACTGAGAGAACTAGCTGAAGAAGAAGAAGAAAGGGTGTTAAGAGAAGGAGAAAAAGTAAAAGACATGAAAGAACAAATGGATATGAGAGTGACTAGATAAACTAAAACAACAAATAATTAAGACATGGAAGAAGAAATAAAAATAATCTCATTAAATATAAATGGACTAAATTCGAGAAAAAAAGAAAGAGGACATTTAATAAATTAGAGAAATTGAAATTAGATATAATATGCCTGCAAGAAGTATATATTTAAAAACAATGCAAAAATATTTGGATTATCTGAAATTGGGGAATCTGTATATGACACTTGCTGATCAAAGCAAAAAAGGTGTGGCATTGTATATCAAAAAGTCAATACAATCAAAGCAAATATTTGAAGATGAAGAAGAAAGAATATTGATAGTGGAAATAATGAATAACAAAAAAATATTGATGGTGTCAATATATGCGCCAAATGAGAATCAAGAAGAATGTTATGGAAAACTCCACAAAAAGATAATATAATATGAATATGAAGAAATATGTATATTAGGTAAGGTGACCAACTTTTTTACAATGAAAAGGAGGACAAATAAATTGGAAAAAATATATCGTAAATAAAAGAAATATTTTATTCATTGCAACAATAATACACTAAAATATGATATATGCATAATAAAAACATTTGCAACATTTTATATTGTAATTATGCTTACATGCCTGTTAATTATTATTTAAATGAGTACTTTTCCATTGAATTAATATTTTTTGTCAATGTATCATCTTCTAACAATATATTGGAAATATCTGAACAAGAAATATCCTTCATATTGAATTTTACGGCAAGTGCTGCAGCTAGAGTATCAACATTCAATCTCGATTTCTCACTTGTCGAAAAATCATTGGCAATTGAAAAAAACTCTTTCAACTGCTGCATTAGTTCCAGGGCAGCACAACGTAAATTGAACAAGTATAACTAAATGTTCACATGGAATATGTTCATTTTTGAAATGGCTGAAAATATCCACCCATCTTTTATCAATTTCAACATGTTGATTTTCCCATTGTATTAATTTTTCAGAATTTAAATATACATTCAGTCTTCTAATTTCTTCAAAGAGACAATTGTCGTCTATTTTAATGTCTAGCATTTCTTTAGATAAAAATTCAACACAAGATTCAATATCTGTTCAATATACTTGCGATGAAGTAAAAAAAACACCATTAAAAACTGTTTAATAAAATACATCACATAACGCGCAACAGATTAGCCTTCAAATATCAAAAAGGAGGACATGTAGGAGGACACTTTTCAAGGGAGGACAGAACTTACAAAAGAAGGACTGTCCTCCCTAAAGGAGGACGGTTGGTCACCTTAATATTAGGGGACTTTAATGCGATAGTAAATAATGAGTTGGATTATAAAACTGCAAAGTTGAATAAAAAGTTAAGGAGAACACTGCCTAAAACATTCTTTACAATGATGGAAGAATTAAGTCTACAAGGTGTATGGAGAAGAAGACACTTAAAAGAAAAACAATATACATTTTACTCTTTAGACACATGTCGTGATCAAGAATAGACATGATTTGGACAACAATAGATCTAATTGCTAAAACACAAAAGATTGATATAGAAACAAGTATATGGGCAGACCACAACCCAATAATAATGACATGAAAAGGTCAGAGAGAAAAAATGAGATGGACATTAAATCAAAATATATTAAATGAAAATGAATTTTAGCAATATATGGAAAAAGAATTGAACTTTTTTTTCAAAGAGAATAAGGAGGACAAATCCCTACAGAATGTGCGGAATATCAGTAAGGCATATAGTACAGGACTAGTAATGACATATCTAGGAAAAAGAAACAAACAAAACAGACACACCCGAAAGAAGATAGAGGAGGAACACAGGAGACTGGAAATAGAACTACAAAGAAACCCACAAAATGCTAAAATTAAAAATTTGATGGACCTAGAAAAACAAATTGAATTTAATGGAAAACAAAGAAGTGGCAAATAAAGTAAAAGCCACAAGATAAAATTTCTTTGAAAATGCAAATAAACCAGGACAATGGTTGGCTCCTCATTTTCCAGAAGAATTTGGTCTTTACTTATTAGTCCTTGTATGAAGTTTTCTATTTTTTCCATAGCCTCTTTAAATATTTTTTTCATCCTGTCCATTGCATTTTGCAAGAGTAAATCCAATTCCTTTACTACTCTAAACATTTCTTATGAATCTCCAGGGAGAAGACGTTGAAAGTTAGAATACAGAATTCTTCTTTTATCTTATAGCAGTCTCTATTATTCCCCAGTTCCAAATACTCAGTTGTGCATCTGGGTCCAATCGAAGAGCTACTGTGTTTACAGCTTGTAATTTTTCTTATTAGTTACTTTCTCTTATAATCCACAAAATTGTAAATTATAATCCACAAGGGTTCATCAATTTTGTAATCCACAGGCCCAACAAGACCCCAAAGTTTATATCCAACCAATTGCAAATCTCCTGGTAGAAAATTAGCTGCTAAAATATAAAAACATTCTTCTATTTGAAAGCAACCTCTGTATTTCCCAGCTCCAGCTGCTCAATTGTCAATCTGTTATCATCCACATCAGTCAGAGGGCTGCAGTATTTAAAGTTTCCACTGTTTCCACATTCTTCTCTGTAGTTCTGTAATTCTTCTATAAACAATTCCCAGGTGCAGACAGCTTATCTAAGTCTCCTAGTAATCTTGCAACAATGTTCCAATAAGCTGCCAAGGTCAAATTTATTATGTCCACATTCAATTCTATATTTTTCTTAACTTTCCCCCTGGATCTTTCTTTAACCAGAAAATGTTGCTGTTGAAGTATTTTTCTATTAGTCCTCTCACTTAATTTATTTTGCATACATCATGTTGTTGTTGTTCTTTTCCCCTTTTAAAATTCCAGAACCAAGTTTAAGTTGAACAACAAAGTTTTAAATCAATAATTCTGCTTAGTTAACTACTTCTGTGGCCAATCCAATCGTCTTCTTTGGCATTTAAAACATCCAACCCTTCAAAGTTCTTATTTAAATCTCTTTCTGCTTCGTGTTTGTCCACCACTATTTCAGGAGGTGAAAAATCGACAAATCACCCCTTTTCTTTTTCAGCCCCATTATCCCTCAGTCTCTTTTAAACAGGGGCAGTCTTAGTAGAAGTTAAAAAGTTCTAAATTCTCACCCAGCCTCCACGTTGTTTGTCTTGACTCTTTCTCCATACTTCTTTGTTTGGAGCTGTCACAGCCTTGGGCAGCATGCAATGTCTGCCTTTTCTCCCTCACCGGATTGAGAGCTTCTCCCGGATTAGATAAGGAGCTGGCAATCTCTTTATGATGTACGGAGGTTACCTCTCTTCTTCACCACCTCTTTAAGATGATTTAGGGTCATCAAGACCCTCTGGCAGGGGGAATTCAACTGTTTAATCTCAAGCGCCTGAGGTAATTACGAGGCTCATTGCTCATACAACAGTTTTATTTGGAACAGAATAGATGCGAGCGAAGCTCTGACAGTTCTTTTATACCTCGAGCTGTCATCACAGCAACCAATAGAATCCTTTAAAACTTCCCGCTTAAAACAAACACGAACGGGCCAATCAACTAGCATCCTACCTGATTGACAGGCGGGGGCAGGACACGTACATACGTGATATTCCTTCCGCCCGGTTAGAGCACACATAGTCTTTTAGGTAAGCGGGTTTATTATGGGTCCTTCCGAAACGCCTGGGCCCTGCCGAAACTTCAGCCGGATTCTGTTCCTGCACCATGTCTCGGGAAGTACTAGAGTTGCTGCTGCCTAGGGAAGACCTCGTCTGCTCCATCCAGGCAGGTAAGTCCTCCAACGAGAACGTGGCGGTCGCGTTTGGGAAACTTGTAACTGCTGGTCCAGGCCCCAGTTCCTCCGGACAGTCATTATCTGGGTCGATTGTAGATGCATGCGGGGCGGGTTGCCTCTGGTCTGTTCCGTGTCTCTGTAGCTGGTCTACATGACGCCACCACACCCGCCCGTCGTCCAACCGCACCCTATAAGAACATGGTCTGGTTACCTGTATAATCTCACCTGGAACCCATTTGGGATCACCTATACAGTTTCTCACAAATACCCTTTCCCCCAGTTGGAATGTGCGGGTGGCATTACATGGTATTGGGGTGTCAGACTGGTATGTGGGGTGTAGGCGATCTAAAATTGTGCACAACCTACGACCCATAAGAAGTTCTGCTGGGCTTTTTCCAGATGTAGGACATGGTGTTGTGTGTTATGCTAATAAATAAGTATTAACTTTGTGTTCCCATGGGCCTTGCCCCATATGGCTGAGTGCTTCTTTTGCAGATCGCACGGCTCGTTCAGCCCTGCCATTGCTCGCCGGATGGTACGGAGCTATTAATGCATGCCTGATACCTAAGCTTGCCAAAAATGCTTGGAATGTGGCAGAGGTCAGTTGCGGCCCATTATCTGACACTATAGTGTTGGGAATGCCATGGGTTGTGAATAGACGTTGTAAAACTCTTATTGTGGCTTCAGAAGTAATAGAATGCATGGTACAGAGTTCAACCCAATGTGAGAATGCATTTACCACTATTAAGAACGAGTGCCCCTGCATTGGGCCTGCAAAATCTATATGTAATCTTGACCAGATTTGATAGCCCCATTCTCTTGGTGCTGCTGCTGAAGGATTCGGCCATGAGCTTTGGCATGGAAGGCATGCCAATACCCAATCAGATATGTTGTTGTCCATTTTTGATCACCAAACATATCTTCTTGCTAATGCCTTCATTCTGGCTATGCCTGGGTGGCTTGAATGTAAATGTTGTAGTACTTCATTGCATAAGGCATTGGGTACTACTACTCGTGATCCCCAGAGCAAACAATCTTTGTGTTCGGATAGTTCGGACCTTCTTCGAAAATACGGTTGGAATGTCTCAGCAATCTGGTTATTGGGCCATCCTCGTTGAACCCATTCTAAAACTTTTGAGATTGTGGGGTCTGCTTTAGAGTGCACAGCTATATCTGTTGCAGATAGTGGTAGCTGCAATTCATCAATAAGTAATACATTGCTCACTGGAGCAGGGTCGTTTGTCAATGTCAGAAGTGGACAACGACTAAGTGCATCTGCATGTCCCAATTGTTTCCCTGGTCTGTACTCTACTCTGTAAGAATAAGCTGTGAGGAATTCAATCCATCTCAGCATGTGGGGCGATAATATAGTTGGTGTGGGCTTGTCCCCGGCTATAATTCCCAAAAGGGGCTTGTGATCTGTCTGTAATATGAACTGCCTGCCATAAAGATAATGGTGAAAACGTTTGATGCCCGCTACAGCTGCTAATGCCTCCTTGTCCATTGACTGTAATCTCTTTCTGTTTTGGACAAGGAGTGGGAAAAATAAGCAATGGGCACCTCAATTCCATTGGGTAGCCTGGACTCAAAACTGCACCTATGTCATAAGGGGATGCATCCGAGGCTATCAAAAGTGGAAATGATTCGTTGTATTGAATTAATAAGGCTGATGATTGTCACTGCGTTAATTGTTTGCTAGCTGAACTGAAGATTTATTGCGCAGATCATAGCCCTTATCAGCAATGATTTACTGTGCATGCTTTTTAACACGTTTCATAATACATCACACATTCCAGAGACTTAACTTTTGTTCTTCTGTTCGTCTGCCAAGAAGGTGGGCGACAATTGCTCTTGCCAAAATGTAACAATTAAATAGATTTGTTTTCATTTTATTTTCATATTAAAAGTTTGTTTTTAATTAGAACATGTTATCGGATCTTACTTTCGCTTTTTCTGAAGATATGCTGTTTGGGAAAGCTGACGGTCTACACCTCATTAGCTCAGGGTGAAATTTCCCCTGACAATAAATGGCAGCAGAAGGATGGTCATGATTTACGGCTTTTTCCTTCCAAGTTATCTTCAAGAGATAAGCGGCCAGGCTAATTAACCATGCCAAAGAAGAAAAAGAGAAAAGGCAGAAATGAAGCACGTTCTGAGGGGTCCCTTCCCTCTGACACAGAAGTGGAGAATTTTTCACGCTGGCTTCCAAGTTCCCAAACTCCAGTAACTGGACTGGGTGAAGACCCTGCTGTGGGGGAAACATTTCAACAAGAGGAAACTGTTCCAGGAGGTGAAATCTACGGACCAAGGTCAGTAAATCTCCCTTCTGATTATGCACGTTCCCAAATATCTCCAAGAGATTATGAAATGCTCGGGGCTAAACCAAAGCATTCCACCTTGCCAGAGCAAATTCACTCCCAAACTCTTAGAGATTATGAAACAATTGATGTCTGGCCAAACCTCTCGCAGCAACGGCTGGCAGAGGAAAATCACCCCCACGCAGAAAGTGAAACTTATGAATCCTTCTCAGGCCCTGGGGAAGATATGAAAAGCTATCGTGACCGGATAGACTTTTTTGAAAAACAGGTTTTTCAAGCTAGAAAACACTATGAAAAATTAGAGGCAAGTAGGAGGGGTTTCCCCATTTCCAAAATGTCTGAGGATGCCATCTTGCCTTCTTTTCCAGAGCCTAAGACACACCCCCTAGAGGACATTGTGTCAGGCGAATCAGAACAGAGAGATATGTACACATCACCGAGGTCACGTGATCTCCTTTGTTCTACTTCTTATGCCGCGCATGCAAAAATTTTGCAGCCAAGAAGTGAAGCGGCACTGCACATCTCATGGCGGAAATAATTTATTAGAGCAACAATTAAAGCAATTGCCTCCAAAGTTTAAATCTTCAACTCCCCCTGGTGGTGTTGGATTTTCCCTAGATGGAACAAGGCAAAACTTAATGCGGCAAAGGCAAATGCCAGCCTCTCAAGCAAGCCAATTCAATGTTGCTACTCAAGCACCAATGGCAAATGTAACACAGAGACCACATGTCACGTTACAGCGCCCCCTGGCTCAACAACCAGTATATTTACCTGTACAGCAAGCTGCTCAAATGCATATCCCTCAACAGGCATTTCCTGTCACTCCTTTGACTGGTGAGTCAAAATTAAAGATGTCAGGACAGAATTATAAAGCCTGGGTCAGTGAGATTGCACTCTTGCTTCGCAGAGAAGGTACCCATTGTATGGTCTTTAATCCTCCTGCCCAACCATGGACTCCTGCAATAAGAGACCTAGAGACCAGGGCTTGCACAACATTATTGATGTCCATGGATACTGAATTGCAGGTTACCTTTCCACCTGATGCAACAGCCCAACAAATTTGGGCTATTTTGGAAGATTCCTACAGGCCCATTTCAATTGAATTCTTCATGTTTGCTCATGTCTGAGTTCCATGGTTCGAAGTTGAAACCTGGTGAACAAATTGGGGGACATTTGACCAAACTGAAAAGAATGAGAAATGAATTAAGAGAAAGTGGCTATGTTATTGATGATATCCAAATGATCAGCATCATCATTAACTCATTGAATTATGAATGGAAAGATGCCATTGCAAAGATTAACTACGTGCCCATTGCTCAACGCACTGTTAATCATGTATGCAGACTTTTAATTGAGGAGGAAGCTATCAAATTAGCTACACCACATCTGCGACGACCCCCAGCATCAAAAGCTCCAGCTAGATGTCCCTTCCGAGGAAGAGGCTACGCTCCAAGGATGCCAAGATGCTACATCTGCAACTGTATGGGACATGATACCCGGGATTGTCCCCAACGAGTTCCAGCTCCCGTCACATACCAGCCCAGAGGAACAGACTCCAGAGGCAGAGGTAGACGCGAAAGACAAGGTCGTCGTGGTCCAAGGAGTGATCCCCAAGCTCCACTCGCAACATTGGCCTTAACCAATGTTCCACAACCTGATCCAAAGTATGACAGATGTCTTTTATGGACTTTAGATAGTGGAGCAGCTGTACACGTGACCCACAGAAAGGAACTTTTCACAGAGATGGGCGAGCCGGAGCCCGAATATCGAGAATTGTACTCCTTCTCCAACCACACTTGCAAGGTCGTGGGAAAAGGAACTGTTTACATTGAAGAGCTCGATACATTCATCCCTGATGTTTCTTACATACCTTCAGCAACCAGTAATTTGCTTAGTCAAAGTCACTTGTCTAGAGAGTTAAAGTTCCAGGTTCACCACCTCGAAAAAGCAAGTTACATAGTTAAAGATGGAGATATTGTTGCTGAAACCATGCTGATTGGTGGTGTTTATTACTTAAAGCCAAAAGCACAGGCAAGTATGCAAACTCCAAAAAGGGACAGCACAGGCCCAGAGAGAGTTGGTTCAGAGAGAGAACCCGTTACTGTTCCAAAGGCTCCTAAAGCCAACAGAGAAAAAGGAAGCAGGTTGCTGAGAGCAAGCCTGAGGTTCCTCATGAAACTGTTAATGTTGAAAATTCACTAACTGGTAAACCTTTGCATTCCAGGTGTATCCACAAGTGGCATAGAAGATTGGGGCACGCCAGTTTCTGTGTTCTTAGAAAGATGCCGGAGTTCGCAAAAGGTTTGGATCTAAAGGGGTGTAAGGTGTTTTTGGATTGTGCAGTTTGCAGGAAAGCTAAATCCAAAGCAGCTGCAATTCCCAAACACGCTACACGCCTGTCAACACGCATTTTTGATTTGGTACACACTGACATAGTGGGTCCTTTCCCACCATCATTTGGTGGTAGAAAGTATTTTCTAACAATTGTAGATAATCATTCTAGATATGGATTTGTATATCCTATGAGAGAGAAATCTGAGACCTTTCAGATCTTTAAAGACTTTGCAGCTTTTGTTTCTACACAATACCAAGTCCGCATCGCCAGAATCCAGAGTGACCGTGGTGCAGAATTCATGTCTCAGAGTTTCCAGGACTGGATGCGTAAGAATGGAATTCTTCATCAGACATCCGCTCCATATACACCGGCTCATAACGGAGTCGTAGAAAGAAGACAAGGAGTTCTACAAACCATGATGCGTTGTCTCCTAGAAGATGCCAATCTCGGTAGCATATACTGGGGTGAAGCAATCAAATATGCAAATTACATTGTCAACCGTACTTGGAGCAGTGTAATCAATCAAACTCCTTTCTAAATGATGTATGGCTACAAGCCTGATCTCAAGAACCTCCACATTTTTGGTTCATATGCTATGGTGAACATTCCCTTAGCTAAAAGAAGAAAGGGAGATCCAGTAGCAAAGAGACTGAGATTTATGGGTATTGATGATAACTCAAAATGGAGCAAATTTATTGATCCTAAACATGTGATTGTCATTTCACAATCTGCTAATTTTGAGGAAGATATTGACTGGTCCAGAATTCATTCTAATGATCCTGGAGTTTATTTTCCTAGAGATGATATTGCAGATGCCACGCAGCCTGATGACAATTTACAGGCAGATATTCCTTCTACCAGTTCTTCACAACCTGATGTTCCGTCTTCGCAAGCTGCGGATGCTGATGCTAGCGACAAACGTGAGGACGAGGACAAAGAAGAAGAAGAAGAAGAATGGACTGTTGTTCCGAGACGTTCCAAGAGGGTCACAAAAGGAATCCCTCCACAACGATATTCGTGGCCACTGACAAAAACACCGTTGCCTTTGATTTGCAACATTACTCTTCCTCCTGAGACATTCACACAAATCAAGCAGCTTCCTGATTCGGAGCAAGACAAATGGTATGATGCTATGCAGGATGAAATGGACAGTTTAAAGAAACTTAATGTATTTACACCTGCAAAACCTCCAGCAAACAAGAAAGTCATTGGCACTCGATGGGTCTACAGAATCAAGAAGAAACCGAATGGTGAGTCTTTGTACAAAGCCAGACTTGTAGCTCAGGGTTTCGCTCAACGTTATCCTGAGGACTACACAAACACTTACTCACCAACAGTCAGAACTGAAAGTGTAAAAATTGCTTTAACCACTGCAACTATTCTTGGTTTAAAAGTTTTCCAATTTGATGTGGACACAGCTTATCTACATGCAGACCTAGATGAAGAGATCTATGTGAAAAGCCCTCCAGGATTCCGAAAGCAAGAAGGGGATACCTGGTTCCTGAACAAAAGTCTTTATCGTCTGAAACAGTCAGGTTTAATGTGGTACTTATGTCTTACTGACAAACTAAATTCAATGGGATTATTAAGTCCGAAACTGATGAATGCGTGTTCACAAAAAGATCTAACAATGCATATGAGATAATTCTTGTTTATGTTGATGATATTGTTTATATTGGTCAAAATAAGAAAATGACTGAGATTTTTGCTAAAAGTTTGCAGAGATACTTCACACTGAAATCTTTAGGACACATTAGCACTTACTTTAGGTGTTCAGATTGAAAAAACACAGAAGGGGTTTAGTCTTTCACAAGAGGAGAAAATTGACCACATTTTGCATCATTGCAACATGAAAGATGCTAGCACAACAAAGACACCCATGCAAACAGATTTTCACAACTTAACACATGAACCAAGTCCTGAGTTCGAGGATTAAACACTTTATCGTTCAGTCATTGGGTCACTGTTATACATTAGTAGTTGGACCAGACCTGACATTGCACTTAGTGTTAATCTTTTATCACGACACGTAGGTAAGGCAACACAATTTCATTGGACATGCATTAAGAAGTTGTTGAAATACCTGAAACACACTAAACACATGAAGTTATTGCTAGAACCAACACACACTGATCATGCAAAGTTATGTTGTTATGCAGATTCTGATTGGGCAAGTGATAAGAAATCACGCAAAAGTACTTCTGGTTACATGATGTTCCTGAATGGATGTCCTGTTTACTGGCAAGTGAGAAAACAGAGTTTTGTTTCATGTTCATCTACTGAAGCTGAATATGCTTGTGTTTCAGATGCTTGTAATTCTCTAACGTGGTTTGATGCTTTGATCACAGATATCTGGACACATCCGATTCGACCAATCACCGTGATGGAAGATAATGAATCGGTGGTTTATATTTCTGAGTCACATTTTACAGGTTCTAGGTCCAGACACATTGACATTCGTTATCAAAACACAAAGCAATTAGTTAAGCAAGGCTTTGTTAAATTGCAATATGTTTCTATACATGATCAGATTGCTGATATGCTCAACAAACCACTTGCAGCAGCTCAACACAAGTATCTGCGAAAGAAGATGTGCCTTATGTGATGATTTGATGACATCAGCCCAACTAGCAAAAGAAGAGGTGTCACTGCGTTAATTGTTTGCTAGCTGAACTGAAGATTTATTGCGCTGGTCATAGCCCTTATCAGCAATGATTTACTGCGCATGCTTTTTAACACGTTTCATAATACATCACACATTCCAGAGATTTCTTTACTTTTGTTCTTCTGTTCGTCTGCCAAGAAGGTGGGCGACAATTGCTTTTGCCAAAATGTAACAATTAGATTTGTTTTCATTTTATTTTCATATTAAAAGTTTGTTTTTAATTAGAACATGTTATCGGATCTTACTTTCGCTTTTTCTGAAGATATGCTGTTTGGGAAAGCCGACGGTCTACACCTCATTAGCTCAGGGTGAAATTTCCCCTGACAATGACGTCAGCAGAGATTTGACAGCCGTGAACGCATGCGCTTTGCGGCTGCCCCATCTCCATGCTGCTGATCTGTCAAGTAATCTCTGTAGAGGCTCAGCTACGGATGCCTTATGGGGAAGAAACATCGCATAGAAATTCAGCAGCCCTAGAAAAGCCTGCAACTCAGCTCTATTAGCTGGTGCTGGTGCATTTTTGATTGCCTCCACTTTGGTCTTAGAAGGATGGATGCCTTGGGCATCAATGTGAAACCCTAAAAATTCTACGGAGGAAACTCCAAAATGGCATTTAGATTTTTTTAAGTTTTAACCCTTTTTCCTTAAATCTATGTAAAACGTCTCTCAGCTTTTGAATTAATTCTTGTTTGGTGTTGGCTGCTATAAGAATGTCGTCGAAATAAGGTAACACCCCAGGAATTCATTGTAATGTTCTTTCCATTATGCTCTGGAATATTCCAGGTGCTACACAGACCCCAAATTGTAGTCTACGACAGCGGAACACCTCCCGATGTGTAACTATCGTTTGAGCGTCCGCTGTTGCGTCGTCCACCTTTAATTGTTGATAAGCTTGAGCAAGGTTAAGCTTAGCAAAAATTTTACCTGTACCTAAAGAGTGCAGCAGATGCTGCACTACGGGAACCGGGTAGGGGTGCGCTTGTAAGGCTCGATTGATGGTTGCCTTATAGTCAGCACATATTCTAATTGAACCATCTGCCTTCATAGGTATGACTATAGGTGTTTCCCACCTGGAATAATCAACGGGCTCTAATATCCCTTGCGACAATAGTTTGTCTAGTTCCTGGTCTACCTTGGTCTGTAAAGCAAAAGGAACTCTCCTAGCCTTAAGTCTGATTGGGGTTATGTTAGGATCCAAATTGAAAGATATAGGAGACCCCTTAAATGTTCCTAATGAGTCATTGAATACCTCTGAGAACTCCCTGGTGAGTTCTTCAAACTCGCTTGTGTCTTTTCTAGCATGGACTCCTGTTATTTCTAAGCCTAAAGCTTCGAACCAGTCCAATCCTAATAAAGTGGCTAAGAGGTTTGTTACTACGACCATAGGAAGTTTCCCTTTAAACTGGCCGTGTTCCACTAAAAAATTTCCGCTCCCTTTAAGAGGGATTGAATTGTTCTGGTAATCTTTTAGGATGCACTTGCACTTTTCCAGTTGTTTTTCTGGAAACCGGGGCACCAGTTGTTTGAAAGTGTCCCACACTATGATGGATTTTGAAGATCCCATGTCGATTTCCATCTCACAGGGTGCTCCTTCGATGTGTACAGTTATGTATTTCTTCTTACGTTTGCCTGTAGTCGCCGATGCTGTGTTGATGGTCTCCTCTCCTTCTTCCTCCTCCGGATGCACAGCATAGCAGTTGTCAGTCCCTCTGAACGGCCTTTGATTGGTAGGTCGGCTGCTTGCGTGATTGAATGGTCTGGCCGCTGTGTCAACAAATGGTTGGGGAGCCCTACAAACATAGGCTAAATGCCCCATCTTTCCGCAATAGCGGCAAATGGCTGTTTTAAATCTGCAAGTTGAACGCAAGTGATTTCCCCCACAGCTGAGGCAGCCAGCTGGAGATACTGCGCTGTTAAGTTTTTTCTTCCTGGCTGCGCTTATGTTTAAATGTCTCACTTCTTCTGGCAGCCATGCATCATCATTCAGCTCCACTGCTTGTTGGTTTACTATAGCAGAGGGCACTGGTGGGTTGTGGAGGGATTGGTATCTCCTTATTTCAGCCGCTGATCTATCGAACTGCTCAGCCCCTCTGGCTTTGTCCATTGCTATGGCTAGATTTAAATCAGAGCGAGCCAACAATCGCTGATGTAAGCGAGGGTCTTTCACTCTGCAAATTACCTGTTCTAATAACGGGTCATCCAGGTCAGGGAATTCGCAATGGATGGCAGCGTTTCTTAAAGCGGCAACATATTGACTAACAGTCTCATTTTCGCCTTGGATACACTGTCTGAATGTGTACTGTCTTGCGAAGCGGGACGGTTTTGGGGCATAGTGACCCTTAAGCTTGGTTATCAGTGTTTCCCAAGGTACGTTAAATACTTGGGCTGGCGCGACTAGGGCTCGGGCAGTGGTGAACATCTCAGGCCCACAGGAATTAAGAAAATATCCCCTCCACCTTTCATCTGAAACATCCTTTAAATCATTAGCAAAAAGGAAACATTCAAACTGCTCAATAAATGACTCCCAAGATTCCCTCTCAGGCATGTAAGCAGCAAACAGTGAAGTAGTTGCCATGGTTTACGGCTGTCAGTTCAGTTAAGGACGTATCAGTCGTAAATATCATCTTAGAGAGGTTTTGTTGCCTCAAGATCCCATCCTCGTCGCCAGGTGTTTAATCTCAGGCGCCTGAGGTAATTACGAGGCTCATTGCTCATACAACAGTTTTATTTGGAACAGAATAGATGCGAGCGAAAACAAGTCCTCTGACAGCTCTTTTATACCCCGAGCTGTCATCGCAGCAACCAATAGAATCCTTTAAAACTTTCCGCCTAAAACAAACACGAACGGGCCAATCAACTGGCATCCTGCCTGATTGACAGGAGGGGGCGGGACACGTACATACGTGACACTAACAAACTTCTATAGAGCCCTATAGAAGAATTGTTGTATTGCCGAGACGTCAGCTCCGCCATCCTAATCACGGCTTTTATCGAGGACTTGTAATATTTGGTTTTTCATAACATACAGCTTGCCCCTCACCAAGCTAGGCCACCTTGAATTGTGCATTCATTTTTGTGAGATTGAACTATTTGTTTCCCTCTAGTGCTACTTTTAGAGTATCCACTATGCCCCAATTTGGGCTTTTGCTTTCACCTGTGCTTGGGTAATGATTAGTGCCACAAGCTTGTGAGACAGAATAATCAGTCTGACTATTTCCTGCTTGGAGCTGTTTTAATGGGAGATCCTGGATAGTGCATCAGCTAAAAAATCCTTTCTCCCTGGGAGGTATCGGAAAGTCAATTAAAGTACTGAGTCCACTATTACTTGTGCGATAATCTCTGGAGCATTTTTAGGGCTTTTAGGTTTTTGTGATCAGTCCAGACCTATAAAGGGCTCTTTCTCCTTTCCAGGGCAATGCACTGCATAAGCCTTGTTCTCCCAAACCATCCACTACCATTCAGTATCAGTTCATTTCCTGGAGGTTTACACACAGGTTGTAGGGCACCCTGGCTGTTCCTTTGTAAATGAACTGCCCCCATGCCACATTGCTAGCATCCACCTGAATAATAAATGGAGCATTAGAGTGTTTTAGCACTGGTTCGGTATTAAACAGCTATGCTGGGCTGTGGAGGCTGATGCAGTCTCGGATCAATCTCCCACATTGCCTGCTGTGCTGGATGTGGTCATCCCACTGGTCACTAAGGTTGGATATGGCTGATAGTCTGGCTGGTACAGGGCACAGGCTTTTCACACCTTGAGGCTTTTGAAAGCCCCTTGCATAAAGTTGATGGCTTGTTCCATCATTCAGTCAGCCTAGACATGCTTTCCACCTGTGTCTTCCTCCTCCTCCTCCTCCTCCTCCTCCTCCTCCTCCTCCTCCTCCTCCTCCTCCTCCTCCTCCTCCTCCTCCTCCTCCTCCTGTTCTTTCAGCTCCATTCTCTGTTCCCATTGGTGGCTTCTGTGGTTTCCACAAGTAAAAGTCACCCCCCACGGGCTTCTCTTCTCTGTCCTCATTCCTTCTGATGCCCAGGGACCACATAGATCTTACTGGATCACAGCACATCTCCCTGTTTCTAGTCCATTTGGAATGATCCAGCCTGCACAGAGACCTGGATGAAGGCTCCCCCAGCATTCAATCTCTTCTTGGTCGCTCTCTTGAGCCAACATCGCATGCATGGTCACAACAGTAGAGGTAATGCCCTCAATTGCAGATTCCACTTAATGTTGGACCTGTCCCATCTGATTCCTTAGGGAAGTAAAATTCTCAACTCCATTTGGTTGAAGTGAAAAGCACTTTTACTAAGAGATGCTGATTGTAGTAAAGTTAAGCAGAATCTAAAATTCCCACACACCAATACAGAACTATACCTCTGGTTTCCCCTAACACCCCCTCCCCATGGTCCATCCATGTGTAGCCAATCCAGCATTGCCCAGATGTTTTGGGAAATGCTGAGGTGTTTGTATTGGTGAAATTCCACTCTCAGGGCAAACAGCCTTGAAGATGCCAGCATGCCACTTCCAAAACCCTCTGTTCTTTCTCAACTGCCAATTCCCCCATCCCAATTTCTCATAATAAAGGTGTACAGCTTTATAGCCCATTTGTTCCTCTCTGCCTTCCCAGTTGATGGCAGAATGCCGCCAAGGCATCAAGCCAAAACTGGTGGATCTGACACATCGATAAACAGAAACAAAATGCAATTGAATTTTTTCCTCATATGAAAAAGGTTTCAATCTTTGAGCTTAATACTTATGATTTCTACTGTAGTGTTATTTATAAATGTTAAAAAAGAGAAAAATAACAATTGTACCAGGGCAGATTGATTTCAGCACTGCTCATCTCTTACCATTTGTTTTCTATTTATTTTTACAGTACACTTTTATTTGCTAAAAATAATATACAGGTAGGACTTACTTAGTAATAACAATTGGCACTTTCCATTGCTAAAGGAAGCAGTCATAAAGCATGATATTTGACCATATATGAGTTAGCAACAGCCGTTATAGCAGTCCCCAATTACTTTTACTTAAGTGAAGACTGTGTGCATTATTAAGTGTGGATCTAACATGATCATCATCATAACTTCTGACTTCCTGCAAACTTCTCAATTGACCTTTCGTGCTACTTTACATTGCTACTCACAAAGCAATGATATAGGTGGCTATAAATTAAAATGTCCTTTCTGAAAAAGTAATAAAACTTTGGAACTAAATCATTATGCTTACTGAAGTTGTTAGTAAACTGACTTTTCCAAACTTGCTAGTGTTATCCACCACAGTTGCATTTTTGGACCAAATCTCAGATTTAAACTGAATTAGTACAATTAGTATTATTAATATAGCATTAGGAAAGCAACCCTAGTTACTTGTAAGTAGGTGTAGGGATTCCTCTGGCTCTGCAGTTCATTGACACTTTTGCATCTGGAGACTCTTCTGGGTACACGGTATCAATGGGCTGCTCTTCAAAAATTGGTCCATAACCTTTTAGTTCATCTGGCAAGGCAATTGAATAATATCACCCAATTAGTACATATAGGATGCAAATAGTTTAAACATTTCTAAATTATTTTAGAGATGCAACACAGGAACAACCACAAGCTATAGTTTCCAATTAATTATTTTATCTTGTCAGTATAATACCCATTAGAAAATAGTGTGAAGCAATTTCAGTTCCTTTTAAGCACGCTAGCTTTCCACTGACACTGTCAACCAGTGATGTGCGGTGAGGTTTATGACTGGTGAGGCACTGACACAGTGCTGAGTTTCAAATATTTTTAGACTTGTGGACTTCAACTCCCAGAATTCCACAGCCAGGCATGCTCAGTTCCAATTTAAAGCGACAGCATTTGTTTTTCTCCTTTGCTCCTTCTTTCTTTTTCTTTTTCTTCTCCTTCCCCTCCTTCCTCCCTCTCTCCCTTCCTCCCCCTCTCTCAAACACACACACACACACACACACACACACAAGTTGGATTGGACTATCTCTCCTACCCCTTCCCTCTTCACTCACTCTCAAACAAACCCCCCCCCCCCACAAAAGTTGGATTGGATATCTTTTCCAGTGGCTTGAAAGCAGCTCCTCTGCCATCTCCCCCCAATTCCCCTGCTGCCTTTCCCAAACACCTCCACCATTGCAAATGCAGCCTGCTGTCTGGGTGGGAAATGCCTGGAACACAATAAAGCCCACCCACCACCTCCTGCTGGCAGGCTGGGGTGAGAGGAGAGGCAGAGAAGCCGGAGGGGAGCCGAGCCGAGCCTTCCAAAAGAAAGAGGCTGGGGGGAAGTGTGTGTACTACAGCATGGCTCTTTGCCTGGCTTCCTGCCTCCTCCTGTGGTCTCCTCAGTGCTCGCTTGTGCTCTCCCTCCCCAAGTGTAGTTTGATTGCAGGTGGAGCCACGTTGCCTTTTCAAACTTGTAATCAGTGAAGCTGGGCTAGATTTTTATATAGTTTTATCCAGCTGTGTGTGTGTGAGAGAGAAATGAATGGGGGCCTGGGGAGGAAGTCACTACACTTGGGGAGGGAGAGCACCAGTGAAGTTAAGCAGAGTCATCCACGGTGAGGCAGCAACTAGCTCAGCTTTTTCCTTTTACCTTTTTTTTCATGATGAGAGTGGTGAGGCTGTGCCTCACTTGCCTCACCTGACTGCACGTCACTGCTGTCAACCATCCTGCCAACTATAGCTAAGTTTATTGAGATATTGGTGATTTGTGCACATCTATTAAAAGAATAGCGAGACAAGAGTTAAAACATCCCAAATTATCCCTATAGCTTCCCTAAAGTTCACTGGACTGGGTCATGTAACAAAGCTGAAGCTGATAGGTCAATTTTATTAGCAGTGTGCTTATTCTTCATACTTTGCAATTCAACAGCCATCTGATTTCCTGTCTACCCTCCTTTTATGGATAGTAAAATGTTCTTTAATTAATGTGTGGTTTTGTTTTCAAAATTGTTCAATTCTAGTTGCAGGGAAAACAATTCTACAAAATACAGCTAATACAAATAATGCTAAGAGGAATTTCTAGAAGCTTTTATAAAATATTGAAACAATGCATAAAAGTGAAAGGAAATCTATACAATTTGATTTTGCTCACAGCTTTCCATTTTCCAATCATTACTTTAGAACCAATATTCTTGGCCATCCACAACACCTATTGTTGTATTTCTTACTTTGAATGAGTATCTTCCCTAAGGTCTTAATGCTTTCAGAACAAGCCCCAAAGGATATTGTAAGGTGCTACAGACAATTCATTAATAGCTATTCTATATTGAAAATGCACCTACCGAAAGCACTGATTTTCATACTCTTTTCCATCTAGGTCTATGTCTACAGGCCAAATGAAAATTCAGTGCAAAATTTATGTAACGGATTATGAATATGCAATAAATGCTATACAAATATTTTTTTTCCTTTGACCAACCTTCTCATACAAAGGTGTTGACAAGATCTGTAGGTACAATGCACATACTATCTCATTGAGTTTGTGATAGTCTCAGCTCAATTAGTATGTACTATAACAGCAACATCAAGGAAGTAACACATTAACTCTTTCTTTATGAATCTGAAAGTTGCCAAGTTTAAAAAACACTGATGTATTGTATATTATATAAAAATGAAGGTAATAAGAAATCATTTGCAGCAGTGAAGGAACAAGTGTGTATAATGCAGGTACTACTATTTTATTTGGTTTTAATTAGGGTATATGATGGCATTAGTTTTTCAATTATCCTGTCTCTCCATATAGAACTAGGAAGACAATAAAGTAAATGTAATCTTAAAACAATTTTATCTTTTTTTCTTGTGATCACCTGTTAAAAGACAGTTTTAGCACAACTATATAATAGATAACATTTAACAAAAATACTAAACAAGCCTCAAGAGCCCAGGGCCGGGATGGAGCCTGCCAAAATGCCACAGAGAAGGCAGCCCTGCCTGGCCACCTGCAACTCCAACCAGGATGGCAGTTGCTTCCCGGTTGGGCTTACTACCCCAATCATGGCTGGGTCAAGGCACAATGGGCCCCTACCCTAGAGCCATCACAGCTCCCTGTGCCGATTTCTTCACCCCCTCGCCCTGGGGTCCCACCAGTGATTAAGAGCCAACCCAAGTGATGCCTGTTCGGCTGATGGCTCATGACCTTGCGAGCAGAAGAGCAGCCGAGAGGGGCTTCAGAATGGCCCATTGAATGCCTCTGCTGAAGTCACCAAGGCCACTGGGTGGCCAACTGCATGGCTACAGCCCCCCAGCCAAGAGTAAGGACCCCAAGCCAATCAAGGTGAAGAAGCCACTTTGAGATGCAATGGAAAGTAGAAAATTCGCTCGCAGACTGTCAAGGTCTCCCCTCCCCCAGCTGGGGAAGAGGGAATTCCAGCCATTTTTACCACATAACCTCTGGACATAGCAATGGGAACTCCTGATGAGAGACTCACTTTCATTGCGGCACCCAGAATGGAATGGCCACTAGTTCTAGGGCTTACCTGGTTGAGGAAGTGGAACCCCAGAGTGAACTGGAAGCAGGGAACCTAAGATTTCAATGGGGAGTGACTGGACCCAATGGCCAAAGGGAGGAACTAGGGGGAGACCCAAACAAAGAAGTGACAGCGGTAAAGGCTGCACCAAACCAGGGCATCCCCAGGTAGTACAAGGACCTAGCTTAGATGTTCAGGGAACAAGGCTCCAACGAGCTTCCCCCCCCCCCCCACTGCTCCACAGACTGCGCTATCAAGATTCTCCCAGGGGCCAAACTTCCGAAACAAAAAATGTATAGCATGTCCCCCAGGGAACTTGAGGAGTTGAGAGTCTTCATAGATTAAAAACATGGTGAGACGTTTCATCAAACTGACATGACCAACTATTGCCGCCCCATTGCTATTCCGAGAGAAGATGGGTCTTTGTGCTTTTGTGTGGATTATAGAAATTTAAACACTGTGTGTAGAATATGTACCCCCTCCCCCTCATGAAAGACATGTTAGCCCACCTCTCCAAAGGATTTTTTTTCAAAACTGGACTTAAGAGAGGCTTATTACTGAACCAGGATTAGGGAAGGGGACAAATGGAAAACAGATTTTAACACCTTTCGGGTGTTACCAATTCAAAATGCTCCCATTTGGATTACAAGGCGCCCCTGCTGTGTTTATGCAACTGATAAACGAGGTGCTCCATGAGCACCTGTACAAAGGGGTTCTGGTCTACTTAAATGACATTTTAATAGACACTGAGACAAAAGTTGAGCACATAAAGCTTATCCGAGTGGTCCTAAACAAACTCTGTGCTGTGAAACTTTACACAAAACTTTCCAAATATGAATTGCACAAAGATAAAATTGACTATCTGGGATATAGAATTTCCCACGAGGGCGTGGAAATGGACCCAGGAAAAGCACAAGAAATGATCAACTGGGCTCCCCACACCCCACCCACAAATAACTTCAAAGCTTCCTGGGGTTTGCACATTTTTACCAGCAATTTATCCCAACATTTGCACAAATTGTGCTCCCAATCATTAACATGCCGAAAACAAGGGGGGGGGGGAAACGAAACCAAAGCAGCCCATAAACTGGACCACGCAATGCCAGGCAGCATGTGATAGACTGAAACAATTGTTCTCAGCCGAACCAGTCCTAAAACATCCAGATCCAGAACAGCCATTCATCATACAGACAGATGCCAGTGATTTAGCAGTTGGAGCTGTCCTACTCCAAGAAAATGAGCAGAGCCAACTGCAGCCCTGTGCACACATGTCTAAAAAACTAAGTGATGTGGAACAGAGATGGGCTATCTCTGGAGGAGAAGGAGGATTTTGCAGTACTGTGGGCTCTCCTTACTTGGAGGCATTTGCTAGAAGGGAATAAAATCCTTTCCGAAGTCTGGGCTGATCATAAAAACCTAAAAGCCCTAAAAGCCCCATGAAAACTCTCCCCAAAACAAGTTCACTGGGCTCAATACTTCAAACATTTTAATTTGAATCTAAAATATTTCCCTAGAGAAATAACATTTTAGCAGACACACTATCCAGAAAGCCTCAGTTTAATAGTGGGAAACCTGAAGTGAACAAATCCCTGCTCCCGACCTCTCAAATAGCAGTCAAAGTGCTATTACCAGGGTGCAAGCTAAACAAGCACTACTAATGGACAATGCTACCACTCAGGCATTTTAAAAAGCCCTACTGGTTCCTAGCCCATAAAAACACTTGTTTAATTAAAAATGACTTAGCTTGGGTGGGAGGAAAAGTATACGTTCCAGCTAGTCAGAGAATTCCTCTCATGCAAACATGCCACAACTCCAAATTGGCAGGTCACTTCAGTTCCATGAAAATCCTACACCTTATCAAAAGGCAACTCTGGTGGCCATCTCTTAAGAAAGATATTGAAAGCTATGTACCCAGTTGCCCTATCTGTGCAGCAGCAAAGAGGAGACAAGGAAAAATCCCTGGTCTTTTACAGACAGTAGCCAAGCCTTCAGCACACTGGAAAGATCTCTCTATGGATTTTATGTAGAGTTACCTGAAAGTAGGGGGAATAATGTTATCTAGTTCATAACAGACCTTTTCTCCAAGCAGGCCTACCGTTCCCTGTTAAAAAAATCCATTCCTTGCACTCTAGCGCTGGCTTCACCCTATTTTGAGTTGCCACTGGCCAGGACTTCATCCCAATGCCAGAATTACCAATAGAGGAACCAACCATACCCTCCCTTAAAGAGTGGATACAACAACTACAAAACACCTGGCCAGTAGTGAGACTAGCCCTGAATGAGGCTAGAGCCACTTCTGAAACCTAAGCTGACAAAAGAAGGACAGAAACAAAACCCATTTAAAATAAGTGATAAGGTTTACTTGTCCACAAAATTACTATAATCCTTACAAACCTCAAAGAAATTGGGACCAAACTTCATAAGAGCCTTTCCCAATCACTAAAACCATCAACCCATTAATGGTAGAATTACTACTTCCGAAGACACTTAGACATGTCCACCCTGTTTTTCACTGCAGCCTGTTGAAACCTGAAATTACATCCCCTTTAAGGCCCCCAGCAGACGCTCCTCTGATCCCTATTATGATCAAAGGGGAACAACACAAAGGGGAAATCAAAGAGATCCTTGGCTCCCACACCCACCAGGGTTCAACTCAATACCTAGTCTCCTGAAGACATTTACCTCCCTCACAAAATGAGTGGCTAGCTAAGAAACATGTTAGGGTCCCTGCATTGCTGAAAAAGTTTCACTCGAAATATCCTAACAAACTGAACTAACTCTCTATGATGTTCATCTTTCTGTTCCCTTTTACAGGTAATCCCCTCATTTTCTGAAGGGGGGGAAAGCATGTCAGATCCCTATCATGATACTGCCATTCAAGTGGGGAGGGGACCCCAGATTCTTTTACTCACTTATTGCTCTCATCCTGTTTCCTATGGATCCTGTAATTCCCTCACCTATTGTAACCTGTGATTTGATTTACCTTGGGAAATGTACAAGGGGGGAGGGCCATCTGTTTTCTCTCAGTTTGGAAGTCTCACAGAAGAAGCGCATGGGGACGATCCATTATCTCTTTCTCAGGACAACCATTTCCACAACATTTTCAAACCTGTGGATTGGCTCATTTAACATCAAACTGAGGGGAGGGGTTTCTAACAACTTTATCCTAATGGAATTGCCTGGGTGGAACTCAGACCCTGCTTTGCATTGTCTTGCATTCACTTTCTTTCAGTAAAAGTTTCCTTTTGAAATGCTAAACTTTTGAGTATCCATGCTTCTTTTTAGAAGTTTATTGAAATTAGCTTTCTTAAAGTCCAAGACTCTAGTTTGACTTTGTTCTACTACTTGTGTTTGGATAATGTTGAATTCCAATATTGCATGGTCACTTGCCCCCAGGGTTCCTATGGCTTCAACACCTTCTATCATTTCCTCTCTGTTAGTGAGAATTAAGTCCAGTATGGCTGATCCCCTTGTTTCCTTCTCTACTTTTTGGAAAACAAAGTTGTCTGCTAGGTTTGTTAGGAACCTGTTGGATCTTCCACTTGGTGCAGAGTTTGTTTCCCAGTTGATGTCAGGATAGTTAAAATCTCCCATTACTATTGTGGTGTGCTTCCTACATACCTTAGTTAGCTGACTAGCAAAAAGTTCATCTTCTTCCTCTGCTTGGTTGGGTGGCCTGTAGTATAGACCTATGGCAATGTCATTTCCCCCACAACCTTTAATATTGACCCAAATGCATTACTTTTATTACTTTTATTATTATAAAGTATATACACCAATATTTCCCCTTCTCTTATTTCTATCACTTATTCTAGCTTTTAATCATGTCACCCTTGTTTTAAAAACTTTTTCTGTCTATCCTATCTAACTTCTAATCATGTCACCTACCTAAAAAAAGAGAAAATAAGAGAGAAAAGGAAACGCAAATCCAAACAGCAACAAAATGGATCATCCATCCATTGTCTCTTGCCCGCTTCAATATTTTAATTGTTACACTTTTGTTACAGAGAAAAACAAAAACAAATCAGAACAATAAAAAAAGAAAAATTATCTATTCATCATCTTGCCCACTTCAATACTTTTTATTGCTATGCTTTTTCTATTGACTTGCCTCCCAAATTCCTCTCTTAAATCTATCTCTATTTACATCTACTACTTGGCTATTTGATCTAAGCCCTTCTCCCACCTCTACCATTTTCTACTGCTCAGTTTTTAAAGTTTCTACCCAGATCCCTGTCTCCCTTTCAAACATATACAGTATTCCAACTCTCTTAATATATTTCACCCAGTCCATCTCTTTCTCAAGCACCTGCAGAAGTGACCTTAATTGCTTCCATGCTCTCATGATCTCTGCATACATTCTCCACATTCCATTTCCCCTTTCTCTCCCCCCAGTTCATTAGCAATTTGAAAAGCATTAAGGTTTGAAAGAAGCAAAGTGGTTCAATCTTGACATGCTGGCCCCCTGAAGGAAAAGAGCACCTGGAAAATATTAAACACAGATTAATTATTGTTGTTTAGATGGTCTTAGCCTTTACTACTCTCTTTGGCAGTTTGAGGTATTTTGCATGGAACCTTTCTACTAACTTGTCTGAGCTAACATT
This sequence comes from Natrix helvetica, assembly GCF_964273705.1. NCBI lineage: Eukaryota > Metazoa > Chordata > Lepidosauria > Squamata > Natricidae > Natrix > Natrix helvetica. The sequence goes on from NC_138553.1 coordinate 57,068,968, forward strand.
TTGGGCACCTACCCACTCAGGATTGGCTGAGGGATATCCTTTCCACTGCACTAAGTATTGTAATTTCCCCTTGAAGTGTCTTGAGTCCAGTATCCTCTTTATCTAATTGTGTTTCCCTCCTCCCATCACAGGAGGTGGAGACTTCTTGACTGGCCTTAACTTGGAGCCTCGGAAGGGCTTCAATAAGCTACTGTGGAACACTGGGTGGACTCATTTGAGTACCTTAGGTAACTAATTCCATTAACTAGGTTTATGACTCAAACAATTGGGAATGGACCTATGTACTTGGCACCCAGTTTTTTACAAGGTTGATTCAGCTTTAAGTATTTAGTAGACAGGTAAACTTTCTTGCCGATTTTGAACTTCTTCTGAGGGTCTCTTTTCTGATCTGCCTGTTTCTTTTGTGACTCCCTGGTTTTATTCAGGGCTTTCTGCACATTTCCCCAAGCAGCTTTCAGGATATCCATCCATTCAGTTATTGTTACTGAGGGAGGAAATTCCCTCCGAAATCTGGTATTGGTACAAATTCAACCCCCGTGGTTACTTTGAAAGAGATGAATCAAGTGCTACTATGCACCAAATTATTATAAGCCACTTCTGTGAAAGATAGGAGCTCCACCCACTTGGTTTGCTGATAGTTTATATAGCAACATAGGTATTGCTCCACTATTTGTTCTCCACTAATTTGTTCTGCCACCACATTGGTCCTTGGATGGAACCCCAAAGTAAGTCCCTGAGCTGACCCTATTTGCTTTAGGAACACCTGCCAGAACTTTGTTCTAAACTGCACCCCATGCTTCCAGTCTGAAATGATGTGCCTTGGGACTCCATGCAGCCATTAGACATGCAAACATTTTGGCCAAACTTCAGACTGAGGGAAGGTTCGGTTGAGTGATGAAGTGTGCTTGTTTTGAAGTCAAACACAATCCAAATTACCATGCTTCCATTACTTTCCAGCAATTCCCCTATGAAATCCATGGCAATTTCCTCTCATGGTCTGCTAGGATTGGCCACTGGCTGCAGTGACCTAGGAGTCCTACCGGCAATCATTTCATAGATGCACACACTAGATAGCTGGTTACATTGTTCTGTATGTCTTACTTCATCTTAGGCCATGAGAATTGTCTTTTGACCAAGTGAAGAGTTTTCACAAACCCAAAGTGTCCAGACAGCTTTATGATGTTGCTCCCTTGTAGAATTTGGGTCCTCTGGCTGGCTGGAACATACACTTTGTCTCTCTTCCATGCCAGGTCCTCCTTCATTATCAGATAGGCTTTGTGATCTTTGAGCCATTCATCTTTGTTCAGGGCTTCTTTTAGATGTTGAATCAGTTGGCCAGCTGAGGAGTAGCTAACCACCCTCACCCTCACTGAGACCTGCGCTGCCAGTTGCCTGGAGGAAATGGTGGAGTTAGCTATTTCCTCTCAGGTGCTTTTGTATTGGGGCATCCAGGAGAGTGCATTAGCAAGTAATTTTTTCCCCTCTGGCAAATATTAAATGGCCACCCAGTCTGGGAGATGATGGAGGTGGGGGAAGAGATAGAAACAAAGTGCTCAGCTCACTTACCCCAAGCTTCTTCCTCTAGCTGCTGCTGAGTGCCCTTGGCTCCTGGCTCCTGAGGAGCCTCTAGCATCCAAGCGATAGCAGCTGTGCAGGACCTCTGGTGCACACCAGGCACACATTTGCCCAACACAACCTGGTCACTTCACCTGCAGGGCACCCCCCCCCCAGTTTGAGGAGATGGCACCCCACTGCCTACCCCATTCTCCCCCCCCCCAATGAGGAACTCTTGGCCTCCCTGATCCTCATTGTTTGTTTTTAGGGTGGGGAACAGAAGGGGGGAAGAGGAAAGAAGTAAGTAAGTAGGAGGGCACTGAGCCATCAGGAGAAGGCACAGAGTTGGTACAGGAAAGTGCCCTGGCTCCAAAGGTGAACCTCCCAGTCTTGGGGTATTTCCCGGTTTGTCTGGGGGGTTGGTGGAAAGTATTCGCCTTTCAGGATTCCCCTTGAGGGAAAAGAAGCACATGCTGCTAGTTCCCTTCCCCTCAGCCTTATGGCGTGGATCCTGAATTCTGTCCAGTGACCCTATCCAAAATCTCCAAATGTGGCTTGAAGTTCATCCAGGAGGGCATCCACATCCCCCTACTCTGGTGCTCCTTCATTGTGGAGGTACATCACCCACTCTGCTGCCTCATCCTCTAGATTTGAAGTGATGGCATTCATGTGGGCAACTTCGTCTGGGTATTGCCCTGTACCACTCCAGATAATGCCACACCCGGTTCAGGAAGTACTCTAGTTGCTCTGGCCATCCATCAAACATAGCTTTTAGAGGCAGGGCTCCTGGTCATCCCAAATTAGCACATAGCCTGATGACAGCCCCTCTGCTAGAGCCTGGGCTCTTGCTGATGCAGGGATTCCCTGGGCTTGTCCCTCAGCTGCAGGAGGGACTACAGCTCTTACTGATGGAGCCCCAGTTCCTTGGACCTCACTCCCCAATCTCAACCTTTGGGGTGGAGGGGGATGGGCCCACTGACACTTGGCCCATCTCAACTCCTCTCCTGGGACTGACTGGTTCATCAACACTGCTCCTCACATTTAGATTCTGACAAATCTTTCATGCAATTGCTCCACAGATGGGCTATGGCATGTGGTCAAGAATTTCCACTCCCCTGGTTCTTTACAAACTGCAGCCCTCTGGGCCTTCCATTTGCTCACTTGAGTCATGGCAACTCCAGGCAGGACCAAGGGGAACTCCAATTAGCTGCCTTCCCCACTCTGCTTGGCCATCATGTCTTCAGGTCAGGGAAAATGGATCCAGCCACAATTTCTTTCTCACATGCCAGTGGCTACTCCATCTTTTCCGCTATCACTTTGGATTGGGTCATCACTATTTGGGTGATGCAGGTGCCTCCTGAATAGGGAATGATCCAGGCTTCACTGTGACATCAGCTTTTCAGTCTGTTCTGAACATGTTCTGTTATACAGCTTTCTTGACAGTATCCCAGTGGGCTGCGTTGAGTTAAAGGAGAGTTGATTTAAAGTCAACCATCCAATTAGTGAACCCAAAACAAGGAAAAACTGTTGGGAAATTTGAATTCTCAAAAATAAAACTTTATTGGATGCATCAGAGAAAACCAGCTCTGTTTTCCTGTGCAAATGCTTGCCCAGTTAAATAATACCTTCTCCCCACCCCTGGGTGATCACATTGTCCAATTATGAGATGTCCTTTTGTTATGGAACAGTCCACCTCCTTCTCAAGCACCTGCAAGGGATGACCTTGATGGCTTCCATGTTCTCATGATCTCTGCATACATTCTTCACATTCCATTCCCCCCTTCCCTCCCCACACTTCATTGGCAAATTGAAAGGCATAAAGGTTTGAAAGAAGTAAAGCGATTCAATCCTGACCCCAACATAGTTTGGTCCCAACTTTTTGGAAGGTTCCTGGATTGCAGGTATTTTGTAGACAGGTAAACACGGTCCCCTACTTTAAAATCTTTAGGCTTTATTTGCTTTTTATCGGCTTGTGTTTCGTAACTTTTTCTTCCTCCAGTGACTTTCTAACCACTGGCCAGGTATTCTGTAATTGAGTAACTCAATCCTTCGATGATGTGGTAGAAGGGGTGGCTAGGGGCAATTCAGGAATGCACACTAAGTCCTGTCCCGTAGTCACTTTAAATGGGGTGAAACCCAGTGCTGCTATATACAGAGTTGTATGCCATCTCAGCAAATGGGAGAATTGTCCTACTGTTAATTGATGTAGCATCAGAGGTATTGGTCCTGGAACAATACCTCTGATGCTCATTCACAGTCCTCATTTATTTCTGGATGATGACTAGAACTAAGCCCCTGGGACGTTTCCAAAAGTTTTAGAAACTCCTACCAAAACTTTGAAGTGAATTACATGCCATGATCAGAGATCATTTGTTGTGGAGCACTGTGCACGCTATAGACATGTTGAATAAACAGCTTAGCCAGAGTGTGAGCAGAAGGAATATTTTGGCAGGGCACAAAATGTACCTGCTTAGAAAACAAGTCAGAGATCACCGAGAGCATGATATTCCCTGAACTTGAGTCCTGATGTTTTCCCTGCTGTCACTTTGCTGAGGCACATACTGGGCAGGTGGCCACATAACTCTGAATGTCCTTTTAAAGTGATGGCCATCAAAACTACCACTTAATTAGGTAAAATCTTTACAAATCCAAAATGCCCTGTAGTTTTTGAGCCATGGCTTTTCTCCAAAATCAGCAATCTCTGGCTTTTGGGGACAGGCTAGACCACGCTGTATGGAACATTCATTTTTGTGGGCTTGGAACCATTTGTCCCCCTCTAGTACTGCCTTTAAGATCTCTTCTATTTGTTCAACTATTTGGAATTTCACCTTTGCCTGTGCTCAGATGGTTACAAGCTGGTGGAATGGGATGAAGAGTCTAACTACCTCCAGCTTGGAGATGTTGTATTGAGGCATTCTGGATAGTGCATCCACTAAAAAATTCTTTCCCCTGAAAGGTATCAGAGGATGGAGTTGAATCAATTAAAATACTGAGCTCATCAGACTTGCTTGTGTGACAACCTCCAGGGTGTTTTCAGGGCTTCTAAATTTTTATGATCAGTCCAGACCTCAAATGTTACTTTGCTCCCTTACAGGAAGTGCCTCCAAGCTAGGAATGCTCAGCGCTCTGTGTAAGCCTCTTTTTCCCAAACTGCCCACTGACACTCTGTGCCAATGCGTTTTTGGATGTGTATGCACATAGGACACCCTGGTTGTTTCTTTGTAAGGAAACTGCCCCCACAGCCACATCACTAGCATCCGCCTGAATGATAAATTAGGCATTAGGGTCAGGCTGTTTTAGCACTGGCTCAGCTGCAAATAGATGTTTGAATTTCTTGTACACTTCTTGGCTTTCCTTTGACAATTTCAGTGGCTGGCTGGGTTTGGGCTTCCCCTCTCCTTCTGTTTTTAACAGATTGGTGATAGGGAGAGCAATTTGGGCAAATAATGAGATAAATTGGTGGTAAAAGTTTACAAAGCCATTGCAGTTGCTTCTTGGTGCAGAGTGGAGCCCACTCTAGCACAGCCCTGACCTTCTCGAGATCCAACTCTATCCCCTCATGGAAGATGCAGTAAGCAAGGTAGTAGATTTTACTCTGGTAGAGCTCCTTAGCATATAGCTGTGCAGCCCAAAGTTTTTTAAGGACCACCCTAAGCAATTTCACATGTTCTGACATAATGTCTATGGAGATTCTCATTAATTCAGGTCATGGTTTCCCAAAGGTGCTTTTTCAAGAGGTAACTGGACTTTCTGGTTTTTTCTTTGAAGATGTTTCGCTTCTTATCTAAGAAGCTTCTTCATCTCTGCTTCAGCTTTTTGGATAAGAAGCAAAACATCTTCAAAGAAAAAACCAGAAAGTCCAGTTGCCTCTTGAAGAAGCACCTTTGGGACATATTCTGTCACAGTTTCAATATAGACCAGTATGTCAACCAGATACCAAAACCCTTTTATACAAATGCTTATTCAGTACCTCATTTATTAGCTGCATAAAGACAGAGGGGATGTAATCCAAAAGGGGGAACTCTGAATTGAAAGCCCCCCAAAGTGCAATTTCCACTAATTCCCCTCTTTAATTTGAACTCAGTTATAGGCTTCCTGCAAATCTAGTTTAGTAAAGATCTTCCCTTTTGCCAGATGGGCTGCTAACATGTCCTTTATTAAGAGCAACAGGTAAACATTTTTCACACATGCACCACTCTATAATCCACACATAAACGAAGGGACGTGTCCTTTCAGACAGGACCAGGGCAGCTACCCTGGGTCGGGCCAGCTGGATGAACTCACATTTCAAATATATTTGTCTATAAAGAACTGTAATTCCTCCAGTTCTCTAGAAGTCATTGAGTAAAGTTTGGGCTTAGGCAGTTGAGCCCTTTGCAGGATTTCTATAGAACAATCAGTTGGCCAGTGGGCTAAACAATATAATTGCTAAACATACATACATTATTTCCTGTTTGTATGAAACTGTGATCTGACTTTAGAATGGATTACAACCTACCAGTTTTTTGCTCATTTCTGCCCTCCCCAGCCCCAAGGAACACTCTATAAGCCTCCTAAAGGCTCTGCATAGCCATTTTGGTGAAGGGGGCGGGGTTTTGGGAGACAAAAAAATCCTGTATTCAGTGTATAAGACGCACCCAGATTTGCAGCCTCTTTTTTGAGGGAAAAAGGTGTGTCTTATACTCCGAAAAATACGGTATATTTCAGTGTAATCTAAAAAAGCAGAAGAATTTCAGTTCCCAAATTATAGTAGTTCTAATTTAAAAAGTCAAGATATTCAATTTTTAATTAATCAGAATTATAATTAATTGGAATTAAAGGATCATTGTATTAGTTCATCAACTTTCAAAATGTGGCCAAATGTATGCTCCTAGTTATTTAGCTAAACTAATGGTAACTAAAACAATATTCTCATGTTTCAGAAGATTGTGGTCAAAATACATAACCAAAGAATCAGTGTATATTAACCTTTCCAAGTGTCATCATAGTTACTACTGAGAACAGATGTAATTATATTTGGATAAAATGGACATATATGTTAGTTATATACATTTTTAATGTTTAGGGCAAAAATACTGCTGTTTTTCCTGTCTTCTGAAACATCTTACCCCCACAACATTAGGCTGCCCCCAACCCTCCTATCTTTTTGTAAGGGCTGAAAGACATGGCTGTGGCAGTTGGCTTGGCACTCCAATGGGGGATCAGTGCAATGGAAATGGTTGATTGAGTAATAACAGATCCCACCTCCCCCCCACTCCATCCCCCCATCCCCATGTGTTTTTGGTTTTAATGTTTTTTTGTAATTGTAAACCGCCCAGAGTTGCCTTATAGTAAGAGGTGCAGTCAATAAATAAATAAATAAATTTAAGTTGTTATTAAAGTTTCAATAATATTTGTTGAATATATAATAATAGAAAAATTAAATTTTGTCAGTTTTCAAGAAAACATTCAATTCAGCATGAGGAAAAAGCAAAAGCAGCTGGGCTCCTGCCATAACATGCAGTAATGACTTAATCAAAGTAAAAAAAAATGCATGAATCTATTCTTCATTGTTTCTAAAGTTTTTCTTTAGAAACTTTAGAGAACAACCAGTGTTCTTCTAAATCTTGAGAACAGGGTGATTGCAATGATTTGCTTTGTTTCAGTGTGGTGTGGTCTGCTTTGCTTTTGTTGTGTTATTTTTGCTCTTCTGCTCATTTGTATTCTTTCTATGATAGGTTTTTTAAAAGATTGCAAATCACATAGAGTCATTTAGTCAGGCAGTCTGTACTTTATTTATTTTTTTAATAAAGAAAACATTACTTGCTCTACCAGGATAAAACTACAATCCAAGAGATAAAATGTCACAATACAAGTTGTCAGGGACATATGATTGAAAGTGGTTTAGTTTAATGATTCTTTTCTAGAGTGCTACTTGGGAAAATCAGTAAAAGTAAATGCCATCTGCAGGAATTGACTGATTTCTTTTTATAGAACTGCAGAATATAAAATGAACCTTAACATTCTTTTTTTATTTTTTTTGACTATTTTTCTTCTAGTATATCTAGCTTACTATCTTTTAAAATCACGTTCTTTGTTAACAAGCCCTGCATTCATTTTGTCTTCCCAGATTTGAGACAAATATAGAATTATAAATGATTATTAGTGAATGGCAGATACTTTTTGGTTGTCATGTCTCACATCTACTCAGTTCAGGTTGACATTAGTCCTTCAAAATGATAGCAAATATTTAATTTATAAAGCAAAGCATATATTTTTTCCATGCAAAAGGCCTTTTTTAATTTATTAAATTTCCAGTGGGAAATTCATGCTAAGATGCTAAAGAGAAACTACCAAACAAAATAGAAATTAATTAGGTAAGTAACCTAGTTGTCTGATAAGATATCAAAATAAGTCTCATATAGTTTTAATTTTTTCCTTTGTTTTTAAAATTGTTTAAATATTGTTAAAACTATTTTCTTTCATCTGCTGTTTTATTACATGTAAATTACTTTGAGGATCACTGGAGCTCAGAGCAATAATTATTTTATGTTCACAGTTTAAATTGCAAAACTTTGCCCATTAAATATACTATTGCCTGTTAAATTGAAAACAAGACAAGTAATTTTTAAGGTTTTTTGTTTAAAGATATAAAATCATTCACTGAATTATCCAATTTTATCATGAGAATAGAAGAGCTCAACTTACCTCGTATGTGAACTGTGATTCCATGTATCATGTCACGAACTTTTAAGTATTGGAATAGAAAAAGAAAACATTATTTTTTCAGTGTGTTCAATGAGTCGCCCAACCCATGAGCCACTACTACTAAGTTAAAAATGTCACTGTTACTCTAAGACATATCAAAGATTATTACTTTACAGAGAAATCGCTTTAATATAATTTTATTGCCAGGGATGCACCAAATAGTACTTGATCTGGGTTGTACCAGACATTTGAAACAAATCTGGGGTTTAGTGAAAAGAGAAAAGCAAAAAGCAAAGAATTGTTCATGCAAAAAAATACGGAACAGTTGATAAATTAACTTTTATATCCTGCATATTAAATAGTAACTTTAATCAGAATAGATGTTACAGTAGTGTATTTTACCAAATTGTTTACTGATAAAGGAAATTGAATCAAAATTTATTAATAGGACAGTAGTGACATGATTAATAATACACATTCAACTCTGCTTGTTTGGCATATCTTAAATATTACTTCCTGTATAAACGATGTTAATCCATCTTTTGAGTATTTATATTTTACTTGAGTGTTTCTTTCTTAAACTTGAAAGATCTAGTTGAGATAAAGCTAAATGTTTCAGTTAAAAATAATCTAAAATGTATTTAGTTCTTTTTATTCAAGTTAGTAGGCACCAAAAATATTTAATACTGGCTAAATCACACCTTTGAGAAGATGGAATGCTGATTCTTCCTTGCTACACATAATCAAACACACACATACACAAACACCTCCACACACCTCTTTTTAAAAGTAATATTTAAATGCCAAAGCTTCCATGAACATCAGAGGCAAAGATTTAGCCATAAGTGATCACACACCTCAAAAAACATGAAATATCCCTAAGCAGGAACACTACTTGGTTGCTTCTCAGATTGTTTTTTTTTTTGATGTTGTTAAAAAAGGCTAATTTCACGTTTCGGATCAGAATGCCTCAAATTCTTAAAGTCTGGTTTCACAGGACAAGTTTCTTAATAATAGTTGAGCAAACAATGGCTATTTCATAAAATACACAAAGCCAAAATCAATACCGTATTTTTCGGAGTATAAGATGCACCGGAGTATAAGACACACTCAGATTTTCACCCTTTTTTTGGGGGGGAAAGGTGTGTCATACTCTGAAAAATGCAGTAATTATATTATGGCTTAGCTTGATGCATGATCAGCATTGTCATTTATTATACATATATCATGACTTATAGCACAAATCTGTCCAAGTTTGAACCTCAGATGCCTTGGAAACCTATGCTTGCATCAATCTACAAAAAAGCAAAGGTGGGTATTTAAAAGTGCTAAATTACTCACCATTACTTCCAATAGCTGTTGAGTATTGCAGGCCTATTTTTAATAAAAGCAGAGTAAATAATTTTTTAAATAAGCAGTTACATTTTGTTTATAAAAATAGAAGCAGTCTCCTGACTATTTTAAAACTTGCTGGGAATAGTTCAGGAGATGGAACAAAAAGGAAAGAAGAGGAAGAGAAAGGCTTCTTAAGTGACTTTTTAAAAATCAAGTCAATTGAAATGTTTTTATAGCTAAATAATTAATGGAAATGATAAAACTGCTGGTTAAGGTTTGAGACTGAATGATTCCTGAATTCCAACATGAGACGTAGTATCCAAATTCACATTTTGTTCCTACAAATCCTGCCTGCAGAACAAAATGCTGAGTATGTTCAACTAAGACAAAATAAACTTATCTAGTGGGAGAAAGAATATATCATATAAGGATAACATTACAAATAATTAATATGTTGATTTCTAGTAGTTGAATTTGACTCTTAACTACCATGTTTCCCTGAAAATAAGACCCTATCTTATTTTGTTTTGATCTCCGAAATAAGCACTAGGGCTTATTTTCAGGGGATGTATTAATTCCCCCCCTTCCCTTCAGGGCAGCTCAGTGTCCAAGAGAAGGTGAAAGCAATGCTTTGGTTCTGGCCTCTGCTGCTGCAAAAGGCGTTTCTGGCACTTGCTGAGCATGGTCTAGGTCAGCAAGCAGGCACGGTTGGAACCACAGCTGCAGCTTCTTCCTGCTTTACCTTTGCCCTCAGTCAGGAGTGGGGTGGTTCATGGTGAAATGGTGAGTAAATTCACTTTGAAGATATTCCTAAAGCCTCAGCAGGAAGGGAAGGTTGCTTGGGTAGTAGGCTGAAAAAGTGGGGTTAATACGCAAGGTGTTGGTACTGGTCAAGCTTGGCATTTCACCTTCCTGTCTTTTGTGAACTTTTGGCTGCACACAAGGAAAGCAGTTGCAGCGGAGACCCTGGCTTGTTTCTCTCCCCAAAATTCCTCCAGAAATGGGTTTTTATGAGCGGCGACACTGGCATGATGAGCCTCATGGCAGTGTCACTGCTCACACATACAACGGTGCAACAAACCTTGCAGCATCCTTCTGCAAGCGCCAGCACCGGCAAAATGAACCACATGAAGACCCATTTCTGGCAGAGTTTGGGGGAAAGAAAGAAGCCAGGGTCTCTGATGCATCTGCTTTCTTTTTGTGCAGCCAAAAGTTCACAAAAGGCAGAAAGGTGAAATGCCAAGCTTGACCTACACCAGGAACTCATATATCAAACCCACTTTCTCAGCCTACTACCCAAGTGACCCTCCCCTCCTGCTGAGGCTTTAGGAATACCTCACAAGCCACTTCACCACCATTTCACCAGGAACAGGGCTCTCCAAAGAAAGGAGGCTCAGCAGGAAATTCCCTCTCCCCAATTTTCCTGCTGATCATTCTTTCCTTGGGCCAAAGATGCAGAGAGAGCATTTTTTGGATATGCGTCTGTACAGGGCTGGCGTGGCTGATGAGCAGAGAGGGGGGGATCTGGTTTAGGTAAGTATGGTGGAGCAGGCAGGCAGATATGCGGGCACTTCTTGGATCTTTTTTTTTCTCTTTTTTTTTTCCAAAAAGTTTTATTGGTTTTTTAAAACATTTATAAGGAAAAGGGTAAGTGGAATGGTTACAAATTTTGGCAGTTGCAAGTGTGGCAGACGCCCCCTCCCTCCAAACTCATAGGATACATCTAAATATAAAACATTAATACATAATCATAAAAAATCAGCATATTAATTCTAGAAAAAATAGTTTTCAATCAGTTTATATAGTTATGATATATAGTCTAGATATAATTTCATTATTACTTTTGGTCTGTTTATAACATTGTGGTTTTCTTATTCATTTTTGTGATCTGAGCTTTCTTGGTGTTGCCCCTTCACCCCCCGCTGGCAGAGCTCCGGCCCCTCCCGTGTCCTGTGTGACCATTGTGGTGTCTTCTGTTTTTTCTAGGTTCGCTTTATTTTTTTCCATAAAGGCCTGTGCCTCTATGGGTGTATTGATTCTGATTCTTGTCTCCTCCCAGAATATCAGCATACCTTCAGGCATCAACCATCTAAACCACACCCCCTTCTGGTATAGTTTATTCGCCAATTGCGAATAGTTTTTCCTTTTCTCCCTAATTTTTTTGGGGATCTGCTTCAGGATGGTTATCTCCCTGTCATGATATGTCAATGTTTGCCCCCTTTGTACACCCAGAATTTCATCTCTTGTGCTTTTCCTAAGGAATTTAATATGGACCTCCCTGGGTACATTGTGTGTTCTGGCATATGCTGAATTCACTCTATAGACCAGATCTATCTCCCATTCCATCTGCTGTTTATCTTTGTGTATGTATTCAGCTAAAATATTAGTCATAATGTCCCTTATATTTTCCCCATCTGCTTCTATTACATTTTGAAATCTGAGATAAAAGGACATTCTTTCAAACTCTGTTTTCATTTGTTGGACATCAAGTTCTTTGTTTCCCTTCTGTAAAGCTTCTACCCCCCCTCGCCTCCGCCACCCCACCCTCCACAAGGTCCAGTCTCTGTGAGTTCTTATAAATTTGGACTTGATTCTCTTTAATTTCTTCCTTCATTTCTTTTAATTGTTTCTTAATTTCTTCCTGGCCCTGTATGAGTTGCTGGAGCATTTGTTGCAAATCCATCTCTGTACTCTTAGGTTGCATCAGTTCTGTAATCTTGGACTGTGTGGCAGGACTGGATGTTGCAGATGTCGGTGCAGAAGTAGCAAAGCCAGGTTTTCCAGGGGGTGGTCTTTTTGGAGACATGGTTTATAGAACAAAGAGATCAGTCAGTGTAGAGACTGGGCAGCTGGAGAAGTAGAGCAGGCAGATGAGTCCAGAAGGCAGAAGATCCAAACAGGTGGGAGTTTCTTTAGTCAATCTAGCAATAAATGAAAGTTTTTTCTCCAAAGAGTTCAGGAAATAACAATCCACAAGAGATTCCTCTGGGTGACACGGAGACAAAGACCGGAAGCCTGAATTTTAAAGGTGGAGTCAGGTTTCACAGTTCATGAAGACAACGGAAGTGTGCCATCTTGCCCTGCCAGCTTTGGGCTCAGAGGCATAGGAAAAATTTTAAAAGTTCACAAAGTTCTCAGGTCATCAATAAGTTCTGGAACTAAGTCCCATGAAAAACACTTTTACTGGGGTGAGGCATCATTAGTTGGCTCTCCCCCTCCTCCTTCCCCTGGGGGCGGGAGCAGAATTTTTACAAGCCGCTTGTCCAAGGGGGGGGGAATCCCCCTCCCCTCCAGCCGTTCCTCCAAGAATAAATCCGAAAGATTAGCTTTTAAAATTACTGAAAAGTCCATCAACTCAAAAGTAAGGGGATGAAGAGAGGAAGCATCTCACCGCACCGCCGCTGCTTCCTTCAGTTTTGCGTTCTCCGATCAGCATAGAGCGAGACGCAGGTGCGCCCTCCGAAACTGCTCCCCGGTGCCTGGAGCAAAGCGGAGAAGCCCCCACCAGCCGTCGCCGGTGCCAGAGCCTTCCGCGAGCCGCTCCCTCGGCAGGACGCCTCTCCGGGGCGTCCTGTGCCCCCCCGAGGACGGGGGAAGCCCACCGAAGAGCGGGAGCGGGCAAAGTTCTTGCCCGTCGCCGTAGCCGCCGGAACCGGAAGTCCGGCACTTCTTGGATCTTGTTGGCCGCCTTGTTATCATGGTTTGATTTTGCTTGAGATGTGGGAGAGGGAGAAAGATCGGAAGCAGGCAGGGTCAGGAAAACTCTTTCAGATAGTGATCTGTGGGTGTGGAGGGGGATATTCCTGCCAATCCTCCTTTCCTTGTGAACTCTGCACAGACGCACATCCCAAAAATGCTCCCTCCATGGCTTCAGAGCCTCCTTGAAATCCTGCACAAGATGTAACAGAGTGTTGCATTTGGAGACCACCGCAGATAAAATTTCTGAAATATTAACTTTCATCATTGTACTCGCAAGAAAATCCTGTCCCCAATCATGATTTGATTTTGCTTGAGATGCAGGAGAGGGAGAGAGATTGGAAGTGAGCAGGGTGAGGGAAACTCTTTCAGAAAGTGATCTGTGGGGGATGATTTCTCCGCCTATCCTCCTTTTCTTGGGGAGCCCTGCACGACACATACCAAATATGCTCCCTCTGTGGCTTCAGAGCCTCTAGCCTTGCAACTGTGCACAAGGAAGGTGGATGTTTGCTCCGAGGCTGTGGCAGAGCATAGCACTGGGAGGCCTCTGTGGTTAAATTGATTTGCTCATCTTGCTCCAGCGAGAGGGGTGCAGGCCAGGGGCTTGGTAGTCAGGGAAGATGGGGTTTGAGGTGCAAAGGAGGAAGCGGCAATCTCCCCCTCCCTCCTCCATCCTGCTGCATGGCAGCATGACCACTGGCAAAGGAGGCCCTAGTAGACCAGCAGTGGGAGAGGAACTCCAGAGACATAGATATGGGCCGAGTTGCCCCATGCCAGGCAGGAGCATTCCAACAGGGCTGTTAAGAGCAGCACAGCCAGGAGGGTGAAGATCCCCTATGAGGCTAGCAACAGCAGGTGCAGCAGGCCCAGCAGCTGGGCAGAGACAGTGGGGAGCCAATTCCAATGTGCTGTACAGCCTTCTGCCTCATCATAGCAGCAGCCCGAGCAAGACCCAAGCTCCAGGCCTAGCGGAACACAAACCATGGTCATCACCTGCTCCAGAGCCACAAGGTGAGCTGCTGAAGAGAGGGGCCCTCAGCTGAGAGGTTGCCTGGCACTGCGGGCAAGGCCAGAACTGGCAAGAGTGCACCAGAAACACCTCCAGGCACCCGGAGAGACAGAATGAGAGGCAGATCCAAATCCTTGCTAGCTCAGCTGATCCACGGGGCCATGATTAAGGGATCAAGCCTCCATGAGATGACCGAGAAGGGAAGGATTGCCTCCTGTGCTGGCCATTCCCACCCTCTTCACTAGGGCTTACTTTTGGGGTAGGGCTTATATTATATTAGGCGCAGGCATGAAAATCGGGCTACGGCTTGTTTTTGGGGTAGATCATATTTTCAGGGAAACACAGTATTTTTAACTATGTATTAAAGCTTCAAGGCTGAATTAATTCTGTTTCTCTAACTTCATTTGAACAATTATGTAAGGGAGATTAAGCTGAATGCTGTTGAATCTAATGGATTCATTCATGTGTTAATATTTAAACTGTGATACAGGATTAAAGCCTTTCTTTTTAATTCTTTGCACATTTACTTGGAAGTAGATCACAGCTGTTAAAATAAGTTAAAATAATAGCTATTGATAAAAATTAGAATATATCTTACCTGCCAGATAAAAAAATGGAAAAAAGGCAACAAAATGATTGGTTGAAGCCCTCAACTTCATGTTCACAGGAATGTTGATTCATAAGAATGTCTGAACTTCAAATAGAATCCAGCTGTATAGAAAGACAAAAAGAGAGAAACAAATGATTTTGCTTCTTAGCATCTCCTGGCATTATTTAAAAATCTATGGCATATCTGATTAATATCCATAAAACAGGATAAATGCCACACTGTTTATGAATTAAGATCTGAGTAACATATACTTATTAATTTTAGCATTATTTACAACAAGATAATCAGAAAGCTCTCAATATTAACTCTTAATAATATTATTTCAGGTATAATATACATTTCATATTGCAGAGATTAAGAATGAACTCCACATTGCCCAACTGCCAACTCATTGAATGAGTTATTTTGATTTTCTAAATAAATAATTGGTTAGTAATTACTTTAAATGATTTGAACTAACCTACCCTTTAATACTGGATTTAACATTCACTAATTAAAATAATTAATGTTTCAAATTCTTAAATTATCACTGTAAAGCTAGTGGTGACCCAGTTTTGTTCCAGGAAAAGAAAGATGAGACTTTTCATCTATGTGTTGATTATAAAGAGCTAAATGCAGTGTACATAGAAAATGTCTACCCACTGACCCTGATGAAGGACATGATGGCGCATTTAGTCAAAGACAAACTCTCCATTAAGTTAGATTTGTGAGAGACTTACTATTGAGTTCGAGTAAAGGAAGGCAATGAATGGAAAACTGTTTAACTGCCATCTGAGATGTTTCCAATTCTGGGTGCTCCATTTTGGTCTGCAAGGGACCCCAGTAGCATTCATGCAACTGATCAATGAGGTGCTGCACAATTATTTATACAAAGGAGTGTTGGTATATTTGGTTGACATTTTATACTGTATGCTGAAACTATGGAGGAGAATGAGAAATTGGTAGTCTCCTAAGAATTATACCGAATTATATGCAAAACTTTCTAAATGTGAATTTTACCAAGATAAAATCAACAAAGGAAGGGGTGGAAGTGGACCTAGAAAAGATGAAGGCCATACTAGAATGGCCCCCTCTCCGGAGTAGGAAGCAGTTACAGAACTTCCTGGGATTTGCCAATTTTTACCACCAGTTCATCACCTCATTTGCAAAGATTGCATTGCCAATCACCAACCTTTTAAAAACTAACGGTGAGGGCAATCCAAAGCCAAGTCAGTCACTTAATTGGACCATGGAGTGCCAAGTGGCGTTTGAACAACTCGACGTGGCGTTCAAGTGTGGAGTGACCATAAGAACCTGGAAGCCCTGAAAACCCCATGCAAATTACCCCCTGCACAAGTTCATTGGGCTCAATACTTTTATTCATTCAATTTTAGTCTGCACTATATTCCAGTAGGAAAAAAACTTTATGGTGGACTCTCTGTCCAGGTTGCCTCAATACAATAGTATTAAGGCTGAAGTGGTTCAGTTGGTCATCCCCTCAAAGCAACTAGCAGCCCCAGTAACCACTAGAGTCCAAGGGAGGAATGAGCCTGAGATTCAAAATTAACTGGGTGAGCAGCTTAAAGAAGCTTGATGAATGGTTAGCTGCCCATAAGAATGACTGCACCATGTGCAATGGACTGGCTTGGGTTGGAGTCAAATTGTAAGTGCCCTCAAGATTGAGGAGCACCATTTATAAAAAGTTCTCATAACTCTAAGTCAGCAGGGTACTTTGGCTTTGTAAAAGCCCAACATTTGGTTAAGAGGCAGGTTTTTTTTTAATTTTATTGTTTTAATTAGACAGATAACACACACACAAAACACTCTTCAATACGTCTTCCAGCTAGCATGTTGATTGGTTACAATTAAATTCCGTGCATTACTACAATCATTCTTTATACTTCATTCAAATTGAGTTGTGCATTTTAAATCAAAGATCTTTATACCGTCAATATACCAACATTCTCCTTTAACTGCATTTGTTTGAAAGTAGTTTTATCCAGAATCATTCGTATTTATATTATCCAATGAATAAACATTTTAACACCGACAACAATCTGTAAGAGCTACCACATTCTGCTTATTTATCGCCTAGGATTCTTATTTCTTTCCTCCATCCACCTATACCATTTATCCCATATCTGATAGAATTCTGATTCTTCTTTTCCCTGGATTTCTTTAGTTAGCTTGTCCATTTCAGCACAGTCCATCACTTTTCTTATTATTTCATCTTCACTTGGAGTTAGCTTGTTTTTCCATTTCTGGGCATAGGCAATCCTTGCCGCCGTTATTATATGCAATATTAAGTACTGGGTTTCTTTTTTGTATTTTGTAGGCAGTAATCCTAATAAGAAGATTTCCGGTTTCCATTCTATTTTAACTCCCGTTATTGCCTCCAGACAGTTTTTGATCTTTTTCCAAAACCTTTTAGCCTCCTCACAGGTCCACCATAAGTGGTAGTACGTTCCGTGTATCGATTCGCATTTCCAACACTTTGGGGATGTATTTGACGATATTTTAGCTAACCTTGTTGGTGCCAGGTGCCATCTATAAAACATTTTATACTGGTTTTCCTTATATGCGACTGAGAGTGTCATTTTTAAGTTTGTTCCCCAAAATTTTTCCCATTTGTCTAATTCAATATTGTGTCCAAAGTTCTGTGCCCATTTTATCATTTGTTCTTTCACAATTTCCTCTTCCATTTTATATTTCAGGAGAAGTTTATATATTCTCCCTATCATTTTTCTATCTGGGCTTTGGATGATTTTATCCAATTCGTGTGATTCTGTTTCAATGCCATATAATTTGGTATCATTATTGTATTTAGTTTTGATTTGCAGGTAGCTTAACCAGTCCACTTTCCTGTTCTGTTCTGTCAATTCTTCAATTGTTTTTAAGTTTCCCTGTCTATCGATTAAGTCTCTATATCTTAGTATTTTGTTACAATCTATAAAATTTGGGTGAGTCGTCCTTTCTGTCAGTGATAGCCAATTCGGGATTTTCACGTAATGAGTTTTTTTTTTATTTTGAGCCATTTTTGCAATAATGCTCTTCTAATTAAGTGTTTTTGAAAGTATTTGTGCGTTTTATTTTTATCATCCCAAAGGAAAGTGTGCCAGCCTGCTTGCAAATCATGGCCTTCCAGGGTCAAAATTCTTTTATTCTTTAGCTCTATCCAATCCTTCACCCATGTTATTGATACTGCCAATGCGTATAGGTCCCAATTTGGTAATGCTAAACCTCCCCTCTCTTTGCTGTCTTGCAATGACTTTAGTTTGATCTTCGCTTTTCGTCCCTGCCAAATAAACCTAGTGGTTATGTTATTTAACTCTTGAAAGAATTTTTTACCTGGGTTAATAGGTGCGGCTTGCAACAGGAATAAGATTCTTGGTAAAATATTCATTTTGATTGTCGCTATGCGTCCCATAAGTGATAGTTGAATATTTTTCCAATTTTCTAAGACTTTCTTTATTTGTATCACTAATTTGTTATAGTTATCATCTTTAATTGTGGAACATTTTGCCGACACCCAGATCCCCAGGTATTTCAGTTTCTTAGCAATTTGCATATTGGTTATTATTTCCAGTTCCTCTTTTTGTTTTTTGGTCATGTTTTTGGTTATCATTTTTGTTTTGTTTTTATTGATCTTTAATCCTGCCACTTCGCCATATTCTTCTAATTTTTGAATTAATTTCCGACTGGAGTCTAATGGGTCCTCTAGTACAAATACTAAGTCATTGGCATAGGCTTGTGCCTTATATTCTTCATTTTTGAGTCTTAAATCTTTTATTCCCTGGTCTTTCCGAATTTCATTTAGTAAGATTTCCAAAGTCAATATGAACAGCAAAGGAGAGAGGGGGCATCCCTGTCTGACTCCCTTTTTTATTTCGATATTCTCTGTTAATTCTCCATTCATCAGAACTTTGGCTGTCTGGTTATTATAAAATCCTTATATCATTTTTATAAATTTTTCACCGAATTTCATCTCATCCAATACTGTTATTATAAATTTCCAAACTACATTGTCAAATGCTTTTTGTGCATCAAGGAAAACCACTACCATTTGTTTTTCTGGGTGCGCCTCATAGTACTGTATTATGTCTAGGATGATTCTCGTATTATTTTTAATGTGTCTGTGAGGTAGGAATCCATTTTGGTCTGGGTGTATTCGTTCATTTAAAACCTGTTTGATTCTTCCTGCCATAATTGCTGCAAATATTTTATAGTCAGAATTTAATAATGAAATTGGTCTGTAATTTTGAATTTCTTGTTGACTGGATTCTTCTTTTGGGATTAGTGATATTATTGCTTCTGTCCATGTTTCCGGTATCTTGGCTTTTCCTAAGATTTCATTAAACATGTCTATCCCTAATTCTTCCAGTATTATTTTATTATTTTTGTATAGCTCCACCGGTATTCCATCTGGTCCTGGTGTTTTATTACTTTTCTGGTTTTTCAGAGCTGATTCCACTTCAGCTAACATTATTGGCCTGTTTATCGCCTCCCTTTGCTCTTTTGAGATTGGGGTAATCTTCGCTGTGTTTAAGTAATGCTTTATTTTCCTCCATACTGTCTTGTGTGTATAATTTTGTGAAGTATTTATGAATAATTTTCTTTTCTTCTGCTTTGTATTGAATCCTTCCCTCCTCGTCTTTCAATTGGTATATCATCCTTTTTTCTCTTTCATTCTTCAGTCTGTATGCCAGCCATCGTGCCTTAATTTTCTGCGCTAATTCCTTTTGATTTATTAGGTTGAGCTTATGTTTGATTATCTCTCTTTTTTCTTTTTATTCTTTGGGTCTTTCTGGAGTTCATCTTCGGCTTCCATAAGTTCCTTTTGCATACATTCTTGTTGCTTTTTTTGATTTCTAGTTTTCCTCGCCATATAGGCAATCGTAAGGCCTCTTATGTATGCTTTCATAGTGTCCCAGAGATTTTGAATTGAGGTATCTTCTCTTTTATTTATTCTAAAAAATGTTTTAGTTCTTTCTCCAGCATTTGAGTGTATTCTGTTTCGTTTATGACGTTTGAATTCATCATCCATCTTTTTCTTCTTCTTTGACCTTTCCATCTTAATTTTATTGGATTATGATCTGCCCACTCATTTAGTTCTATTTCAATTTCATCTACTTGATTGCATAGTCCAGATGAGATCCAAGCCATGTCAATTCTTGATAGTGACTGATGGGGGTTCGAATAAAAAGTATATTGCTTTCTTGTTTTGTGCCTTTCTCTCCAAATATCATGTAATTTGTATTCGATTGCCATCTCAAAGAAGGCTTTGGGCAGCATATTTTTTTGTTTTGTTTTTCTTTTTGCTTTCATAGTCCATTTTTTTGTCCGCTATTGCATTGTAGTCCCCAATTAAGCAAATATTTTCATATTCTAATTCGTTTATTTTGTTGTGTAGTTTCCTATAAAATTCCTCTTGTTTCTGATTTGGTGCATATATGACTATTAATAGTATCGGTTTTTCTGTTGTCTCTAATTCAATCATTAGTATCCTGCCTTCTTCATCAGCGTAGACTTCTTTGGAATTTATTTTTTCCTTTATGTAGGTTGCTATTCCCCCCCCCCTTTTTTTTTTCTGCTAGTGTTGTGTATAATTTCCCTAGTTTTTTATTTTCCAATAAGTTCTTATGGTCCCTTTTAATATGCACTTCCTGTATGCAGATTATATCTACCTTTAGTTTGTTCAGTTTGTTAAACATCTGCACTCTTTTTTTGGTGCGTTCAATCCATTCAAGTTTATTGAGATAATTGTTATTTCCTGGTCCATCTTTAGATGGGGGTTTTCTTGTTACTTCTAGTTTGTATCTGACTCTTCCCTCTCGCACCTTCCTTTTCTGCTCTCTCTGTTTCTTGCCTCTGTTCTTCTTTCCTGTTTCTTTCTTTATCTTCTGATGTTTCTTCCTCTTGGCCTCGCCTTCCCCTTTCTAGCTCCTCTTTACTTCCTTGTTCTTCTTCCCCTGTACAGTATTTCTCATAGAATTCCTGCGCTTCCTCTATATTCTCTATCTTATATTTTTTCCCTTGCCATGCCACCAGTACCCCTTCTGGTATCAGCCATCTGTACATTATTCTGTTTTTATTTAACTGGTTTGTTAGAAATTGGTATTGTCTACGTCGTTCACGGATTCTCCATGGAATCTGGTTAAGCGTGATCAACTCTTTTCCCTGGTATATAAACGCCCCTTCTCTGGTTTTTTTGTATACCTCATCTCTGGTTGTTTTTTTGGCAAACCTTACATGTACTTCTCTTGGGAGCCTGTCTCTTCTGGCATAATTAGTATGCACTCGGTAGGCTTCATATCTCCTCTCAACTCGTGTTCTTTTCTCTAGCATTTCAGCAATGATCTCAATCCTCTTCCCTTTCAGAAATTCCTCCTTCTCTTCCGGTATGTTTTGGAATCTTAAATAGAATGCCACTCTTTCATTTTCAAGTCACATTATTGATAACTCTAATTCTTTATTCAATTGTCTATATTCTAGCTCCATTTTTTCCACCTTCTGGTCTGTTTGTTCTATTTTTGTTTCAATATTCTGGATTTTCTGTTCATTGATTGCTAAGGCGGTCTGTATCTTTTCAATTTTATCATCCACGGTTTTAATATCTCCTTTTAGTTCTCCTATTTCATTTTTCACTTCTTCATGATTCCTCCTTGTCTCTTCATGATTTGCAGCTGTCACTCCTTGGTTTTTTATAAGCGTCTCTTGTATTGTTTGGAGCATTAATTGCATACTTTGCAATGTTGGTGCTGGCCCTGTTGTTTCTGCCATCTTTCCACCTTTCTCCAGACCTAGTGCACTCTCAATTGATCTTTGGTTTGAGGAGGGGGGTGTTGCCAGAGTCGTATTAGATGTGGTTTTTTTAATTAGCTTTCCTGAGGTTGCCATTTTTATCCCCCTAATTATCCTTGTCCACACTTGCATATAAGTTCTACTTTGCTTCTACTTTATCAACAGTATCAATGTTATCAGTCTTATCAATCTTATCAATAATTATGTATCTCAATATTTAGTAATAATTAACCTTCCTTAATATCACGTTTCAGTATCTACACATTCCTATGTATTATTCCATTCTATTTAAATCCTTAATTATCATATATCTTAACGTTATATTCACACAGTTTTCTTATACAGATTGATATCTCTCCAGTGTAACAGTTATAAGGGTAATAGGTAATAAAAGGTTACTGATTTTTCTAGACCGCAGGTTCCAGTTTTGATCCACTAGATGTCACCCTCTATTCAGTATCAATGTTAGTGTCAGTCAGTTAATATAACCAGTCCAGCTGCCAGGGGAAATAAGGGTGGGTGGGCAGGAAGTGGGACCCTCTGATCATTCCAGAAGAGCAAGAAAAAAAAGTCAGCAAATTGACAACCAACCCTAATGTTGAACACTTCTTTTGTACTTTCCAAGTCTTTTCAAAAATTCCCACTCCTATTATCCATGCCAGGATTTTGCTTTCTCTCTGGGCTATTTAGTTCAAGTTATTTACGCTGTCAATTCACAGATCGTAAATCTGCTCTCACAGCTTCTCGGCAAAAGTCTGATAAAATCTCCTTCTCAGAGCCTCCTTCTTTCCAGCTCACCTCTCTGCCCGGTATGTGTTGTTTCCCTCTTCTTTGGGTTGTAGTAACGGCTACCTCGATTCCAGCTGTTCTGTATATTCGCTTCCTTCTTATGTGGCTGCCATTGTTCAGTCCTGACAAAGTGGCAGGGTGATTCCTCGTCCATTTAGTGGGTTTCTCCTGCCGCTGGGAGGATTTGCCTTATCGTCCCAGCGTCTTCAGAGTTTCCCCCTTAATCTGTTGGTCCCTACAGGATTGACAGCACTCAAATATGAGCCCAAACGAAGAAGTTGGAGTTAAAGATCAGGAGAGCTCCCGTTCCTCAGCTCCAGACACGCTGACGTCACCACAGGAAGTCTCGGTTAAGAGGCAGTTTTGGTGGCCCTCTTTGAAAAAAGATATTAAAAGCTATGTGGCCAGATGTCCAGTCTGTACAGTGGCACAGAGATCACCAGAGAATTCTACAGAACTTTTGCAGACTGTGGCCAGCCCCCAGGCACTGTGGAAAGAAATATCTATGGACTTTATTGTGGAATTACCTGAAATGGAGAGAATACCATTATTTGGGTTGTTACTAGTCTTTTTTCAAAACAGGTGCATTTTGTCCTTTGCTCCAAAATTCCCTCCACAAAAACATTAGCAATTTTCATGCAATAGGTTACACCAGTGGTTCCCAAACTTTTTCAGTCCACCGCCCCCTTGGTGCTACAAACTGATCCTCAGTGCCCCCCACCCAGTGGTAGAATTCAAATTTTTTTACAATCGGTTATGTGGGCGTGACTTGATGGGCATGGCTGGGGGAGTCATGTGACTGGGTGGTTTGCATGAAGGAATAAAGATAGTAACAGTAAAATTCAAAACTGTAACAATTAATTGCACATTTATTCAAAATCCAATTTAAAAATCTTTGTAGTTAGTTAATTCAACAAAATTGTTGAACATGATCCAGTGATGCCAGGTTTTCAAAGTCTGATAGTCATTTATCAAGAACCTTAGTAACTAGTAACTTAGTAAACTTAGTAAAATTTAGTAACTACTTCACTGTTCAGTAAATTCTTAATGTGATGGATGAACTTGATGAAGTGATACCAGTTTCCCAATGTCTGGTTTTAGGTCACTTAGCAGGAGTCTTAAATCACCACATTCAGTAATCTGGAGTCATTTTCTTTGCTTGGAGACCACACTGAAGCCATGTTCCACCAAATATGATGTTGGAAATGCAACAAGGAGCTTCTTAACCACTGCCCATAGTACAGGATTGCAATCAGAAATTTCTTTCTGTAACTAAAACTCTTGGTACAATTTCTTGAACTTTGGCTTCAGCTCAATGTCACCAACATTTGCTTGAACTATTTGATGAGATTATTGCATGGTACCTAGGGATTCCCAATATGGAAAGTGAGAATGGGAACATTTTAACAGATCTATATGTTCTTAGGTTATAATTTTCACTAAAGAACCATGGGGATGGAAAGGGAAATATAGACAATGGAGTCCAATCCCCCTCCTCAACAGTTTGGAAGCAAAGAATAACTCTAGCAAAATGTAGCCTTTTACCTCTTTGAGGAATCATTTATTATTATTATTATTATTATTATTATTATTATTATTATTATTATTATTGTTGTTGTTGTTGTTGTTGTTGTTGTTGTTGTTGTTATTATTATTATTATTATTATTACTATTATTACTATTATTATTATTATTATTATTATTATTATTATTCCAAATATAACTCATGCGAAGGGTCATCCACAACTACATTACATTTTCCACACTCATATTTGTGATTCCTTATAGCTTCTTTAAACTAAACATTTTTAGTACAAATCAACGCATTGACATATATATCACTAATGCAATTTCCTATCTCTTCCATTGACATAATTAACACCTTATGTATTGAATACAAGTATATCAAGTATAGGTTAAACATGAATTGAATAACATCTAATTCAAATGTATAAGCTGTGAATTTATTATATAATCACAGGCAAACATTGCACTTATGCCTAAGTCCTCTACCCACGCACATTATAAGACAGATAAAACTATCTTAGCTGGCTGTTGTAAATATTACTCTGCTAATTCAACAAGAAATGCTACTGCATGAATTCTTAATGCAGAACACAGCTAAAAGTGATTTTAGCAATTTTCTTCCCAAGTTAATTCAAAATGTATATCCAAATGTTCCTCTTATTTTTCCCCAAGCACTAGGTAGGATTATATTCAAAACCAGACACTTTTGCTGTGTGTGTGTGTGTGTGTGTGTATTTGCTTGCTTCTGGTCTCCAGAGTCAGAAGGGCCAGTTGGGACCCCCAGAGCTCATCTAGTCCCACCCCAGACAGCGCCTCCCTGCCCCACATTCCCCAGCGCCACATTCCCCAGCCCCACCTCCTCTGGGAAGGCTACGGTGGGGGGGGGGAATGCGGAGCCCCTGCAGAGAGCCCCTGCTGCTCTCCCTCACCCTTCACTCTTACTCCCTCCCTCTCTTCACAGGCTGAGTGGCCGCAGCGTTACTGGGATGGTGATCATGGATGTGCTGTCGCCCCGGGGAGGGGAGGTCTGGCCGCCAGCAAAGAACTTCCGCCGAGGCACCCCATGCAGGCAAAATAGCGAGCGAGCGAAGGAGGATCAGGCAGGGCACTGAGGCCCCTTCGCCTCCCACTTTGTCTTGATGAGGTCGCTGCAACTTCCGGGCGCAGACGGATGGAGGTAGCCAGAGCGGCCCGGGCGGGTGAGCGATGGAGGATCAGGTAGCTCTTTTGCTCACTCGCCTGCCCCCCCGGACTTCCCCACCACTCTGGCTACCTCCGTCCATCCGCGCCCGCAGCTGCAGCGACCTCATCAAGACAAAGTGGGAGCGAAGGGAGGCGAAATGGGCCCCCTTTGATCACTCGCTCCCCCCGCCTGTCCGCACTATGCTAACCCTGTGCTCACTGATTGGCTCGCTCACCAATCATCCCGCCCACCTCCAAGAGCCCTATCTATAGAAAGTCAAGCAGAAAAAAAGTTAACTGGGTTTAGATAGGCGGGCGGGGCGATTGGTGAGCCAGCCAATCAGTAAGTGGGCAGGGCTAGCATAGTGCAGATGGGCGGGGGAAGCGAGCAATCGAACAGCTTCTGGATGGGTGGGGGTGAGTGAGCAAACTTGTTCTGAATAGCTCGCTAGAGGAGGCCACCTCCAGCACTCCTTTGCCGCCCCCCTGCCTCTTACCGCCCCCCTGCCGCCCCCCTCGCCTCTTACTGCCCCCCCTAAGCCATCTCACCGCCCCCCAGGGGGCGGTAGCGCCCACTTTGGGAACCACTGGGTTACACAGTGCCCCTGAACACATTATTTCTGACAAAGAAGTGCAGTTCACATCACAATTTTGGCAGAAATTTCTGAAGCTGTTAGGAACCGCCCAGGGCTTTAGTTTCTCCCATCACTCCCAAACTAATGGGGCAAGTGAGAGAACCAATTTGGTCCTGGAACAATACCTCAAGTACGACATTAATTACCAACAAGACAATTGGGCTGACCTTCTACCTTTTGCAGAGGTAGCATATAACAATTATATATAACACCCTGTATAGCAGCACAGGGTTCTCCCCATTTAAGTGGCCTCTGGTCAGGAATTTGTAGCTATGCCAGAGCTGCCCAAGAGAAACCGCAAATACCCTCCTTAGCAGAGTGGATAGCACAACTCCAGAACACTTGGTCAGTAGCCTGTAAGACACTGGAAGATGCACATCAAGTACGTAAGAAACAAGCCAACAAAAAACATGTTAAGCCAAAAGATTTTAAAGTGGGTAATAGAGTTTATCTCTCCACAGAGTATTCACAGTCAAAGAAACTGGGTGCTAAATATGTAGGTCCATTCCCCATTGTTAAAGTAATTAAGCCAGTCACTGTACAACTGGAGTTGCCTAAGAATCATAAATGTATTCACCCTGCATTTAATGGTAGCTTATTGAAACCTGAAACTGTGTCACCTCTTCACCTTGCACCTGACACCACAGGAAAGCAGTATTTTGAAGTTAAAGAAATTCTAGATTCGAGAAAACATACAGTACTTTGTTGCAAAACATGTTCCCCCTTCACAATCTGAAGGGGTGGATGCTAAATCTGTTCGGACACCCAAACTCCTCCAAACCTTTCTCAGAAAATACCCTGACAAACCCTGAATGAATCAATGTTTTTCTGTGGAGATGTACTACTTTGTTTTACCTGTGTATCTTTTGTTTTCTTGTTATATGGCTAAAGCCTCTGTTATGGGGGACAAGAGGTGGGCTACTGCCAGTTTGGACCAGTTCAGGTGAACCAGTTAAGATTCTGTGCATCTCGGTGAACCAGCAAATTGAGCCACTTCCTGGCCCTGCCCAGCCCCTCCCTACTCTCCTCTCCTCTCCCCATCCCTCCCACTCACTCCTTATTGCACCTTGCCTGCCTTGGCTGATGCCTACAGTCATGCCCGCGGCATAGCTTCTGCTGCTCTCTGGTTCCCTAGCTTGCCTTGACCATGTGGCCCAGCTGATCTCTGTCTGATGAGCATCCTTTGCTGATCTCCACTCCTCACACAGTTCCCATGTGGCCACTCTTCACCTGGCCTGAGAAGGTAAGGCTGATGGCAGGGAAGGGGACCTGCTACACTTGTCCAAAGGCTGCAGGCAGGGGACAGCAAGACTTGACTGTCTTTTGGGCCTGGCTCCAGGAGGCCCAAGAGAAAGCGCCTGATCTGGAAACACACACCACAGCATGGCGATGTTCCCTTGCAGTTTGCTTACCTGCCACCCAGAATGGTGATTCATCCTGTCATGGGTTGGAGAGGAGGATGAGCAGGTGGCAGCTGAGAGCTGGGCCCAAAAGGAGGCCAACTGGCCAAGCCTTGCCATGTTGCCCCCAAGGCAGGCCTTTGGCTGAAACAGTAGGTCTGGAGTGGGTCTCCCTCCTGTGGTATGCTGCTTTCTGCGTTTAATTTTGGAGCCACCTGGGCGAGGGCATCCCACCACATCCAAGCCCAGAGGCACCCCCCCACCAAGCAGTGATCCCTGTCACTGCCATGCTAGCCAGCCAGCATAGCCCAAGCCCACCAGTCCTCAGTGCCCTGGGGACCATGAGCAAAGGAATGATTGTCATCCACCAGCTGGCCCTCGCCCACCCACCAGGTCATGTTGTGGGAGTGCTTGGCCAAGCAACCCAATCGAACTGCTCACCCTACCCCTAAGTCTTTTTATCCCTAGCTGAAGGAAAGTGGAGGAAGTAGTAGCATTACTGGACTCGGGATGCACTCAATGCCTAATTAGCCCAACCCTGGCAGGGACATTGGGAATTCACCTAAGGAAAATGAAAACCCCCATCACTTTCTGCCAGCTAGACGGCACAGTAGGGGGGGGGGGACCAGCCAGTTTTGCCACAGAACTGTTACAAATAAAACTGGTGGACCATAGTGAGACCATCACCTTCATAGTAGCACCAGGAATGGAATGGCCACTAATCCTAGGGCTCACATGCTATGGAAGTGGAACCCTAAAGTAAACTGAGGTGTGGAAACATAAAATTCCAGAGAGATGTAACATTCACAAACTTCCCAGAGGGAAGAGAAGTGGAGAGATGGAACAGAGAAACAGCCATGACTGGCCACCCTGCTGAGGCCACTAGGATCCCCAAAAGAATACCAGGATTTGGCCCAGGTATTTAATGAGGAGGCGTTGGATGAACTCCCACCTCATTGTGTCACGGATTGTGCTATTGAGATCTTCCCAGGGGCTAAACTTCCAAAACCAAAGATGTACTGCATGTCCCCCAGAGAACTAGACAAACTCAGAGTGTTTATCGATAAAAATCTAAAAAGAGGTTTCATCGAACCCATCCAACCTAAAATAGAGGACCCGTATTGTTCCGTGAAAAGAAAGATGGCTCCTTACGCCTTTGTGTCAACTACCATAACTTCAACACAATTAGTGTGGAAAATATGTACCCTCTCTCCCTCATGAAGGACATGCTGGCCCACCTCTCTAAAGGAAAAATATTTTCAAAGCTGGATTTATGAGAGGCATACTACTGCATCAGAATTAGGAAAGGGGATGAGTAGAAGACTGCTTTTAACACCCCGCTAGGGTGTTACCAATTTAAAGTATTTCCTTTCAGACTACAAGGGGGCCCTGTCATGTTTATGCAACTAATTAACGGGTGCTCCATGAACATTTATACAAAAAGGTCCTGATTTATCTTTTTTTTTTTTGTTGCAAAATTTTTATTGGTTTTGAAATATATAGGGTAAAAGGGTGTACAAGAAATTTTTTTGCAGCTTCCATACTGGTGGCGAGAGTCTCACCTAGAAACTCACAAATTTAACAATCTTAGAACTAAAATATAAAAGAAAGCATCAGAACAAATTTAACCATTATTATCAAACATGTGCTCTATTTTTTCTCTGTTACTTTTGTAGTATCAACAATTACAATTATTCCAAATACATTCATTTTTGTGATCTAAGCCTTTTCGATATTGCTTCTTCTTCCCTGCCTCTTGGGAGGGCCTCAGCGCCCCCCACCCCCTCCTTGTCTTGCGTCTTGCTGTCCTTTTCCCTACTCCCACTAAGTTCCTCCTCTGGGGGGGGGTTCTTTTTAATAAAGGCTTCCACCTCTTGTATTGTATTAATTCTGATCCTATTTCCCTCCCAGAAGACCATCATCCCCTCTGGTAACAGCCATTTAAACCAGACCCCCAAGGTCCTGATTTATCTTGATGACATTCTCATATACACCAAAACAAAAGCAGAACACATAAAACTAGTAGGAGCAGTTCTCGCTAAACTCCAAGCCGCCAAACTCTATGTAAAATTCTCTAAATGTGAGTTCCGCCAAGAAAGAATTGACTAACTGGGATACAGGATATCCCACGAAGAAATAGAGATGGATCCACAAAAAGTAAAAGCCATCATCGATTGGGAGCCACACCAAACTCAGAAACAACTACAAAGTTGCCTGGGTTTTGCTAACTTTTACCGTCAATTCATCCCAGTCTTTGCGAGAATTGCTCTCCCCATTATGAACTTGCTAAAGACAAATGGGGGAGAGAAACCAAAACCAAGGCAACCCCTTAACTGGAACATGGAATGCCAAGCTACATTTGAAAAACTTAAACAACTTTTCTCACCTGAACCAATCCTAAAACATTCAGACCCAGAACAACCATTTGTCATCCAAGCAGACACCAGTGATATGGCAGTAGGAGCAGTCCTACTGCAAAACAATGAACAGGGACAATTGCAACCATATACATACACACCTGTTGTGGCCCAGCAGAAGCCGTTGGAGTTGCCACCAGACTCTGACAGCGATGGTCCCTATGAGTCGGCTCTGGAGGATGTGGAGGACCCTGGACAGGGTTCTGACTCCGAGCAGGGATCAGAGAGGCTGGCTGGCCACCAGGAGGTGCCTGAGGCATGGAGCAGTGGTGAAAGCCAAAGGGAGTGTGCTCCTGATGTCATGCCTTAGAGCAGTGGGGAGGAGACAAGGGAGCGGTTTCTGGATGCCCGGCAATGGAGACCTGATAGACGTAGAGAACAGCTATGCATTTACAAGAGATGATTGGACTCAGGTGATCATAATCAGGCTCCTCTCAAGGCTATTGAAGGAGGGACTTTCCGAAAGTTGTTTTGCAGGAATCAACTTATCATTAGAGTTGGAGACGCTCTCAAACCTGTGTCGTACCTTGGCAGGCTGGATTGCTGCCAAGATGTTATCTGTACCTCAGCAAGCTGGATTGCTGCCAAGGTGTTATCTGGACCTCGGCAGGCTGGATTGCTGCCTAGGTGTTATATGTACCTGGATTGCTGCCAAGGTTTAAACTATGTGTAAATAAATCATCTTGCAGAGACCTTGTTTTCGAGTGCTTTGGTATACGAGAAGGGGGGTCAGAACACACACCTAAACCAAGAAAAGATGGGCCATATGAGAAAAAGAGGCTTATACAGAACAATGGGTGCTCCTCATTTGGAGACACTTCTTAGAAGGTAACAAATTTCCCTTTGAAGTCTGGACTGATCATAAAAACCTAGAAGCTTTGAAGACCCCACAAAAACTCTCCCCCAAACAAGTATGTTGGACACAATACTTTAAACAGTTTAATTTCACCCTCAATTATCTCCCAGGAGGGGAAAATTTCTTAGCTGATGCC